>NC_091283.1:238515972-239140972 GCF_032444005.1 Ranitomeya imitator
CCCATCATCACAATTTCAGCGATATCCACTAAAGGTCAAGTGGGAAGAGAGATGCTACGTGCCAGAATTTGAGCATCTTAGAGATGTGCCTTTTCTGGGCGGCTGAGAGCTGATTTTTTTTAAGCCTGGGGCCACCGTATCCATGGCCCCTTCCTAGGCAATTAATATCAATCCGCAACTGTCTGCATAACCTTTGCTGGTTATTAATTATAGGGGGACCCTACATCACTATTTTGGGGGGTCCCCCATTTTAATAGCCACTAAAGGCTAAGTATACAGTTATCAGCTGTTATTACTAGCCTGGAAAGCTCCATCGGTATTACCCCCTTCCTAGGCTATAAACAAACTTCTGTGTGTGAATCAGACCTGATATCTAATGTGATAGAAGATTACAGTGCGGGGAAAATGGGAAACCTTCATATAGACAGCCGGTGGTGATAAAGTCAGTGACCGACTCTGGCCAAATATGTTTCTAGAGTCGTAGTAGCAGATGAAGATGTCGCCCTCACCATGAAGAAGTTATTTCTCATGTCGTGTGTAATGAATATCTCCTGCAGTATTGCTAATGCCGATTCCATGGTCGGTAAATGAGACGAGAATTAGCGTTATGGAAGATGAGTCTATGAGAAACGTATTCAGCTGCCGACTCCGAGGAAGAAACTGGTTGTTGTCTGTGGCCTAAATATATAGGATTTATTAGTAGATGTAAAGAAGGAAACTAAATACTGTAAAATAATAAATCTCATCATATGTTTCCCTTATTATCTCCAGTAATTGTATTATTACACAGGATTCTTATGATGTTACATCGGCTCATCTTCTCATTCAGGTCTCTACAATATCTGATTCTCTCAGTGAAGATCTTCTACAGAAGAAAACTTTCCTGATTTACCCATCAAAGATGGATATGGACAGGGACAAGATGGCGGAGAGGATATTACACCTCACCCTAGAGATCCTCTTCCGGCTTACTGGAGAGGTGAGAGATTCTGATGACGTCACATTACATCATTCTTATCTATGGGAATAACAGATGGACAGAACTGGAGAGGTGAGGACTCTGGAAATGTCTGTAGTGAGATTTATTAATGTGTCTCTCCATTACCAGGATTACACAGTGGTGAAGAAGACCTCTAGTGATCGCTGTCAGGACCCTGTGTCTGAGGGATGGGGAAGACCCCTGAGCCCAATCACGGGGCCTCCACCTCACCCCCTGATCCATGAGGACATCAATGACCAGAAGATCCTAGAACTCATCTACAAGATGATTGAGCTGCTGACTGGAGAGGTGACACTGCTGGGAATGCTGGGACATTATACAGTAACACTATGAAGGGATCGGGGGATGACGGTATCATTGTATGTGTCAGGTTCCTATAAGGTGTCAGGATGTCGCTGTCTATTTCTCCATGGAGGAGTGGGAGTATTTAGAAGGACACAGAGATCTGTACAAGAACGTCATAATGGAGGTTCCCCAGCCCCTCACCTCTCCAGGTAATAGACAGTACTAAATACACACGGCCTATAATTATCTGTATGTAAAGAATGAATTCACTCCCTGTATGTGTTTCCTCCAGATCTATCCAGTAAGAGGACAACACCAGAGAGATGTCCCCGTCCTCTTCTTCTTCCACAGGACTGTAACCAAAAAGATCCCAATGTTCCTCAGGATCAGGTAGATGGAGAGAAGGTGTCATGAGATCTCCCTTAGGCCAATTTCACACTTCCGTTTATTTCCAATCCCGGAAAAACCAATACCGGAGATATCTGTGTCTGTAATACTTGTAATACGTGTGGCAACCGTGTACCGCCTCAGTACCACACAGACTGCCGCCGGGGAAGAAGCGCTACTGTAAGCGCTGTTCTCCGGTGTCGGGTGCTGAAGACGGCTCTCATCGTTCTCCCCTGCTTTGCCGGTGATCGTCAGGAGCAGAAGAGAATGATGAGTTATAATTAAGTCTGAACGATGACAGCAGGTGGGGGCTTTTGAGACTTCTACTCCCATCATCCGTCACATGCTGCCACTAATAACAGTGACAGCAGGAGCGGAAGATCGGGGTATTCCTCAGCCGCCACTTGCGATATAATTAAATAAATTAATGAAAAACCCGGTGTAGGTTCCCCCCCTATTTTCTTGAATCAACCAGGCAAAACTCACAGCTGGGGGCTGCAACCCTCAGCTGTCAGCTTCAGCAAGGCTGGTTACCAAGAATAGATGGTGTGAAGATCTGAGGTTGTGGGTTATAAAAAATCACCTAGGCAGGTTAACGATGCAACTAATTTTTTTTATTCCATACATCCATGGTTGTTTAACCTCTTTACCCCCAAGGGTGGTTTGCACGTTATGAACCAGGCCAATTTTTACAATTCTGACCACTGTCCCTTTATGAGGTTATAACTCTGGAACGCTTCAACGGATCCCGCTGATTCTGACATTGTTTTCTCGTGACGTATTGTACTTCATGTTAGTGGTAAAATTTCTTTGATATTACCTGCGTTTATTTGTGAAAAAAATGGAAATTTGGCAAAAATGTTGAAAATTTCGCAATTTGAATTTTTATGCAATTAAATCACAGAGATATGTCACACAAAATAGTTAATAAGTAACATTTCCCACATGTCTACTTTACATCAGCACAATTTTAGAACCAAAAATTTTTTTTGTTAGGGAGTTATAAGGGTTAAAAGTTGACCAGCAATTTCTCATTTTTACAACACCATTTTTTTTTTTAGGGACCACATCTCATTTGAAGTCATTTTGAGGGGTCTATATGATAGAAAATACCCAAGTGTGACACCATTCTAAAAACTGCACCCCTCAAGGTGCTCAAAACCACATTCAAGAAGTTTATTAACCCTCCAGGTGTTTCACAGGAATTTTTGGAATGTTTAAATAAAAATGAACATTTAACTTTTTTTCACAAAAAATTTACTTCAGCTCCAATTTGTTTTATTTTACCAAGTGTAACAGGAGAAAAACCTTGTTGTACAATTTGTCCTGAGTACGCTGATACCTGACATGTGGGGGTAAACCACTGTTTGGGCACATGACAGAGCTCGGAAGCGAAGGAGCGCCATTTGACTTTTCAATGCAAAATTGACTGGAATTGAGATGGGACGCCATGTTGCGTTTGGAGAGCCACTGATGTGCCTAAACATTTAAACCCCCCACAATTGACACCATATTGGAAACTAGACCCCCCCAAGGAACTCATCTAGATATGATGTGAGAGCTTTGAACCCCCAAGTGTTTCACTACAGTTTATAACGCAGAGCCGCGCAAATAAAAAATATTTTTTTTCCACAAATAGTACTTTTTAGGGAAACAGGAGAAATTGGACCCTAAATATTGTTGTCCAATTTGTCCTGAGTACGCTGATACACAATATGTGGGGGGGAACCACCGTTTGAGCGCATGGCAGAGCTCAGAAGGGAAGGAGCATCATTTGGAATGCAGACTTAGATGGATTGGTCTGAAGGCGTCACATTGCGTTTGCAGAGCCCCATATGTACCTAAACCGTAGAAACCCCCCACAAGTGACCCCATATTGGAAACTAGACCCCCCAAGGAACTTATCTAGATGTGTTGTGAGAACTTTGAGCCCCCAAGTGTTTCACTACAGTTTATATCGCAGAGCCGTGAAAATAATAAATCCTTTTTTTTCCCCACAAAAATTATTTTTTATTCCCCAGTTTTGTATTTACCCAAGGGTAACAGGAGAAATTGGACCCCAAAAGTTGTTGTCCAGTTTGTCCTGACGCTGATACCCCATATGTTGGGGTAAACCCCTGTTTGGGCGCATGGGAGGGCTCGGAAGGGAAGGAGCACTGTTTTACTTTTTCAACGCAGAATTGGCTGGAATTGAGATCGGACGCCATGTCGCGTTTGGAGAGCCCCTGATGTGCCTGAACAGTGGAAACTCCCCAATTCTACTGAAACCCTAATCCAAACACACCCGTATCCCTAATCCCAACAGTAACCCTAACCACACCTCTAACCCAGACACACCCCTAACCCTAATCCCAACCCTATTCCCAACCATAAATGTAATCCAAACCCTAACCCTATTTTTAGCCCCAACCCTAACTGTAGCCTTAACCCTAACCATAGGCCTAACCCTATCCCTAGCCCTAACCCTAGCCCTAATGGGAGAATGGAAATAAATACATTTTTTTAATTTTTCCCTAACTAAGGGGGTGATGAAGGGGGGTTTGATTTACTTTTATAGCGGGTTTTTTAGCGGATTTTTATGATTGGCAGCCGTCACACACTAAAAGACGCTTTTTATTGCAAAATATTTTTTGCGTTACCACATTTTGAGAGCTATAATTTTTCCATATTTTGGTCCAGAGTCATGTGAGGTCTTGTTTTTTGCAGGACGAGTTGACGTTTTTATTGGTAACATTTTCGTGCGCGTGACATTTTTTGATCGCTTTTAATTCCGATTTTTGTGAGGCAGAATGACCAAAAACCAGCTATTCATGAGTTTCTTTTGGAGGAGGCGTTTATACCGTTTCGCGTTTGGTAAAATGGATAAAGGAGTTTTATTCTTCGGGTCAGTACGATTACAGCGATACCTCATTTATATCATTTTTTTATGTTTTGGCGCTTTTATACGATAAAAACTATTTTATAGAAAAAATAATTATTTTTGTATTGCTTTATTCTGAGGACTATAACTTTTTTATTTTTTTGCTGATGATGCTGTATGGTGGCTCGTTTTTTGCGGGACAAGATGATGCTTTCAGCGGTACCATGGTTATTTATATCTGTCTTTTTGATCGCGTGTTATTCCACTTTTTGTTCGGCGGTATGATAATAAAGCGTTGTTTTTTGCCTTTTTTTTTTTTCTTACGGTGTTTACTGAAGGGGTTAACTAGTGATATAGTTTTATAGGTGGGGTCGTTACTGACGCAGCGATACTAAATATGTGTACTTTTATTGTTTTTTTTATTTAGATAAAGAAATGAATTTATGGGAATAATATATATATTTTTTTTCATTATTTAGGAATTTTTTTTTACATGTGTGGAAATTTTTTTTTAAACTTTTTTACTTTGTCCCAGGTGGGGACATCACAGATCGGTGATCTGACAGTGTGCACAGCACTCTGTCAGATCACCGATCTGACTTGCAGCACTGCAGGCTTCACATTGCCTGCTCTGAGCAGGCTCTGTGAAGCCACCTCCCTCCCTGCAGGACCCGGATGCCGCGGCCATCTTGGATCCGGGTCTGGAGCATGGAGGGAGGTAGGGAAGACCCTCGCAGCAACGCGATCACATCGCGTTGCTGCGGGGGGCTCAGGGAAGCCCGCAGGGAGCCCCCTCCCTGCGCGATGCTTTCCTGTACCGCCGGCACACCGCGATCATGTTTGATCGCGGTGTGCCGGGGGTTAATGTGCCGGGGGCGGTCCGTGACCGCTCCTGGCACATAGTTCCGGATGTCAGCTGCGATAGGCAGCTGACACCCGGCCGCGATCGGCCGCGCTCCCCTCGTGAGCGCGGACGATCGCTCTGGACGTACTATTCCATCCTTGGGAAGTAGGGCCCACCCCACATGGACGGAATAGTACGTCCATTGGCAGAAAGGGGTTAAAGAATCCAGGTAGATTGCCAACATACAATGTCTTCAGTCCACAAGTTCTCAATCTGAGATCGGTAGTTCCACTGGCTCCATACCAGGCGATGCCCACTGTCTCCCAACTTTTGGTTGGCCCACAGATTTTGTACCTCCAGCTGGCATAGTGTGCAGTCACAGCCTATGTTCCTCCAGACAATGGATATCCAGACCATAGCTCATGGATACCCCTCCAGCCAACAATCTCCAAAGCTCCATAGATCATCCATCCATTCCAGCTTGGATCCTCTTCCATTGAAATCCCTCAAACAACTGCCTGATTCAACCCTATGTCTTTTTCTCCCGCCCCCTTAAACATTTTCCTTTAGCTCACAGAACAAGGCATATTCCATCAGCTGGGACTGTATGTGAGACTTCCCGTGGTGACGGCTCCCCTGAGTCTACTATCCCCAGCCACACAATGGGCCAGGTTTGGGAGTACAATGGGAGCGAGACCTTAATGCAAATGAGATTGAGAGTCTGTCCTTAAGCCCCCGTCTCACATAGCGAGATCGCTAGCGAGATCGCTGCTGAGTCACAAGTTTTGTGACGCAACAGCGATCTCAGTAGCGATCTCGCTATGTGTGACACGTACCAGCGATCAGGCCCCTGCTGTGAGATCGCTGGTCGTGTCGGAATGGGCTGGGCCATTTTTTGATCGTTGAGGTCCCGCTGACATCGCTGAATCGGCGTGTGTGACGCCGATTCAGCGATGTCTTCGCTGGTAACCAGGGTAAACATCGGGTAACTAAGCGCAGGGCTGCGCTTAGTAACCCGATGTTTACCCTGGTTACCAGCGTAAAAAAACAAACAGTACATACTTACATTCAGCTGTCTGTCCCTTGCCGTCTGCTCCTGCACTGACTGCTGGCCGTAAAGTGAAAGTGAAAGCACAGCACAGCGGTGAGTCACACAGCGGTGACTCACCGCTGTGGCTGTGCTCTGCTTTCACTTTACGGCCAGCAGTCAGTGCAGGAGCAGACGGCAAGGGACAGACAGCTGAATGTAAGTATGTACTGTTTGTTTTTTTACGCTGGTAACCAGGGTAAACATCGGGTTACTAAGCGCGGCCCTGCGCTTAGTTACCCGATGTTTACCCTGGTTACCGGGGACCTCGGGATCGTTGGTCGCTGGAGAGCGGTCTGTGTGACAGCTCTCCAGCGACCAAACAGCGACGCTGCAGCGATCCGGATCGTTGTCGGTATCGCTGCAGCGTCGCTAAATGTGAAGGGGCCTTTAGGTTCACATAAACTCTAGCCTGCTCGTCTTCCTCTGCTGACTGCCACTGAATAGAGACATTGATTCCTGAGCATGAACTGATGAGCAAGAAAACCACTAATAAAACACATCAAGCAAATTAACTATTAAAGTACAATGATAATGATGTCACCGGTGCTCCGTGCTGGAAAAAGTCTTTATGTCTTAAGGTACCTTCACACATAACGATATTGTTAACGATATCGTTGCTATTTGTGACGTAGCAACGATATCGTTAATGAAATCGTTATGCGTGACAGCGACCAACGATCAGGCCCCTGCTGGGAGATCGTTGGTCGCTGAATAAAGTCCAGAACTTTATTTCGTCGCTGGACTCCTGCTGACATCGCTGGATCGGCGTGTGTGACACCGATCCAGCGATGTCTTCACTGGTAACCAGGGTAAACATCGGGTAACTAAGCGCAGGGCCGCGCTTAGTAACCCGATGTTTACCCTGGATACCATGCTTAAAGTAAAAAAAAAAAAAACACTAGATACTTACCTACAGCCGTCTGTCCTCCAGCGCTGTGCTCTGCACTCCTCCTGCACTGGCTGTGAGCCGGAAAGCAGAGTGGTGACGTCACCGCTCTGCTTTCCGGCTCACAGCCAGTACAGGAGGAGAGCAGAGAAGCAGAGCGCAGCGCTGGAGGACAGACAGCAGTAGGTAAGTATCTAGTGTTTGTTTTTTTTTACTTTTAGCATGGTAACCAGGGTAAACATCGGGTTACTAAGCGCGGCCCTGCGCTTAGTTACCCGATGTTTACCCTGGTTACCCGGGGACTTCGGGATCGTTGGTCGCTGGAGAGCTGTCTGTGTGACAGCTCTCCAGCGACCAAACAGCGACGCTGCAGCGATCCGGATCGTTGTCAGTATCGCTGCAGCGTCGCTTAATGTGAAGGGGCCTTAAGGGTAGGTGCACATGTTCAGAATTTTTTGCGTTTTTTTCACGTTTCTTCGCGATAAAAACGAGAAAAAAACACAAAAAAAACGCTTACATATGCCTCCCATTATTTTCAGTGTATTCCGTATATCTTGTGCAAATGTTGCATTTTTTTCCGTGAAAAAAAGCAACATCTTCATTAATTTGCGGAATCGCGGGGATTCCGCACACCTAGGAATGCATTGATCTGCTTACTTCCCGCATGCGGCTATGTGCAGTTGGTACCCAGGGTGGAGGAGAGGAGACTCTCCTCCACGGACTGGGCACCATATAATTGTTAAAAAAAAAAGAATTAAAATAAAAAATCGTGATATACTCACCCCCGGAGTCTTCCCGCCTCTCAGCGGTGCACGTGGCTGCTTCCGTTCCTATAGATGCTCTGTGTGAAGGACCTTCGATGACGTCACGGTCATGTGACCGTGACGTCGCGGTCTTGTGACCGTGACGTCGCGGTCATGTGACCGTGACGTCGCGGTCATGTGATCGTAACGTCATCGCAGGTCCTACACACAAAGCAACCGCTGAGGAGATCGGGGGCCATCAGAGGGTGAGTATAACCTTTTTTTTTTATTTTTAATTATTTTTAACATTATATCTTTTTACTATTGATGCAGCACAGGCATGTTGACTCCGCTCCACGTCCATTTGGCCTATAGTCTTTAGTAAGCGGCCATATCCTCACACTGGGGTCCCCATGCTATGTTTGTTTTTAAAGGGAACCTGTCACCCCGTTTTTTGAGATTGAGCTATAAATACTGTTAAATAGGGCCTGCGCTGTGTGTTCCTATAGTGTATGTAGTGTACCCCAATTCCCCATGTATGCTGAGAAATAACTTACCAAAGTCGCCGTTTTCGCCTGTCAATCAGGCTGGTCAGGTCGGGAGGGCGTGGTGACATCGGTGGTTCTTCCTCATCTTTACGTTGGTGGCGTAGTGGCGTAGTGGTGAACAAGCAGCGCGCGATCTGCGCTGTAATCCCTTGCATCGGTGGGGGCGGCCATCTTCCTGGGGCCGCGCGTGCGCAGATCGAGTGCTCTGCTGCACGGGGCTTCAGGAAAATGGCCGCGGGATGCCGCGCGTGCGCATTAGAGATCGCGGCGGCCATTTTCCCAAAGCCGAGATGCAAACTCGGCTTTGGGAAAATGGCCGCCGCGATCTCTAATGCGCACGCGCGGCATCCCGCGGCCATTTTCCTGAAGCCCCGTGCAGCAGAGCACTCGATCTGCGCACGCGCGGCCCCAGGAAGATGGCCGCCCCCACCGATGCAAGGGATTACAGCGCAGATCGCGCGCTGCTTGTTCACCACTACGCCACTACGCCACCAACGTAAAGCTGAGGAAGAACCACCGATGTCACCACGCCCTCCCGACCTGACCAGCCTGATTGACAGGCGAAAACGGCGACTTTGGTAAGTTATTTCTCAGCATACATGGGGAATCGGGGTACACTACATACACTATAGGAACACACAGCGCAGGCCCTATTTAACAGTATTTATAGCTCAATCTCAAAAAACGGGGGTGACAGGTTCCCTTTAAATACTTTAATAAATTGTAAAAAAATGGCATGGGATCTCCCGCATTTTTGGCAACCTACCTCGCTAAAGCTCACAGCTGGGGGCTGGTATTCTCATACTGGTAAGGGGTCATTGCTTTTGGCCCCCTTCCAGCCTAAAAACAGCAGGCCACAGCTGCCCAGAAAAGGTGCATCTATTAGATGCGCCAATTCTGGTGCTTTGCCTGGGTCTTCCCACTTGCCCTGTAGTGGTGGCAATTGGGGTTAATATTTGTGGGGTTGATGTCACCTTTATATTGTCAGGTGACCTCAAGCCCATGGCTTAGTAATGGAGAAGTGTCTATAAGACACCTATCCATTACTAATCCTATACAGTACAGTATATAAAGACACAGCAAGAATAAAATCCTTTAATTGAAAAAATGACAGATTCCTTTATTAATCTCTCTTTTTTTTTTTTTGCTCAAATAAATTTTTATTAAGAACAACATTACAATATACATGTTACATTCTTGTTTTCAATACAAAGTTTTCCCCCAAAGCAAACCCTCCATTCCCAACTTATCCCGCCCCCTCCCTATAAGACAGCCCACCTCTTTTAATAGCTCGACCATCAAAACTATAGAATGACCATCATCTCATTTAGGACTGCAGGCCTCATGTTTTGTTTTCACCAATTCAGGACCGTGACTCACCCGTCCTCTATAGCGAACCTATCCCATGGCAAGCCACGAAGACCACAATTTATCAAACGTTTCTATTTTCTTTTCTTATAAAACCCCTTTTCCAATATCAGACCCTGCTTCACATATTGGAGGAATTCTCTTCTTGGAGGCGGTTCATCCTTAATCCAATTTCGCGCTATTACCTTTTGGGCCATATACAACAATCTGGCAATAGCTATCTTCAGGGTGTTATCCACTCCAATCTCATCCATGTATCCCAGCAAGCACACCATTGGGTCCCGTGGCACTGTGCATCTGTACGCTCCTTCCACATGACTCAAAACCACCAACCAAAAAGCAGCTAGTCTCGGACACGTCCACATCATATGAAATATACCAGCATGTGTAGACTTACACCTCGGGCACTCCGATTCAGCACGCAGTCCTGCCTTATATAACACCTCCTATATACTCTGTGTATTACATAAAGCTGTGACAGCCTATACGGTTCACTCAGCGACAGCCGTGGAATCCACTCCAGCACCGACTCCCAAGTTTCATTCTCCATTGGGCCCAAATCCCTCTCCTACTTAGCTCTCGCCATTATCGGAAACCCCATAAGGTAAGTGTCATGGTCCAGTCCGGAGTTTATTTTCATCTTTCCTCTTTTGAGACTGGTCATGCGGGGGTTAACCTCCTCAGCCTCGTTCTTGAGCTAGCTGGGCTATTTCAGGCCCTCACTGCCTGCCTACTACTGTTAGTGATAGTTCATGTTTCCCAGCTTGAACCCCTGACCTGTATCCTGATTTTGGTGATCCTTGTGTCTCTGACTGCCCGTACCCGTGTATGACTCGATCTGTTCCCTGGACTTCGGCTCTTGTTTTCTGTCTCTGATACCACGTTACCCTCCTGGTTCTGACTTTGGCTTGTACCCCGACTTTGTCTTACGTCTCACGTTTTGGTTACCACGTTCCCGGTAGGCTCTGATTTCTTGCGTGTCCCTGACTATTCTCCTGACTGCCCCTGTGTACAGGTCTGATATCTGTGTATGATTTTGGCATGTCTGACTTCTCTCATTACCTGTGACACCTGTGCCTGAACTGTGTTACTTCGCTTAGTGTTTAACCTCTCTTCCCTCACCAGCTCCCCTGGTGGAGGTTTCACTACAGTAAGTATGCAGCAAGTCTTTATAAAGAGTGGAAATAACCCCCCCAGTAGTCCTTTCACCACACACATACTCCAACACTATATCCCTTTGAATTCTGATGCCTCCGTCCCTATTCTGAGCTCCAAATGCGTGTCTCATCCGCAAATACTGATATTCCCCCGCAGGCCCGATACCGAACTCCACCTGCAATTGGGAAAAGGATTTCAACGCCCTCTTCTCAATTATCTGATACACGTAGTGAATTCCCTTGGCCTGCCATTCTGGTAACACCCCCAGTGCCACAAACTCCGGTAAATTATTATTATGCCATAACGGGGAGAATCTGGTCAGCCCCGTAATCCCACGTATATGTTTCAGTCTACCCCACAGCTTACATATCAATAATATAGTTGGATACAATTTCCCCAAAGCCCCCAGGGATCCATCCTCCAGACACTGCCTTCTTTTTGTCACCTTTTCCATCAGTTGCTGTACCGCACTGGACGCCCCCTCACGCACCCAGCCCTTTAAATGCTGACTCTGGGCTGCAAGAAAATATACTTCAGGATTGGCAGTGCCAAGACCCCATTTTCCTTGAGTCGCTGAAGCTTCTCCAGTCTGATACGTTGATAATGTTTCCCCCATAAAAAAATTCATGAACAGGGAGTTAATCTGCCTAAATTTCCCTCGCGGTATCCAAACTGGCGTGTTATGAAGAACATATAGAATTTTCGGCATCAAAATCATTTTGATGAGATTCACCCTGCCCACCGCAGATAAATGCAACTTAATCCAGGCATCCACTTTTGCCTTAAGAACGCCTAAGATCGGAGTCGGATTCCTATGTATGTAATCCGTAACCGGCATAGATACCCATATCCCAAGTATTTAAATTGACTTACCACCTTAAGTCGCCCATCCTCAGGAAGCTCACTCCCATCCTCCCCCACGTCATCAACTCTAAACAGAATCGACTTACTCCAATTTATCGTCAGCCCCGACAATGAGCCAAATCTTTCAATAAGCCCAATGGCCACCCGAAGGAAGCGACCGGGTCAGCCAGAAACAGTAGAATATCGTCCGCGTACAGCGCCACCTTCTCTTCAATTATCCCATATTTAAACCCAGACACCTCATCAGACTGTCGAAGTTTAGCAGCCAATGGCTCCACGGCCAGAGCAAACAAAAGAGGAGAGAGCGGACACCCCTGTCTCATCTTTATAGCTAATTGTATAGTCCGTGATAACTCCCCATTCACCCTGACTCTAGCCACCGGCTGCGAGTACAGCAGCTGAATCCTGGACACAAACTGCCAGCCAAACCCCATACACTGCAATACCTGCCAGAGATCTCCCCATTCCACACTGTCGAATGCCTTATGGGCATCTAAGGATGCAATAACTCTCTGGCCACAGTTATCAGAC
The DNA here is from genome assembly GCF_032444005.1 of Ranitomeya imitator. Classification (NCBI taxonomy): domain Eukaryota; kingdom Metazoa; phylum Chordata; class Amphibia; order Anura; family Dendrobatidae; genus Ranitomeya; species Ranitomeya imitator. The sequence continues at coordinate 238,528,537 of NC_091283.1, forward strand.
CTAAGCTGCAGATTCATAAATAGCCTCCTTAGGTTGACCACCGTGGATCTATCAGGCATAAAGCCAGATTGGTCTGGGTGCACCAGGTTGGAGATGACACTCGTCAACCGCGTCGCCAACACCTTGGCCAGAAGCTTGACATCCATACTGAGCAAGGAGATTGGCCAGTACGACTCAGGTTTCCCCAAGTCTTTCCTTTCCTTAGGAATCACCGCTATTATGGCTTCTCTCATGGATGCTGGCAGATACCCTCTACTCTTAGCCTCATCTAGGACCGCCTTTAATCTGGGAATGAGCACCTCCCCCATATTTTTATAGATCTCAGCGGGAAACCCATCCACTCTAGGCGCCTTCCCATTAGCCATGGATTGTAATGCCCGACCGAGTTCCTCCTTCGTGACGGGAGCCTCCAAGCCCTCTCTATCTGCGTCACTCAACATCGTGAGCCCCACACCCTCAAGGAACGTCACTGTGTCTCCCGCCGACTTGTCTACCTGAGAGGAATATAGGTCCGCTTAAAAGTCCGCAAAGACCTCCAAAATCTCTGAATTTTTGGAGACACTCGTACCACTCCCGGAAACTAGAGAATGGACAAACAAAGTACTCCTCTGGGCAGAAGCCACCAGCGACAGCATGTGACAGACCGTATCACCCTCCTGATAGTAAGCCAGCTTTAGAAATTCCCGCTTCCTTTCAGCCTTCGCCATCAAAATTTTCTCCAGGTGACTTTGCGCTGCCTTTAATCTGTTCCCTGCTTCAGGAGTACCCATTATTACCATTTCATCTTCCGCTGCCCTTAGCCCATCAATCGCTGCCTTCTCTGCCTCTCTCGTCTTCCGCTTACATCTACTAATATCTCTTAACAACAGCCCTCTTAAGTACGCCTTCATGGCTTCCCATACAGTAAGAGCATCTATACTCCCATCATTCAGCACAAAAAATTCCTACAACTCCTGTTTTATCTTATCTAAATCTATACTGTGCAGCCAGTTAGGGTGAATTTTCCACTCTCTCCTGTTCGCAGCCTGTGTCCCCATCAGTCGGAACTCCACCTCAATTGGACTATGGTCCGAGAGGGCCCTAGGTAAATATCTCACATCCCCCACCATCGTGTCCAACAGACGATTGCCTAGTGCCAGCTCAATTCTGGATGGAGTACTATGAGCCGGTGAATAACATGAATACCCCCTTTCCCCAACATGTCTAACTCTCCATAGGTCAGTCATACCAACTTAGCGAATATAAGTCCCAAACGTAGTAATGTGTCCCACTGTCCTATTCTGGAAGTTTTTATTTTTATCCCAAAAGTCATCACATATATTATTAAGATCACCAATGATTAGAAATGGTATCGGGCCCCAACGTTCCACCCGTTCCAACACCTCTCTAATTTTCTTACTTGAGTTTGGGGGCGGAATATACATTGCCGCTATACACATCAACACTCCATTTATTTTACATTGCACCACCACATACTGACCATCCACATCCATCACCTCTTCATACTGCACTCCCACAGGTACCAACACCGACACACCCCTAGAATACGTAGAGAAGGTAGAATGGTATGCCTTTTGGATCCAGTGCCTATTTAATACAGCCACCTTCTCCCTCACTAAGTGCGTCTCCAGCAGACATATCATTGAGACTCTCTGATCTCGAACATACTGCAGACTCGCCGCCCGCCGAGACTTATCCCTAAGGCCTCTCGCGTTCCAACTCAATATTTTAATGCGGCCCCCCACCATGTGACTCATCATCCTTCATAGTATCCTCATTCCCAAGTATGAGCTGTCTAATCCCTCCCAACTCCCAACTTGCCCCCCTAACCCACCCAATACAACACATTCTACCTCTCATCAAGAGTGGGGCTCCACCGCCCATTGCGAACACTCTCCCTTGCTTTGCCCTCTCCACTCGCCTCCCGCTGCCGTGACGATCAGAATTTCCCACACGTTTAAAAAAAAAAAAACACAACAGAACATTCCAACTTATATAAACATGTAGAGAAACTACAAAACAAACTGGCAGTACCCTGCGTAACCATCCTCCCCTATACTTATTAACCGTTACTGCCCCCTCCGGCCAATCACTCAATATGGCCCAGCTCAGCCCTCAACAGTTGCTCATCCCTTTGGCAATTATGCTATTAAACGCAGATCCCTCCTCCAGCGACAGAGAAATAACTCCCATCCAGATCTCCCCGACATGTCAATCGCCTTTTTCCTTAAGTTTTTTAGCATTAGTATCAATCCACTGGGTAGCGTCCTCTGGAGTCAGGAAAAAATGGGTTTTATCAAAAGCCACCTCTCTCAACTTTGCAGGAAACAGCATAGAGTATTGCACTCCCAGCTCCCTCAGTTGTCTCTTGACTCCAGTGAACTTCATTCTCTGTTTCTGAACCCCAGCAGAATAATCCGGGTAAATAGCAATCTTTTGACCTCCAGCCGTCAAATCCTCCATTTCTCTAGCCTTCCTGAGGATAATGTCTCTGTCCCTGTAATTCAGTATTTTGGCAAGCATGGTACGAGGATTCGCTCCTGGGGCAGGGGGCTGCGGCGGGGCCCTATGAGCTCTCTCAACAGCAAAAACTTTTGTCAGCACTGTGCCCCCAATTTTCTCCAGCAGCCAGCTTTCAATCTCCTTGTCATTGTCTTCTCTGGCATCAGCGCCATCTTGGCTGGCTCCTGCATCGCCAGCACCCGCATCCTTCTGCCGCCGCCTGGTCATTGCCTCCAAAGCCGGGTCCACCGCTCAGCACCGCTTTGCTGCCCTGACCCTCAGCCAGCCGGTATGTGGCAGAAAAGTCCAGTCAGCAGCGTCTGCACAGGATAATTAGCCCTTTAGCAGCGGGAGCGCTCTTCTATGCGTCCGCTAACATGGCCAGCTAGGACACGTCCCCCTCCTTTATTAATCTCAATTAAACCATAGTTACTGCATCGTCTAATTCCACCAAAGCCCTCGGTCTATAATAAAAGTGAAATAAAAAAAACAGTATACCATACCTGTCCCTCGTTCTGTCCCACGCTGTAATCCATGTCTGGGGGCTAAATAGTTTTCAGCCTGAAGGGTGCCAAGATGCGACCGTCCAGGCTGAAAACCACTGGTGAATGAGCTGCTGCAAGCGCAGCCTCAGTGACAAGCGGTGAAATCATCACTGGCATTTTCCCACGGTACTGAGGTCACCGCAGTTCAGCCCGGCCTCGATGATGTCACCGATGGTAAATGATGCTGCGCTTTCATCAGCTCATTCACCAGTGGTTCTCAGCCTGGACGGTCGCATCTTGGCACCGTCCAGGTTAAAAACGAATTATCCCCCAGACACGGATTACGCATGCATGGGACAGAATTACAGACAGGTATGGAATATTGTTGTTTTGTTATTTTATTTTTATTACAGGAGATCGAGGACTTCAGTGGAATTAGGCGAGGTTGTAAGTATGGTTTAATTGAGAATATTAAAGGAGTCAGTCATTATTTTAATTAAAGGACTTTATTCTGGCTGTGTCTTTATTTACCATATAACTATAGGATTAGTATTGGAGAGATGTATTAGACACTTATCAATTACTATACTTTGGGCTTGATGTCACCTGACAATACAAAGATAAAATCAACCCCTCAAATATTAACCCCACTTGCCACTGCTACATGGCAAGTGGGAAGAGTCGGGCAAAGTGCCAAAATTGACACATCTAATAGATGCACCTTTTCTAGGCAGCTGCAGGCTGCTGTTTTTAGGCTGGGGGGGGTCAATATCCATGACCCCTTACTAGCCTGAGAAAACCAGCCCCAAGCTGTGAGCTTTAGCAAGGCTGGTTGTCAAAAATGGGGGGGGACCCCACACCATTTTTTAAAATTATATATTTAAATAATTTTAAAAAATAGCGTGGGTACCCCTCTATTCTTGATAGCCAGCCTTGCTGAAGCTAACAGCTGAGGGTTGCAGCCCCCAGCTGTGAGGTTTTCCTGGTTGGTTCAAGAAAATAGGGGGGAACCCACACCGGGGTTTTCATTCATTTATTTCGATATATTGCAGGCGGCGGGTGATGAATACCCTGATAATCCGCTCCTGCTGTCACTGTTATTAGCAGCGCTGACCGCCGGTAGAGCAGGGGAGAATAATGAGAGCCGTCTTCAGCACCTGCCGCCGGGAAACGGCTCTTACTGTAGCTCTTCTTCCGCGGTGCTGATGCGTGTCGCTCGGAGGACATCAATGTGTGTTCTCCATCTGCACGTGTGCAGTACGTTTTGCCGTCCGTGCTGACCGTAAAAAACGGACATGACTACGTGCGGGACACACGGTCCATGGAAACACACTGACGTGCACAGACCCATTGATTTGAATGGGTGTACATGTGTACCTGTCTCCGGTACGTGTGAAAACTGTCACCTCACATACCGGAGAAATGAACGTGTGAAAGAGGTTTTATGATATTGTGGTAGTTCACTCACGTGGTGGCACACTGAGGTAGGAAAAATGGGAACACCGTCTATTTAAATCATCGTTGATGTATTGTAAGGCAGCATAAACCAACTTGTGGGGAAAACAAACTCAGCCTTCTTGGCTAAAACAAAAACAAAACGATAAAAGAAAACAAAATTCTGCAGCACAGTCCATATGTTGTGGGTGGCACCCCGCTCTGGAGCAGGACAGGGTCAGTCTGTACTTGATGAGCCACAAAGCCTCTGGAGTCCTCTCTCCAGGCTAGCTGAACCCAGACTGCCCGTAGAGCTTGGTTATGTCAACCCAAGCCTGTAACTTCCCCATCATGTGATTGATCACATGATCATGTCCTCATGCAGGTCCTGGCAGGTCTGCCAGGGGAGATAAAGTGGACCTTCTCCCACCCACTCTGTGAAGGTCCACATAAAACCAGCCCTGTTTATACAACTTAACCCTCACAACACGTAGTGTGCTGGAGAAAAATGCTCTGGTTTCACACCACTGACGCCGTTAAGCGCAGTGACCCGTATCTCCCCTCTATCACCTTACCAGTGACCCTGTCACAATGTGTAGACGCCGGTGAAGGTCTTGTGTTCAGTGTTGCTTTACCCACCAGTATTATATGTTTTATACTTGTATAATGAGAACGGTGGAGATGGCAGGATTAGAGCTGATCATACATGTGACTTCTCCATCTGTCGGTGACTTTTATAATATTTGTTTCAGGGTGAAGATCTGACCCATATTAATACTACAGAGACATATGTGAGGGGGGATGAGTGGTGTAAAGAGGAGAATCCCACATATGGCTACCCAGGTGAGTAGTAACCACTAAATGCAGAGAAGTCACAGATTCTTCTCATCACCGGCTGTGGCTGCATTATCGGTGGTGTAGTCCAGCCGTATTACCATGGTCACCATTTTACCTCTAGACCACAACATTCTCCTCCACCCAAAACTGTTCTAATGACTTTGGCCATTGAAAGCCCTTTTCTATAGAACTTATAACCTGGAGGATCCACCTACCTCCTGGGTTTAGGAGACGCTGTTACCTGCCCAGATCTGTGAACTATAAAGCCAAATGACAGCGTACGTAGAATGTGCTGACAAGATAGAAATATATTATGATGAGAAAACGGAGGGAAATGATGCTGTTGGCTTCCAAAATCCCTGATATGGGAAGAATGATAAAATCAGGGCTTTGAAAAGCGCTGCCAAGTGCTGAGCCAGAAAGTTGGGTATCAAAACAAATGAACGTTAAAAAAAACCAAAACTTTTCATTTTAATATTCTACTCATTTCTGATGTGAACCAGCTCCTTCCTCAGGCTTATACAAATGATACATTGTGGATGTTTTATATCCTCCAGAACGGCGTCACTGATCCAATTGCTTAATTCATTAATTAATCCGCGCCTATGGTGCAGTTTTTTGTATAGAAACCTTTCTTCAAAACTATACAAATAGATGTAAAATGCATATTGGATGCACAATAAAATCCATATAACGAACAATATACGTACATGGAAAATCCTCTGGTTTAAGTGTGGATAGTGTAAAAATCCAATAGGATTCTCTATTCACAAGTCTTTGGGACCTATTAGACACACGTTCTGATATTTGTTCTGATATATTGAGTCTAAGGCTGGGTTCCCATTGCGTTATGGGACCGCGTTTAACGGACAGCGTTGCACGGCGAAATTAACGCCGTGCAACGCGTCCGTTAACGCGCCCATTGAAGGCAATGTGACCCTAGCCTTAAACTGGTGGGATCTCGTTCATATTCTAAAACAAAATGCCTAAATAGACTGTGACAGATTACACCTTTCCTAATATTGTCTCTGGCTGGTCATCCTATTATGGATCGCTTGGGTCATTTTTAGATCCCTGATATCGGATGAATCTCCCTTCTCTCCCTTCTGTGCTGCTGAATGTGATCATATGGTCCCTACAAGACCAGGTCCAGTCTTTCTGGCCAAACTTCACTTTTATGATCGACAACATTAAATGTGCAGTGAGGCCAAGTGTGAATTTCTGGACAATAACAGCAGAGTTTCCTTTTATCCTGATTTTACAATTTCTTATAAAACCGACTAACTTCAGACAGGATTGTGATAAACTACATAATAATTAGTACACCTGCGCCATGATGTATCTCTAAGTTGTGCTCTCAGGAGAGATTACTGCACAATCTGAATACCATAGGATTGAAAAACATAATGTAATTTATGAGGTGGAGTGAATCCATGAAACCAGGGCTGGAGCCAACACATCTCCTGCAGGCGGGAATAAATGTACAGTGGGTACAGAAAGTATTCAGAGCCCTTACATTTTTCACTCTGTTTCATTGCAGCCATTTGGTAAATTCAAAAAAGTTCATTTTTTTCTCATTAATGTTCACTCTGCACCCCACCTTGACTGAAAAAAACAGGAACGTAGTAATTTTTGCAAATTTATTAAAAAAGAAAAACTGAACTATCACATGGTCATAAGTCTTCAGCCCCTTGGCTCAGTATTGAGGAGAAGCCACTTTTGAGCTAGTACAGCCATGAGTCTTCTTGGGAATGATGCAACAAGTTTTTCACACCTGGATTTGGGGATCCTCGGCCATTCTTCCTTGCAGATCCTCTCAAGTATGGTCAGGTGGGACGGTGTTGTGAATTCTGTTTTGGAACTCCCTCCTGTGGTCATGAATGGTACTTCGGCTAGTTCTGTCCATGGACTCCCTCTGGTGGCTGTGAGTGGAGCTGCTGGTTCTGAGGTTCCTTCCACAGGTGACCTGGTTAATTCTTAGGCTGGCTGCTCTATTTAACTCCACCCAGATCGTTACTCCATGCCACCTGTCAATGTTCCAGTACTGGTTCAGTTCGCTCTTGGATCTTTCTGGTGGCCTGTCTACTCCAGCAGAAGCTAAGTCCCTGCTGGTTTATTTTGTTGTTCTTGTTTTCTTGTCCAGCTTGCTAATATTATTCTGTCTGGCTAGCTGGAAGCTCTGGGAGGCAGAGGGGCACTTCCGCACCGTGAGTCGGTGCGGGGGTCTTTTTGCACCCTCTGCGTGGTCTTTTGTAGTTTTTTGTGCTGACCGCAAAGTTACCTTTTCTATCCTCTGTCTGTTTAGGTAGTCTGGCCTCCCTTTGCTTAAACCTCTTTCATTCCTGTGTTTGTGACTTTCATCTTATCTCACAGTCAATATTTGTGGGGGGCTGCCTTTTCCTTTGGGGAATTTCTCTGAGGCAAGGTAGGCTTTACTTTCTTTCTCTAGGGGTAGCTAGCCCTTAGGCTGTGCCGAGGCGTCTAGGCCTGTTGGATACGCTCCACGGCTATTTCTAGTGTGTGTGATAGGATTAGGGATTGCGGTCAGCAGAGTTCCCACTTCCCAGAGCTTGTCCTGTGAGTTTAACCATCAGGTCTCTCCGGGTGCTCCTAACCACCAGGTCCATAACAGTAGAGGTGGCCTAAAGTGTTAATGCATCTCAATAGAAGGATAAGAGAAGTTCTGAGACCATTTTTTTTTTCTCTGCAGTGTGTTTTGTCTTTCTTTTCCCCTTTACCTCTGGGTGGTTCAGGACACAGGTGTAGATATGGACATTTAAGGTCTGTCCTCTTGTGTGGATCATCTCACTACAAGGGTACAAAGCATTCAAGATTTTTTAGTTCAGAATCCAATGTTAGAGACTAGAATTCCAATTCCTGATTTGTTTTCTGGGGATAGATCTAAGTTTCTGATTTTCAAAAATAATTGTAAATTGTTTCTTGCTTTGAAACCCCGCTCCTCTGGTGACTCAGTTCAACAAGTAAAAATCATTATTTCTTTGTTACGTGGTGATCCTCAAGACTGGGCGTTTTCCCTAGCGCCAGGAGATCCTGCATTGCGTGATGTAGATGCGTTTTTTCTGGCGCTTGGATTGCATTATGATGAACCAAAATTAGTGGATCAGGCAGAGAAAAACTTGCTGGCTTTGTGTCAGGGTCAGGATGAAGCGGAGGTATATTGTCAGAAGTTTAGAAAGTGGTCTGTGCTTACTCAGTGGAATGAGTGTGCCCTGGTGGCAATTTTCAGAAAGGGTCTTTCTGAAGCCCTTAAGGATGCTATGGTGGGATTTCCCACGCCTGCTGGTCTGAATGAGTCTATGTCCTTGGCCATTCAGATCGATCGGCGCTTGCGTGAGCGCAAAGCTGTGCACCATTTGGCGGTATTCTCTGAGCATAGGTCTGAGCCTATGCAGTGTGATAGGACTTTGACCAGAGCTGAACGGCAAGAACACAGACGTCAGAATGGGCTGTGTTTTTACTGTGGTGACTCCACTCATGCTATCTCTGATTGTCCTAAGCGCACTAAGCGGTTCGCTAGGTCTGCCACCATTGGTACGGTACAGCCTACATTTCTTTTGTCCATTACTCTGATTTGCTCTTTGTCGTCCTATTCTGTTATGGCGTTTGTGGATTCGGGCGCTGCCCTGAATTTGATGGACTTGGAGTTTGCCAGGCGCTGTGGTTTTTTCTTGGAGCCCTTGCAGTGTCCTATTCCATTGAGAGGAATTGATGCTACGCCTTTGGCCAAGAATAAGCCTCAGTACTGGACTGAATTGACCATGTGCATGGCTCCTGCACATCAGGAGGATATTCGCTTTTTGGTGTTACATAATCTGCATGATGTGGTCGTTTTGGGGTTGCCATGGCTACAGGTCCATAATCCAGTATTGGATTGGAAATCTATGTCTGTGTCCAGCTGGGGTTGTCAAGGGGTACATGGTGATGTTCCATTGCTGTCAATTTCGTCTTCCACTCCTTCAGAAGTTCCTGAGTTTTTGTCGGATTACCGGGATGTATTTGATGAGCCCAAGTCCGGTGCCCTACCTCCTCATAGGGATTGTGATTGTGCCATTAATTTGATTCCTGGTAGTAAGTTTCCTAAGGGCCAACTGTTCAATTTATCTGTGCCAGAACACGCCGCTATGCGGAGTTATATAAAGGAGTCCTTGGAGAAAGGGCATATTCGCCCGTCGTCGTCACCGTTGGGAGCAGGCTTCTTTTTTGTGGCCAAGAAGGATGGTTCTTTGAGACCTTGTATCGATTACCGCCTTCTTAATAAGATCACGGTCAAATTTCAGTACCCTTTGCCGCTAGTGTCTGATTTGTTTGCTCGGATTAAGGGGGCTAGTTGGTTCACCAAGATAGATCCTCGAGGGGCGTATAATCTTGTGCGTATTAAACGGGGCGATGAATGGAAAACAGCATTTAATACGCCCGAGGGCCATTTTGAGTACCTGGTGATGCCATTCGGGCTTTCTAATGCTCCATCTGTGTTTCAGTCCTTTATGCATGACAACTTCCGAGAGTATCTGGATAGATTCATGATTGTATATTTGGATTATATTTTGGTCTTTTCGGATGATTGGGAGTCTCATGTGAAGCAGGTCAGAATGGTGTTCCAAGTCCTTCGTGCTAATTCCTTGTTTGTGAAGGGGTCTAAATGTCTCTTTGGAGTTCAGAAGGTTTCATTTTTGGGCTTCATTTTTTCCCCTTCTACTATCGAGATGGACCCTGTTAAAGTTCAGGCCATTTATGATTGGACTCAGCCTACATCTGTGAAGAGTCTGCAGAAGTTCCTGGGTTTTGCTAATTTTTACCGTCGCTTCATCGCTAATTTTTCTAGTGTTGTTAAACCGTTGACTGATTTGACCAAGAAAGGTGCTGATGTGGTCAATTGGTCTTCTGCGGCCGTTGAGGCTTTTCAGGAATTGAAGCGTCGTTTTTCTTCTGCCCCTGTGCTGTGCCAGCCAGATGTTTCGCTCCCGTTTCAGGTTGAGGTTGATGCTTCTGAGATTGGAGCAGGGGCTGTTTTGTCTCAGAGAAGTTCTGATGGCTCGGTGATGAAACTATGTGCTTTCTTTTCTAGAAAGTTTTCGCCTGCCGAGCGTAATTATGATGTTGGCAACCGAGAGTTGTTGGCTATGAAGTGGGCATTCGAGGAGTGGCGACATTGGCTTGAAGGAGCCAAGCATCGCGTGGTGGTCTTGACGGATCACAAGAATTTGACTTATCTCAAGTCTGCCAAACGGTTGAATCCTAGACAGGCTCGATGGTCGCTGTTTTTCTCCCGTTTCGATTTTGTGGTTTCTTAGCTTCCAGGCTCTAAGAATGTGAAGGCTGATGCCCTTTCAAGGAGTTTTGTGCCTGACTCTCCGGATGTTCCTGAGCCGGATGGTATTCTCAAGGAGGGGGTAATTTAGTCTGCCATCTCCCCTGATTCGCGGCGGGTGCTGCAGAAGTTTCAGGCTGATAGACCTGACCGTTGTCCAGCGGAGAAGCTGTTTGTCCCTGATAGATGGAATAGTAGAGTTATCTCTGAGGTTCATTGTTCGGTGTTAGCTGGTCATCCTGGGATCTTTGGTACCAGAGATTTGGTGGCTAGATCCTTTTGGTGGCTTTCTTTGTCACGGGATGTGCGTTCTTTTGTACAGTCCTGTGGGACTTGTGCTCGGGCTAAGCCCTGCTGTTCTCGTGCCAGTGGGTTGCTTTTGCCCTTGCCGGTCCCGAAGAGGCCCTGGACGCATATTTCCATGGATTTTATTTCAGACCTCCCTATCTCTCAAAGGATGTCGGTCATCTGGGTGGTTTGTGATCGCTTCTCTAAGATGGTCCATTTGGTACCCTTGTCTAAATTGCCTTCCTCCTCTGATTTGGTGCCATTGTTTTTCCAGCATGTGGTTCGTTTGCATGGCATTCCGGAGAACATCGTCTCGGACAGAGGTTCCCAGTTTGTTTCGAGGTTTTGGCGGTCCTTTTGTGCTAAGATGGGCATTGATTTGTCTTTTTCTGCGGCTTTCCATCCTCAGACAAATGGCGAAACCGAACGAACCAATCAGACTTTGGAAACATATCTGAGATGCTTTGTTTCTGCTGATCAGGATGATTGGGTGTCTTTCTTGCCTTTGGCTGAGTTCACCCTTAATAATCGGGCCAGCTCGGCTACTTTGGTTTTGCCTTTTTTCTGTAATTCTGGTTTCCATCCTCGTTTTTCTTCAGGGCAGGTTGAGCCTTCGGACTGTCCTGGTGTGGATTCTGTGGTGGACAGGTTGCAGCAAATTTGAACTCACGTAGTGGACAATTTGATATTGTCCGAGGAGAAGGCTCAACGTTTCACTAACCGCCGTCGCTGTGTTGGTCCCCGACTTCGTGTTGGGGATTTGGTTTGGTCGTCGTCTCGTTATGTTCCTATGAAGGTTTCCTCTCCTAAGTTTAAGCCTCGTTTCATTGGTCCTTATAAGATTTCTGAAGTTCTTAATCCTGTGTCATTTCGTTTGGCCCTTCCAGCTTCTTTTGCCATCCATAATGTGTTCCATAGGTCGTTGTTGCGGAGATACGTGGCGCCTATGGTTCCCTCCGCTGACCCTCCTGCCCCGGTGTTGGTTGAGGGGGAGTTGGAGTATGTGGTGGAGAAGATTTTAGATTCTCGTATTTCGAGACGGAAACTCCAGTACCTGGTCAAGTGGAAGGGTTATGGTCAGGAAGATAATTCCTGGGTTGTTGCCTCTGATGTTCATGCTGCTGATCTGGTTCGTGCCTTTCATCTGGCTTGTCCTGATCGGCCTGGGGGTTCTGGTGAGGGTTCGGTGACCCCTCCTCAAGGGGGGGTACTGTTGTGAATTCTGTTTTGGAACTCCCTCCTGTGGTCATGAATGGTACTTCGGCTAGTTCTGTCCATGGACTCCCTCTGGTGGCTGTGAGTGGAGCTGCTGGTTCTGAGGTTCCTTCCACAGGTGACCTGGTTAATTCTTAGGCTGGCTGCTCTATTTAACTCCACCCAGATCGTTACTCCATGCCACCTGTCAATGTTCCAGTACTGGTTCAGTTCGCTCTTGGATCTTTCTGGTGACCTGTCTACTCCAGCAGAAGCTAAGTCCCTGCTGGTTTATTTTGTTGTTCTTGTTTTCTTGTCCAGCTTGCTAATATTATTCTGTCTGGCTAGCTGGAAGCTCTGGGAGGCAGAGGGGCACCTCCGCACCGTGAGTCGGTGCGGGGGTCTTTTTGCACCCTCTGCGTGGTCTTTTGTAGTTTTTTGTGCTGACCGCAAAGTTACCTTTTCTATCCTCTGTCTGTTTAGGTAGTCTGGCCTCCCTTTGCTTAAACCTCTTTCATTCCTGTGTTTGTGACTTTCATCTTATCTCACAGTCAATATTTGTGGGGGGCTGCCTTTTCCTTTGGGGAATTTCTCTGAGGCAAGGTAGGCTTTACTTTCTTTCTCTAGGGGTAGCTAGCCCTTAGGCTGTGTCGAGGCGTCTAGGCCTGTTAGGTACGCTCCACGGCTATTTCTAGTGTGTGTGATAGGATTAGGGATTGCGGTCAGCAGAGTTCCCACTTCCCAGAGCTTGTCCTGTGAGTTTAACCATCAGGTCTCTCCGGGTGCTCCTAAACACCAGGTCCATAACAGGACGGTGAACGTTGGTGGACGCCATTTTCAGGTCTTTCCAGAGATGCTCAATTGGGTTTAGATCAGGGCTCTGGCTGGGCCAGTCAAGAATGGTCACAGAGGTGTTCTGAAGCCGCTCCTTTGTTATTTTAGCTGTATGTTCAGGGTCAATGTCTTGTTGGAAGGTGAATCTTCGGCCAAGTCTGAGGTCCAGAGCACTCTGGAAGAGGTTTTCATCCAGGATATCTCTGTACTTGGCCGCATTCATGTTTCCTTCAATGACAACCAGTCGTCCTGTCCCTGCAGCTGAAAAACACCCCCATAACATGATGCTGCCACCACCATGTTTCACTGTTGGGATTGTATTGGGCAGGTGATGAGCAGTGCCTGGTTTTCTCCACACATACCGCTTAGAATTATCACTAAAAAGGTCTATCTTTGTCTCATCAGACCAGAGAATCTTATTTCTCATAGTCTGGGAGTCCTTCATGTGTTTTTTTAGCAATAGTCTCCTATGGAGACTATTGAAGCATGCCAAAAGTAAAACAAAAAATAGTTTTTAAAAATATAAAAATTCAAATCAGCCCCTTTCGCCCATTCAAAATAAAACAATAAAAATAAAATCAAACATACACATATTTGGCGCCGCTGCGTTCAGAATCGCCTGATCTATAAAAAAAAGGATTAATCTGATTGCTAAATGACATAGCGAGAAAAAAAGTCAAAACGCCAGAATTATGTTTTTTTGGTCGCCGCGACATTGCATTAAAATGCAACAATGGGCGATCAAAAGATCGTATCTGCACCAACATGGTGTCATTAAAAACGTCAGCTCAGCGCACAAAAAAATAAGCCCTCACCCAACCCGAGATCACGAAAAATCAGACACTACGGGTATCAGATAATGGCGCAAATTTTATTTTTTAGCAAAGTCTTTTTGTTTGTTTTTTTTCACCACATAGATAAAAAAGAACCTAGACATGTTTGTTGTGTATGAACTCGTAATGACCTGGAGAATCATAATGGCAGCTCAGTTTAGTGAACGTAGCAAAAAAGCCAAACAAATGACAAGTGTGGGATTGCACTTTTATTTTTTAAATTTCACCGCACTTGGAATTTTTTCCCGTTTTCTAGTACACAACATGGTAAAATCAATGGTGGCATTCAAAAGTACAACTCGTCCCGCAAAAACAAGTCCTCACATGGCCATATTGATGGAAAAATAAAAAAGTTATCTCTCTGAGAAGAAAGGGAGTGAAAAACGAAAATGCTAAACTGAAAAAAGGCTTCGGGGGTTAATTAAACACAGCTGGCCTCCAATGAAGGAATAGAACCATCTCAAGGAGGATCACAAGTAAAAGGAGAGTATGTGACTTAAATATGACTGTATGAGCAAAGGGTCTGCATACTTATGACCATGTGATATTTCAGTTTTTTTATATTAAATTTGCAAAAATTTCTACATTTCTGTTTTGTTTTCAGTCAAGATGGGGTGTAATGCAACTGGATGGCTGCAATGAAACAAAGAGTGAAAAATACTGAATACTCTGAATACTTTCTGTACCCACTGTACATTTATTCACGCCTGCAGATGTGTTGGCTCGAGCCCTGGTTTCATGGATTCACTCCATCTCATAAATTACATTATGTTTTCAATCCTAAATACCGTATATACTCGAGTATAAGCCGACAATTTCAGCCCATTTTTTTAGGCTGAAATTGCCCCTCAGCTTATACTCGAGTCATACCCAGGTGTCGGTAGGGGAGGTGGAGTGGCAGTACCATGTGACCGCTCACTACAGGAAGAAGGTGCTGGCGCCAGGAAACAGACGTGCAGGTACCGCGCCAGGAGCAGGTGAGTATAAGCAGTGCGTGATATTCTCCTGCTCCCCGTTCCACCGTCGCCAGCCGCTGCTACGTTCCCCGTCCACTGCACTGATGCTCAGGTCAGAGGGCGCGGTGACGCTATTAGTGCGCGCCGGCTTCTGCCTGAGCAGTCAGTGCAGTGGACGTGGAACGTAGCGGCGACTGGCAGCGGTGGAACGCGGAGCAGGTGAATATAGTAAGTGCCGGGGGCCTGAGCGACGAGAGGTGAGTATGTGATTTTTTTTATTTTTTTATCGCAGTAACAGCATATGGGGCAAATGACTCTATGGAGCATCTTCTGGGGCCATAATCAGCATTTATGGAGCATTACATGGGGCAAATTACTTTATGGAGCATCTTATGGGGCCATAATCAGCATTTATGGAGCATTACATGGGGTAAATGACTTTATGGAGCATCTTATGGGGCCATAATCAGCATTTATGGAGCATTACATGGGGCAAATGACTTTATGGAGCATCTTATGGGGCCATAATCAGCATTTATGGAGCATTACATGGGGCAAATGACTTTATGGAGCATCTTATGGGGCCATAATCAGCATTTATGGAGCATTACATGGGGCAAATGACTTTATGGAGCATCTTATGGGGCCATAATCAGCATTTATGGAGCATTACATGGGGTAAATGACTTTATGGAGCATCTTATGGGGCCATAATCAGCATTTATGGAGCATTACATGGGGCAAATGACTTTATGGAGCATCTTATGGGGCCATAATCAGCATTTATGGAGCATTACATGAGGCAAATGACTTCATGGAGCATCTTATGGGGCCATAATCAGCATTTATGGAGCATTACATGGGGCAAATGACTTTATGGAGCATCTTATGGGGCCATAATCAGCATTTATGGAGCATTACATGGGGCAAATGACTTTATGGAGCATCTTATGGGGCCATAACAGAGGCGTAGCTAGGGGTTCAGCTCAGGGGGGGCGAAACATGTGAGTGGGCCCCTAACAGGTGGACATATCATTAGTGCAAACTATGCGGCAGCACATGGGCCCAAGAGTTAAGGGGGCCCTTTTCTACCTCTAAATAAGGTGCAATTTTGTATTTTTAGAAGTTCTTGGGCTGCAAAGGGCCCATATATTGTTTTTGCACATAGGCCCTTTTCTGTTTGTGTCCACAGACAAAATAAATCTCTATACAATAACCAGCACTGATATTACCGCCATACGGTAATACCATATAGTGGTAGATACCAGTCCTGCATGACATAGAGAGATCACAGTACAGTTGTAGATGGTGACTTACAGAGGACGTTCTTTCCGGTGGAGCCATTCACTTTTCCCCTCTGTGTATACTATTACTTCAACATTTTTCAGTCACCGCTCTGTATAGAGAGCGGCGACTGTAACTGATGCCCTGGGACAGACTGACAGCCGGTACAGCACTATCTGCCACCCAGTAGTTAGGCTTCAATGCTTCGTAAGTGCCTACTTAATATTTAGGAGTCCCCGTATGTACAGTAATAATGGCCCCAGCATCGCTGATGAGAGCAGGAGGTCATGTGACGATTTTCTTCTATTGAGAGAAGTCAAACTTGTCTAGTCAACACGTGCAAATAGCAAACGTGGTCGCATGACCGCCTGATTACACCAGTGGTCTTGGGGTCTCATGACGGCAGGTGCACCCCATCATGATTTGGCAGTCTGTAGAGTGACTGCAGACAATTATCCCAAGCCTTTAATAACTTAAAGGGAACCTGTCACCCCCCAGAGCCTATTAAGCTTAAAGAGCCACCTTCTTCAGCACTAAGGCTGCATTCTGTGAAGGTGGCTGTTATGTTTTTGATCCCTAATAACACTGAAATATTCACTTTTATAAATTGTGCGCCATACCTGTATTGAGTCTGGGGGGTACGTTTTCTCCCCCTGACTCAGCCGCCTCGCAGCCGTTCATCATCCCACCGAGCACCGCCTCCTCTCTGTCTTGTGCCGTCACTGGCGCTCTGCAATTATTTCTCGGGCATGCGCAGGGTGCGCTGCCCTGGAACTTATATCAAGTGATGTAAGTAGATCGCACCTGCGCATAGCACCAGATTCCCAGCCCCACAGTGTGAATAAATCATAACACACTGCGGGGCGGGATCTCGGGCCTCCGCTACACGCAATATCAGTACATCAGCTGATGTGAGTTCCAGGGCAGCGCACACGGCGCATGCCCGAAAAATGAGAGCCCAGGCATCGGCGCCCGGTGGGATGATGGACGGCTGGGAGGAGGTTGTGTCTGGGGACAAAAGACGTACCCGCCAGACTCAATACAGGTATGGCACGCAATTTATAAAAGTGAATATTTCAGCGTTATTAGGGAACAAAAACATAAGAGCCACCTGTATTACTAAAATAAAGCGCTTTGAAACTTTTCAAAAATACCTATCTTTGTCCACGGAGGCGGGTCTGAAGCCTCCTCTGTGAAGCGCCCAACTGCCGTCAGTCATCTCTTCTGGGGCGATGGTCGCCACCCCCTGCGTGCTGTTCTTCTTAAATCCAGCGCCTGCGCTGTGCGTGCCTGCCTGGGGCAGGCGCATTGAGAATTGGCAGTCATAGCTCAATGCCGGGTTCCTGACGGCGCCTGTGCAGGCAGTGCGGCCACCCTGTTACTGAATCCCCGCCCTGCACTGTGTTATGCATTATGCACAGTGCGGGGCTGGGATTCCTGGGCAGATTCCTGCACAGACCAACGCTGGAAGGAGGGGAACCTGGGGGAGCGTCTGACAAGCGCAGTGCGCATGCCCAGGAATCCCAGCCCCGCACTGTGCATAATGCATAACAGGGTGGCCGCACTGCCCGCACAGGCGCAGTCAGGAACCCGGCATCTGAGCTATGACTGCCAATTCTCAATGCGCATGTCCCAGGCAGGCACTCACAGCGCAGGTGCCGGATTTAAGAAGAACAGGGGGCGACCATCGCCCCAGAAGAGATGAGTGACGGCAGTTGGGCGCTTCACAGAGGAGGCTTCAGACCTGCCTCCGTGTACAAAGACAGGTATTTTTAAAAAGTTTCAAAGCGCTTTATTTTAGTAATACATGAACACAAAACTAAAAGAGCCACCTTGTTAGAATGCAGCATTACTGCTGCACAAGGTGGCTCTCTTAGTTTATAACAGCTGGAGGGGGTGACAGTGGCCCTTTAAACAGTATAATAATCATCAGTCCCCCAGTGCCCCCTCACCTACGTCAGCCCTCATAATACCCTCAAACTCTCCCATTCACCTCCACAGTGCCTTGTCTCCCTCCCACTATGCCATCACCCTCTCTCATTTACCCCCACAGTGCCCTGTCCCCCTGCGCACCCACAATAACCCCCATCGTTTCACATTTACCCCACAGTGCCCTGTCCTCTCCCACTTCAGCCCCTACAATAACACAATCCTCTCACATTCACCCCCACAGTGACCATGATATGCCTAAACCGAATTACTCTAACAAACTCCATCCCCACTTACTGATGAAGTTTTCAGGCAGTGAGGAGAACCAGGAAGTGTCCAGAGAGATGCAAGGAGGGCACTAGGACCCAGCGTGCCTCAGCCAAACCAAGCATGCACAGCCAGAAAGTAACTGCATCTGCTGCTGCCAGCCAGGAAGAGACTCCTCGGGTGAGACCACATCGCACTCTGCACGGAGGGGGGCTCTGCAGCCAGCATTGTGCTGCTCTCTCCCTGACACCTCAGACTCGGCAGTGGATCTCCTGGTGGGCCCCTTCAGGTTACTGGTCCCGGGGCAATGGCCCCCTCTGCCCCCCAGTAGCTACGCTACTGGGCCATAATCAGCATTTGTGGAGCATTATATGGGGCAAATGTCTTATGGAGCATCTTATGGGGCCATAATCAGCATTTGTGCAGCATTATATGGGGTGTATTTTATATGGAGCATCTTATGGGGCCCATCATAAACTGTATGGAGCATTTTATGGGGTGTATTTTGTATGGAGCATATTATGGGGCCCATCATGAACTGTATGGAGCATTATATGGGGCTCCTGATTCAATATGGATATTCAAAAACCCTTAACCTACTGATGTCTCAATTAATTTTACTTTTATTGGTATCTATTTTTATTTTTGACATTTACCGGTAGCTGCTGCATTTTCCACCCTAGGCTTATACTCGAGTCATTAAGTTTTCTCAGTTTTTTGTGTCAAAATTAGGGGTCTCGGCTTATACTCGGGTTGGCTTATACTCGAGTATATACGTTAATTCGGATTGTGCAGTAATCTCTCCTGAAATGTGGGCGCTAATACTTTCTCTACTCTTCTAGTCAGGACTCATAGTAGCTCCAGTAGTCCACCATGAATGAGTGCAACTCTGGTTTAGTGTTGGAGTTCTCCCCTCATACATATGTTGTTGTTGAGGATGTAACTTTTTTTTTTTATACATGTTCATTCTGCATGTTAGTTTGATTGTGGTGGGATCGGCCTGCCTCACTTATCTGAGTCTGTAACTCCCTGGAAGTGTTTAGAAAAAGGTTTCAGTTACCAAATACCTGAGATCTAAATTTAAGATCCCTCAGCTCTGCACTATTATAAAAAGTTCTATTTAAATGTCTAATATTTCTTCTTGACATTTATCTGTCAGAAAATATTGGTCCTTACGATATTTTATACTGCTTAGAGCCACCAAGTCCCATACCGATAGTTTATATTGCTTAGAGCCACCGAGTCCCATACTCCAATTTCTCCAGAGAAGTTTCACCACTACTCATTTTTTTTCCTGAGGATTATTGTTCAGCTTGATCATTTCAGTAGATGTGTAATTGTCTATAGTCACAGTTTTGCCCATTACCCTTTAACTTCTTTAACCCCTCTACATGGATTTTGTCACGATATTGTATGAAATATCCTATAAATTTAGTTTCTCTTGTCAGCCCAGGATGTGGGCTAAAAAAAAACCCCTTCCCTTTCACTCAGGCAAGACCTTGCCTTGCCAATGTATGTGGGGGAGTTTTATTGAAGAGAGGAATTTACGACCGGCATAGCTGCATTGGAAACCTTTGCCAGCTAGAACTGGATTAGAAGACTCTAGAATCCATGAGGGTCCTTTGTTCTGTTATTGTAACATATTAGGCAAACGGTTTAAGATAGGAGAATAATAAATACATATTTGGAATCTCTAGAAAATATATATATAAAATGGTGGCGCAAAGTGTCACCGCTATTAATAGTTCCAGCAGCAATACCAACAAACTTCCACCTTTAAGTTTGTCAAAAAATGAATACAAAACAAATAAATATGTATATACACGCAGGTTATATATACAGGTATGCGCATACCTGTATATATAACCTGCGTGTATATACATATTTGGAATCTCCCTCGGTGGATCTGTCAACCGCTGTAAACATGAGCTTCTAACTCCATCAGGTAAAAAAGTTTGGATTTCTCTGTAATTATGCATCACAAATAGGACATATTTGATCTCATTAGAATGCCCACATTAATACGAGATGAATGCTGTGTTTGTTATGATTATGACATGTTCTGTAGCGGAGATACAGCCATTAGAGTAACTTGTGTTAGAGTTACCAAGACTGAAGAAAGAGGAGGGCGATCTTAACTCAGCCCTTTCTGTGATGTCACAGGCTGCAGGTTATAAGTTTCTGGCAGGCTTCCAGCAGTCAGTTTTTACCTGAAGAGCCCAGACTGCAAGTCCTAATGAACTGGACATATGGGAACTCCACTAGCCTGGTTGCCTGCAATGCTCTGAACACATGTAAGTGTTGATTTCTCATGTTATTCCATTTTTTTATAATTACCTTGTACATATTTGCAATTGTCTCCTTTTGTAACATCCTTGTAATATTTTTCTATAAACACTGCCTAAACTTTACGGAGTATAATATTTAATACTAGTTCGTTCTTCCTGTTCTAAAACGTACCATTGTCTCCTGAAGGGAATCACGCTACTGTTTTGGGTTGGCTTCGGACCCGTTTAATCGAAGCTGGTGGCAGCAATACCGTGTGCAGGCCTTTGGGTGTCAATGTAGCGACTGCGGCTTTGATAATTATTGTTCCTGCCTGAGCGGGAGTAGTTTATCGCGTCGCTGCATCGTGCCCAATAGCCAGTACATAGCAGGCAACCTTTCTGGCGACTAATCACCCTAGGTGCAGTACCTAATCTGACCTGACAGAAAGGGGGGCGCCAGAGAGCTGCAAGGTTTAAGTGGAACTGTAAGCGGGATACACATAAATCCCAGCAGTTCGTGGTATATTGAAGAGCAGTGGGATACCTAAAATAAGCCCCTGCTGTAAACTAAGAGGTCAATAGCCTTGTGTGTGTTTTTTTTTGTTCATCGCATTGTAGCAGTGGAGGGATAGCTAAGATAAGCCCCCTGCACATGTGATAGCCGTCTGTTGGCCTAAAGTCACCCCGATCAGTGACGTAGGGGTGACGGTCACGGTGTGAATCCGTGACATATTAGTGGCAGCGGTCAGGAATCTCTGTGGGGTTCATGACAAAGTGGTGGCAAGGCGGTGGGATATTAGAGCATTAGTGATTTAGTTTGAGCAATCATTCCTCTCTCTAAAAACTTGCAGAAAGTTCTTGCGAGGACTGCGCAAATAATTTTGGAGAACAAACTCAGTGTTTATTAGTCCTGAGACAATTGTGTGTACTGGTAATTATCCCTTCCCTTTCTCTTCATTTTTCTGTCCTATCTTTTATTTGGCAACCATGGTTGTGCTGGGAGAAACCTTTTATGAGCAGCAGACCAGAGACACCCTTATTGCCCTATGCAAGTCACAGCACATTGATTATGCAGGCAAAAACAAAAGCCAACTGGTCGCAGTTCTGGTGCAATGGGAAGCCGCTCTAGACCACTCTCAGAGCCCAGTGGCTGCAGAAGCCAGCACAAGCGAACATGGTGCTGCAGCAGAGGTCCAACCACTGAATGCTGGCTCTGTTAGCAATCCGGGCGAGTTGGACCCCCACCTGCAGGTGGCCTTGAAAGAATTCCCCACTGACGACCATGGGGGACATCGGCAGCTGATCCAGCAATACCAGGAGCGAGCCGAGCAAGAAGCCCAGCGAGCCGAGCGAGAGGCCCAAGCGGAGCGGGAGTACCAGCTGCAGATGGCCCGACTGCAAATGCAGGGGTTGTCCCAGTCCAGCCGTGAGCCCAGCAGCGGTCAGACACCGAAGCCCCGGCCCGATCACTTCCCTGTTATGGAAAAGGATGGGGATTGGACACTTTTCTGCGGGCCTTTGAGAAAGCCTGCAGACAGTACCAGCTGCCTACACAAGAATGGGCACGATACCTGACACCAGGGCTGAGAGGCAAAGCTCTGGAGGCGTTTGCTGCCCTCCCTCAAGAACAAGATGGTGACTATGAGGCCATCAAGCAGGCTCTGATAGCCAAGTACCAGCTTACACCCGAGGTGTACCATAGAAAGTTCTAGACCCTCCAACGTGGCCCACACCACAGTTACAGTGATGTGGTGCATGGACTGGGGACCCACTTTGACCAGTGGACCCAAGGACTGTCAGTGACCACCTTTGCACAGCTGCGAGACCTGATGATCAAAGACCAGTTCTTCCATCTTTGCCCAGCTGAGGTGCGACAGTTCGTGATGGACAGAGAGCCCAAAGACGTGACGAAAGCAGCGCAGATTGCCGATGCCTATGAGGCCAACCGTAGATCAGAAGTACGGAAGTCAGTCACCACCAGCTGAAGAGGGGGTAAGCCTGCATCCAACGCCAGTACCCCTGCCAGCCAACACACCAGAGGTCCTGTCCCCGTAGCCAACAGCATCAGACCTACCACCGAACCTCGCCAGTGTTACGTCTGCAAGCGGCCTGGCCATATCAGTCCCTACTGTCCACACAAGCAGAAGAACCCCTCATTCAAGGCCCCAGGGCCTAATGCACCAGTTCTCTTGGGGGGATTGGGGGCATCAGCTGTCCCTTACCGATGGCCCGGGTATATATTGATTGGGGTGCTGGGAGCGGGGTGAAGGAAGTGGGGTTGTGATAATTTGCCCACTGATGTTTTGTTGGGGACTGATTTGGGGAGGATGGTTGCATACTACGTCCCTGACACCCCTCCCCGATCTGCTAATAAGGGTAACGTTAACCCTGATGATGATGATGGGAAATCGCATGTGTTACCTTACCATGCTTTATCCAGTAATGATGCCTGTGATAACCATTTTTTTTGCCTAGGATTGATGGTGAAAATGTTGTACCTGTGCCAACTGAACCTGATAATGATTTTTCTGTGAAGGTTAATGTGTCCATAGGTACAGGAGTGCTCAGCCACATCGCTCTGCGGAGTGAGACGGCTGAGGAACCCCTAGCAGGGGCAAGTGGCGGTGCTACAGGAAATGGGGAGATACATGGGAACCGTGAGGAAGGTGATTCCATGCAATTGACCAGTGCCACCATGGACGGTAACTGGCCCATAAGTAGCAATGCTCCTGAGGTAATGGGGGTGGATGGGGAGGTAGAGCCCATAGCAGCGTCGGCTGATGGGTCTGTAGAAATCCCCGGGGAGACAGCCTACGTAGCTGCTGTCACCCGCCGTCAGAGTGCCTGGAACGCAGATAACTGTCTGCCTTCCGGACCCTCCTCAGTCATCAGTGTGACTGAACCAGAGGTGGACCCAGAACAGGTCCAAGAGGGTTCCCGTGGGGAAGGGACCCTGACATCGCTTCTGGCTTCCCCTAGCCAGGAGTTTCAGGCCGCTCTGCATACTGATGCGAGCCTAGAGAGTTTGAGACAACTCGCCGAGACGCGCACCTCCGAGACTGATAAGGAGAAGGTGTTCTGGGAACAAGGAAGGTTGTACCGGGAGACAGTACCCGGAAAATCGCAAAAGAAGTGGTTGAGGGAAAGACAGCTGGTCGTCCCGCAGCAATTCTGGGGTGAGTTGTGGTGAGTTGTTACGGATTGCCCATGAGATCCCTCTAGCTGGACACTTGGGGATCAGCAAAACAAAGGCCCGGCTGTCTCAAGACTTCTATTGGCCTAAGATGGGGACAGATGTGTCAAACTACTGCCGCTCCTGTGTCACCTGTTAAAGAGTGGGGAAGGCAGGGCCTGCTCTTAAGGCTCCCCTGATCCCTTTGCCAGTGATAGAGGAGCCTTTCCAGAGGATCGCGGTGGACATTGTGGGCCCGCTGGCCGTCCCCAGCAGCTCTGGAAAGCGATACATCCTTACTGTGGTAGACTACGCTACTTGGTACCTAGAGGCAGTAGCTCTGTCATCAACTAGGGCAGATAAGGTGGCGGATGCAATGTTGGCTATCTTTGCTCGTGTAGGATTTCCCAGGGAGATGCTCACTGATCAAGGGACCCAATTTATGTCTCGCCTAATGGAGGCTCTCTGTAAGAGAATGCAGGTGAAGCACCTGGTATCGAGTGCGTATCACCCACAGACCAATGGCTTGTGTGAACGCTTCAATGGTACCCTCAAACAGATGCTACGCATGCTGGTTGAGACACAAGGGCATGACTGGGAGCGGTACCTCCAACACCTGCTATTCGCTTACCGAGAGGTTCCGCAGACCTCAACGGGGTTCTCCCCCTTCGAGCTCCTGTACGGCAGGCGAGTCCGGGGACCCCTTGGGTTGGTAAGAGAATCCTGGGAAGAGGAGCCGAACCCTTCTGAAGTGTCCATAGTGGAGTATGTCATGCGCTTCCGTGACAAGATGCAGACCTTGACGCAGTTGGTGCATGACAACATGACGCAGGCTCAGGCTGATCAGAAGCACTGGTACGACCAGATCACCCAGGAGCGGACCTACCACATGGGTCAAAAGGTGTGGGTGCTGGTCCCCGTACCAACGGATAAGCTTCAGGCAGCCTGGGAGGGCCCGTACGTCGTCCACCAACAGCTCAACCCGGTCACCTACGTGGTCACGCTTGACCATGCTCAGGGTAGGCGAAAGGCCTTTCACGTCAACATGATGAAGGCTCATCACGAATGTGAACCTTTCGTCCTACCGGTCTGCAGCTTACCCGAAGACAGGGAGGAAGACACCCTCCTGGACATGCTGGCCCAAGCCAAGGCCCGTGGGTCCATTGAGGACGTGGAGGTAAGCGCCTTGCTAACTGAACCACATCGGTTGCAGTTGCAAACCACACTGGAACCCTTCCGGGTCGTGTTCTCCAACCGACCTGGGATGACTGAGTTAGCAGTCCACGAGGTGGACACCGGGAATCTCACCCCACTACGGCGAACACCCTATCGAATCTCTGACCAGGTGCAGCAGATTATGCGCCAGGAGATCGATGAGATGTTACAGCTGGGAGTGATTCGACGGTCAAAGAGCGCATGGGCCTCACCTGTAGTTCTCGTGCCAAAGAAGAACTGGACCACCCGGTTCTGCGTGGACTACAGGGGGCTCAACTCCATTACAGCCTCTGACGCGCACCCAATGCCGCGCATCGAGGAGCTGCTTGAGAAGTTAGCTGGCGCAAAATACCTGACAATAATGGATCTGAGTCGAGGATACTGGCAGATTCCCCTGAGCCCCAAGGCGCAGGAGAAGTCCGCCTTTATCACACCCTTTGGACTGTACGAGTCCACGGTCATGCTCTTCGGCATGAAGAATGCCCCTGCCACTTTCCAGCAGATGGTCAACCTCCTGCTTCAGGGACTGGAGAAGTACGCAGTGGCGTACTTGGATGATGTTGACATTTTCAGTCCCTCCTGGAAGGAACACCTGCAACATCTCGAGGAGGTGCTCAGGCGAATTCACCAAGCAGGACTGACTATCAAGCCCGGAAAGCGCCAGATGGGCATGAGGGAGGTCCACTACCTGGGTCACCGGGTAGGCAGAGGCACCCTAAACCCAGAGCCTGAGAAAGTGGGCGCGATCGTGAACTGGCCCAATCCTGCGACCAAGAAACAGGTGATGCCTTTCCTGGGCACTGCAGGGTACTATAGGCGCTTCATACAGCACTATAATAGCCTGGCAAAACCTTTGACGGACCTCACCAGGAAGAAGCTACCCCACATCGTCAAGTGGATAGATGGCTGTGAGGGGGCCTTCCAGGCGTTGAAAACCGCACTGTGCAACGCCCCTGTGTTGAAAGCAGTCGACCTTTCTTGGTACAGACTGACGCCAGCCTTTGGCCTTGGTGCTGTGCTCAGCCAGGTTGACTCGGAGGACCAAGAGCACCCCGTGTTGTACCTGAGCCGGAAACTTTTGCCGAGGGAAGTAGCCAACTCCACCATCGAGAAGGAGTACCTGGCCATAGTCTGGGCCCTGCAGCGCTTGCAGCCCTACTTGTACGGTCGCACCTTCACCGTGGTGACCAACCACAACCCTCTGCGCTGGCTAAACGCCATGTGTGGAACCAACGGCAGGTTGCTACGCTGGAGCCTTGCCCTTCAGCAGCTTGACTTCACCTTTGAACACAAAACGGGCAGGGAACATGGAAATGCAGATGGACTGTCCCCCAGGATGAACCTACTGAGGTGCGCATGGAGGCATACCGTGGGGTTCTGCCTCCGTAGCGCACACCAAAAGGGGGAGGTGTCACGATATTGTATGAAATATCATATAAGTTTAGTTTCTCTTGTCAGTGCAGGATGTGGGCTAAACCCCCCCCCCCCCCTTCCCTTTCACTCAGGCAAGACCTTGCTTTGCCAATGTATGTGGGGGAGTTTTATTGAAGAGGAATTTACGACCGGCATAGCTGCATTGGAAAGCTTTGCCAGCTAGAACTGGATTAGAAGACTCTAGAATCCATGAGGGTCCTTTGTTCTGTTATTGTAAGATATTAAGCAAACGGTTTAAGATAGGAGAATAATAAATACATATTTGGAATCTCCCTCGGTGGATCTGTCAACCGCTGTAAACATGAGCTTCTAACTCCATCAGGTAAAAAAGTTTTGATTTCTCTGTAATTATGCATCACAAATAGGACATATTTGATCTCATTAGAATGCCCACGTTAATACGAGATGAATGCTGTGTTTGTTATGATTATGACATGTTCTGTAGCGGAGATACAGCCATTAGAGTAACTTGTGTTAGAGTTACCAAGACTGAAGAAAGAGGAGGGCGATCTTAACTCAGCCCTTTCTGTGATGTCACAGGCTGCAGGTTATAAGTTTCTGGCAGGGTTCCAGCAGTCAGTTTTTTACCTGAAGAGCCCTGACTGCAAGTCCTAATCCACTGGGACGTATGGGAACTCCACTAGCCTGGTTGCCTGTAATGCTCTGAACATATGTAAGTGTTGATTTCTCATCTTATTCCCTGTTTTTTTATAATTACCTTGTACATATTTGCAATTGTCTTCTTTTGTAACATCCTTGTAATATTTTTCTATAAACACTGCCTAAGCTTTACGGAGTATAATATTTAATACTAGTTCGTTCTTCCTGTTCTAAAACGTACCCCTGTCTCCTGAAGGGAATTACGCTACTGTTTTGGGTTAGCTTCGGACCCGTTTAATCGAAGCTGGTGGCAGCAATACCGTGTGCAGGCCTTTGGGTGTCAATGTAGCGACTGTGGCGTTGATAATTATTGTTCCTGCCTGAGCGGGAGTAGTTTATCACGTTGCTGCAGCGTGCCCAATAGCTAGTACATAGCAGGCAGCCTTTCTGGCGACTAATCATCCTAGGTGCAGTACCTAATCTGACCTGACAGAAAGGGGGGCGCCAGAGAGCTGCAAGGTTTAAGTGGAACTGTAAGCGGGATACACATAAATCCCTGCAGTTCGTGGTATATTGAAGAGCCGTGGGATACCTAAATTAAGTCCCTGCTGTAAACTAAGAGGTCAATAGCCTTGTGTGTGTTTTTTTTGTTCACCGCATTGTAGCAGAGGGATAGCTAAGATAAGCCCCCTGCACATATGATAGCCGTCTGTTGGCCTAAAGTCACCCCGATCCGTGACGGTCACAGTGTGAATCCGTGACATATTGGTGGCAGCGGTCCGGAATCTCTGTGGGGTTCATGACAGGTTTGGACTTACACAGAGACCCCTAGGCTTGAAGCCTAGTGTTACCTGCTGTTCTGTGGAGTAAGATGGGAGGAAGAATAGACAGATAACCGTGTCAGAACCAAGAGGCCAGAGAAAATACTAACTCAGGAGACATAGGAGTAGTCAGTAAACAGGCTGGGGTCACAACAGGAAACAAATACACAAGCCAGGAGCTGAGCACAGAGGACTGAACTAGAGGAGATCAAGGCTGTATCTGGCAGATTCCGGCAATATGCTTCAAGCTGTAGTAAGGTGTGGTGCTTTTGAAGTCCAACTCTGATTGTCCAAGGTGTTGGCAATCTCAGACGGACATATTGCATATGTTTTGGCATTGTCCCAGATTGTCCTCCTATTGGATTGTAGTGTTGAACTGCATTGGAGTGGTGTATGGGTGCGTTATCCCTAGGGATCCGTTGATATGTATATTAGGGTATGTGGAGGAAATATTAACTGACAATACGACTAAAATTGTAATTGCAAGATTATCGTTTGCTGCAAGAAAACTGATTGCAAAATGTTGGGTTAGAGAGGAGCCTCTGTCCAGACGCGAATTCATTGCTCAAACGAACCACATAACTGAACTTGAGAAAAGCATTTACACCAGGAGGGACGAGCTATATTTCTTCCATAAATTATGGCAGCCGTCGTTGGATAGGATTACTGTTATACCAGTATATAGTATTATAGAATACAACTTATGGTAAACTGGAACTCTGTTTGATATTGTCAACTATGGACGAATTATTTTTGCTCCTGATATCGTCTCCATCGGGGGGGTTAATTTACTGTAAAACATAAAATGAGTATGAATGAACATGTGATCTGTTGTAAATCTTGTTATCGTTAATACAAATTTATCTGATAAAAAAATGTTTGGTGCTTTCCAATTGGCTAAAACAGGGAAGAGATTACTGCAGCTGAATACACACACACCTATACTGCCAGACTGGATGGTACTACAGATACCAGGCACCCTAATCTTAGTGGCTGGGAAGAGCCTGCACCGCTAAGAGCTTCTGGTTCCAACCCCACCTCTGTTACTAGCATCGCCTGCTTGATTAGTAAGCCGCGTCTGGTGTCCGAAGCAGACATTGCAGGAGCAGATCGCAGAGGAGATGGGGCACACCATTTGCAGAATCTCTAATATGTCAAAATTGCAGAAAACCAGATCTGATGAAATCCCTATAAAGTGACTCCATTTTGTAAATTATAACCCTCAATAAATTAATCTATAGAAATAGTGACTATTTTGACTGCACTGTAGTTTCCAGATGTTGGAAAGTGAAAATTGCAAATATCCGAAGTTATTACCCAACACATAGTGCCCAGATTGTGCTTCAGGAGATACACATGCCGTAAAATAAGTGGTTTCTTCTCACTATAGTAATGCCAAAAGCATGGATGCTTAATGTGGTTTTGAGCACAGTCTAGTAAACTGTAAACTGTCATTGTCTTTGTGAATAATTCAATAATTTTGCATAACTTGCCATTTTTACAGACCGTTTAAGTAGAAATGTTCAAGAATATAGAATTCAAAGATATTTTATTCTAAAATAATAATTGGTTTTATTCTTGGCAGATGACCATAGCAGGAAATCAGCAGGACAGCTGACATCTTCAATGTTTAAATCAGATAATCTTGAGATCCCACAGGATACAATTGAAGTGAATGCCATTACTCCAAATATACCATCATCCCTTCACAGCAAAGATCTGTCATCTGATCATTTTGAACAAGTCCTGTCTTCTGATTCATTACCGACTACTAAGGAAAATCAAAGTCACAAAATAAGCATTAAAAATCAAACTGCTCCTAAAACAATGAAGACATTTTTATTTTCAGAATATGGAAATAGTTTTCCCCTAGAAAAGTCATTTCTCAAGCAACAAAAACTTCACAAAGCAGACAATAGATTTTCTTGTTCCAAGTGTGGGAGATGTTTTAACCAGAAATCAGATTTTGTCAGTCACCAGAGAATTCACACAGGAAAAAAGCCTTTTTCCTGTTCAGAATGTGGGAAATGTTTTAACCAGAAATCGAATCTTATTAGCCACCAGAAAACCCACACAGGGGAGAAGCCTTTTTCCTGTTCAGAATGTGGGAAATGTTTTATTTGGAAAGCGCAGCTTGTTACCCACCAAAGAACTCACACAGGAGAGAAGCCTTTTTCCTGTTCAGAATGTGGGAAATGTTTTCTAGATAAATCATTTCTTATCAGACATCATAGATCTCACACAGGAGAGAAGCCTTTTTCCTGTTCAGAATGTGGGAAATGTTTTAACCGGAAATCGAATCTTGTTAGCCACCAGAAAACCCACACAGGGGAAGCGCTTTATTCCTGTTCAGAATGTGGGAAATATTTTCGAGCTAAATCATGTCTTGTCAGACATCATAGATCTCACACAGGGGAGAAGCCGTTTTCCTGTTCAGAATGTGGGAAATGTTTTACCAGGAAAGCGAATCTTGTTATCCACCAGAAAACCCACACAGGGGAGAAGCCTTTTTCATGTTCAGAATGTGGGAAATGTTTTAACCAGAAAGCGAATCTTGTTAGCCACCAGAAAACCCACACTGGGGAGAAGCCTTTTTCATGTTCAGAATGTGGGAAATGTTTTAACCAGAAATCGCATCTTGTTAGCCACCAGAAAACCCACACAAGGGAGAAGCCTTTTTCCTGTCCCGAATGTGGGAAATGTTTTAACCACAAAACGAATCTTGTTAGCCACCAGAAAACCCACACAGGGGAGAAGCCTTTTTCCTGTTCAGAATGTGGGAAATGTTTTAACCAGAAAACGAATCTTGTTAGCCACCAGAAAACCCACACAGGGGAGAAGCCTTTTTCCTGTTCAGAATGTGGGAAATGTTTTATTCGGAAAGCGCAGCTTGTTACCCACCAAATAACTCACACAGGAGAGAAGCCTTTTTCCTGTTCAGAATGTGGGAAATGTTTTCTATATAAAGCATTTCTTGTCAGACATCATAGATCTCACACAGGGGAGAAGCCTTTTTCCTGTTCAGAATGTGGGAAATGTTTTAACCGGAAATCGAATCTTGTTAGCCACCAGAAAACCCACACAGGGGAGAAGCCGTTTTCCTGTTCAGAATGTGAGAAATGTTTTGTGAAGAAACCATCTCTTTCTATCCACCAAAGAATTCACACAGGGGAGAAGCTTTATTTAAGTTCTTAATTGTTTTTACATAGTCACATACAAGTGCTTCTAACTAAATTAGAATATTATCAAAAAGTTAATTTATTTCAGTTCTTCAATGCAAAAAAATTAAACTCTTATATTAGTCATTACAGAGTGATCTATCTCAAGCGTTTATTTCTGTTGATGACTATATCCTATAGCCAATGAAAACCCAAAAGTCATTGTCAGTAAATTAGAATAAAAACACCTGCAGTGGCTTCCTAAACGTTCAAAAAAGGTCCCTTAGTCTGTTTCAGTAGGCTCCACAATCATGAGGAAGACTGCTCACTGGACAGATTTCTAGAAGGCAGTCATTGACACACTTCAGAAGGAGGATAAGACACTGTAAAATATTAGTAATTCAATAATAAAAAATATAGATTACTTAACATATGCAGGTTCTAACTAGCAAATAGATACTCTGTATATTGAGGGACTGAGTTATTCTGAGGATTTTGGCCTATACGTCTGTTCTCTGTTTGTCAGAGCTATAGGGCTTTTGTCAGAACTGTCAATATGTGGCTATTTGGAGATAGTAAATGGTTCATAAAGGTCACAGGCTATATGCTTAAGCATTTCAAAATGAGGTAATGTACAAATAACTAATATGCATATTCCGCAAGTTACTAGTGTTCTTCTAATATGGTAGAGGCTATGAACATAGCGGCAGATCATCTTATGTTATGAGACAGGAAAAATAGAAACCAATGTAAGTCTATGGGTCAAAATAGTATATAAGCCGACCTAACTCTTGTTCAGGAGATCTCTCATACTTTAAAAAACTCCAACCGGGACCACATCAACTTCAAGACCATATGCAAGAACCACTGAATGCTTGTTTTCTCTTTTATAATCTAATACTTATTTTTGGATGCTATGAACTTACTTTTCTTCATTTTTTGAATAAACATTACACAAGATTTGTTTTATCCACACAATTCAATATTGTGCTACTTTCTATTTTCACTGTGCTCTTACTTTTTTTTTTTTTTTAAAGTAAGAAAGTGTTATTTTTTTCTAACATTTTGGGGAGCCCAGCCAAATCTGATTTTTGTGCTATTTTGGGTGGATTCCTTTTGATTGCACACAGGTGGAGGAGAGCTCTGCTAAACACCTGTTGTTCAAGGTGCAGGAATTCCACTATTTCACGTCACAAGGATCAGACAGAGCCTACAGAGGATTGAAGATTTGTGTCCCCAACCATAAAGAGCTACATGTGTCCCATCCAGACGGAGGTCTGAGGATTTCAGTAAAGACACAGAGGACCATCCATTGATGGTTGGATCAATCCAATAGAGGAAAAGACATTCCATAGGTGAGAAAATGGATTTTATTCATGATTATTCTAAGAAAAGTAATATAGAGTTTAAGTTTGTTCATAGCCATACAGATTCACAATTATGGTCTAGTTTGTATAGCCAATGTGAAGCAGAGAATCTTAAAATTGATCAGAGGTTTTTCTCAGTAAAACAAGTTACAGAGAAAGCTTCAAAATGGAATGCACATGGTCTGAGTGTACAATAATTTAGTCTTTGAGAAAAGTGAAACACAAACAACACATAAAGCATGTACTATCACACAAGACATTGGTCATACTGACACACAAGGTAACACACAAGAGTCTGACGGGGTTTACGTCGATTGTCCAAATTGTTTGATATTGTCAGAGCATAATGAACAATTGGAAGATCAAATTGATACTCAAGCAGAATTATTGTCCAAATTGCACCAAGATAAAAAAGGCTTCTGTTGTTAAGGCCCCTTCACATTAAGCGACGCTGCAGCGATACCGACAACGATCCGGATCGCTGCAGCGTCGCTGTTTGGTCGCTGGAGAGCTGTCACACAGACCGCTCTCCAGCGACCAACGATGCCGGTAACCAGGGTAAACATCGGGTAACTAAGCGCAGGGCCGCGCTTAGTAACCCGATGTTTACCCTGGTTACCATGCTAAAAGTAAAAAAAAACAAACACTAGATACTTACCTAACGCTGTCTGTCCTCCAGCGCTGCGCTCTGCTTCTCTGCTCTCCTCCTGTACTGTCTGTGAGCCGGAAAGCAGAGCAGTGACGTCACCGCTCTGCTTTCCGGCTCACAGCCAGTACAGGAGGAGTGCAGAGCACAGCGCTGGAGGACAGACGGCTGTAGGTAAGTATCTAGTGTTTGTTTTTTTTTACTTTTAGCATGGTAACCAGGGTAAACATCGGGTTACTAAGCGCGGCCCTGCGCTTAGTTACCCGATGTTTACCCTGGTTACCAGTGAAGACATCGCTGGATCGGTGTCACACACGCCGATCCAGCGATGTCAGCAGGGAGTCCAGCGACGAAATAAAGTTCTGGACTTTATTCAGCGACCAACGATCTCCCAGCAGGGGCCTGATCGTTGGTCGCTGTCACACAGAACGATTTCATTAACGATATCGTTGCTACGTCACAAATAGCAACGATATCGTTAACAATATCGTTATGTGTGAAGGTACCTTTACACGATCAAACAAACAGGAAGACAATGCCGCCTGCATCATTTGTACCAGACACACAAAATCCAGCTGTTTCAGTAGAAGATTTACAAGCAGATGAACTACAGCAGAAAAAATTCCATGACAGAGCTGCACGCATTAATCTGAAAATAAAAGAAACGAGTCTTTGGATGTCATTGGAGTCCACATTTTACATTTTTTCATGACAATAAAGCTATTTTGGATTTTATCAGAGACTATTTCTCTTTCCTGGAGCTGGATCTCCCTCGTTTCTTTTGTATCCATGACGTTGTTGGCTGCACGCTTGATCCTTGCTCGGATTTCTTCTTGGAATTTGGACTCCATTTGGGTGAGCTGAAGATTTTTTTCCCTTTTTTACATTAATCTGAAAATACATGATCAGTTAATGAAAATTGTAAAAGACATTCCAAACTTCAATGAGAAGATGGCTGCCTTTTATAGTGCGGACATATTTTAATCAAACACAGAATAAGTTTAATCTTAATGATGAACAAAAATATAAGATATTCAAAGTATGGTTACCCTCACATATGGGAAAAAGGTTACAGACCACACCCAGATTAA
Source organism: Ranitomeya imitator (assembly GCF_032444005.1). NCBI lineage: Eukaryota > Metazoa > Chordata > Amphibia > Anura > Dendrobatidae > Ranitomeya > Ranitomeya imitator. The sequence continues at coordinate 238,562,480 of NC_091283.1, forward strand.
ATGATGATCAATTGACGCATAGCACAAAAGAAGACAGACTTAGACAATTATTATTTATTGTTATAGCGCCATTTATTCCATGGCGCTTTACATGTGATGAGGGGTATACATAATAAAAACAAGTACAATAATCTTAAACAATACAAGTCATAACTGGTACAGGAGGAGTGAGGACCCTGCCCGCGAAGGCTCACAATCTACAAGGGATGGGTGAGGATACAGTAGGTGAGGATGGAGCTGGTCATGCAGCGGTTTGGTCGATCGGTGGTTACTGCAGGTTGTAGGCTTGTCGGAAGAGGTGGGTCTTCAGGTTCTTTTTGAAGAACAATCAATATTGTTTACAACCGGCGAAGCCACTCCTACAATTGATGTTCTGGAAAATGTACGAACTAATATTAATGATGACCCATTTGCATTTTTGGTAAAATTTGAACAGGCCTTTAGGATGGTGATGGATCTTAGGCCTCATGCGGAGCCAACGTCCATGATCAGATTTTTTGTAAAAAAGTTCAAATATTTAGATCCTGCCTCAGAGCAATTGGCTAGTGCTCAGCCATCATTACAAGAAGCAACAGTTTTTATTGACTAAAATAGCTGTAGTTCATGAGAAAGAAGTCAGCTGAAACCTAGACCCACAGGAACATCCAAGAACAGAGATTACATTGATCATAGAGGTAAAAATACTACACAAAGGAACAATATCCATTGTTATTTTTGTGGTATACCTGGACACTTAAAATGGCAGTGCAGAAAATTCTTGAGAGCAGACTCAGAGACAGGTACACAAGGAACAGGTAAGCTTGGAAGGGAAAATGGACTCATGCCAAAATCATCCACCAAACCTTCAACACCTCCATTACATTCTTCTGCACCCACTCAGACTGACAACAGACAAACGCAGTCTGTTGTGAATTCTGCTCTTGGGTTCCCTCCAGTGGTTGTAGGTGGGAATGCAGTTGTCTCTGAGTCACAGACCTGGCCAGGTGTATCGGATGATTACAATTCTGACTGGGATATTTAAGTGGGCAGGATCCTTTAGCCCTTGCCAGTAGTCAATGTTCCTTGTTAAGTGTTGGATTACTTTCTGGCTTCTCCTGCTCGCTGCCTATTTCAGCAAAGATAAGTGTTTGGTTTTTGTTTCTGTGGCACACTGCCAGTGTGCTTGTTTCAGTTTTATTCCTGCTCTGATTGTAGGATTCACTGGAGTTGCAGATTTACGCTCCTACATCTTTTAGTAAAGATGTAGGAAGTTTTTGTATATTCTGTGGATGTTTTGAAGGGTTTTTATACTGACCGCACAGAACTCTGTCCTATCCTGTCCTATCTAGCTAGAGTGGCCTACTGTGCTAATCCTGTTTTTCTGCCTGTGTATGTTTTTTCCTCTCCGACTCACCGCCAATATTTGTGGGGGGCTGTCTATCCTTTGGGGATTTTCTCTGAGGCAAGATAGTATTCCTATTTCCATCTTTAGGGGTATTTAGTTCTCCGGCTGTGACGAGGTGTCTAGGTGTGTTAGGTACACTCCACGGCTACTTCTAATTGCGGTGTTAAGTTCAGGATTGCGGTCAGTACAGTGGCCACTTTCTCCAGTGAATGTTCTCATGCAGCTCCTAGGTCATCGGATCATAACAGCAGTCACCATATGCACCATTAATCAGACAGATCAGAGAGATGACAGTGAAGGAGACTGAGTCCAGGGACAGAATTTCAAGTGTTTTTAATAAGGACATTGTCAGAAGATGGAGGAGATGGGAGAAGACCAATCACAGACTACTCCTACACAGGGCCGGCGTTTGGCACAGGCAGACCAGGCAGATGCCTGGGGCCCCCACCTAGAAAGGGGGCCCCCTACCTCTGCAGCCCCTGTATGAAATGCCCAGAGGGTGTACAGCAGTGGCGTCTCTCCCAAACCCCCCTTGAGACCCCCTCAGTGCTGTGATTTACTCATGTGCTCCCAGAGCTCTGTGCTGTTTGCTGTAGGATCAGGTTTCACAGTGACATACAGCAGCCATTGGCTCTGACCACAGTCACTGCTTGTAATCTGAAAGTGCGACCTGCTGTCACTACTGTCTGGATGACAAGACAGAATATTGTCTGCTGAATCAGGGTATTTATTATATAGAAATAAATGAATTCCCATGTGAAATAATAAGGGTAAACCATACACATATAGTACAGGTGTGCATAGGAATCAGCGTTTTGGGTGCATTTTTTTTTTTTGCAGCCAAAGCCTACTCTCTTGGCAGTAAAAACACTGCTTTCAAAACACCCATTTTTTAGGGTATATGCAGAGGATCCGGAAATGGCAGCACCTTGGACGCAGCGGACATGTGCTGCGTCCAAAGTGCTGCCATCTTTTGAACACAGTTGATTCCGCGTGTGTTCATTGATCTGTGCGGAATCACCGCATCCTATACATTTCACGGGTGAGATTTCTCTTGTGGAGACTCGTGTCTACGCCAGATAAATTGGCATGCTGGGGTCTGGACAGACGCGCGTCCGTCTCTGCAGGTGAGGTGCGGGTGTCAGTGCACGCATAGTAGAGATGGAATTTCTTGAAATCCCATCCACTATACTGTAACATCTGGCCGCTGCGGGTTGGACGCTGCACAAGTACACAGCAGCCGACCCACAGCGTTTACTGATTGCGGGCACACACCCTTAGAGCTTTTGCTGTTTTTTTTTTTACAGTATGCGTTTTGTCTACAGTAGGGTTGAGCAAAACGGATCGGCCAGATTCAGAAGTCAACGACTTTTGGCAAAGTCGGGTTTCATGAAATCCGACCCCTGTGTGGGGTCGGCAATGAGGTCAGCGATCTTCTGATCTGGAATCGGAATTCCGATACCGAATTCCGAAATGTTTAAGATATCGGGAATCGGTATTCATATTTAAGTGTAAAATAAAGATTAAAAATAAAAAATATTGATATACTCACCCTCGGACGCGCCCTGGTTCTCACCGGCAGCCTTCCTTCCTAAGAATGAGCGCCTAAAGGTCCTTCGATAACGTCGCGGCTTGTGATTGGTCGCGTGAGCGGTCACATGGGCGCTAATTCTTAGGAAGGAAGCGTCCGAGGGTGAATATATTCCTAATAGGTATATACTCACCCTTGGACGCGCCCTGGTTCTAACCCGCAGCCTTCCTTCCTAAGAATCAGCGCCTGAAGGACCTTAGATGACGTCGCGGCTTGTGATTGGTCGCGTGACGCCCATGTGACCGCTCACGCGACCAATCACAAGCCGCGACGTCATCAAAGGTCCTTCAGGCGCTCATTCTTAGGAAGGAAGGCTGCCAGTGAGAACCAGGGCGCGTCCGAGGGTAAGTATATCAATATTTTTTATTTTGATTCTTTATTTTACACTTAAATATGGATCCCAGTGCCTGAAGGAGAGTTTCCTCTCCTTCAGACCCTGGGAACCATTAGAAACCCAATGCACTGCATTGGGTTTCGTGTTTCGGCCGACCCCGACCCCGACTTTTCTATAGGATCGGCCGATTTCACTCGACCCAACTTTTGAAAAAGTCGGGTTTCGTGAAACCCGATCCTATAAAAAGAAAAGTCGCTCAACCCTAGTCTACAGTACATGTTTAATAAAGGTAGTGTTATTCACAAAAAACGCAGCAAAAAACAACATTGCAACATTTGCAGCATGTTTTAAACTTTTTCATTGCTTTCTACGGGTGAAAAAAATTGCTGAAAGTGACACGCTGCATATTTAAAAAAGGCTGCAGTTGTGAAATTCTGTCAGGGGAAATAAAAGGGTGTGCAGGAGATTTCTGAAAATCTCAGTTTTTGCTTGTGCTGTAAAATGCTGTAAACTTCTTATTTGCAGAAGAAAAAGCTGCAAAACTTCTGCATATGAACATGGCGAAAAGCTGCTTTATAAAGTGCCAGCAAAACATAGGAGATTTCCAAAATCTCCTGCATGCGCTTGTTTGTTTTCTGACTGGATTTCATAACTGTAGCACTTTTTAAATCCCCTCAGCTTTACCTGCAGATTTACCGCAGATTTATCGTGGAATTCTGCGTTTTTTGTGCAGTTTTCAACAGCGTTTTTACACCTGCGGATTCCTATTATGGAGCAGGTGTAAAACGCTGCGGAATCCGCTCAAAGAATTGACATGCTGCAGAAAATACAACGCAGTGTTTCCGCGCGGTATTTTCCGCAGCATGTGTACTGCGGATTTTGTTTTCTACACGTTTACATGGTACTGTAAACGCATGGAAAACTGCTGCAGATCCGCAGCAAAATCCGCAACGTGTTCACATAGCATGAGAAACACGTCACTACTTCTGTAGTTCTCACCCTCCTGGTTTTGGCTTACATATGCTGATGTGAAATACTGACCAAACACTCAACGTGTGAACGTGGCCTTAAACATACTGTAGACAAAACAAACATCCTCACTCCAAAAAAAAAGCTGAAAAAAGTGTGAAGAACACCACAAAACAAGCTGAAAAACAGGTGTTTTGAACGCAACATTTTTACTGCTAATAGAAAAGGTTTTGGCTACTGAAAAAAATGCTGCATGTGAACATAGTCTTAGTCTGAAACGCTATGTCTATCTGTTGTGTTACATAGGACTGCAGGTGACATCTACTACATTATCTGTTCTCAGAGAGTTAGCACTGTTTTACCTGAAGAGTTAAAAAAAAATAAGAGGGGGTTGGGGGCAACTCTTTGTCTTGGGCCCCCAATCTGTTCTGACCCTAGCAACGCCCCTGCGTACAGCTAATAGTGGCAGACCCGTTGGCCGATATAAGGCCCCTAAATATGGGGGCCACAGTGCAATGTTATCATTTGGGGCCCCCACTTTAAATTTTTGCCTAGGGCCCCACTTTGTCTAAAACCGGCCCTGCTCCTACACCCCATTCATTGGAATTTGTGACTTGTTGCATTGGATGACTGTGGAAGACCATTTATCAATGGAAATTTAGCAGGACAGAATGTTGTATTTCTTATTGATACAGGAGCTCAATTACGTGTTACAAATCTTGATTTGAAGCTACAACCAGATTCACCAGTTTGTACTATTGTTGGTTTTAGTGGAAAGGTGGAACTACAGCAACCTTGGTTACCAATGTGATGTTGGAAATACCTAGTTCTTTCAAAACAGGAATTGACATTTGCTATGGTCATGATTCTGAATATATACTTGGCACAGATTTTGTGCAGAAATTCGGTTGGGTAGTCGATCTAGGAAATCAAGTGATCTGGAAAGATTCTAATGGTTGTAAACCTGAAGTCATTGACCCTAGTGATTATAGCCATGTTGGAAGTATTTGCTTAAATTATGTTGTGTCAACAGATCATTTGTGGCCTGAAACTGGTGGTGATGAGGTATTGACAGAAATTGTACAGCTTTTTCCTTTTCTTTGGGCTCTGTTCAGGCATGAGGTTGGTACAATGAAGGATGTTGTTGTAAATGTGGAAGGGCGAGATCTTCCACCATAACGTCAGTATAAATTGTCTCCAGAATCAATTGATTCTATCAAATAAATAAGGCAGCACACTGTAGTGCTAAAACATGCAAACATGAAAATTGAACTGCATTACTGCACTAGAAATATGAAAAAATGAGAGCGTTTAGCGCATAAATTGGCCAATTCATGGGTACCTGGTAGCCACATTAGGGCATCTCTCGTATACCAGGTCCTAAACTTTCCTTTCCTCGCTAAGAATAAACATCTTCATCTGAATGGGTACCTGTGAAACCTCTTAGACTAAATTTCTCTCTCTCTGTGGAGGAGTAATGGACCTGCTGCGATTAAAACACCTGTGGCTAAGAGGAGGAGTGTTCAGTCAGAAGGATAATGAATACAGATTTCAAAAAAGTTTAGGACCTGGTATACGAGAGATGCCCTAATGTGGCTACCAGGTACACATGAATTGGCCAATTTATGTGCTAAACGCTCTCATTTTTTCATATTTCTAGTGCAGTAATGCAGTTCAATTTTCATGTTTGCATGTTTTAGCGCTACAGTGTGCTGCCTTATTTATTTGACTGTATATGAGTTGGTGACTCTAGGTTCAGCACCTGTTCACACTTAGTTTATGTTTGGATATGATGGTCAGTTTTTTGAAATCTGTATTCATTAACCTTCTGACTGAGCACTGACCTCTTGAAAAGAGTTGTTCATCCAAGAAAGTAAATGCAAACTTGTACTGACAATATCTGTTTTGTAGGTTACTTCAAGGAGCACATTTGTCACCTAGTGTTTTCCATCAGGCGTTGCAAAAGGTATTATCTAGATTTTCTAGACCAGATTGTATTTTTCAATATGTTGATGATATTCTGTTGTCTTCTGAGGATAAAGAATCACATGTTTCTCTTCTGACAGAATTGTTTGAGCTGCTGCATGATGCAGGGTTGAAATTGAACACCAAAAAGGTCAAATTGATGCAAACCAAGGTCAGGTTTTTGGGAGTGTTGTTGAGTCCAGGAAAAAGACAGCTACTGCAGGAAAGAATAGAGGCAATTGCTTCTCTACCAATTCCAACATCATAGAAGGCATTGTGACATTTCTTGGGTCTTAGGGTTAGAACTATTCAAGGGACTTCATTGATAATTTTGCAGACAAGGCCAGACCCTTGTATGATCTTTTAAAAGGTGAAAATAGTGATTACTTTGGTCCTTGGGGTGATGAACAACAAACTTCATTTGAACAATTGAAAATGAATTTACAAAAGTCACCTGCTTTGTCCACAGTAGATCCTTCGGCTCCATTTGCTTTGCAAGTACACACATCAGAGACATCTGTGTCTGCTGTACTGCTACAGTTGTAGTGAGAAGAGTGGAGAATTTTGGGCTATTTTTCTAAGCTTCTCTCACCTGTTGAAAGAGGTTTTGAGACCTGTGCAAAACACTTGGTAGAGGTGTACTTAGCAGTCAAAGCACCTGAACTAATTGTTGGGTTCAACAAAATCACTTTTCAAACTTTTCATTCTACACTAAAACTTCTCTTTGAGAACAATATCCCAGGTGTGTCACAGAGCTTTGCTCATTGGTTATTGTCATTGTCTCCAAAACAAATTGAGGTAGATTATAAGGCCAAATATGTTCTTCCTCAGTTGATGCAATATGAAGGGCAAACTCATGATTGTTTAGTCTTTTCATGATCCTAGTCCATCGCTTTTCAGACGGAACCCAGAGGCAACAGATGAACCAATTTTTGTAGATGGTTCCAGATTTTATTCAGATAGGCACTACTATTCATGATATGCCATTATTTATCCCAAAAGATCACAAGTTGTAAAACACAAATTACTGTGTAATTTTTCAGCTCAAAGGGCAGAGCTAGAAGTGATAAAAATGGTACTTCAGCTGAACGAAGCTGATGATCAATGTCCCATTGTAATCTACAGTGATAGCTCCTATGTTGTGAGATCACTGACATATTATTTGCCAGTTTGGGGAAAAGAGGCTATGTAGATTCTTCTAATAAGACCCTTGTACATAGTGACACACTGAAAACCATTTTTGTGATGGCATCAAAAACCCTAATGGTTTTGCTATTGTCAAAGTCCCTGCCCATAAAAAATTTGATGAATTATCTGTTGGAAATGCCACTGCAGATAGGTTAGCCAAAGAGGCAGCCTTGACAGGAGAAGAAGTGTTTCACCCTGAAACTTTAGAGATTTTAGCAGTTTAAAGAACAGACACGCATATCCCTTCTTTTGTGGAAGAACAAGAAAAAGACACATCTCTTGTTGCTTCCCGGGTTGATCCAAAACCTCCCTTTGTTTGTGAAAACGGGGTTTTGTGCCTGACTTAAACAGGGAGTTGCGTCCTGTTGTACCAAAAGTTCTACAGGTTGAGTTCACAAAATATAATCATGGGTCAACAGAAATTGCTAGGCATTCTCAGAGAGATATTTTACTGGGAAAAGATGGAAGAGACTGTATAAAGTATTGTGCAATTATGTCTCATTTGTGCCCAAATTTATCCAAGACCAAAAGGACAGAAACCGCCACTACTCCGAACCGCACCTGCAGATGGTCCATGGTCCACATTACAAATCGACTACATTGGACCGTTACCATCACGTAAAAATGGTCTCCGGTATGCATTGGTTGTAGTAAATGTTTTTTTCTAAATGGGTTGAAATATTACCTGTTAGGAAAGATGATGCTTTGTCTACAGTTAGAGAATTAGTTTATCATGTCTTTTGTACTTGGGGATCCCAAGAATGATCTCCTCTGATCGAGGAAGTCACTTTACAGGAAAAATCATGCAAGCCGTTTGTACTATTCTAGGGGTACAACAACAGTTCCATGTACTTTACCATCCACAGTCTGCTGGTAATGTGGAAAGGATGAATAGAACAATGAAATCCAGAATTGCCAAGATGCTATTGGACAAAGGCAATACTTGGGTTGATGCCGTACCTTTTGTATTGTTGAGTGTGAGAGGAACAACTTCTTCCACAACTCAGTTTACTCCTTTAGAACTAATGACGTGGAAAAATCAATGGCATTTTTCTTCCACATGAACCATTTTTGTCCACATCTCAAAAAGATGCTGTTGCAAGGTCCAAATGGTTGCAATTGTTGCAGGAAAATTTAAAAACGATTCTTCCACATGCTGCATCAAGAATGCAGAGAATGGAGCCACCATATGAATCCAAATTCAAAAAAGGGGCTCAGGTGATGATCAAAACTTTCAGGAAGAATGGACCTTGGGAAAGTAACTGAGAAGGTCCCTTTGAGATTATTGAAACCATGGGACAAGTCATGATTCTTGTGCAATGAGCATCTAATGCGGTCAAAAATACCCGCAGACAACAAAGAGTGTGGGTACATGTCGATCAATGCAAATTGTATATTGCAAAATAATAATACTGCATTTCTTTTAGGAAGAAATGGATTCCAATAAGAGCTGGAATACGAAACACCATGGTCTTGGAGGAAGGGAATCAACACCAATCCTTCAGGAGAAGACAACATTTCCCAGGAAAAGCTACTATCTGATGGGAATCACATTTCTGCTACTTTGCACTATTTCAACTGTGATCTACGCAGAAGATATTTTGCATCGTGGAACCAACACTAGTGAAGTGAATGAACCTTTCGAAAGAACTCTACATTCGAGGAAACCAAGAGGATCAAGTCTACAAAACCTGATAGATGAAGACATACCGGACAATTCAGTAGATATTACCGGAAACATTTGCATGGGTTACAGTGTAAAATGCTGTATTGAGTTACACTTCATACATGACACTAACATAACATTACATGCTATCACAGGACCTAAGACTGGGTTCCTACAGTTACAAGGAGATTATGTACACAATAATAAGACAAGCACATGGGAATGTAATCCTTCAGATGTGTTACACTGGAATATAGAGATAAGAGGTGAAGAAAAAGCTGTGTGCTCAGGTGATATTACAAATGATATGATCGCAAAAGGGAAAGTTGGAACATCCAAAACAGATATTTGGTTAAAGACACAACTTTTTGGGAAAATTTTAGATCCTTCATTACTTTCTATTACAGAGGGAGATGAAGATTGGGTAAAAACATGGAACTTCCAGATAACTAGAGAACCAGTACAAGTACAGGTATCTGTAATTTTTACAGTAACAAATACTATAGCTCCAGAAGTAAGGGTCACCCCACAAGCAGTACATAGTAAAGAAAATATGTCTCCTTTATTATTAAAATGCAACACAAGGTTAGAATTACCTTCGGAATCTGTGTTAACATGGACCAAGGATAGATTATTTTTGGGAAGTTTTTCAAATGGTCCAATAAATATTATACACAGAGGTCAATCCGGTAATGTGAGATGGTTGAATAAGAATTTTATTTTTTCTGTAGATAATCCATCTCCTAAGGATTCTGGACTTTACCAATGTTGCGTTTTAACGAAAAATAATTACAAACAATGTAAAGATGTAAATGTGAATATTTGGTCAGCAGTAGATAATGTATGCACACAGACAAGATTTCAACCATGTACTCCTTTCCAAATTAACCAATTCCAATCTAAACCCCTATTACGAGAAGGAGTGTTTATGACTATAATATGGACTTTTAACATGTCTAATTGGAAAATCTCTTCTAGATATCCCCAGTGATCAGTCATATCTCATTAACATGGAAATGGGAATAGAACAATGGGAAAAGAACCCCAGCACAAGTTAGAAGTAAGAGGGGAGTGTTAGAAGGTATTTTGGGGGGATTAGGAACAGTAGGAAGTCTAATTAACACTATGGACATACATACACTTAAATCAGATTTGGAAAATGTGGAATATATTGGAGGTAAAGGGGTAAAGATTCAGAAAAGTTTAAATCAAGTCCTTGAAAAGATGGTTTTGAACACTGCTGTTGTATTGGAAACTTCCGTGTCACATCTACAAGATGCTACTTTAGCTTTAATAGAAAGTGAACAGGAATCCCAAGTGGCCAAAACATGTCTAGAAATTCAGATTGAATATTCCACCAATCTGAAAATGATTGCACAAGCATTACAAAGTGGAATTACACCTTTAGGACTAATGAGGAATTTGCCTACAGAATATAATTTTGCATTAAATCATACAGATTTGTGGGTAAATAAGTGATTAGGATGTGAACAGAACATTTGTGTAGGAACATCACTGATTCCAGTGTCGGGAAGAGAAGAAACCCTGGTTCCTATAACTGTTCTGGGGATCCCTGTTAGTCGTACACAATTGCTATATTAATAACTACAGTACACAGATTTTGCATTTGACACTGAACAATTAGACATTTCTTCATGCTTAAATTTAGTTTCTAAGGTAATGTGTCTACCTGGACAGGATAAAGTCATTTACCATTCATGTTTCCATAATCATACCTCATGACCTGCCAGAGTTGAGAATGTGCACACGATCCATGACTTGGTGACACCAGTAAGCGCTGATAAGATTTGTTTCCAAGATATGTCAGAAAAAGAAGTTGTTTCTGCATTCTTTTCATCCTGTGTACATACTGAAAATCTGACAATAGGTTTATATTGTATTGAGGGAAATGTGAAAACTCAAAGAAGGAAGGAAGTATTAATATTACGTTAATAGGTTCAAGAAACCTAAAAATCCTTCCAATACAGTTCAATTTGTCCCAAATAAATAATTTTCCATGGAATATGTGGACAAATGAGGTAAAGAAAGACAAGGATTTGTTAACAAAACAATTAAAAGAAGCTGAAATTGTATTCAGACATGAGCAAGGGAATTTAAATGATATTGAACATGAATGGACGAGTATGTCAGGCGCATCTTGGTGGAGAAATTTAGGAAAATCAGTAACTAGTTGGTCACAGTCTTCAGCGAAAATGGCAGCAGGAGATATAGTAACATAGCTAGTAAGGCCGAAAAAAGACATTTGTCCATCCAGTTCAGCCTATATTCCATCATAATAAATCCCCAGATCTACGTCCATCTACAGAACCTAATAATTGTATGATACAATATTGTTCTGCTCCAGGAAGACATCCAGGCCTCTCTTGAACCCCTCGACTGAGTTCGCATCACCACCTCCTCAGGCAAGCAATTCCAGATTCTCACTGCCCTAACAGTAAAGAATCCTCTTCTATGTTGGTGGAAAAACCTTCTCTCCTCCAGACGCAAAGAATGCCCCCTTGTGCCCGTCACCTTCCTTGGTATAAACAGATCCTCAGCGAGATATTTGTATTGTCCCCTTATATACTTATACATGATTATTAGCTCCCCCCTCAGTCGTCTTTTTTCTAGACTAAATAATCCTAATTTCGCTAATCTATCTGGGTATTGTAGTTCTCCCATCCCCTTTATTAATTTTGTTGCCCTCCTTTGTACTCTCTCTAGTTCCATTATATCCTTCCTGAGCACCGGTGCCCAAAACTGGACACAGTACTCCATGTGCGGTCTAACTAGGGATTTGTACAGAGGCAGAATAATGCTCTCATCATGTGTATCCAGACCTCTTTTAATGCACCCCATGATCCTGCTTGCCTTGGCAGCTGCTGCCTGGCACTGGCTGCTCCAGGTAAGTTTATCATTAACTAGGATCCCCAAGTCCTTCTCCCTGTCAGATTTACCCAGTGGTTTCCCGTTCAGTGTGTAATGGTGATATTGATTCCTTCTTCCCATGTGTATAACCTTACATTTATCATCGTTAAACCTCATCTGCCACCTTTCAGCCCAAGCTTTCAACTTATCCAGATCCATCTGTAGCAGAATACTATCTTCTCTTGTATTAACTGCTTTACATAGTTTTGTATCATCTGCAAATATCGATATTTTACTGTGTAAACCTTCTACCAGATCATTAATGAATATGTTGAAGAGAACAGGTCCCAATACCGACCCCTGCGGTACCCCACTGGTCACAGCGACCCAGTTAGAGACTACCATTTATAACCACCCTCTGCTTTCTATCACTAAGCCAGTTACTAACCCATTTACACACATTTTCCCCCAGACCAAGCATTCTCATTTTGTGTACCAACCTCTTGTGCGGCACGGTATCAAATGTATTATCTAATCCGATTGTTATTATATTTATTATAGTTTTGCTGTGTATAATATATCAAATAGTTATTATGTGTAAAAGTAAGAACATTTATAAAAAGATAAAGACCGAAATGAAAAAGGAAGATGACATTTTAAGAGAAATGTTAAAAAGAAAAATATAACTCTCTAATTTAACCCCTTTACCCCCAATGGTGGTTTGCACGTTAATGACCAGGCCAATTTTTACAATTCTGACCACTGTCCCTTTGTGAGGTTATAACTCTGGAACGCTTCAACGGATCCCAGTGATTCTGACATTGTTTTCTCGTGACATATTGTACTTCATGACAATGGTAAAAATTCTTTGATAGTACCTGCGTGTATTTGTGAAAAAAACGGAAATTTGGCGAAAATTATGAAAATTTCGTAATTTTCCAACTTTGAATTTTTATGCAATTAAATCACAGAGATATGTCACACAAAATACTTAATAAGTAACATTTCCCACATGTCTACTTTACATCAGCACAATTTTGGAACCCAAATTTTTTTTTGTTAGGGAGTTATATGTTGTGAATTCTGTGGCCAAGCTCCCTCCTGTGGTCGTGAGTGGTACTTCGGCTGGTTCTGTCTATGAGCTTCCTTTGGTGGATGAGAGTGGTACTGCGGCTTCTGAGTTTCCTTCCTCAGGTGATGAGGTTAAGTCGTTAGGTGCTGCTCTATTTAACTCCACCTGGTGCTTTGATCCTGGCCTCCAGTCAATGTTCTAGTATTGGTCTTGCTTCCTCCTGGATCGTTCCTGTGGCCTCTCTATCCTGCATAAGCTAAGTTCTGCTTGTGTTATTTTTGTTTGCTATATTTTCTGTCCAGCTTGCTATATTGGTTTTTCTTGCTTGCTGGAAGCTCTGAGACGCAGAGGGAGCACCTCCGTACTGTTAGTCGGTGCGGAGGGTCTTTTTGCCCCTCTGCGTGGTTGTTTGTAGGTTTTTGTGTTGACCGCAAAGCTATCTTTCCTATCCTCGGTCTATTCAGTAAGTCGGGCCTCACTTTGCTAAATCTATTTCATCTCTGTGTTTGTATTTTCATCTTTACTCACAGTCATTATGTGTGGGGGGCTGCCTTTTCCTTTGGGGAATTTCTCTGAGGCAAGGTAGGCTTATTTTTCTATCTTCAGGGCTAGTTAGTTTCTCAGGCTGTGCCGAGTTGCATAGGGAGCGTTAGGCGCAATCCACGGCTACCTCTAGTGTGGTGTGATAGGATTAGGGATTGCGGTCAGCAGAGTTCCCACGTCTCAGAGCTCGTCCTATGTTTTTGGTAATTGTCAGGTCACTTTGTGTGCTCTGAACTTCAAGGTCCATTGTGGTTCTGAATTACCTGTTCATAACAGTTATAAGGGTTAAAAGTTGACCAGCAATTTCTCATTTCTACAACACCATTTTTTTTTAGGGACCACATCTCATTTGAAGTCATTTTGAGGGGTCTATATGATAGAAAATACCCAAGCGTGACACCATTCTAAAAACTACACCCTTCAAGGTGCTCAAAACCATATTCAAGAAGTTTATTAACCCTTCTGGTGCTTCACAGGAATTTTTTGAATGTTTAAATAAAAATGAACATTTAACTTTTTTTCACAAAAAATTTAATTCAGCTCCAATTTGTTTAATTTTACCAAGGGTAACAGGAGAAAATAGACCCCAAACATTGTTGTACACTTTGTCCTGAGTACGACAATACCCCACATGTGGGGGTAAACCACTGTTTGGGCGCATGGCAGAGCTCGGAAGCGAAGGAGCGCCATTTGACTTTTCAATGCAAAATTGACTGGAATTGAGATGGGACGCCATGTTTTGTTTGGAGAGCCCCTGATGTGCCTAAACATTGAAACCCCCCACAAGTGACACCATTTTGGAAAGTAGACCCCCTAAGGAACTTATCTAGAGGTGTGGTGAGCACTTTGACCCACCAAGTGCTTCACAGAAGTTTATAATGTAGAACCGTAAAAATAAAAAATCATATTTTTTCACAAAAATTAACTTTCCGCCCCCAATTTTTTATTTTCCCAAATGTAAGAGAACAAATTGGACCCCAAAAGTTGTACAATTTGTCCTGAGTACGCTGATACCCCATATGTGGGGGTAAACCACTGTTTGGGCGGATGGGAGAGCTCGGAAGGGAAGGAGCGCCGTTTGACTTTTCAATGCAAAATTGACAGGAATTGAGATGGGACGCCATGTTGCGTTTGGAGAGCCACTGATGTGCCTAAACATTGAAACCCCCCACAAGTGACACCATTTTGGAAAGTAGACCCCCTAAGGAACTTATCTAGAGGTGTGGTGAGCACTTTGACCCACCAAGTGCTTCACAGAAGTTTATAATGCAGAGCCGTAAAAATAAAACAAAAAATTTTTCCCACAAAAATTATTTTTTTAGCCCCCAGTTTTGTATTTTCCCAAGGGTAACAGGAGAAAGTGGACCCCAAAATTTGTTGTCCAATTTGTCCTGAGTGCGCTGATACCCCATATGTGGGAGGGAACCACTGTTTGGGCGCATGGGAGGGCTCGGAAGGGAAGGAGTGCCATTTGGAATGCAGACTTAGATGGAATGGTCTGCAGGCGTCACATTGCGTTTGCAGAACCCCTAATGTACCTAAACAGTAGAAATCCCCCACAAGTGACCCCATATTGGAAACTAGACCCCCTAAGGAACTCATCTAGATGTGTTGTGAGAGCTTCGAACCCCCAAGTGTTTCACTACAGTTTGTAACGCAGAGCCGTGAAAATTGAAAAAAAAATCTTTCCCCCCAAAATTATTTTTTAGCCCCCAGTTTTGTATTTTCCCGAGGGTAAGAGGAGAAATTTGACCCCAAAAGTTGTTGTCCAATTTGTCCTGAGTACGCTGATACCCCATATGTTGGGGGGAACCACCGTTTGGGCGCATGGGAGGGCTCGGAAGGGAAAGAGTGCCATTTGGAATGCAGACTTAGATGGAATGGTCTGCAGGCGTCACATTGCGTTTGCAGAACCCCTAATGTACCTAAACAGTAGAAATCCCCCACAAGTGACCCCATATTGGAAACTAGACCCCCCATGGAACTTATCTAGATGTGTTGTGAGAATTTTGAACCCCCAAGTGTTTCACTACAGTTTATAACGCAGAGCCGTGAAAATAAAAAATCTTTTTTTTTTCCACAAAAATTTTTTTTTAGCCCCCAGTTTTGTATTTTCCCAAGGGTAACAGGAGAAATTGGACCCCAAAAGTTGTTGTCCTATTTGTCCTGAGTACACTGATACCCCATATGTTGGGGTAAACCCCTGTTTGGGCACACGGGAGAGCTCGGAAGGGAAGAAGCACTGTTTTACTTTTTCAACGCAGAATTGGCTGGAATTCAGATCGGACGCCATGTCGCGTTTGGAGAGCCCCTGATGTGCCTAAACAGTGGAAACCCCCCAATTATAACTGAAACCCTAATCCAAACACACCCCTAACCCTAATCCCAACAGTAACCCTAACCACACCTCTAACCCTGACACACCCCTAACCCTAATCCCAACCCTATTCCCAACTGTAAATGTAATCTAAACCCTAACCGTAACTTTAGCCCCAACCCTAACTGTAGCCTTAACCCTAGCCCTAACCCTAGCCCTAACCCTATCCCAAACCCTAACCCTAGCCCTAACCCTAGCCCTAATGGAAAAATGGAAATAAATACATTTTTTTAATTTTTCCCTAACTAAGGGGGTGATGAAGGGGGGTTTGATTTACTTTTATAGCGGGTTTTTTAGCGGATTTTTATGATTGGCAGCCGTCACACACTGAAAGACGCTTTTTATTGCAAAAAATATTTTTCGCGTTACCACATTTTGAGAGCTATAATTTTTCCATATTTTGGTTCACAGAGTCATGTGAGGTCTTGTTTTTTGCGGGACGAGTTAACGTTTTTATTGGTAACATTTTCGGGCACGTTGCATTTTTTTGATCGCTTTTTGTGAGGCAGAATGACCAAAAACCAGCTATTCATGAATTTCTTTTGGGGGAGGCGTTTATACCGTTCCGCGTTTGGTAAAATTGATAAATCAGTTTTATTCTTCGGGTCAGTACGATTACAGCGACACCTCATTTATATCATTTTTTTATGTTTTGGCGCTTTTATACGATAATAACTATTTTATAGAAAAAATAATTATTTTTGCATCGCTTTATTCTCAGGACTATAACTTTTTTTTTTTTTTTGCTGATGATGCTGTATGGCGGCTCGTTTTTTGCGGGACAAGGTGACGCTTTCAGCGGTATCATGGTTATTTATATGTCTTTTTGATCGCGTGTTATTCCACTTTTTGTTCGGCGGTATGATAATAAAGTTGTTGTATTTTGCCTCGTTTGTTTTTTTTTTTCTTACGGTGTTTACTGAAGGGGTTAACTAGTGGGCCAGTTTTATAGGTCGGGCCATTACGGACGCGGCGATACTAAATATGTGTACTTTTATTGTTTTTTTTTTTATTTAGATAAAGAAATGTATTTAGGGGAATAATATATTTTTTTTTTTTTACACATTTTGAAAAAAAATTTTTTACTTTTTTACATTGTCCCAGGGTTGGACATCACAGATCAGTGATCTGACAGTGTGCACAGCACTCTGTCAGATCACCGATCTAAGAGCAGTGCAGGCTGCTTCACAGTGCCTGCTCTGAGCAGGCTCTGTGAAGCCACCTCCCTCCCTGCAGGACCCGGATCCGCGGCCATCTTGGATCCGGGCCTGGAACAAGCAGGGAGGGAGGTAAGACCCTCGCAGCAACGCGATCACATCGCGTTGCTGCGGGGGGCTCAGAGAAGCCCGCAGGGAGCCCCCTCCCTGCGGGAAGCTTACCTATACCGCCAGCACATCGCGATCATCTTTGATCGCGGTGTGCCAGGGGTTAATGTGCCGGGAGCGGTCCATGACCGCTCCTGGCACATAGTGCCGGATGTCAGCTGCGATAGGACGTACTATCCTGTCCGTGGTCATGGGGGCCCACCCCACCTCGACGGGATAGTACGTCCCATGTCAGAAAGGGGTTAATTTTAGTCTTCAAAATTCAGCTGACATTCAAAACAGATGTTGATACAAGGTTTTCAGAATAAAGAATGAATGTGATACGAATGGTCAGAGAAAGAGTTTAGGATTGATTATGATATTTCTCAAATCATAATCGAGGGAATGTAAAATATTAATAACAATAATAATAAAATATTATTATTGATTACTTAACGTATATATACAGAGTTCAATTCAGAAGCTCTAGGTAGTGTGTGGTAGTGAGTTATTCTGGGATCTTGGCTTACATCTGTTCTCTGTATGTCAAGGTTAGAGGACACTTGTCAAAGTTGAAACTATAAGTGGTTGACTATAGTTACTTGTAACTAACACAAACATAAACAAAATATATTTAGGTAATATGGAATGAGGTAATGTACAGAACCAATATGCATATTCTGCAAGCTACTAGGTTCTGCTAATATGGTACGAGCTATGAATATAGCGGTAGATCACCATATGTGGTTAGGTGATAGGAAATAGGAATAAATGTAAGGGGGTCGAAATGGTATATAAACCGCCTGCTCTGAGTATGGTGCAGATCTCTCATTTCTTGAGACTCTCCACATGGAACACATCATACCTCAAGTCCATATGTAAGATCGATGCTTGCTTTCTCTTTTATAATCTAATACTTAATTTGTGTGCTATGAACTTATGAATTTACTTTTTCTTCATTTTTGTAACCAGTTTTTGAATGGACATTAAACAAGATTTGTTTTATCCACACAATTCAATTTTGCTTTTCTTTTCTATCCTCACTGTATTATTACTTGAAAAAGTAAGGAAGAGTTATTTTTTCTAACAAAGAGCTGTTCAGTTTTCCATTTCAAGATTCAGAACTCTCGGCAGGTCAACTTGAAGTGGTGACAGCTGAGATCGCATGTAGAGATCCCCAAAGCTTTGACCAACCTCGGTCACACAAAGGCGATGGTGGGAAAGTATCAGAAGATGTGGACGATGATGAGACACAATTGCCAGAAAGTCAGGAGGAGGAGCAGGGTGTGGATGTGGAAGACTAGGTGGTGGATGACTATGTGACTGACCCAACCTGGCAGGAGGACAAGCAGAGCAAGGGCAGCAGCACACATGAGGAAGGAGGCATATTACCCCAACAGGCAGGAAGAAGCAGTGTGGTGGCCCCAGACAGAAGGCGTGCATCCGTTCCCCGTAACACCAACATGAGGGAAGTTGCCATTCCAACTGTTGGATCTTCCCGAGTCTGGTTATTTTTTAAAGACTGCCGATAACCCCAAACAGGCCATTTGCAGCACCTGCCATGCCCGCATCAGCAGGGGTAGCAAAACAACCAGCCTGACCACCACCAGCATGATCAGGCACATGGCAGCAAAGCACCCGACTTTATGGGCCAAACCCCAGGCTCCAGGACCAATGTCTGCAGGTCACACCACTGCTTATTCCACTGTTTTGCGTAGAAGCCAATCGCCAGTACACTATGCATGTGAAAATTCCTCTATCTCTGTACCTGTTGTGGCCCACAGTCATGCAGCAACATCATCAAGCCCGTCCAAGTCCTTTTCCCAGCACAGCCTTCAGCTGTCTATAGCCAAGTCTTTGGAACGCAAGCAGAAATACCCAGCCAACGCCACACAGGCCACAGTCCTCAATTCTAATATTTCTCTTCTGCTTGCGCTAGAAATGCTGCCTTTTAGGCTTGTTGAGATGGAAGCTTTCCACAACCTGATGGCGGCGGCCGTCCCAAGGTACTCGGTCCCCAGTCACCACTATTTCTCCCGGTGTGCCATACAGGTATTACAACAGCATGTGTGCCACAACATTACCCATGCCCTCAACAATGCTGTTACAGGGAAAGTACCTAACCACAGACACATGGACAAGTGCTTGTGGGCAGGGACAGTACATCTCACTGATGGCACACTGGGTTAACATAGTGGGAGCCAGGACCCAGTCGGAACTTATGATGGAACACATCCTCCCCACGCCGAGGATTGCTGGCCCTACATCAATCAGGGTTGCCCCCACAGTCTAGAGCTCCTGCACCTCCTCCTCCTCTTCATCCTCCATCTCTGAAATCAACACATCAGTCAGAAGCCCCAAGCACTGCCTCAGCCAAGTGGCAACAGGCTGTGCTGAAGCTAATTCGCATAGTTGACAAACCGCACAATGCAGAAGAGTTGTGGATAGTGCTGAAAGAGCAGTCAGATGTTTGGATGACACCACTGAACCTACAGCCAGGTATGGTCGTGTGTGACAATGGCCGTAACCTGGTGGCGGTTCTGATCCAAGATGAGCTCACACACGTACCTTGCTTGGCACATGTGTGTAACCTCATGGTTCAACATTTTCTGAAAAGCTACCCGGAGCTGCCGGATCTGCTAGTGAAAGTGCACCATCTGTCTGCCCATTTTAGAAAGTCAGCTACAGCTTCAGCCGCCCTTGCCATGCTTCAGCAGCGTTTGCAGCTTCCAGCTCACTGGCTGGTGTGTAATGTCACCACACACTGGAACTCTACGCTGCATATGTTGGAAAGGATTTGTAAGCAGAAGAGGGCAGTTGTTGACTACCAACATCAACAAGGCCATGGATATTCAGGTCAGACTCCACACATAAGACCTCAGGAGTGGACATGGATGTCAGACATATGTACCACCCTCCAAAACTTTGAGGACTGCGCCAAGACGGTGAGCGGCGCTGACGCCATAATTAGCATCACCATCCCTCTTCTCAGCATTCGGAAAACCTCTCTGCTCACAATTAAAGAGGATGCATTGCAGGCAGAGCACAAAGACATGGAGCAAGGAACCATACAGGGGGATTACACTCAGCCCAGCCTCATGTCTTCTCAATGTGGATTGGTAGACAATGAGGAGGAGGAGGAAGAACAGGAGCTAATTTCATGCGCTATAGATGGTACTACAAGCACATCTGTATTAGCATCTGTTCAGCGTGGATGGCCTGAGGACAGGGAGGATGAGGAGGAGGACAGCATGGTCAGTCGTCCTGTTGTTGAGGACACGTAAGTCTTGCCTGTTAGCTATCTTGCACGCATGGCTGACTTTATGTTGCACTGCGTTTCACATGACCCTCGCATTATAACAATTATTTTGGATGACACTCATTACTGGTTAGTGACACTTCTAGACCCACAGTACAAGGAGAACTTTCAATCTCTTCAACCAGAGGAAGAGGTGTACTAAAATGTTGCAGTACCAGAGGGCCCTTGTAGCAGAATTACTCAGAAAATTCCCATGTGAGAATGCTGGCAGCAGAGTTTGTTGTACAACCAAGGAGTCCAAGCGAGAGAGACAGAAGTACAATCCAGCACAGGCAGGGGAACAATGTCAAAGTTCTGGGACAGTATTCTCAGACTCTCCCATCGTACTGGCACAGAGGCAAGGGGTGCTCTCACAAGAAGTGCAATGTTTGGGAAGATGCTGAGGGAGTACCTTGCAGATCGTACAAACGTCCTCTGTGATTCCTCTGTGCCTTTTAATTATTAAGCTGGACACGTGGCATGTACTGGCTCTCTACGCCTTGGAGGTCCTGGGCCTGCCCTGCTGCTAACGTTCTGTCAGAGCAGGTTTTTAGTGCCGCTGGTGGAATTATTACTGATTAGCGCATCCACCTCTCAACTGAAAATGCTGACAGGCTGACTCTTATCAAAATGAACAAGGGCTGGATTGGGAAAGATTTCTGTACACCACCAAGTGAAAACAGGGAAACATAACCTCTAATACATTCTATTTTTTGGGGTGGTGTATTCTCATGCACCTTTTCCAAATCACACATGAGTATACGCTTCCAGATTTGGTCTGTTTGGTGTTATCTTCCAACTTATCCTCATCCTCATCATCCACAACCAGTAGAGCATCAGGGGAATGGATTCTGTGATGCCTAAGTCACAAATTTTGGGGGGCATGGGTGTCTGTGATGCCTATAGTATCTTTTTTTTAAAAAATGTATCCCCCCATGGGGAAATGTTTGTCAGCCCATACAGTTAGTGTATGGGCATTACAAGTATAGGAGACTGGCTCCTTTAAATTGGGTCTACTTTTCAATTAGGCTTTAGCAATGTCTCCTCATTCTCCACCACTAGATAACCAGGGTTCATGTGTTCCGTGCTGCTACAAACAGTACATTTTTGGGCAAGGGTGTCTAGGATGCCCATAGTATGCTTTTAATCAATGTATCCCCCTTGGGGAAATGTTTGTCACAAGTGTAGGTGAAACGCTCCTTTCAATTGAGCCTGGGTTTTAATGAGGTCTTCCTCCACCTCTCATCATTTTCCACCAGTAGATAACAAGGGTTCATGTGTTCCGTGCTGCTACAGACAGTGAAATTTTTGCCAAGGGTGTCTCAGATGCCCATAGTATGTTTTTAATCAATGTATCCCCCTTGGTGAAATGTTTTTCAGCCCATACACTTAGTAAATGGGCATCACAAGTGTAGGAGACACGCACCTTTCAATTGGGCCTGGGTTTTAATGAAGCCTTCCTCCATCTCTCATCATTTTCCACCACTAGATAACCATGGCTCATGTGTTCCGTGCTGCTACAGACAGTAAAATTTAGTACCCATGAAGAAATGCTTGTCAGGCCATGCACTAAATAACAAGTCTCAGAGACCCACACCACTACATTGGGCCTTCTTCTTAACTCGGTTTCCTGCAATGTCTCTTCCTTATCTGCGATGACATGACCTAGGTGAACGTGTTCTGTACTGTTACAGGCCACAGAATTTTGAGCAAGGGGGCTGTGATGGTAATAGTATATTTTTGAAAATATCTGAAAAAGGGCCTTCCCCCACACCCCCTTGCCTCCTCCTCATAAAGTCCAGCAAGGAGGTTAATGGAATGCATGCTGCGTTCCACAAGCGAGACAGACTGGTATCACATGGTCGCTGATGTGCAGACTGCGCTCCACCACTGACACTTGTTACCGGAAGCCTATACTATCTTCTGAGAAACAAACCGCTGATAGATACAAGCGGCTGACAGCTGCCCTGCTACCCCGGAAGTCAATGAATGACTTCCGGGATTACGGCGTGCGTTCCACAACATGGAATATAAGGACCCTCTGTTGAAGCGCATTCAGCACTTTTTCATTACAAGCTGCCTGGTGCTTACCGCTGGCATTCCCCTGATGAACCCCTTTGGACCGGCAATGGGGGGAAACGGGTCGGGATGGGGCACTAGTCCCCGGGAGATAAGTGGACATTATTGATTACACACCTATGTGCTGATCATGAGGTGTCTGTTACCTTTTTGGTTGGGATGAATACTCCGACAACGCGGTTGTGGCTCAATACATAATAATGCCTATAGAGATGGTCACTGTTTTCATCTATATTGGATGGCTTTGCCTGCCTTGACCCAATGGGACTTGTGGCTTATTTTGTGACCACTTTTGGCAAGAATTATGAGCTGTGTAATCTTTTGTATTGACATCATGTTTAAATGCCCTAACCTGATGGTTTGATGACTATTAGCACCTGAGTATATTCACCTTGCCTAAAGGATGGTTATGACACATAATGGGTCTCTTAGCTGTTAAGTTTGCCAGTTGTTTCGACTCCTCTATCCATCATTGAACCTGAGGTATCATCCTCTATCAGCCAATTCTTGGCTAGTGTCAATCCGTTTCACATCTATACATCAATATAAGAATTGTGGATAAAGACGAGGCATTTTTTAAATATATTATACCCTCTTTGATTATCACTTGTTATTAGCCTATTGAGCCTATCCTAGAGTTATTCCGCTCCGCCTCTGGAACCACAATTTTTAGATTCAGATAAGGACCTAGGTAACTGCACGAACAGCACTTTAGACATTATAGGTGTTTGGTGATGGTGGTGGCTTTTTGATAGGGATTCCTGTTGAGGGTCCTGAGGGTCAGTCGACAGTGAGCGGGGGTGCCATATCATTCCCAGGGTGCCAACCTCCGCTGCCTGGAAGGGACATCTATAGGGTAAGGCACCTCTATCTTCCCTAGTCCATTCCCTATGCATTTCATAATTTGTGGCTCACGTATTGACACTAATTATGGTACCTAAACCTCTGTGGTGTACAATAAACTTTTCAGTCTGTATGCTATTTAATTTACAGCCTATATCCTCAACTTTCCCTATTTTTTAGGAAAGTATATTTGGTTGTTCATACTTTTAATCATTATTATTAAAAGGTATTTTTTAGGGTTTTTTATTTTTTTCAATGGTGACAAGATAGGCTATCTGCACATTACTCTCCTATGGTGAAGATCCTCCAGACATCCGGATAGTCAGGAACATTGGATGCCCTCTGTGTCTACCCACTATTCTAACAATGGACGGTTTCTCCGCAATCATCTCCTCTATACGCTGATTACAGGGAATGACACCACGATGACTTTTCTGGGAGTGACACAGATCAAATGTGACTAATATTGCAGTGTGAATATAAACTTAGATTATTTTCTGCATTTTTTCTGACTCTACATTATGGGTTGTTAGTTGTTTGGTGCTTGTTTTTTTCGCATGGTGTCGGCCCGTCTGATCTCCATGGCAACGAGTGGATCCAGTGTCATTCTGGACACTCCCCCTTGGCAACACCATCCAATCGGAGGTGCCCAGAGGCGGAGTTACCTGGGATGGCGTGCGACGCTGTTTCCTGGATCCCGCACATGACACACCACCCGGGGGGTCACAGATGCATTTACCACCTGGGGTATACTCGCTCCCTGGGAGCTAATTGGCATTTGCCCCCAGGTCGTTTGGATTACATCAATAAGCCATAAGGGGTATGTCCCAACCACTATTAGGTGTCACGCCAATAACATGACCCTGGATAGGAAAGGGTGGTATAAACAATAACCACCAATGTGATTGGCTTACACTGGCAGACTCAGTCATGTGTTCCATAGATGTGACCGGGGAACAGCCCCAATTAGAAACACTCCCACTGTATCCCACACTCCCACTGTATGGTTTGTTGGAAACACTTATCCATACCCTCGGAGGAAGCTGATGTGGCGAAACGCACGCAAGAGGGAATAGTGGTAAATATTTCATCCTTATTGGTATACCACTGGCATGTCGTCTATAGGATTTGTAATCTCCATCTCTTGTTAGGATGTTTACTCCTTTACACTATATGGGCTGTACTGTATTCCTGGAATATTCCATATAGCACTTGCTGCACTTTATATCTCCTATTATTCCAGGAATGTAATGCACTGTTAGCACTTTATTTTCTTACTATTTATACCCTTTGCTCTGTGTCCTCTCATTATAGGAGCTATTCATTTATAAGTGCAGAGTATCTATTGACCTTATAAACTGATATCAAGTGATATATCTACAATTCGTTTACAAATATCATTGTATGTATTTATCTTATACTCAATAAATACAGTTGTGCTCAAAAGTTTACATACCCCTGCAGAATTTTTGCTTTCTTGGCCTTTTTTTTTTAGAGAATATGAATGATAACACCAAAACTTTGTCTCCACTTATGGTTATTGGTTGGGTGAAGCTATTTATTGTCAAACTACTGTGTTTTCTCTTTTTAAATCATAATAACAACCCAAAACATCGAATGATCCTATTCAGAAGTTCACATACCCTGGCGATTTTGGCCTGATAACATGCACAGAATTTGACACAAAAGGGTGTGAATGGCTACTAAAGGTAGCATCCTCACCTGTGACCTGTTTGCTTGTAATCAGTGTGTGTGCATAAAAGCTGAGTGAGTTTCTGGGATTCAGACAGACTCTTGCATCTTTCATCAAGCCACTGACTTTTCTGGATTGTGAATCATGGGGAAAGCAAAAGAATTGTCACAGGATCTACTGGAAAAGGTAGTTGAAGTGTATAAAACAGGAAAGGGATACAAAAAGATATCCAAGGAATTGATAATGCCAGCCAGCTGCGTTCAAACTGATTAACAAATGGAAAATCAGGGGCTCTGTAAAAACAAAAATGTCATCCACAATTGCCAGGAAAATTGCTAGGGATGCAAAGAAAAACCCACAAATAACATCAGCTGAAATACAAGACTCTGAAAACTAGCGGTGTAGCTGTTTCAAGATGCACAATAAGGAGGCACTTGAAGAAAAATGGGCTGCATAGTTGAGTTGCCAGAAGAAAGCCATTACTGCCACAAAGTATCTCACCTACAATACATGAAACAGCACAGAGACAAGCCTCAAAACTTCCGGAACAAGGCAATTTGCAGTGATGAGACCAAAATTAAACTTTTTGACCACAACCAAAAGCGATACATTTGGAGAGAGGTCAACAAGGTCTATGATGAAAGGAATATCATTCCTTCTGTAAAGTACGGAGGTGGATCGCTGATGTTTTGGGGATGTGTGAGCTACAAAGGCACAGGAAGCTTGGTCAAAGTTGAAAGAAAGATGAATGCAGCACATTATCAGCAAATACTGGAGGCAAATTTGCAATCATCAGCCCGGAAGCTGCGCATGGGACATACTTGGATGTTTCAAAATGACAATGATCCAAAACACAAGACAAAGTTGGCCTGTCATTGGCTACAGCAGAACAAAGTGAAGATTCTGGAGTAGCCATCTCAGTATTCTGACCTCAATATCGTTGAGCCACTCTGGGAAGATCTCAAGCGCGCAGTTCATGCTAGACAGCCCAGGAATTTACAGGAACTGGAGGCTTTTTGCCAAGAAGAGCGGGCAGCTTTACCATCTAAGAAAATAAAGAACCTCATCCACAAGGACCACAAAAGACTTCAAGCTGTCTTTGATGCCAGAGGGGTCAATACACAGTATTAAGAAATGGGGTATGTGAACTTTTCATCAGGGTCATTTGTACTGCAGAGGTTTCTTCACTCCCATTGATGTGGGCTCTGGCGCTGAGCCCACATCTTTACTGGGACATGTCAGCTGTTTTGAACAGCTGACATGTGCCTGAATAGCCGCGGGTGGAATAACGATCCATAGCAAGTAATTCCATAGCATCATAGCAAGTAATTCTACGGCACAGAGGCGATCTGATCATCGCTTCTATATAGCAGAGCTGATCGGGCTATAGCAGCTTCTAGTCCCATGGAGACTTTTGAAGCATGCCAAAAGTAAAAAAAGTAATGTTTTTAAAAATATTAAAAAAATATAATAGTTTAAATCACCCCCTTTCGCCTTATTCAAAAACAAAATAAAATCAAAACATACACATATTTGGTATCGCCACTTTCAGAATCGCCAAAAGAATAAAAAAAGGATTAACCTGATCGCTAAACAGTGTAGCAAGAAAAAAGTCAAAATGTCAGAATTACATTTTTTTGCAATAACGAGCTATCAAAACATCGTATTAGCTCCAAAATGGTATCATATTTTTGGCTCGCAAAAAATAAGCCCTCACCCAACCTGAGATCATGAAAAATTGAGACGCTAGAGGTCTTGGATAATGGTGCAATTTTTATTTTTTTAGCAAACTTTGGATTTTTTTTTCACTACTTAAATAAAAAAAGAACCTAGACATGTTTGATGTCTATGAGCTCGTAATGACCTGGAGAATCATAACGGCAGGTCAGTTTTGGTGAACATGGTTAAAAAAAATGAAAAAACATTGTGTAATTGCACTTTTTTGCATTATCACCACACTTGGAATTTTTTCACCATTTTCTAGTGCACAACACGGTAAAACCAATGATGTAATTCAAAAGTACAACTCGTCCCTCAAAAAACAAGCCCTCACATAGCCGTTTTGACTGAAAAATATAAAAGTTATGGGTCTGGGAAGAAGGGGAACAAAAACTGAAACGCAAAAACTAAAAAGGGCAGGGTCTTTAAGGGGTTAAAAAGAGAAAACACAATAGTTAATAAATAAATTGCTTCACCCAACCACTAATCATGAGTGGAGAAAAAGGTTTGGTGTTATCTATCGTATTCTCTTAAAAAAAGCCAAGAAAGCAACAATTCTGCTGGGATATGTAAACTTTTGAGCACAACCGTATGGTGCACTTAAAGGGAACCTGTCACCCCCTCTGGTGTTTCTAAGTTAAAGAGACACCTTGTGCAGCACTAAGGCTGCATTCTGTCAAGGTGGCTCTTCTTTTTGTGCTCCCTTCTAATGCTGCAATATTAATTTTTATAATTTTCACGCCATACCTTTAGTTTGTCTGGGGGGGCACGTCTTTTCCCCCAGACACAACCGCCTCCCAGTCATCAGTCAGCCCCTCAGTGCGCCAGGTGCCGCCTCCTCTATCTTCAGTCACGTGCCCGATGCCTGTGCTGTGCTTTCCTTTTTCGTGTTCTCTCCCTCCACTAATGTACCTATGCCTGACATTGCCATTTCCGTGTGTGGTTCCACCATTACTCCCAAGCAACATGCCCGCTGCCTTGGGGTCATACTTGATTCCGAGCTTTCATTCACCCCCCACATCCGATCATTAGCTCGCTCTTCTTATCTGCATCTCAAAAACATTTCTAGAATCCGCCCTTTTCTTACTTTCAACTCTGCAAAGACTCTTACTGTTTCACTCATTCATTCTCGTCTGGACTATTGTAACTCTCTACTAATCGGCCTCCCTCTTACCAAACTCTCCCCAATCTGTCCTGAATGCTGCTGCCAGGATTATATTCCTCACCAATCGTTACACCGATGCCTCTACCTTGTGCCAGTCATTACACTGGTTACCCATCCACTCCAGAATCCAGTACAAAACTATTACCCTCATCCACAAAGCACTCCATGGCTCAGCACCACCCTACATCTCCTCTCTGGTCTCAGTCTACCACCCTACCCGTGCCCTCCGCTACGCTAATGACCTCAGGTTAGCATGCTCAATAATCAGAACCTCCCACTCCCATCTCCAAGACTTTACACGTACTACGCCAATTCTTTGGAATGCACTACCTAGATTAATATGATTAATCCCCACAGCTTTAAGCATGCCCTAAAAATGCATTTGTTCAGACTGGCCTACTGCCTCAACGCATTAACGTAACTATCCCTGTGTGACCCATTCAAAAAACTTCAACCATAATCAGGTTCCTCACATCATGTTCTCATACACTTCATGCAGTTAATAGCCCTCCGTATCTATACTGTAAATATTTAGGCTGTTAACTGGTTCATGCAGCTTTACATGAACACCCGAGCCTTACACTATGGCTAGTCCAAATAACTAAAGCAATTGTTACCATCCACCTCTCGAGTCTCCCCTTTTTCCTCATAGTTTGTAAGCTTGCGAGCAGGGCCCTCATTCCTCTTGGTATCTATTTTGATCTGTGTTTATTGTTATGCTGTAATGTCTATTGTCTGTGCAAGTCCCCTCTATAATGTAAAGCACCGCAGAATATGTTGGCGCTATGTAAATAAAATTATTATTATGCTGTGTATTTTTGTAATTATTTGTATGTGTACATGATTGATTACTACTTCTGTCTCTGTTAAAACAATCCCCTGTAGTGCCTTTCTGACATAAGGTGTAATTGTATGCCGATGTCGGACTCCCCTCCCTTTGATGTGGGGTCCAGCGCTGAGCCCGCATCTTTTCCGGCACGGGTCATGGGTTGGTATGACAACCAGTTGTCTCCAGCAGACCTCTGTGGCTGTCACTGCCGGATTGCCATGAGCATCGTCCGGTGGATGGCACTCATAGCAAGTGATCCAGTCTGCTACATACAGGCGATCTGATAGGGTTATGACAGCTTCTAGTCTCCCTAGGAGACTATTGAAGCATGCCTGGGGAGACTCAGGGAGGGGGGTCGGGGGCCTAGCTGAAAGTGCATGGATCAGGGATCGTCCTGCCGCACCGGCATTCCTTTTAACATGGGCAAAAAACTACTCAGACAACACAGGGTGAGGGTATAACAGTGTGGCAATGCTTTATTGAACTACAAAACAGACAGGTAACACATAGAACAGTCCCAGCAAAATACCCAAGATGGTGCACATTAGAGTCTCGCCCTTCCACTGACTAGCCGGGATAATGGCAGCTGTGACTTCAGATCTTCAAGGGTCACTACCTCACCTGTGGCATGCACACAGAGAGAAGGCATCGACTAGAGTTGGAAGATGACAGTCCATTCAGTCCATACAAGGCCAGTTGATCCAAGGATCACAACCTGGCTTAATCTTCCAGGATCAGTTACTCCACTTATGGCACGTACAGAGAGGAGGTAACAACAAGTGTAGGAAGATGACAGTCCATTAAGTCCATACAAGGCACAAGGCCAGTTGATCCGAGGATCACAACCTGGCTTCTCCAAATGTATCCATGGTTCAGCGAGCAGATCTGTATTCTTCCAACTGAGGCTGAAAACCCCTAGGTTGTTTCCTGTAGAATAATAGCTCCGTGTTCCTCGTGATGGAGCCAGGATGTAAAATGGCTGCTGTCCTCTCTCTGGTCCTTTTGATATGTATGGACGTCTTGGCAGAATCTTTCTGGCTGTTTCTCTCTTTCAGTATCTTTATACAGAGGCATGTAACCTATTTTTTAGACTTAACAAGTGTCCCTCATTCAGTATTTACATAAAGAGTAAGAATGGAGACGAGATCAAGTAGCATTACTTGATTATTTAAACTATTTGCATAGTTTTTCCCTCTCTGCTTTAGAAGCCAACAAACTGGCTCCATAACACAATGCATAATTAGCATATCAGCAAACATCACTAGTGATCAAAGATAAGAGCACAATAAAAGTTAATATTACCGACCTACACAAACAAAAGTCTGTTTTATTGACCAACCAGAAATCAACACTTAAATTTGAGAGCCAACATACAGATAACATTCTATTATTCTTCGTTTGCTAAAAATAGTCTTCTGGTTAATTAAGATATAATGTTGTATGTCTTCACAATACTAAAAGTAAAAAAAAAAATATATATTTAAAAAAAAAAAGTTCAAATCACCCCCCCCCTTTCGCCTCAATTCAAAATAAAACAATAAAAAAATCAAATATACACATATTAGGTATTGCCGTGTTCAGAATCACCCAATCTATCAATATGAAAAAAGAATTAACCTCATCGCTAAACAGCGTAACAAAAAAAAAGTCAAAATTCCAGAATTACTTTTCTTGGTTGCCACAACATTGCATTAAATGCAATAATGGGCGATCAAAAAATCCTATTTGTTCCAAAATGGTATCATTAAAAACAACAGCTCGGCATGCAAAAAATAAGCCCTCACCCAAACGAAAAAGTTTCCAACAAACTTGGAATTTTTTTCTATCGCTTCAATAACAAAGAACCTAAACAAGTTTGGTGTTTATGAACTCATAGTGACCTGGAGAATCATAACGGCAGCTCAGTTTTAGCATTTAGTGAACATGGTAAAAAAACAAACAAACAACTGTGGGATTGCACTTTTTTTTGCAGTTTCACCGCAGTTCATTTTTTGTTCTCGTTTTCCAGTACACATAATGTTAAAACCAATGGTGGTGTTCCAAAGTACAACTCGTGCTTCAAAAAACAAACCCTCACATGACCATTTTGACTAAAAAATAAAAAAGATATGGCTCTGGAAAGAAGGTGATATGAAAATGCAAAACCGAAATACCTCTGGTGGTTAAACTTGGTTTTTAATTGTATATTCTAATACTTTACCTAATAAAGAGGAGTTATTTTTACTGATAAATGTTTGTTTTGGGTTGTTTATTTTCTGTTGGTATTTGGTTTATCCTATAAAACTCCCATATAATATTCTCACCTTGAACGCTGCACGCATCATGTTTTTGTATAATTTGTCAATAATATATATAGGTTCTCCCCGTCTGAGTTATTTTTGAAGGTGAACAAAATACGATTTTCCTGTAATTCATTTCTCACCCTCTAGGTATAATAATGTCTTTTCCCTGTGTGGGATTTTTGCTGTTTATAAAGGTTGACAACTAGTTGGACAAGCCCTTCTCATTCCTCATGTTTGGTCCTGTTAAAATAAAAATCCTCATATAAACCTCCCATGGTGGCGCCATTTCACTGGTGTTGGCGCTTGTGTTCTTGGGGCTCTTCTGAGGTTTTTACGTCATGTGATCCCTGTGCCCAAGCAGAGCTGACGTCACTGTCCCCACCTTCGGACAAATCAAGCATCATGAGGCAGAGAGCAGCCGCGGCCCTGGCTTCCTGTTCATGATCAATACATCTGAAGGAAGGAGCAGTGAAGCTGCCGCTGATCGGGTGCAGGGCTCGTGTGATGTAACAACCTCACATAAGCCCCGGGACAGGGAGTCTCGACACCGCTGAAGTGGAGCCGGCCGCCAGCGAAGTATGAGTGTTTATATTTTAATGAGGCCAAACATGAGGAATGAGTTCACTGAGAAAAAAATTCAAATAAGATATAATTATATATAAAATGATCCCTTGATAAGAAAAATATTCACTAACAAAAGGATAAAACTTAACTTTATTAATTCCAAATGTAAAACTATATCTATAATTTACCCCCTGAAGGTTAGTCAGAAGGTGACTAATAGAAAAAACATGTACCGCACAGATCAGTATATAGGGTGAGGTGACGTATACACACTCGCTCTCCAAGCCTCTCATTTCTACGGGCGACTCATCAGGAGACTATTTAATATTGACCTATATTCAAGCGAGACTAGACAAAAAAAAACTAAAATCATGTATCATGTTATCCGAAACAGTCAGAAAACCAGCCACATATTGGCAGACCCCAGACCTCAAATCAGGGCCGCACTAGGACTAAAATTCAGCCCTGGCATTTGAAGGTACACGCCCACTTGTCACATGGTGACTGTATAATATCTTTGCACACTTGTAGGTTACAAGAAGTGAGGGGAGTGTAACATGACGATATAACATATAATCACAGCTATATCCAGCATTACAGCTCAGTCCTATTTATGGCTTTTAGTTGCAGTACCAAGAAAAGCCGCTACTTTATCTCCATAACTGGATCTCGTAGATCATGAAGGGATTGTGGAAACTCATTCTGATGCTCCATAAACTTTGATTAACACAGTCTTATATAAGTAGAGCAAAAACCGTCTTGTTATGCTGTGCTATCAGGCAACACAGTGTGCAGTAATCAGCGCACATACAGTGATATGGCAATAACCCAAAAACAATAGAACAAGCTCTGAGACGTGGAATCTCTGCAGACTGCAATACCTGAACCTATCCTCACACAACTAAAAGCAGCAGTGGATTGCGCCTAACACTACCTATGCAACTCAGCACTGCCTGAGGAGCTGACTAGCCTGAAGATAGAAATACAAGCCTGACTTGCCTCAGAGAAATACCCCAAAGGAATAGGCAGCCCCCCACATATAATGACTGTTAGCAAGATGAAAAGACAAAACGTAGGAATGAAATAGATTCAGCAAAGTGAGGCCCGATATTCTAGACAGAGCGAGGATAGCAAAGAGAACTATGCAGTCTACAAAAAACCCTAAAGCAGAACCACGCAAAGGGGGGCAAAAAGACCCACCGTGCCGAACTAACGGCACGGCGGTGCACCCTTTGCGTCTCAGAGCTTCCAGCAAAAGAGAATAGCACAGCTGGACAGAAAAAACGGAAACAAAAACAAAGTAACACTTATCTAGCAGAGCAGCAGGCCACAGGAAAGATGCAGTAGCTCAGATCCAACACTGGAACATTGACAAGGAGCAAGGAAGACAGACTCAGGTGGAGTTAAATAGCAAGGCAGCCAACGAGCTCACCAAAACACCTGAGGGAGGAAGCCCAGAGGCTGCAATACCACTTGTGACCACAGGAGTGAATTCAGCCACAGAATTCACAACACCGTCTACTCAGAAGTTTATATGCACATCCTCAATACCAGTAAAGAGGAAAAAACGGTAAAATGCTAAATTATGGTTTAAAATACAACTTTATTATGATCATGTATAAAAAATGGATTATTCAAGCAAAAAATAACTCTAATCACATTTTTGTTCAGTTCAGTATGATTGTCACAGTTGCAGTATGCACTTTATAACATATTTATACATGAATTGATTGCACACACACCCATACATCATATTTCTTTGAGAGTTACTTTTACTTTATTATTTTTTCGTT
The DNA here is from genome assembly GCF_032444005.1 of Ranitomeya imitator. NCBI lineage: Eukaryota > Metazoa > Chordata > Amphibia > Anura > Dendrobatidae > Ranitomeya > Ranitomeya imitator. The sequence goes on from NC_091283.1 coordinate 238,596,006, forward strand.
ACATGTAGTATTCTGTGTGCATATTAATGTAATGGATTTTTTGGCGATTCCAAGCTCCTGCCCTCTCTTTATATTTTTTGCTTGAATATTCCAGTTTTATATGTGATTATAATAAAGTTGTATTTTAAACCATAATTTTGCATTTTACCATTTTTTCCTCTTCACTGGTATTGAAAGTGTGCATATAAGCTCCATAACCTTTGCCTACAGCCACTTTTGGCTCCGCTGCGCAGCACGAGACCCGGTGACTCTGAAGAGCGGAGACATCAGTAACGTCACCACTTCAGATATTCTGGGTCTTGCGCTGAGCTCGGCGACTGTGAAGAGTGGTATTGTTACTGCCGTCACCGCTCTTCAGAGTCACTGGGTCTCGCCAGGTCTGGGCTAGTAGTGGGTGTGTCTGATAGACACCTCTCGATTACTTACACCAGGGATTGATAGCAGCTGATATTACGCAGCTGACATCAACCCTAAAAATCATTACACATACCAGAATTAAATGCTCTGGTGGCTGGGAAAAGCAGTAGAGTTAGGGTACCGTCACACTATACGATTTACCTACGATCACGACCAGCGATATGACCTGGCCGTGATCGTAGGTAAATCGTAGTGTGGTCGCTGGAGAGCTGTCACACAGACAGCTCTCCAGCGACCAACGATGCCGAGGTACCCGGTTAACCGGTTAACCAGGGTAAACATCGGGTTACTAAGCGCAGGACCGCGCTTAGTAACCCGATGTTTACCCTGGTTACCAGCGTAAAAAAAAACAAACAGCACATACTTACATTCTGGTGTCCGTCAGGTCCCTTGCCGTCTGCTTCCCGCACTGATGTCACCGCTGTGCTCTGCTTTCACTTTACGGCCGGCAGTCACTGAGTGCGGGAAGCAGACGGCAAGGGACCTGACGGACACCAGAATGTAAGTATGTGCTGTTTTTTTTTTTTTTAGTTTGACGCTTGTAACCAGGGTAAACATCGGGTTACTAAGCGCGGCCCTGCGCTTAGTAACCCGATGTTTACCCTGGTTACAAGCGAACGCATCGCTAGATCGCATCGCTAGATCGGTGTCACACACACCGATCTAGCGATGCCAGCGGGAGATCCAGCGACGAAAGAAAGTTCTAAACGATCTGCTACGACGTACGATTCTCAGCAGGATCCCTGATCGCTGCTGCGTGTCAGACACAGCGATATCGTAACGATATCGCTGGAACGTCACGAATCGTACCGTCGTAGCGATCGAAATGGCAGTGTGTGACGGTACCCTTAGCGCTATTCCCAGGCTCCGGGTGCTAACTACAACTGTCATCATCCTTGCCTCATCTCCCTGCCAAGCATTTCTGCTGTATTTACATGCACTGATCTCAGGCCACTAAACGAGTGTGATCGACAATACTGAGGTCGTTCGCTTGTGTCCTGGCCTCTTTACACCAACTGAGAAAGAATGAAGGGAACAGAACAATCACAATTAGATGAATCTGTCCCCATACAGTATCATGTTATCAGCAGCACATCTACAGTTTACACCGGCGATGTGCTGCTGAGAACAAGGATTTCTGTTCCCACATAAATAATCCAATCACTCGACGAATAGGCAGCATTTTGTTTGTTTAGTATAATACACTCTATAGTCCTCCATATATTATAATGTGCACCTCAGTCCTCCATATAGTATAATACACTCCTCAGTCCTCCATATAGTATAATACACTCCTCAGTCCTCCATATAGTATAATACTCCTCAGTCCTCCATATAGTATAGTACACTCCTCAGTCCTCCTTATACTATAATACACTCCTCAGTCCTCCATATAGTATAATACACTCCTCAGTCCTCCATATAGTATAATACACTCCTCATAGTCCTCCATATAGTATTATACACTCCTCAGTCCTCCATATAGTATAATACTCCTCAGTCCTCCATATAGTATTATACAGTCCTCAGTTCTCCATATAGTATGATACACTCTTCAGTCCTCCATATAGTATTATACACTCCTCTGTTCTCCATATATTATAATGTGCACCTTAGTCCTCCATATAGTATAATACACTCCTCAGTCCTCCATATAGTATATTACACTCCTCAGTCCTCCATATAGTATAATGTACTGCCACAGTCCTCCTATTAGTATAGTACACTCCTCATAGTGCTCCATATAGTATAATGCACCACCATAGTCATCCATGTAGTACAATTCACTTCCCATAGTATAAAGCACCGCACCCATAGTTCTTCATATAGTTTAATGTATTCCCCATAGTCCTTGATACAGTATAATGCAGCCCACATATAGTATAATGATGTCATTCCCGAGTATAATGCAGCCACCCCACAGAATATATTGTAGCCCCTGAGTATAATGTAACCCTCAGAGAATATAATGCAGCCCCCTCATACAGCATAATGCAGCCCCCCATAGAATATAATGTAGTCCCTCCAAAGACTACAATGCAGCCCTCCTCATATAGTATAATGCAGCTACCCATAAAATATAATGTAGCCCCCTCATAGAGTATGATGCAATCACCCCTCATAGAATATAATACAGCCCCCCATAGAATATAATGTAATAATAATAATAATAATAATTTTATTTATATAGCGCCAACACATTCCGCAGCGCTTTACAATTTATAGAGGGGACTTGTACAGACAATAGACATATTTACAGCATAACAGAAATCACAGTTCAAAATAGATACCAAGAGGAATGAGGGCCCTGCTGCTCGCAAGCTTACAAACTATGAGGAAAAGGGGAGACATGAGAGGTGGATGGTAACAATAAGGCTATGTTCACACGTTGCGTCCTGTCCCTGCGGGTTCTCCCGCAGCGGATTTGATAAATCTGCAGGGCAAACCTGCTGCGGTTATCCCTGCAGATTTATCGCGGTTTGTCCTGCGGGTTCCGCTGCAGGATTTTACCCCTACTATTGATGCTGCACATGCAGCAATATGCAGCATCAATAGTAATGTTAAAAATAATAAAATAATTATATACTTACCCTCTGACGTCCCGATCTCGTCGGCGCTGCAGGCAGCGGTCCGGTTCCAAAGATGCTGTGCGACCAGGACCTTCGTGACGTCACGGTCATGTGACCGCGACGTCACCGCAGGTCCTGGTCGCATAGCAAACCTGAGACCGGATGGCCGCGTGCAGCGCTGAGACTTCAGAGGTGAGTATATCATGAGTATATCATGATTTTTTTATTTTAATTCTTTTTTTTTTACTCAAATATGGTTCCCGGGGCCTGGAGGAGAGTCTCCTCTCCTCCACCCCGGATACCACCCGCACATTATCTGCTTACTTCCCGCATGGTGGGCACAGCCCCATGCGGGAAGTAAGCGGATCAATGCATTTCTATGGGTGCAGAATCGCTGCGATTCTGCACAAAGAAGTGACATGCTCCTTCTTTCTTTCCACAGCAATTCCGCGCAGTTTTTTCCGGGATATTCCGCAATGTGGGCACAGCGGTTTTTGTTTTCCATAGGGTAACATTGTACTGTACCCTGCATGGAAAACTGCTGCGGACCCGCAGCGGCAAAATCGCGGCGGTTCCGCGGTAAAAACCGCATAGTGTGAACATACCCTTAGGGTTGAGCGAAACGGCTCGGCCATTTTCAGAAGTTGCCGACTTTTGGCAAAGTCGGTTTTCATGAAACATGTGGGGTCGGCCATGAGGTCGGTGATCTTCTGAACTGGTATCGGAATTCCGATACCGAGTTCCGATATGTTTAAGATATCGAGAATCGGTATCGGAATCCATATTTAAGTGTAAAATAAAGAATAAAAATAAAAAAATATTGATATACTCACCCTCGGACGCGCCCTGGTTCTCACCGGCAGCCTTCCTTCCTAAGAATGAGTGCCTGAAGGACCTTCGATGACGTCGCTGCTTGTGATTGGTCGCGTGAGCGGTCACATGGGCGGTCACGCGACCAATCACAAGCCGCTGAACCCAGAGTCGCCAACTCGTATATAGTTAAGTAAATAAGGCAGCACACTGCAGCGCTAAAACATGCAAACTTGAAAACACGAAATTTGGACTGCATTACTGCACTAGAAATATGAAAAATGAGAGCTTTTAGTGCATAAAAATGGCCAATTTTATGTGTACCTGGTAGCCTCTTTACGGCATCTCTCTTATACCAGGTCCTACGCTTGCCCTACCTCGCTGAGAATAAACGTCTCCATCTGAATGGGTGCATGTGAAACCTCTTCTTAGACTAAAATTCTCTCTCTCTGTGGAGGGGTATTGGACCTGCTGTAATTAAAACACCTGAAGCTAGGAGGCGGAGTGCACGATCAGAAGGCTAGAGAATACATTTCAAAAACCTGACCTGCACATCCAAACATAGACTAAGTGTGAACAGGTGCTGAACCCAGAGTCGCCAACTCGTATATAGTTAAGTAAATAAGGCAGCACACTGCAGCGCGTTCATTCTTAGGAAGGAAGCGTCCGAGGGCGCATCCGAGGGTAAGTATATCAATATTTTTTATTTTGATTCTTTATTTTACACTTAAATATGGATCCCAGGGCCTGAAGGAGAGTTTCCTCTCCTTCAGACCCTGGGAACCATTAGTATCCCAATGCACTGCATTGGGTTTCGTGTTTCGGCCGACCCCGACCCCGACTTTTCTATAGGATCGGCCGATTTCACTTGACCCGACTTTTGAGAAAGTCGGGTTTCGTGAAACCCGACCCGATCCTATAAAAAGAAAAGTCGCTCAACCCTAGTAACAATTGCTTTAGTTATTCGGACCAGCCATAGTGTAAGGCTCAGGTGTTCATGTAAAGCTGCATGAACCAGTTAACTGCCTAAGTATGTAGCAGTACAGACACAGAGGGCTATTAACTGCATGAAGTGTATGAGAACATGATCCAAGGAACCTGATTATGTTTTTTTTTTTTTTGAATGGGCCACTCAGGGATAGTTAGGTTAATGCAGTAGGCCAATCTGAACAAATGAGTTTTTAGGGCACGCTTAAAACTGTGGGGATTGGGGATTAATCGTATTAACCTAGGTAGTGCATTCCAAAGAGTCGGCGCAGCACGTGTAAAATCTTGGAGACGGGAGTGGGAGGTTCTGATTATTGAGGATGCTAACCTGAGGTCATTAGCGGAGCGGAGGGCACGGGTAGGGTGGTAGACTGAGACCAGAGAGGAGATGTAGGGTGGTGCTGAGCCATGGAGCGCTTTGTGGATGAGGGTAGTAGTTTTGTACTGGATTCTGGAGTGGATGGGTAGCCAGTGTAATGACTGGCACAAGGTAGAGGCATCGGTGTAACAGTTGGTGAGGAATATAATCCTGGCAGCAGCATTCAGGACAGATTGGAGCGGGGAGAGTTTGGTGAGAGGGAGGCCGATTAGTAGAGAGTTACAATAGTCCAGTCGAGAATAAATAAGTGAAACCGTAAGAGTTTTTGCAGAGTCGAAAGTAAGAAAAGGGCGAATTCTATAAATGTTTTTGAGATGCAGATAAAAAGAGCAAGCCAGTGATCGGATGTGGGGGGTGAAGGAAAGCTCGGAATCAAGGATGACCCCAAGGCAGTGGGCATGTTGCTTTGGAGCAATGGTGGAACCGCACACGGAGATGGCAATGTCAGGCAAAGGTAGGTTAATAGAGGGAGAGAACACGAGGAGTTCAGTTTTTGACAGGTTCAGTTTCAAATGGAGGACATGATGTTAGAGACAGCGGTAAGACAATCACTGGTGTTTTCTAAAAAGGCAGGTTTTCTAAAAAGGCAGGTGTAGCCCCCAGAGAATGTAATACAGCTCCCCATAGAATATAATACAGCCCCCATAGAATATAATACAGCACCCCATAAAATGTAATACAGCCCACCTCCCACAGAATATAATACAACCCCCCATGGAATATAATGTAGCCCCCATAGAATGTAATACAGCCCCCCATAGAATCTAATACAGCCCAGCCCCATAAAATGTAATACAGCCTGGCCCCCATAGAATGTAATACAGCACAGTCCGTATAGAATGTAATACAGCACAGCCCCCATAGAATGTAATGCAGCCAGCCCCCATAGAATGTAATACAGCACAGCCCCCATAGAATGTAATACAGCCAGCCCGCATAGAATGTAATGAAGCACAGCCCCCATAGAATGTAATACAGCACAGCCCCCATAGAATGTAATACAGCACAGCCCCCATAGAATGTATTACAGCCAGCCCCCATAGAATGTAATACAGCACATCCCCCATAGAATGTAATACAGCACGGCCCCCAATTGCCCCACAATCCAGTTATCACTCACTGATATGTTAAAAAAACAAAAACACTCTCCTCACCTTTCCTCGTGCCCAGCGCTGCTCCCGCCTCCAGCCTCAGCAGCTACAGTTGGCCCGGCCACACAGCAGGTGCGCGATGATATGACGTCATCGCGCACCTGCAGTGTCAGTGCAAGGCAGAGCGGGATGTCACGATTCACACCGTGACTGTCACCCCTACGTCATGGATCGGGGTGACTTTAGGCTAACAGAACGGCTATAATATGTGCAGAGGGGCTTATCTTAGTTATCCCTCCACTGCTACACTGTGATGAAAACACACACAAGGCTACTGACCTCTTAGTTTACAGCAGGGGCTTATTTTAATTATCCCACTGCTCTGCAATATAACACGAACTTCAGGGATTTATGTATATCCTGATTTACAGTTCCGCTTGAAAACTTGCAGCTCTCTGGCACCCCCTTACCCTCAAGTCAGATTAGGTACTGCACCTAGGGTAATTAGTCGCCAGAAAGGCTGCCTGCTATTTACTGGCTATTGGGCATGCTGCAGCGAGGCGATTTAACTACTCCCACTCAGGCAGGAACAATAATTATCAACGCCGCCGTCGCTACAACGACTCCCAAAGGCACAGAGCAAGGTATGCTGCCACCAGCTTCGATTAAACGGGTCCAAAGCTAACCCAAAACAGTAGCGTAATTCCCTTCAGAAGACTTAGGGGACATTTTAGAACAGGAGAACGAAACTAGTAATTTAGATATTTTACTCCGAAAGATAAGGCAGTGTTTATAAAAAATATTACAAGGATGTTACAAAAGAAACAATTGAAAATATGTGCAAGCAATTATAAAATAACGGGAAAAAATGAGAAAAGGTAAAACTCACATGTTCTCAGGTCATTGCAGGCAAACCATGCTGGCAGGCAGAGCCCAGATATCCCAGTGCATAGTACAGCTCCTCAAGCAAAAAACTCAGACTGAAGGCTGGGTAAAGTGGAGTCACTTAAAAACTGCAGCCTCATGACAACACTAAAAGGGTTGGTTTACCCAGTCCCTCCTATCTCTTCAGCTGTACAGTTTTCTCCAACAATTCTTATAATTCTTGTATTTTCGTTCCCGAACATGTCAGAATCATAACACACCCAGCATTCAGCTTATTTTAAAGTTGGCTTTCTAATGAAACCAAATTTGGGCTAGTTGGGACACACAGTTCCGGAGAAATCCGTACTTTGTCCCTGTTGGAATTAGAAGCTCCTGCTTACAGTGGCTGACAGATCTGCCGATGGAGATTCGCAAAATGGACATATTATTTTCCTAGCCTAAGTCGTTGGCCCAATATCTCACTATAACAGGACAAGGAACTGCATGTCTTGAAAGGGATATTAGACCAGTTCTAGCTGGCACAACTGTCCACTGCAGCTATAGCCGTCATAAAAATTCTTCTGGGAGGGGCATGAGGGGTTTGGGATCTACACATACACATCTCAGCAAACACAAACACAGAGAGAACCACCTTGTATGTGCTGGCAAGAGAAACTAAAACTTATATTATACATTATCCTCACAGGGGAATGATGGGAGAGGGAGCGACAGAGGACGCTCTCTCCTCCATCATTGCATTCAACTGTATCGGCGTCATGGACGCCGGTATAGTTGAATGCGGGGCGAACAATCGGGGGGGTGAGTTGGTGCTCGCTGGAGGTGTCGACCCTCTCCTGGCACCGGCCCTTCTGGCATTTGACAGAAGTGCCCGATGGCCAGTCCGGCCCTGCCTCAAACTATATACTTTGTAAGTTAATACACCACTCCAGTGTCAGGAATAGATAGTATGTGAAAATACAGTATATACCACTCAGGGAACACTTAACGTTCAGAGAAAATTTCCATATTCAGGCTATGTGCACACGTCAGGATTCTTTGCAGAAATTTCCTGAACAAAACCGGACTTTTCTGCAAGAAATCCGCTTGCGTTTTTTATGTGGATTGTTCCAGAGCTTTCCACTACTATATTATATAGTGACAAATCCGGAGATTTTCTGCAAAATTAATGAACAAGCAGCGTTTTTTCCCGAGATGCGTTTTTTTTGCCGAAAAAAGCGCAACATGTGCACAAAAATTGCTGATTGCATTCTAATAATAGGATACTTAATGTAATCTTTTTTTAGCGTTTTTTTTATGTGGAAAACCGCTGAAAAAAAAACGAAAAAACATGAAAAATCCTGAACGTATGCACTTACCCTCATACTAAATAATGGCACAGATCTTCCAGACATTAGGATTGCACACATCCCCAGCCTTTATAATGATATTGCACTCATTCCTTGCAGACCGCAGCATGGCCATTAGTTAGAAGCTGCTATTGATCTTTGGAGCAGGTAAGTTTTCCCTGAGTGGTACATACTGGGCCATCTGAAAACAGAGTTTAGTCTAGGACAATTTGTCTGCACTACTAATTAACAGCTGTTACAATACCAAACTAGGGCAGTCCCTATAGGAGAAAAACACACGAATTATACTGTATTGTCACATAATATCTATTCCTGACAATGGAGTGGCTTATAAACTTACTAAGTATATAGTTTATGGTCTGGGATCTGCCAATTAGTGGCTAGTATTCTGACTGTTTCAGATAACATGATACATGATTTTAGTTTTTTTTTTTTGTCTAGTCTCGCTTAAAGATAGTCAATATTAAATAGTCTCCTGATGAGTCACCTTTGGTGAGGACGATGAAACCCGTAGAAATGAGAGGCTTGGGAGAGTGAGTGTGTATACGTAACCTCACCCTATATACTGAACTGTGGGGTACATGTTTTTTTCTATTAGTCACCTACTGACTAACCTTCAGGGGGTGAATTATAGGTATAGTTTTACATTTGGAATTAATGACGTTTTGTTTTATCCTTTTGTCAGCAAACATGAGGAATGACAAGAGACAACCCATTTAAGAAGATTCAATTTTGGTTAAAACTATTCCAACATTATGAACATAAAAAAGGCTTCTCCCCTACGTGACGTCTCTGATGTTTATTAACAGTTGATTTCCAAGTAAAATATTTTCCACATTAAGAAAATGTAAACGTTTTCTCCTCTGGGTGAGTTCTATGGTGATTAACCAAATCTATTTTCCATTTAAAATATTTTCCATATTCTGAACATGAAAAAGGCTTCTCCTCTGTGTGACTGCTCTAATGTCTAACAAGAAGCGCTTTCCTGGTTAAAACAATTCCCACATTCTGAACATGAAAAAGGCTTCTCACCTGTGTGAGTTCTCTGGTGACTAACAAGATGTGCTTTCCGGTTAAAACGTTTCCCACATTCTGAACATGAAAAAGGTTTCTCCCCTGTATGAGTTCTATAGTGATTAACCAACTCTGATTTATGGTTAAAACATTTCTCACATTCTGAACATGAAAAAGGCTTCTCCCCTGTGTGAGTTCTCTGATGGCGATCAAGATCTATTTTCCATTTAAAACATTTCCCACATTCTGAACACGAAAAAGGGTTCTCCCCTGTGTGAGTTCTCTGGTGACTAACAAGATGCCATTTCTGGGTAAAACATTTTCCACATTCCAAACATGAAAAAGGCTTCTCTCCTGTGTGGGTTCTTTGGTGTTCATCAAGATTCCCTTTTTTGGTAAAACATTTCCCACATTCTGAACATGAAAAAGGCTTTTCCCCTGTATGAGTTCTATGATGGCAATCAAGATCTATTTTAGATTTAAAACATTTACCACATTCTGAACAGGAAAAAGGCTTCTCCCCCGTGTGAGTTCTGTGGTGTCTAACAATATGTGATTTCTGGTTAAAACATTTTCCACATTCAGAACATGCAAAAGGCTTCTCCCCCGTGTGAGTTCTATAGTGATTAACCAAACCTGATTTCCAGTTAAAACATTTCCCACATTCTGAACAGGAAAAAGGCTTCTCCACTGTGTGGGTTCTCTGGTGCTTAACCAAATCTGATTTCCAGTTAAAACATTTTCCACATTCTGAACAGGAAAAAGGCTTCTCCCCCATGTGAGTTTTCTGGTGATTAACCAAATCTGATTTCCAGTTAAAACATTTTCCACATTTTGAACAGGAAAAAGGCTTCTCTCCTGTGTGAGTTCTATGGTGAGTAACAAAATGTGATTTCTTGTTAAAACATTTCCCACATTCTGAACATGAAAATGACTTCTTTGCTTTAGGAGCAGTTTGTGTTTTAATGCCTCTTTTGTGACTTTGATTTTCCTTAGTAGTCAGTAATGAATCAGAAGATGAGACCTGTTTCATAGGATCAGATGATAGATCTTTGCTGTGAATGGATGATGATGTATCTGGAGTAATGGAATTCACTTCATTAGTATCTTGTGGGATCTCAAGATCATCAGATTTAAAAATTGAAGATGTCAGCTGTCCCTCTGATCTCCTGGTACAGTCATCTGCTAAGATAAAAACAATAATTATTTTTAATAAAATATCATTGAGTCTTATATTTTTGAACATTTCCACTTAAACTGTCCATAAAAATGGCAAGCTATGTAAAAAACTTTAATTACATTATGTAATATTTTTTTTTCCTGGGTAGAAAGTGTGTTTTCCTAACCTGTTATGCCTAATACAAATAGTAAATAGTTGTTGTTCCAACAAAACATTGCTTCTGTGATAAGGACAATGAAATTTTGAAATTTGTCCATTTTTGGTAAAAATCTCGATTCGTATTCAATACTAAGTAGTCTTCTAGAATATTCTTGAACTGCTAGAATTGTGCAGAATTTTCCAGAACTATCTAGAAGTTTCTAGAAGCTTTTTGAACTTTCAAGAACATTCAATAGTATGGACTGTTCAATAGTAGTCATACAAATATAAAAGCACAGGTGACTCAAACCAATATTTTGGTTTATGTTATTGCTGAGTAAGAGAATAACGAATCGTAGTTAAAGAACAATTATTTGTTTTAAATGGCATCAAGAGGTTGTTTGCGCCCAGCAAATGCATTTTGCTACGTGTGTGGACAATTTATAAAGGCAAGAGAAAGAAAGTATTCCATGAAAGCATGTCATAAGATGTGCGAGGCCTACAAGACATATTTCGGCATGCCTGTCGGGGATCAAGACAAGTCTTGAGCACCTCATTTTACATGCGAATATTTCAAGAAAACTATTGAAGGTAAGGTGAACAATTGCTGCTCATTTAGATGGCAGTGCTTTATTGTGTAGAATTTCAATGATTTAGAGCTAATACAGTTTAAGGAGTTGCAATTGACATTTTCACATATGTCAATGCACTATAGTAAATAATATATTACATAATGTGTAAAATTTCATGCTTTTAAATTTATATAATTAATTATATCTGCTATGTTACAGGTTGGTACAGGGGAGAAAAGAGAGCCATGAAATTTGCTATACCGTGAATTTCGCAGCAACCGACCGATCACTCAAGCAACTGCTACTTCTGCATAGTGGATCCTGCCAAACGTCGCACAGGCAAGAATGTGCCTCAAGTCATTTATCCAGACATTCCTTCTTACATTGCCCCAGTACCACACTGCCCCGAGATGCCTGTTCCAACTCCCCCGATCTCCAGGAAAAAGCAGCAAGTAAGACAGCGAGGAAGATATTGGAGACTAAGATTACATTTTCACAGATACAAAGGAGAGAAGGCCATAATGTCCTAACCAGAAAGATGTCAATGATCTAATCAGAGTCCTTCGTCTTACCAAGTCCAATGCTGAGCTTCTGACATCCAGGCTCAAGCACTGGAACTTGTTGGATGAAAGCGTGCAAGCCACAGATCAGAGAAAGCGTAACCAAACATTTTCCAACTTCTTCAGTTGAGAAGATGGGTTGTGCTTCTGCAGCAATGTGGCCGGTCTTTTTGAGGCTATAGGTATCACTTGTAACCCGAGTGAATGATGGCTATTCATTGACAGTTCATTCCAGAGCCTCAAAGCCATGCTGCTTCACAATGGAAACAACTACCTGTCTCTCCCTATGGCTCACTCTTTCGATCTCAAAGAGAACTACACCAGTGTCAAAAGGTCGCTGAGTGCCTTGAAGTATGACGACTATGGATGGCAGGTCATCGGAGAATTCAAAATGGTGTAATTTCTGATGGGCCTTCAAGTTGGTTTCACAAAATGTCCTTTGCCTCTGGGACAGCCATGACACTAAGGCGCACTATCACAGAAAAGACAGGCCACAGCGGACCGAGTTCTCTGTGGGGAAGAGCAATGTCCAGTGGGAGCCACTGATAGAACCTCTTAAGGTGCTGATGGCACCACTGCACATCAAGTTAGGCCTCATCAAGCAATTTATCACAGCTCTTGACAAGGAGTCAGCAGCTTTCAATTACCTCCTATGTCTCTTTTCAAAGCTGTCTGAGGCAAAGGTCAAGGCTGGTATCTTAGTTGGACCGCAGATCAAGAAGATCATAGAATGTGACGAGTTCGCCAAACTGCTGAACAGGACGGAGAAAACGGCTTGGAACAGTTTGTTGCACTGGTTCATGGCTTCCTGGGTAAACACAAGACTGTAAACTATGTGCAGTTGGTTCAGACTCTCATAAAGAATTACGCCATAATGGGATGCAGAATGTCTCTCAAAGTCCATATCCTTGATGCTCATCTTGACAAGTTGAAGGAAAGCATGAGAACTCAGAGGAGCAAGGCGAGCGCTTTCATCAAGATATATTGGACTTTGAACGTCGTTACCAAAGACAGCGTAATGAATACATGATGGGGACTACATTTGGGGGCTTCTTCGAGAAAGCGATTTGCAGTACACTCTCAAATCTAGAACACCTATTCATTTCTTTTTTTTTTTTTTTAATTCGTTTATTTATTAGACACAGAATAAAATTACAGCATACATATTTGTCCTTGTGATTAATTTGTATGGTTGCATTTACAGGAATTGAGAAAGACAAAATATACATATGCCAATTATTTTACATAAAGAAAACATATGCGTTAAGTTATACAACAGTCAGAACATAGGGTTCCTAAACTATAACCAAACTAAGCCTCCAAAACTACTAAGCCGCCACTTAACAAAAGTTGAACACATTATTATTTAAACTTTTTCCCTTTCCCATTACGCAATATTTACGGATCAAGGAACCATGTATACCACATTTCTCTCAATCAGTCAGGTCACAAAGTGAGATGTGAAGCATTCCATTTATCCCAGATTTTACTAAATTTACGCGGACAACCTCTATTTTGATAAAGAGTACGCTCATAGGGGATAACTGCATTTACCAGCTCAATCCAGGACCTAACGGAGGGGGGCGAGTTTCCCATCCACCTCAGAGCTAGTAACTTCCTTGTCAGAAAGAGTGTTTCACGTAAAAAAATCCCAGTATAATGTTCCCAGGCCCCCTCATCCCACACTCCAAATAAGCAAATTAAAGGTTCAGGAGGAATTGGAATTGACAATACTGAAGTTAATAGTGACGCCACCTCCCTCCAGTAATGAGAAACTATGGGGCACTGCCATATCATATGTACAAAATCCGCGTCAGGAGAGTGGCAACGCAAACATTCCGACGTCGGGTATCGACCCATCCGACAAAGTCTCAACGGAGTCAAGTATGACTGGTGGATTATGTATAATTGGGTCATCTGATTGTTGACTGATGGGGATACTCTGAGAGGGGATTCCAAAATATCCTCCCATTCCTCGTTTTGCATGTCAGGAATGAGTCCTCCCCATTTGCCCCTTACCGAGTCCACAACAGAGTCCGTCCCCGCTGATAGCAGATATGTGTATAGGGACGAAATAAGACCTTGAGGTCCCTGCGACTTAAGAATACCTATCAAAGGTACAGATGAAATGTTACGGTTCATCCCCTCATTCCTGACAAATGACTGAACGGCAGATCTGAGCTGCAGATATCGAAAAAATTGAGACCTTGGAAGATCACACTTATTTTGTAGTTGTTCAAAGGACACAAAAAAACCCTGATCATATAAGTCTCCGATCAAGAGAACCCCACGAGAAACCCAAAATTTTGTAGATGGGTGATTCATCAGTGTCGGGAAATAACCATTATCCCATAGAGGCATCTCTGCTACAATGTCCCCAAATCCAGTAATTTTTTTAATTTTCTTCCAAGTGGACCGCGCCAAACGAATCATGGGTAACAGACAGGGAGCGTCTATTTTCCCCGACTCTAGAAGACCCAGCGGGCATCCAGCACCGACAGAGTTAACTAAATGGCTTTCAGAATTGGGGAGATAGTTATGAGGCATCCATTTACACAGTGCTTTAGCCTGTCCCGCTAGATAGTATAGCAAAAAATCTGGTAATGCCAAGCCTCCCTCCCGCTTAGGTCTCTGCAAAGTGGCCAGTTTAAGCTTGGGCCTACCCTTCCCCCATACGAATGAGGTAACATGAGAATTTAGATTGGTGAAGAAAATTTTTGGTATAGTTACTGCACTATGTTGAAGACAATAATTGAATTTAGGAAGCAAAATCATTTTAATGAGATTAATGCGGCCCGCTACAGATAGCGGAAGCCTACTCCAAGATGCAAATTTCAATTTAGTATATTCCAACAGGGGGAAAACGTTAAGCTGTAAGTCTAACTCACTGTGCTGGGACATGTAAATACCCAAGTACTTAAATTTAGACACTATTGGCAATAAAGAGAGAGTACTAAGATTAGGTGCTGGGAGCTGAGATAGAGGTAGTAGGGCAGATTTATCCCAATTAATATATAGACCTGAGAACCCACTAAATTTATCTATGGTAGCAATTACCCTTGGTAATGTTTCTTCTGTCTTATCCATGAATATTATCATGTCGTCAGCATATAAACCGACAATATCCGTGCGGTCCGCTATTTTAATACCATCAATACCGGGGGTTGAACGCAAACGTATAGCTAATGCTTCTATTGCTAAAGCAAATAGGGCTGGGGAAAGGGGGCACCCTTGACGAGTTCCCCTATATAGTGAGAGTGGTTCAGAGATGGAGCCGTTAACAACTATACGGGCCTTGGGTTTCAGATATAGCACACCAACCCACTTCAAAAATTTCTCCCCAAAGCCATATTTCTGTAGGCAGGCGGACAAAAAGGGCCATTCAAGAGAGTCGAACGCCTTGGCTGCGTCTAACGACGCCAGTGCCCAGCTATTATCTGGCAGCAAAGAGCTATACTGAATCACCGCCTGGACCCGCCTAATATTTATAGAGGTGCTCTTACCGGGCATAAAGCCAGTTTGATCTGGGTGTACAATATCTAATATGATGGAGTTCAACCTGGTAGCCAGTATTTTAGCAAAAATCTTATAATCCACGTTTACCAGGGATATGGGACGGTAGGACCCACATTCCAAAGGATCTTTCCCCTCCTTCTTAAGTACAATAATATGTGCTTCATAAAAAGTATCAGGTAGACACCCTGCCCTCCATATCTCTTTAAATACTTTCAATAAAAGCGGAGCCAGTATCTCCCGGCATTTCCTATACAGCTCTACAGGAAAGCCATCTGGTCCAGGGGCCCTCCCGGAGGCCATATCCGTTATAGCTTGTTTCACTTCCTCCAGAGTGAATTCAGCGTCCATAAAGGTCTGCTGGGCGGAGCTTAGTGCAGGGAATGTTATATCGGATAAATATCTTAGACAATCGGAAACATCAAAACCGCTCTTAGATTCATATAGCCCCTTATAATAGTCATAAAAACATTGGAGTATTCCCTCAGTAGTGGAATTCAATGAGCCGTCTGGTGAGCGAATTTGTAATATCATATTAGATGTGTTGTGTTGACGCACCAAGTAGGCCAGGAATTTCCCCGCCTGATTCCCCATTTCAAAGTACGATTGTCGTGTGAAAAATAGTTTCCGCTTAGACTTAGTGTCTATGTGTTGGGTATATAATCTTTGCAGAGTCAACCACTCAACCCTATTATCGTTGGTCTGGTCAGCTGTGTATGTTGCCTCAGCATTTCTCAAGTGTTGCTCAATCTCGTCGTCCTCTCTCGATGTTACCCTCTTGATATATGAAATTGTTGAAGACAGACAGCCCCTTAAATATGCCTTAAGTGTGTCCCAAAATAAATTAATATTCTGAAGTTCTGAGTGGGACTGAATGAAGCAGTTTAACTGGTCAACTGTCCTATCATCTGAACCTATTAGTTTACACCAAAAGGGATTCAATTTCCATATTCTACCGTTATTCAATGTCCCGAACACGAGTCTAAGTGTGACCGGACTATGGTCTGAGATTCCTCTATTACCATGTTCCACACTATCTACCCACCGCACCAAATCACCAGATCCGAAGATATAATCTATGCGAGAGAGGGAACTTTTAGTGGATGAGTGGCAGGTATATCCCCTCTCCCCAGGGCGATGGATCCTCCATAGGTCTATCCAGCCGCTACCCTCCATGAACTGTGCCAACTGAGTCGGGGCTGAGGAAGGAGAAGAAGACAAGGGCTCCCCGGACGACCCATCTCCCAAACGTATTCTATCAAGACTACTGTTCATAACCAGGTTGAAGTCACCCATACATATAACATGTGTGTCAGGGTAGTTTAACGCAAAGCTCATTGCCATCTTAAGTATTGAGGTGTTGGCTGGAGGGGGGTTATATATGCATAATATGACATATTCACGGGAGTTAATTAGTGCATGGACAAAGACAAATCGTCCCTCTATATCCCGCCGAGTCGCTCGGGACTCCCATCGGACATCTTTGTGTATTAATAATGATACCCCTCTTGAGTAGCTAGTGTGAAATGAGTGAGCATACCATTGTACCCAAGGTTTCTGTACACCTCTGGCTGTATCTCTGGTCAGATGCGTCTCCACCAGGACCACAATATGGGGATGACACCGCCTGATTTGAGAGAACACCTTAATTTTTTTCCGGGGTGACTTAATACCCCGTCTGTTCCATGTCATACATATCAACTCAGACCCCATACCCAGTCATTAAAAAAATGGTGTGTACTGATGGTGAGAGAAGACCACTAATTACGCATGGGAGGTCATAAAGGCTTTGGTGGCGGCTCTTACCCAAATATCTACTATAACTGATTAAATCTAACAAAATAGAAAAACAACAACTTAACAAAAAACGAACAATCCAAGAGCATAGAACAGCACTCCCGTCTTCAAATAAACCTGGGGATACCCCCGCTGATTCCAGCGTCCGGTATTGTTGGTACGTTGAGCGCTCACAGGGAGAGCTCCAATTCAGCAACTAAATAACCGTTGATCAGCCGAAAACACATCAGGATTCTATTCCACTAGACATTCCACGGGAACGCAGCCAATCAGCTGCCTCTGACGGGTCAGTGAAAAACAGGGAGGAACCGTTGCTGACAACCCGGAGACGCGCCGGGTATATCATGGATTAGATAATGTTTTTATCTCTGAGCTGCTTCTTAACATCCACAAATCTTGCCCGTTGTTTCTGGAGTTCAACGGAGAAGTCTGGAAATATCGAGATTGTAGCATCGTTGAACTTGATGGGACTCTTTTGTCGCGCCAACCGTAGGATAGCATCTCTGTCTTTGCAATTGAGAATACGTGCCAGGAGAGGTCTGGGTGGTGTCCCAGGAGGAAGAGACTTGGTGGGGACTCTATGGGCTCTTTCCACCGAGAACATCAGAGAAAACGCATCTCCCAGCGACAACTTAAGCCAATACTCCAGGAATTTTTCAGGCTGCTGGCCTTCTGTACGTTCCAGTAGGCCTATGATACGAATATTATTTCGACGCATTCTGTTTTCAAGGTCATCAGCCTTTTGTTTCCAGGCATTTGTAGAGCCAGCAACTTTTGCCAACTTGGCCTCCATAGGTTTAATGGTGTCCTCTACCTGAGACACCCTTGTCTCCACTTCCATCATACGTCCCTTCATGGCTTGCATGTCCTGCCTCAGACGTCCCACCTCAGTGTGTACGTCCTCTATTTGTTCAGAGAGGGACGTTCTAGTCAGAGATATAGCTTGCATTAATTGTGCAGATGCTTGTTTAAGAGTTAGTTCATCTTGCTCAGCCTCATCATTATTATCAGAGAGGCGGTTTTTCCCCCGCTGTGCTTGTGAGGAATTATTTCTAAGAGATCTTGCACTGTCCTGTGCATCACTCCTAGCAAATTCTTTTAGCTTGTCAGCTACAGATGTGCTTTTTGTACGCTGCATGTCTAACAGGCAAATGATACAGCAAGGCGGTCCAAATCAGATCTGTAGCAGTGTCCTGCAGGCACACCAGGGCTGCTGTATATGGCTTACGGTGTTATTATTGAGGGCCTCTATGTCCAGGGGGTGCACCAATGTACTGCCAGGAGGTGTAGGTTGAGGGTTTGATGGTAGTCCCTGCAATAGGGAATGTCCAGGGCAGTGGCGGTATCAGCAAGGGGGCCTATGCAATCTCCAATTGGAGACACAGCTGGCCGAGTTGTGGCTGATTCGGGAGCGCGGGGCTCAATCTTTCAGAGCTCACTCCGCGCTGACCCTTAGATTATGGAGCACCAGTATGCGTTACTCAGCCGCGCTGTAATAATGAGGGGCTGCACCACGTCATCTGCTGTAGGAGCGCGCGCTTTAATAATGGCCGCCGCTCACAGCCGCCCCCACCGCCGGTGTGCGCTTCTCTCCTCGGAGTCCCGCAGTCCTCACCTGCCGGCGCCCGGTGCCTCCCGAAGAGCAGGGAGAGATTCTGGCTGCAGATATCCGCAGCACCGCGTCTCTCGTGGACAAGGCGTCCCCCTGGAAGATGGCCGCCGTCACATGCAGGGCCCTCCGCGTCGCCGATCTTCCTCCTTCACCGGCACCTCTCTGTCACCGCCCTAGTCTTCTCCAGAGGCTAGCAGCCTCTGCGTCTCCAGGGGTCTCGGCAGCCGCAGGATTTTAATAATATAAGGGGTCTAATAGGCAGGATGGTAGAAGGATATTAGGGAGCTCTCCCAAAGCACGTCTTCTTCCTCTCACTCCATAACCACGCCCCCACACCTACTCATTTCTGAACCTTTTTGAGAGATTTTTTACTGTCTTTGTCTATTCACCATGCAAGTGTTGTTTTTTTATCAGACTGCATGAAAGAAAGAAAATATAATAATTTCCTTTTTTTGTCAAAATAAATACAAAATTTTTCTGGGCTGTGGTCATAAAATCTAAGTTTGAATGTAGTCGTTTTTCCATAGTCTTTAAACATCAGCAGTTAAATACTACACTTGGAAGCCAAGAACAAAAAAAAAATTGCGTCACATGGTGTTATTTACCAAGGCAATGACTGTTCACAGTCGAATAGAAAACCTTGTTGGATGAGCCAGTAGTGTGTGGTGTTCAACTGTTTGTTCATTCTGCCTCCCAAATATCGAATAAAAAGAAACCAATCAATGTTATGTAGGCGAAAATAATACCAATTCTCATTTCATAAAAAGTCCCCACTCAGGTCCATCATCTGTCAATGAAAAAAACAGAGGTTCCCACACTATTAGTGGCTCAAAGGCTGTTGAAAAGTAACAGTTTCTATAAACCAATCCAGCAAAATCCGCTCTCACTTCTGAGTCTTGCAGTGTGCTCAAACAACATTTAGGATCCCTGTATTTAGCAATATTATATAGTTAGAAAAATCCACTTTGTGGTGTGTGTCTCCTGGAGCACAAGCTGGGCACTATGTGCTGGGTAATAAAATGGCAAATGTGTAATTTTCACTCTCCAACATCCACTACGTGTTAATTTCCGGAAAGTGGCTGTGGAGTCAAAATATTCATTCCTCCTACACATGTGGTCTAAATTGTTGGTACCCCTCATTTAATGACAGAAAGAACCACAATGGTCACAGAAATAACTTGAATCTGAAAAAATTAATAAAAAATAAATCTATGAAAATGAGCAAATGAAAGTCAGACATTGCTTTTCAACCATGCTTCCACAGAATTAAAAAAAAAAAAAAACTCATGAAATAGGCCTGTACAGAAATGATGGGACCCGTAACTTAATATTTTGTTGCACAACTTTTTGAGGCAATCACTTCAATCAAACAATTCCTGTAACTGTAAATGAGACTTCTGCACCTCTCGACAGGTATTTTGGCCCACTCCTCTGGAGCAAACTACTCGAGTTGTCTCGTGTCTGAAGGTTGCCTTTTCCAAACGGTATGTTTCAGCTCTTTTCAAAGCTGTTCAATAGGACTTAGGTAAGGGCTCATAGAAGGCCACTTCAGAATAGTTGAATGTTTCCCTCTTAGCCATTGTGGGGTGCTTTTAGCTGTGTGTTTTGGGTCATTATCCTGTTGCAAGCCCCATGACCTGCGACTGAGACCAAGCTTTCTGACACTGGGCAGCAAATTTCTCTCTAGAATCACTTGATAGTCTTGAGATATCATTGTACCCTGCACAGATTCTAGACACCCTGTGCCGGATGCAACAAAGCAGCACCAGAACAGAACAGAGCCTCCTCCATGTTTCACAGTAAGGACAGTGTTCTTTTCTTGATATGCTTCATTTTTCCGTATGTGAACATAGAGCTGATGTGCCTTGCCAAAAATTTCAATTTTTGTCTCATCTGTCCATAGGACATTCTCCCATAAGCTTTGGGGCTTGTCAACATGTAGTTTGGCAAATTCCAGTCTGGCTTTTTTATGATTTTTTTTCAACAATGGTGTCCTCCTTGGTTGTCTCCCAAGAAGTCCACTTTGGCTCATACAACGACGGATGGTGCGATCTAACACTGATGTTCCTTGAGCTTGAAGTTCACGTTTAATCTGTTTAGATGTTTTTCTGGGGTCTTTTGTTACTATTCGTATTATCCGTCTCTTTGATTTGTCACCAATTTTTACTCCTGCGGCCACTTCCAGGGAGGTCGGCTACAGTCCCATGGATATTAAGTTTCTGAATAATATGTGCAACTGTAGTCACAGGAACATCAAGCTGCTTGGAGATGGTCTTATAACTTTTTTCCTTAAGGCCGGCTTCACACTCAGCGTATGAAAATACGGTCCGTATATTACGGCCGTAATACGCTGAAATGTCCCGAAAATAGTGGTCCGTAGCTCCTCCGTAGGCAGGGTGTGTCAGCGTTTTTTGCGCATGGCATCCTCCGTATGTAATCCGTATGGCATCCGTACTGCGTGGTTTTCTCGCAGGCTTGCAAAACCAACATACCGCTATAGAAGTGATCCATGTGTCCCAAAAAGAAAAAAATATATATATATACTGTCTATATATTATATATATATATATATATATATATATATATATATATATATGTCAGTAGACACATATATGTATATATATTAATATTTTTTCCAGCGCTATACAGCTTGAAAGCCGGTAATTCAATTACCGGCTTTTTCCTTCTCCTTCCTAAAACCCGACATGATTTGAGACATGGTTTACATACAGTAAACCATGTCTTCTCTCCATTTTTTTTGCAGATTCCACACTACTAATGTCAGTAGAGTGTATCTGCAAAATTTGGCCGTTCTAGCTCTTAAAATAAAGGGTTAAATGGCGGAAAAAATTGGCGTGGGCTCCCGCGCAATTTTCTCCGCCAGAGTAGTAAAGCCAGTGACTGAGGGCAGATATTAATAGCCTGGAGAGGGTCCACGGTTATTGGCCCCCCCCTGGCTAAAAACATCTGCCCCCAGCCACCCCAGAAAAGGCACATCTGGAAGATGCGCCTATTCTGGCACTTGGCCACTCTCTTCCCATTCCCTTGTAGCGGTGGGATATGGGGTAATGAAGGGTTAATGCCACCTTGCTATTGTAAGGTGACATTAAGCCTAATTAATAATGGAGAGGCGTCAATTATGACACCTATCCATTATTAATCCAATTGTAGTAAAGGGTTAAATAAAACACAAACACATTATTTAAAATTATTTTAATGAAATAAAAACAATGGTTGTTTGAGTATTTTATTCTACGCCCAATCCAGTCACTGAAGACCCTTGTTCTGTGAAAGAAAAAACATAATAAACCAACAATATACTTACCCTCCGCAGATCTGTAACGTCCAACGATGTAAATCCTTCTGAAGGGGTTAAAACATTTTGCAGCAAGGAGCTTTGCTAATGCAATGCTACTCCTCGCTGCAAAACCCCGGGGAATGAGTCTAAATATAGATCAATGAGCTATATTTAGCTTCATTTGCGGTGAGGCGCCCTCTGCTGGATGTTCATAGATCGTGGGAAATTACCTAGAAAGCTCCCAGGCTTGACACGGGAGGGAGGGAGACACGGGAATGGGAAGAGAGTGGCCAAGTGCCAGAATAGGCGCATCTTCCAGATGTGCCTTTTCTGGGGTGGCTGGGGGCAGATGTTTTTAGCCAGGGGGGGGCCAATAACCGTGGACCCTCTCCAGGCTATTAATATCTGCCCTCAGTCACTGGCTTTACTACTCTGGCGGAGAAAATTGCGCGGGAGCCCACGCCAATTTTTTCCGCCATTTAACCCTTTATTTTAAGAGCTAGAACGGCCAAATTTTGCAGATACACTCTACTGACATTAGTAGTGTGGAATCTGCAAAAAAAATGGAGAGAAGACATGGTTTACTGTATGTAAACCATGTCTCAAATCATGTCGGGTTTTAGGAAGGAGAAGGAAAAAGCCGGTAATTGAATTACCGGCTTTCAAGCTGTATAGCGCTGGAAAAAATATTAATATATATACATATATGTGTCTCACTGACATATATATATATATATATATATATATATATATACCTATTCTATGTGTACACATTTATTCTACCTATTCTACTGTAAGCTGTCAGTGTGATTTTACTGTACACCGCACTGAATTGCCGGCTTTTCTCTCTAACAGCGCTGCGTATTTCTCGCAAGTCACACTGCTTGTCCGTGTGTAATCCGTATTTTTCACGCTTCCATAGACTTTCATTGGCGTATTTCTTGCGCAGTACGGTGACAAACGCAGCATGCTGCGATTTTGTACGGCCGTAGAAAGCCGTATAATACTGATCAGTAAAATACGGCAGATAGGAGCAGAGGCATAGAGAATAATTGTGCCGTATTTTTTGCGAGTTTTACGGACGTAGTTTCTGCGCTCTTACGTCCGTAAAACTCGCAAGTGTGAAGCCGGCCTTAAAGGGACTCTGTCACCTGAATTTGGCGGGACTGGTTTTGGGTCATATGGGCGGAGTTTTCGGGTGTTTGATTCACCCTTTCCTTACCCGCTGGCTGCATGCTGGCTGCAATATTGGATTGAAGTTCATTCTCTGTCCTCCATAGTACACACCTGCGCAAAGCAATCTTGCCTTGTGCAGGCGTGTACTATGGAGGACAGAGAATGAACTTCAATCCAATATTGCAGCCAGCATGCAGCCAGCGGGTAAGGAAAGGGTGAATCAAACACCCGAAAACTCTGCCCATATGACCTAAAACCAGTCCCGCCAAATTCAGGTGACAGGTTCCCTTTAACATGTTTGTCTATAATTTTGTTTCTAATCTCCTGAGACAACTCTTTCCTTCGCTTCCTCTGGTCCATGTTGAGTGTGATACACACCATGTCACCAAACAGCACAGTGAGAATCTGAGAACAAAAACCACTGAAACATACTAATTAAATAGGTCCGATTACATACCTTTTCAAGGGACTAGATCAATATTATCAAGGACACTCCAAACTAGATAATTCCTGCACAAACACACGGAGTAAATGTCCAAAAAGAATTATTTAATAAAAATAAGAAAGTTTATTAAAAACATGATATTACATGAAAATCACAAAAAAAAATCATGATAAAAACAGCTTATGAATGACAAGGCACATAGAGAGCTTCTGTGTGAAGGACACAAAAACAATGGCACTGAGAAAAAGCAGGCTGGGCAAGCAGAGGTCATAAATCTCCACCTCAATAAACTTCAATGCAATAGCAAAAAAGTGCATAGTGCAAATAAGGTACAAACATTATACCAATTATCTGAAAAAGTAGAGGGTGTCACGATTCACACCGTGACCGTCACCCCTACATCACAGATCGGGGTGACTTTAGGCCAACAGACGGCTATCACATGTGCAGGGGGCTTATCTTAGTTATCCCTCCACTTCACAATGTGATGAAAAAAACACACACAAGGCTATTGACTTGTTAGTTTACAGCAGGGGCTTATTCTAGGTACCCACTGCTCTTCAATATACCACGAACTGCAGGGATTTATGTATATACCGCTTACAGTTCCACTTAAGAATTGCAGCTCTCTGGCGACCCCCTTACTCTCAGGTCATATTAAGTACTGCACCTGGGGTAATTAGTCACCAGAAAGGCTGCCTGCTATGTACTGGCTATTGGGCACACTGCAGCGACGCGATAAACTACTCCCACTCAGGCAGGAACAATAATTATCAACGCCGCAGTCGCTACAACGACACCCAACTACCCAGTACAAAGCGTATGCTGCCACCAGCTTCGATTAACCCTGCTGTTCTGTTAGGTCAAAAATGACCGTTTTTGAAATTCTATAATGTTATAAAAATTCAGCGTGTGATTCTGAGACTTGAGGCTCCCTGACTTTTCGTCATTAGGGGGGTACTCTCTGTGGGATTTTTTTTTTTTTTTAATTTTTGTTTACTTTATTTGGTACAATTTTTTTTACACTTGTACTGTTCGGTCAAAAATGACCGATAGGCCTTTATTCAGCTCTCCAGACAATTTTTGACAAAAATAAAGGTGCTATCACCTCATTTTTAACTATATATTGCATCTACTACTATTTATCAATGTATCTGACTACTTTTGGTCAGAAAAGATTTACACATACCAACATTTTCAAGTTGCGATACAGCCGACGGATTCGCTTCCAGTATAGCTATGCGCAATTTATTTCACTGGTTTTTATTTACCCTGCTGTTCATATAGATCTAGTTCCATTCAGTTGTCAACATTTCATATTGTAAATCATGATTTTCTGATTTTCCATGTGTTTGCTGGTTGTACAGTATTACACTGTGCAATGCTGTCCTAAGCAGAATTCACCTAAAGTGTTGTACTGTGAGCTTTTTCCTGCTGCAGGGTGGTGTCTGCTCTGATCTTATCTGTAGACAGATAACATAGCAGTGTAGAGTTTCAGTTCAGCTGGAGACAACACAGAGTGAGCAGAGGTTCAGACGTCAGAGCTCTGAAGTCCCATTTTTACAGGTATGTTACAGATAAATTATTCTTTTATTCTAAAATTATTCAATATTCTCACTGCTGTACGGTAGTGTCGTACGTTCCCAAAAAAAATAAACAAGTTATCCTCATGAGCACCATGCACCATGATGCAAAAATAAGTGAGAGAGATGACAGAAAGCCAGACATGATTCTTGACTATAACGCCACTAAAGGTGCTGTTGACACATTAGACCAGCTTGTAGGCACGTATACATGTAAAAGAAAAACAAATAGGTGGCCTATGATTCTCTTTTACAACCTGATCGATGTATCTGCCTATAATGCCTTTGTATTGTGGCGGGAAATAAACCCCAAATGGCAAGAAAAAAAATTACACAAACGACGGCTTTTTATTGAGGAATTGGGGAAGTCTCTCACTAATCCATATGTAAAAACACGGCCACGAAATCCAAGAAATGAGAGTGCAGAAAAAGTGGCCCGACAAATTCGAGAGCATGGTGGAGACGGCGAGCCAACAGCTTCGACCACCACTGATACTGAAACGGCTTCCACCATCGCAACCAGCTGCAAGCGAAAAAGATGCTCATTCTGTCCAACGTCCAGTAACCATAAATCTAATATTATGTGTTGCAAATGTGCAAAATACTTGTGCAAGCGTCATGTAAATTATACATGTGATCAATGCAAGTAATACATTGATCGCATTTATCATTTGTTTTTGACAAAAAAACTTTTTTTTTTAGAAAAGTTTGTATATAGTTTAGAATAAAGAAAAGTTTTTATGTGCAATATGAAGCAAATATTGCAAAAAATGTTAATTTATTTGATTCAAAAAATAAAAGTTTTTGATTTAATTTTTCATCTGATTATTGAAAACCATGTTCACATACAGTAAAACAATGCAACAGGTAATCAAATAACACTTGAATTAGGTACAAATCACAACTTTGTTAGGTCCGGTCAAAAATGACCGGGAACAGTATAAGTGTATAAAAAACAACGTTTTTTGCCATTTTGTAGAGAAAAAAGCTTTTTTTTTTTTTTGCCTTTGAAAAAAGTATATCTACATAATGTTTGATATTATTACTTATAGTTAACATTTAGATCAAGATTTTTTTTTTATCTGCAAAAATAATCAATTTTTACAAAAATCGAAAAAATACCATGTTCCCTTTTGGATATAAAAAAAATATAAAACAAGCTTTGTATTTATTTTTTTTTCTGGTATTTGAACAACCATCTTTACAAGCAATATAATAGTGCAAAAACTGTTTAAAAAAACCACTTAGATTAGCTAAAAATGATTATTTTATAAGGACGGTCAAAAATGACCGGGAACAGTACAAGTGTATGTGAAATCTAAACAGAACAGCAGGGTTAAATGGGTCCGAAGCTAACCCAAACACAGTAGCGTAATTCCCTTCAGGAGACTTAGGGTACGTTTTAGAGCACGAAGAACGAAAACTAGTAATTTATATATTTTACTCCGAAAGAAGGCAGTGTTTGTAAAAAGGCATATAAAGATGTTACAATATGAGACAATTGAAATATGTACAAGATAATTATAAAATAAACAGGGATTAAATAAGAAAAGGTACAACTCACATGTTCTCAGTTCATATCAGTTCAGGCAACAACCATGCTGGTGGGCGGAGCTCCCAAAAGTCCCAATGCATGTGGTACAGCTCTTCAGATCAAACTCACATGTTCTCCCAGCAGCAGACTGACTGCTGGTATCTGGCCAGACAGTTATAGCTGCAGCCTGTGACATCCCAGAAAGGGGTTGGATCACCTCGTCCCTCCTACCTCTTCAGTCTTAGTAATTCAACCTTAAATTTGTCTAATTTCTATAACTCCGCTCCAGAACATGTCATGGTCATAACAAACCCAGCATTCATCTTGTATTAACATTGGCATTCTAACGAGATCAAATATGTCATATGTGTGATGCGTCATTACAGAGAAATCCCTACTTTTTTACCTGATGGAGTTAGAAGCTCAGGTTTACCGTGGTGGATAGATTCACCGAGGGAGATTAAGAATATGTATTTTCCTGTTCCTATCTTAAATGGTTTGCCTAATATCTTACAAAAACAGAACAAAGACCTCAGGGATTGTGGGGATTTATAATCCAGTTCTAGCTGGACAGAGTTTGCTCCTACACCAGCGGTCGTAAATTCCTTTGCTCTCAGAGCTAGAGGCAATAAAATCCTCTTCCCCATACCTTGGAAAGGAAAGCTCTTCGCTGAGTGAAAGGGAAGGGGGGGCTTTTTAGCCCGCAGCCTGCTAACAAGAGAAACTAAACTTATATGATATTTCATACAACATTGTGACAGAGGGCTTAATATGGCTTAATGTGTGAGAGTATACATCACTCTAAATAAACCCATTAGCCAAATATCACTACCAGTGGGAAAAAAGTGACACTCAAACAATGTCCTGCTTACCTATGTCACATGTCAGCATGTGTCCAAGGCAGCCCCGATGCACGTTCAGTAGGCTTCCTCCCGAAGAAGCCCACACGAAACACGCGTGTTTCGGGGCTGCCCTGGAAACACGCTGACAGGCGACATGGGTAAGCATGACATTGTTTGAGTGTCTCTTTTTTCCCTAGGGTAGTGATATTTGGCTAATGGGTTTATTTACAGTGATGTATACTCTCCCACATTAAGCCATATTAAGCCCTCTACTTTATCGGATAATTGGTATAATGTTTGCGCCTTATTTGCACTATGCATTTTTTTGCTATTGCATTGAAGTTTATTGAGGTGGAGATTTATGACCTCTGTTTGCCCAGCCTGCTTTTTCTCAGTGCCACTGTTTTTGTGTCCTTCACACAGAAGCTCTCCATGAGCCTTGTCATTGATAAGCTGTTTTCATCATGATTTTTTTGTGATTTTCGTGTAATGTCATGTTTTCAATAAACTGTTATTTTTAGGAAATAACTCTTTTTGGACAGTGAGTACCTGTAGTCGTATATATAGGCCACTGATTGATTCCAAGATTGTAGACACCTGTGATGCTAGTTAGTGGACACACCGCGATTTAACATGTCTCTTTTGTCACATTATTTTCAGAGGTACCATCACTTCTGTCCAGGCCTATTTGATGAGCTTTATTTTATTTATTTTTTTAATTCTATGGAAGCATGGTTGAACAGCAATGTCTGACTTTCATTTGTTCATTTTCATAGATGTTTTATTTCTTATTACTTTTGTCAGATTCAAGTTATTTTTGTGACCATTGTGGATTTTTCTGTCATTAGGGGTACAAACAATTTTGACCACATGTATAGATTATAACCCTCAGTGAATTAATTTACAAAATGGAATCACTTTATGGGGATTTCGACTCTTCTGGTTTTCTGTCATTTAGTCATATTAGGGCTTCTGCATATGGTGTGTCCAATCTCATTTGCTCCTGCTGTCCAGCTGGAGTAATCTGCTCCCTACTTCAGCCAATTGGAAAGTACCACACCCCACAAAAGCTCAAAGCACATGGCCGAAATCTGCCAGAAACAGCGCTGTTCTCCTCTGGTTCAGTCCTCTGTGCTCAGCTTGCGGCTTGTGTATTTGTTTCCTGTTGTGACCGTGGCCTATTTACTGACTACCCGTGCCTTCTGATTCTGTACTTCTGGTTCTGACCCAGCTACCTGACTATCCTTCTTGCCACTGAACTTCTTCTGCTCACGCCATCTACTAACCTCCCTAAATCTGACATTTCCCTCTCCGTGTGTGGCAGCATAATAACACCCCGGCAGCAGGCGCGCTATCTGGGTGTTATGTTTGACTCCGATCTCTCCTTCACCTCCCATATACAATCTCTTGCCCGCTCGTGCCGCTTACACCTAAAGAACATCTCTAGAATCCGCCCTTTTCTCACCATGGAAACAACAAAAACCCTCACTGTCGCCCTGATCCACCCGCGCCTGGACTACTGTAATGCTCTACTAATTGGCCTCCCCCTCACTCGACTTACCCCTCTCCAGTCTATCCTTAATGCAGCAGCCAGGGTCGTCCATCTGGCTAATCGTTACTCGGACTCGTCCGCCCTTCGCCAGTCATTATACTGGCTGCCCATTCATTACAGGATACAATTCAAAGCACTTTCTCTCACCCACAAAGCTCTCCACAGTGCGGCCCCCTTACATTTCCTCCCTCATTTCTGTCAATCGGCCTAACCGACCGCTGCGCTCTGCAAATGACTTTCAACTAACCTCTGCACTAATCCGTACCTCCCACTCCCGACTCCAAGACTTCTCCCGTGCTGTGCCAATCCTCTGGAATGCTCTTCCCCAAGATATTAGGACCATCCACAATTTGCATAGTGTTAGGCGCTCGCTCAAAACACATTTGTTCAGAGTGGCCTATCACATTCAGTAATCAAAGTCTTATGTTTGTGTGTGTATATTTTAAAACACAGAAGTACCACACAATATCAAGAGACGTATTATATATCTTATTTAAATCAAAATTATATTATATATCAATTTCAGGTACTCTGTGCAAATGAGTGGTTACCACCACCGCATGGAGTAAAACAGCCCAAGCACCATGATCACAGACACACCAGAGATTAGCACCACACCAGGGAAATATAATTAAAATCTGCTTTTATTACATAATACAAGTAGCAACAATGAATTCATTAAAATATGTATCATATAAAATCAAATACTAGTACGCACCACAGGACATACAGGAATGGTACAATAGCAGCAATACCCGAAATTATATTATTAGATCCCTACCAACATAACAAAATGTGTAAATCAAAATAATGCCTATAAATGTGCTATACAGTTAGGTCCATATATATTTGGACAGAGACAACATTTTTCTAATTTTGGTTATAGACATTACCACAATTAATTTTAGACAAAACAATTCAGATGCAGTTGAAGGTCAGACTTTCAGCTTTCATTTGAGGGTATCCACATTAAAATTGGATGAAGGGTTTAGGAGTTTCAGCTCCTTAACATGTGCCACCCTGTTTTTAAAGGGACCAAAAGTAATTGGACAATAGACTCCAAGGCTATTTCATGGACTGGTGTGGGCAATCCCTTTGTTATATCATTCTCAATTAAGCAAATAAAAGGTCTGGAGTTGATTTGAGATGTGGTGCTTTCATTTGGAAGGTTTTGCTGTGAAGTAAACATGCAGTCAAATGAGCTCTCCATGCAGGTGAAACAAGCCATCCTTAAGCTGCGAAAACAGAAAAAAACCCATCCGAGAAATTACTACAATATTAGGAGTGGCAAAATCTACAGTTTGGTACATACTGAGAAAGAAAGCACTGGTGAACTCATCAATGCAAAAAGACCTGGGCGCCCACGGAAGACAACAGTGGTGGATGATCGCAGAATAATCTCCATGGTGAAGAGAAACCCCTTCACAACAGCCAACCAAGTGACCAACACTCTCCAGGAGGTCGGCGTATCAATATCCAAATCTACCATAAAGAGAAGACTGCCTGAAAGTAAATACAGAGGGTTCACTGCACGGTGCAAGCCACTTATAAGCATCAAGAATAAAAAGGCTAGACAGGAATTTGCTAAAAAACATCTAAAAAAGCCAGCACAGTTCTGGAAGAACATTCTTTGGACAGATGAAACCAAGATCAACCTCTACCAGAATGATGGAAAGAGAAAAGTATGGCAAAGGCGTGGTACAGCTCATGATCCAAAGCATACCACATCATCTGTAAAACACGGCGGAGGCAGTGTGATGGCTTGGGCATGCATGGCTGCCAGTGGCACTGGGTCACTAGTGTTTATTGATGATGTGACACAGGACAGAAGCAGCCGAATGAATTCTGAGGTATTCAGAGCCATACTGTGTGCTCAGATCCAGCCAAATGCAGCCAAACTGATTGGTCGTCGTTTCATACTACAGATGGACAATGACCCAAAACATAAAGCCAAAGCAACCCAGGAGTTTATTAAAGCAAAGAAGTGGAATATTCTTGAATGGCCAAGTCAGTCACCTGATCTCAACCCAATTGAGCATGCATTTCACTTGTTAAAGACTAAACTTCAGACAGAAAGGCCCACAAATAAACAGCAACTGAAAACCACCGCAGTGAAGGCCTGGCAGAGCATCAAAAAGGAGGAAACACAGCGTCTGGTGATGTCCATGAGTTCAAGACTTCAGGCAGTCATTGCCAACAAAGGGTTTTCAACCAAGTACTAAAAATGAACATTTTATTTAAAATTATTGAATCTGTCCAATTACTTTTGGTCCCTTTAAAAACCGGGTGGCACATGTTAAGGAGCTGAAACTCCTAAAACCTTCATCCAATTTTAATGTGGATACCCTAAGATGAAAGATGAAAGTCTGAACTTCAACTGCATCTGAATTGTTTTGTTTAACCCCTTAGCGACCGCCGATACGCCTTTTAACGGCGGCCGCTAAGGGTACTTAAACCACAGCGCCGTTAATTAACGGCGCTGTGGAAAAAGTCCATAGCGCCCCCCAGAGGCCGATTTTCTCCGGGGTCTCGGCTGCCGAGGGTAGCCGAGACCCCAGAGAACATGATTCGGGGGTTTTTTAACCCACCCCGCATTTGCGATCGCCGGTAATTAACCGTTTACCGGCAATCGCAAAAAAAAAAAAAAAGTGATCTCTTTTTAATTTCTCTGTCCTCCGATGTGATCGCACATCGGAGGACAGAGAAAAGGGGTCCCAGGTGGCCCCCCAATACTCACCTAGCTCCCCCGATGCTCCTCGTGTCTCCCGGTGGGCGCCGCCATCTTCAAAATGGCGGGCGCATGCGCAGTGCGCCCGCCGGCCGGCACCGGGAGAATCTTTGGGGTCTCGGCTGCCGGGGGTCCTCGCACATCAGAGGACAGAGAAATAGGGGGATTCGGGGACCCTAGCATACTCACCTAGGTCCCTGGATCCTCTTGCTGCTCCTCCTGGCCGCCGGCAGCAGAACATGGCGGACGCATGCCCAGTGCGCCCGCCATCTGTCTCCATCTGCCGGCCGGCAGGAGAACAGCAGTTGGGGCTAAAATTAGGGGTAGGGTTAGGGGTAGGGTTAGGGGTAGGGTTAGGGGTAGGGGTAGGGTTAGGGGTAGGGTTAGGGTTAGGGGTAGGGTTAGGGCTAGGGTTGGGGCTAAATTTAGGGTTAGGGTTAGGGGTAGGGTTAGGGTTAGGGTTGGGGCTAAATTTAGGGTTGGGGCTAAATTTAGGGTTAGGCTTCTTTCACACTTACGTCGGTACGGGGCCTTCGCAATGCGTCGGCCCGACATACCGACGCACGTTGTGAAAATTGTGCACAACGTGGGCAGCAGCTGTAGTTTTTCAACACATCCGCTGCCCAATCTATGTCCTGGGGAGGAGGGGGCGGAGTTACGGCCACGCATGCGCGGTCAGAAATGGCGGATGCGACGTACAAAAACGTTTCATTGAACGTTTTTTTGTGCCGACGCTCCGCCAAAACACAACTGATCCAGTGCACGACGGACGCGACGTGTGGCCATCCGTCACGATCCGTCGGCAATACAAGTCTATGGGCAAAAAACGCATCCTGCGGGCACATTTGCAGGATCCGTTTCTTGTCCAAAACGACGGATTGCGACGGAATGCCAAACGACGCAAGTGTGAAAGTAGCCTTAGGGTTAGGGTTGGGGCTAAAGTTAGGGCTAGGGTTGGGGCTAAAGTTAGGGTTAGAGCTGGGATTAGGGTTAGGGTTTGGATTAGGGTTGGTATTAGGGTTAGGGTTGGCATTAGGGTTACGCTTGGGATTAGGGTTAGGTTTGGGATTAGGGTTAAGGTTAGGGTTGTGATTAGGGGTGTATGGGGATTAGGGTTAGGTTTGAGGTTAGGGTTGAGATTAGGATTAGGGGTGTGTTGGATTTAGGGTTTTGATTAGGGTTATGGTTAGGGTTGACATTAGGGTTGTTTTGGGGTAAGGGTTGTGATTATGGTTAGGGTTAGTGATTAGGATTATGGATGAGGTTGGGATTAGGGTTAGGGGTGTGTTGGGGTTAGGGTTGGAGCTAGAATTGGGGGGTTTCCACTGTTTAGGTACATCAGGGGGTCTCCAAACACGACAGCCAATTTTGCGCTCAAAAAGTCAAATGGTGCTCCCTCCCTTCTGAGCTCTGCCGTGCGCCCAAACAGTGGGTTACCCCCACATATGGGGCATCAGTGTACTCGGGATAAATTGGACAACAACTTCTGGGGTCCAATTTCTCTTGTTACCCTTGTGAAAATAAAAACTTGGGGGCTGCAATATCTTTTTTGTGAAAAAAAAAATATTTTTTATTTTCACGACTCTGCATTCTAAACTTCTGTGAAGCACTTGGGCATTCAAAGTTCTCACCACACATCTAGATAAGTTCCTTGGGGGGTCTAGTTTCCAAAATGGGGTCACTTGTGGGGGGTTACTACAGTTTAGGTACATCAGGGGCTCTGCAATCGCAACATAATGCCCACAGACCATTCTATCAAAGTCTGCATTCCAAAAAGGCGCTCCTTCCCTTCCGAGCTCTGCCGTGCGCCCAAACAGTGGTTTACCCCCACATATGGCGCATCAGCGTACTCGGGATAAATTGGACAACAACTATTGCAGTCCAATTTCTCCTGTTACCCTTGTGAAAATAAAAACTTGGGGGCTACAATATCTTTTTTGTGGAAAAAAAAAATATTTTTTATTTTCACGACTCTGCATTCTAAACTTCTGTGAAGCACTTGGGCATTAAAAGTTCTCACCACACATCTAGATAAGTTCCTTGGGGGGTCTAGTTTCCAAAATGGGGTCACTTGTGGAGGGTTTCTACTGGTTAGGTACATCAGGGGCTCTGCAAACGCAACATAATACCCGCAGACCATTCTATCAAAGTCTGCATTCCAAAACGGCGCTCCTTCCTTCCGAGCTCTGCCGTGCGCCCAAACAGTGGTTTACCCCCACATATGGGGTACCAGCATACTCAGGACAAATTGGACAACAACTTTTGGGGTCCAATTTCTCTTGTTACCCTTGTGAAAATAAAAATTTGGTGGCTAAAAAATCTTTTTTGTGAAAAATAAAAATATTTTTTATTTTCACGGCTCTGCATTATAAACTTCTGTGAAGCACTTGGGCATTCAAGGTTCTCACCACACATCTAGATAAGTTCCTTGGGGGGTCTAGTTTCCAAAATGGGGTCACTTGTGGGGGATTTCTACTGTTTAGGCACATCAGGGGCTCTCCAAACGCGACATGGTGTCCGATCTCAATTCCAGCCAATTCTACATTGAAAAAGTAAAACGGCACTCTTTCTCTTCCAAGCTCTGCGGTGCGCCCAAACAGTGGTTTACCCCCACATATTGGGTATCGACGTACTCAGGAGAAATTGCACAACAACTTTAGTGGTCTAATTTCTCCTGTTACCCTTGTGAAAATAAAAATTTGTGGGCAAAAAGATAATTTTTGCAGAAAAAATGCAATTTTTTTTTTTCACGGCTCTACGTTATAAACTTCTGTGAAGCACATGGGGGTTCAAAGTGCTCGCCACACATCTAGATAAGTTCCTTAAGGGGTCTAGTTTCCAAAATGGTGTCACTTGTGGGGGGTTTCCACTGTTTAGGCACATCGGGGGCTCTCCAAACGCGACATGGCGTCCAATCTCAATTCCAGCCAATTCTACATTGAAAAAGTAAAACGGCACTCCTTCTCTTCCAAGCTCCGCGGTGCGCCCTAACAGTTGTTTACCCCCACATATTGGGTATCAGCGTACTCAGGAGAAATTGCACAACAACTTTTGTGGTCTAATTTCTCCTGTTACCCTTGTGAAAATAAGAATTTGTGGGCGAAAAGATCATTTTTGTGTAAACAAAAGCGATTTTTTATTTTCACGGCTCTACGTTATAAACTTCTGTGAAGCACTTGGGGGTTCAAAGTGCTCACCACACATCTAGATAAGTTCCTTAAGGGGTCTAGTTTCCAAAATGGTGTCACTTGTGGGGAGTTTCCACTGTTTAGGTACATCAGGGGCTCTCTAAATGTGACATGGTGTCCGATCTCAATTCCAGCCAATTCTGCATTGAAAAAGTCAAACGGCGCTCCTTCACTTCTAAGTTCTGCGGTGCGCCCTAACAGTGGTTTACCCCCACATATGGGGTATTGGCGTATTCAGGAGAAATTGCATAACAAAATTTATGGTTACATTTCTGTTTTTACTCTTGTGAAAATAAAAAAAATGGTTCTGAATTAAGATGTTTGCAAAAAAAAGTTAAATGTTCATTTTTTCCTTCCACATTGTTTCAGTTCCTGTGAAGCACGTAAAGGGTTAATAAACTTCTTGAATGTGGTTTTGAGAACCTTGAGGGGTGTAGTTTTTAGAATGGTGTCACACTTCATTATTTTCTATCATATAGACCCCTCAAAATGACTTCAAATGTGATGTGGTCCCTAAAAAAAAATGGTGTTGTAAAAATGAGAAATTGCTGGTCAACTTTTAACCCTTATAACTCCCTAACAAAAAAAAATTTTGTTTCCAAAATTGTGCTGATGTAAAGTAGACATGTGGGAAATGTTATTTATTAACTATTTTTCATGACATATCTCTCTGATTTAAGGGCATAAAAATACAAAGTTTGAAAATTGCAAAATTTTAAAAATTTTCGCCATATTTCCGTTTTTTTCATAAATAATCGCAAGTAATATCGAAGAAATGTTACCACTAACATGAAGTACAATATGTCATGAAAAAACAATCTCAGAATCAGCGGGATCCGTTGAAGCGTTCCAGAGTTATAACCTCATAAAGTGACAGTGGTCAGAATTGCAAAAATTGGCCTGGTCATTAAGTACCAAATTGGCTCTGTCACTAAGGGGTTAAAATTCATTGTGGTAATGTCTATAACCAAAATTAGAAAAATGTTGTCTCTGTCCAAATATATATGGACCTAACTGTATATATGCGAGGATATATATTTATCCCAATTCGTGCAACATATTAAGAAAAAGTATAAAAAAATAGATAGATTGCCTATATACAAAAAGTGCTATACATGTAAATCACAAAGAAATCCAACTGGAAAGTGCAATGTGCCAAGAACAAGGGTTACATATGCACCTAAAAGTGCTTACATGCTCGAATGGTCCTGCGCTCAAAAAAAGTGCTAAGTGCTGTACTTATAACCAGCAACCAAATGCTTTGTGCCAAAAATAAATTGTTTACATGCTCAAATGGGCATGAGCCCAAAAAAAGTGCTAAGTGCTGTGCATATAACCAGCAGGCATAAGCCCGGCAAAAAAATATATATTCTTAGCGCTACCACAGGACCAAGCTACCCAAAGGTATTTGGTATTATTTTAGGTCCCCTCCGTGCACTTTGTATATTCAGCATTTGTGTATCCTAGGACTGTTGCAGCATGTAAGCACTTTGTATGCATAGGTAATTTATCTTTGGCACTAAGTACGGTATATATTTTTTTTTGCCGGGCTTATGCCTGCTGGTTATATGCACAGCACTTAGCACTTTTTTTGGGCTCATACCCATTTGAGCATGTAAACAATTTATTTTTGGCACAAAGCATTTGGTTGCTGGTTATAAGTACAGCACTTAGCACTTTTTTTGAGCGCAGGACCATTCGAGCATGTAAGCACTTTTAGGTGCATATGTAACCCTTGTTTTTGGCACATTGCCTATATACAAAAAGTGCTATACATGTAAATCACAAAGAAATCCAACTGGAAAGTGCAATCTATCTATTTTTTATACTTTTTCTTAATATGTTACACGAATTGGGATAAATATATATCCTCGCATATATATAAAGCACATTTATAGGCATTATTTTGATTTACACATTTTGTTATGTTGGTAGGGATCTAATAATATAATTTCGGGTATTGCTGCTATTGTACCATTCCTATATGTCCTGTGGTGCGTACTAGTATTTGATTTTATATGATACACATTTTAATGAATTCATTGTTGCTACTTGTATTATGTAATAAAAGCAGATTTTAATTATATTTCCCTGGTGTGGTGCTAATCTCTGGTGTGTCTGTGATCATGGTGTTTGGGCTGTTTTACTGTTTGTGCGTGTGTAGCCCATTCACTATCTCCATCTATCCCCCACCCCCTGAAGATGGCTGGACCATCATTGTAAATACATCATTGTAAATACACACCTGTGCTTTGTATCTCCCCCACCTCATTGTAGATTGTAAGCTCTCACGAGCAGGGGCGGCTTATTTCGCTTTAATTATTGTATTGTTAACGTTGTTACTGTTTGTGTTTGAAACTGTTAAACTGTTAAGCGCTGCGGAATATGTTGGCGCTATATAAATAAAGATTATTATTATTATTATTATTATTATTATTGCCATCTAATACCACAGAATAGCAGGTAACACCATGGTCCAAGCCTAGGGGTCCCAGTGTAAGTCCAGCACGGTGGCGCAGTGGTTAGCACTGCATCCTTGCAGCGCTGGAGTCCTGGGTTCTAATCCCACCCAGGACAACATCTGCAAAGAGTTTGTATTTGTGTTTGAGTTCCGTGTTTGCGTGGGTTTCCTCCGGGCACTCCGGTTTCCTCCCACATTCCAAAGACATACTGATAGGGAATCTAGATGATAATAATGAGACAGTGATGATAATGTGTGCAAACTGTAAAGCGCTGCGGAATATGTTAGCGCTATATAAAAATAAAGATTATTATTATTTATTAATGGTATTAAAGGGCAATGAGCAAGGCAATCCTTGGGATATGGAAAGCAGAGAAGATAGTGCCAAGCATGTTCATGGTGATCTTTTGAGCTGCCAGTTGACCACGAACAGTGCTCCCAATACATTGTGTCTACAAACTATTCCAGCTAGATCTGCATTCAAACAGCTAAATGGCGCTCCTTCCCTTCTGAACACTGCCATGTGCCCAGAGAGTACCGTACAATCGCATGTAGGGTATTGTGAGAAGTTGGAAAATAATTTGTAAGATCCATTTGTTTTCTATTATCCTTTGTGAATAATTCCAAAGTTATCACCACATAAAGTGACCACGTCAGATTGTAAAAATGGGGCCTGATTAAGAACACAAAACTGGCTGCGGGAAGAGGCTAAATCAGAGTATTCTGGACACTACTGTAATCAAAAACTGACTATAGACAATAACATCTACTGAAATGCTCAAGCTGAACAGTCTCCATCAGTAATAAATGAGCAGCTAGTGGTGAAACCTCTCTGGGGTAATTAGAGCACGGGGCTCGGTGACTTCACAATCTAAACTATCGGAAACTCCAATATTTTCTGTCAGATGAGTTTCAAGAAGAACTGTGTATAATAGTTGTCAGATCTTTTAGAACTCCTAAAGTTAACCCGCAGAACCACGACAACGAACCTCCCAAAGGTGAGCTGGCCTCATGGACCACCCCCAATACAGGGAGTGTTAGGGGCAGGCCCGAGGTAGACTATAGCCGCAGAAGCTGGGAAAAGGAAGTAGGAGCGGAAAAGATGCAGAACTGGCTATAACGGAGACACAGGACAGACTGGCTATGACTGAGACTAAGAATAGGCAGGATATGGCGGACGCCCAGGACAGACTGGATATGGTGGAGACACAGGACAGACTGGAAATGACTGAGACACAGAATGGGCAGGATATGGCGGATGCCCCGGACAGACTGGATATGTTGGAAACACAGGACAGGCAGGTTATGGCAGAAACACAGGAGAAGCAGAGTATGGCAGAAACACAGGACAGGCAGGGTATGGCGGAGACACTGGACAGGCAGGATATGGCGGACGCACAGGACAGAGCAAGGCACAGAAGGACCTGGGTCAAATGAGGACAAATGACAATCAGGCATGGAGCAGAGGAAGGAGTTACCTTAAATAGACCGAGTGCTGCAGAACTTCCGGGTCAAGATCCTCCAGAATCATAGAGTGGAGGAACGGAGCGTCTGCAGACCAGAGAGAGGAAGTGCGCATGCACAGTGAGAAGCGCGCACCCGACGAGAGCCAGGGACCTGCGGCGAGTCAGGAGAAGAGACCGGAAGGCGCGCGCACACCGATGGAGCGCGCCAGGACGGGTAAGTATGTCGGCACGCAGAGTGACTAGCAGGCGTGGCGGCAGGTGGCGCCGTGACAATAGTGCAGAGCGGAGATGTCTAAAAGGGAACCTGTCAGCAGGATTGTGCACAGCAACCTACAGACACTGTCAGGTCGGTGTCGTTATACTGATTACACTGATACCTGGTGATGAAATCCGTCTTGTGATTGTTGTTTAATCTGTATTTGTAGTTTTCAGTTGATAAAATGCTCGTGCTCTGGGGCGGGGCTTTATGTGGTGCTCTGATTATATATGCCTCTGTATTGACTTATAACAGGTCATAAAGTGTTAGGTGTCGAGTTCCTGCCCCTGCACAGGGGGAATCTCAAGCCACCTCCACTGCGATCTCCCACTCTTCAGCCACAGTGGAGTCTGCTCAGCGGAGACGTCGGTCCCAGTATCTGGCTCAGGCAGATACTGTGCGCTTGGTTGCTGCTGCCCTTGCAGGCTCAGCCATTGTAGCCAGTACTGGTCAGCGGCGAGCAGACGCTTCTGGGACTAAGTCCTACTTTTCTCCTTCTGAGCATGCCCAAAGGAGGACCTTTCATTTTAGGTCGGGGATCACATGCTCAGGTCCTGTAGCAGCTCCCATTGGTCCTCTAGGAAGGTCCTGAAGTTGCTGCAACTATAAAAGGTTTGCATGGCTGCACGGCAATGCGCTAGTATCATTTACGTTTGAGCTTGTTGCCAGTGAATACTCTGCCACTCAGGCTACATGTGGAGTGTGTCCGTCTAGCCGTGGGAATTGTTCAGGCAGGTAGCTAGCGTCAGTGGGGGCAATTAGTCGCTTGGCTTGGCTCTGGTTCCTTCTTGTGTGGGGTTAGCACAGCAGTGTTCCGAGCAAGCACAACCCTAGTTAGGGTATTAGTCCCACTAATATTACATGACTCTGTAAAGCAACAGGGTTCGTCCTTGTACTGACCGAGTGACGGAACTCACATCTAATTTGGCATTGTACCGCCATATGGGGCCGCCATTTCACTAGCAGCAGATCTCTCTCCTGCACGGTGGACCCCGGGCTGCGAACGCACCAATATCAACGTCACATTTACTCGTTGCATTCCGCCAGCCGTAACATAAGGTCAATGGCGGCACCTACGCAGTAGCATCTATAAGTAAGAGATAGATGCTACTGGACAGGCATCACTGGTGTCATTTTGCTGGATGTAATTTTTTTTTCTAAGCCTCCCAATAGCCACAATATTATAGGCATTATCAACAATAATATCAACACTATTATATGCATAATATCAACACTATTATATGCATTATGTAAAAATGGGGGCAGGTCAGTGAGGGATTAGCGACCTGTCATAGGCCAATACAGATGAATATGTAATCAGAGCAGCACATAAAGACCCATCCACTGCCCCGCCCCAGAGCAGCACAAAGCCCCACCCACATCCCCATCCAGAGCACCACATAAATCCCCGCCCACAGCCCCACTCCAGAGCACGAGAACCTCATTAACTGAAAACTACAAACAAAGATTAAACAACAGTTAACCAGAGTTGCATTCATTTATGGTGGACCATTGGAGCTACTATGAATCCTGACCAGAAGATTAGAGAAAATAATATTGCTCCCCAGTTCAGGAGAGATCGTGCAGTAATCTGAATTTCTTAGGATTAAAAACAATGTAATTTATGACGTGGAGTGAATCCATGAATCCAGGGCCATGCCAACACATCTCCTGCTTAAAAAAATAAAGGGAACACTTAAACAACAGAATATAACTCCAAGTAAATCAAACTTCTGTGAAATCAAACTGTCCACTTAGGAAGCAACACTGATTGACAATCAATGTCACATGCTGTTGTGCAAATGGAATAGACAACAGATGGAATTTATTGGCAATTATCAAGACACCCTCAATAAAGGAGTGGTTCTGCAGGTGGGGACCACAGACCACATCTCAGTACCAATGCTTTCTGGCTGATATTTTGGTCACTTTTGAATGCTGGTTGTGCTTTCACACTCGTGGTAGAATGAGACGGACTCTACAACCCATACAAGTGGCTCAGGTAGTGCAGCTCATCCAGGATGGCACATCAATGCGAGCTGTGGCAAGAAGGTTTGCTGTGTCTGTCAGCGTAGTGTCCAGAGGCTGGAGGCTCCACCAGGAGACAGGCCAGTACATCAGGAGACGTGGAGGGGGCAGTAGGAGGGCAACAACTCAGCAGCAGGACTGCTACCTCAGCCTTTGTGCAAGGAGGAACAAGAGGAGCACTGCCAGAGCCCTGCAAAATGACCTCCAGCAAGCCACAAATGTGCATGTGTCTGAACAAAAGGTTAGAAAACGACTCCATGGGGATGGTCTGAGTCCCCGACATCCACAGATGGGGGTTGTGCTCACAGCCCAATACCATGCAGGATGCTTGGCATTTGCCACAGAACACCAGGATTGGCAAATTCACCACTGGCGCCCTGTGCTCTTCACAGATGAAAGCAGGTTCACACTGAGCACATGTGACAGATGTGACAGAGTCTGGAGACCCCGTGGAGAGCGATCTGCTATCTGCAACATCCTTCAGCATGACCGGTTTGGCAGTGGGTCAGTAATGGTGTGAGGTGGCATTTCTTTGGAGGGCCGCACAGCCCTCCATGATCTCGCCAGAGGTAGCCTGACTGCCATTAGGTACCGAGATTAGGGTTGAGTGAAACGGGTCAGCCATTTTCAGAAATCGCCGACTTTTGGCAAAGTCGGGTTTCATGAAACCCGACCCGACCCCTGTGTGGGGTCGGCCATGAGGTCGGCGATCTTCTGATCTGGAATCGGAATTCCGATACCGAGTTCCGATATGTTTAAGATATCGGGAATCGGTATCGGAATTCATATTTAAGTGTAAAATAAAGAATAAAAATAAAAAAATATTGATATACTCACCCTCGGACGCGCCCTGGTTCTCACCGGCAGCCTTCCTTCCTAAGAATCAGTGCCTGAAGGACCTTAGATGATGTCGCGGCTTGTGATTGGTCGCGTGACGCCCATGTGACCGCTCACGCGACCAATCACAAGCCGCGACGTCATCAAAGGTCCTTCAGGTGCTCATTCTTAGGAAGGAAGGCTGCCGGTGAGAACCAGGGCGCGTCCGAG
This sequence comes from Ranitomeya imitator, assembly GCF_032444005.1. Taxonomy (NCBI): domain Eukaryota; kingdom Metazoa; phylum Chordata; class Amphibia; order Anura; family Dendrobatidae; genus Ranitomeya; species Ranitomeya imitator. The sequence goes on from NC_091283.1 coordinate 238,638,481, forward strand.
GGTAAGTATATCAATATTTTTTATTTTGATTCTTTATTTTACACTTAAATATGGATCCCAGGGCCTGAAGGAGAGGTTCCTCTCCTTCAGACCCTGGGAACAATTAGAAACCCAATGCACTGCATTGGGTTTCGTGTTTCGGCCGACCCCGACTTTTCTATAGGATCGGCCGATTTCACTCGACCCGACTTTTGAGAAAGTCGGGTTTCGTGAAACCCGACCCGATCCTATAAAAAGAAAAGTCGCTCAACCCTAACCGAGATGAGCTCCTCAGACCCCGATCATAAAAGTGAAGTTTGGCCAGAAAGACGGGACCTGGTCTTGTAGGGACCATATGATCACATTCAGCAGCACAGAAGGGAGAGAAGGGAGATTCATCCAAAAAGATCTCAGGGTTCTAGAAAGCCAACAGCATCATTACCCTCCGCTTTCTCTTTCAGGCCCATCATAATATTTTTCTTCAAGTGATTTTCTATCTTGTCAGCACATTCTACGTACGCTGTCATTTGGCTAAACTAAATCTGAACTAATTATCTTTCCTCTATCTCGCATATCTTTCCTACCAGATATATCTATCAAAATAAATGAAATCACACTTTCCCCTGTCCTGGAAATCCGCTGTGTCGGTGTAACCTTTGACTCTGCCTTGTCGTTCAAACCGTACATCCAAGCTCTCGCCACCTTCTGTCGCCTGCAGCTCAAAAATATTTCCAGATTTCGTACTTCCCTCATCCCTCACTCTACCAAAATGCTTGTGCATGCCCTAATCATCTCCCGCCTCGACTACTGCAATGTCCTCCTCTGTGGCCCACCTTCTAACACTCTCACACCTCTCCAGTCCATCCTTAACTCTGCTGCCGACTAATTAATCTCTCTCCTCGCTACACTCCTGCTTCCCCCTTTGCAAATCCCTTCACTGGCTCCCAATTTCCCAGTGTATCCAGTTTCAACTACTAACACTGACCTACAAAGCCATCCATAACCTTTCTCCTCCGAACTAATCTCTCAATATCTTCCCTCACGTAATCTCCGGTCCTCCCAAGACCTCCTTCACTCATCCACGCTTATTCGCTCCTAACCCAATCACCTCCAAGACTTCTCCCGAATATTCCCCATCATATGGAATTCAGTACCCCAACACGTCCGGTTATCCAGCACATTTGTACCCATCAAACAGAACCTGAAAACCCATCTCTTCAGGAAAGCTTACAACCTGTAATGACCCCCTCAACACCATCGGAGATACTGCAACCCCCGACCTATTGTCTCCTTCCCCATAATCCTGTAGAATGTAAGCCCGCAAGGGCAGGGTCCTCTTACCTCTGTATCAGTCTCTGATTGTTAGTTTGTTTACTGTAAGCGATATTTGAATTTTGATGTAACCCATTCTCATGTACAGCAGCATGGAATTAATGGTGCTCTATAAATAAATAATAATAATAATTTGGCTTTATAGTTCACAGATCTGGGCAGGTAACAGCGTCTCCTAAACCCAGGGGGTAGATGGATCTACCAGGTTGTAAGTTCTATAGAAAAGGGCTTTCAATGACCAAAGTTATTTGAACAGTTTTGGGTGGAGGAGAATGTTGTGGTCTAAAGGCAAAATGGTGATCATGGTGACACGGCCGGACTACACCACCGATAAAGCAGCCACAGCCGGTGATGAGAAGAATCTGTGACTTCTCTGCATTTAGTGGTCACTACTCACCTGGGTAGCCATATGTGGGAATCTCCTCTTTACACCACTCATCCCCCCTCACATATGTCTCTGTAGTATTAATATGGGTCAGATCTTCACCCTGAAACAAATATTGTAAAAGTCACCGACAGATGGAGAAGTCCCATCTATGATCAGCTCTAATCCTGCCATCTCCACCGTTCTCATTACACAAGTATAAAACATATAATACTGGTGGATAAAACAAGACTGAGCACAAGACCTTCACCGGCGTCTACACATCATAGGGGAGATCTCCTGACACCTTCTCTCCATCTACCTGATGATCCTGAGGAGCATTGGGAACTTCTTGGTTACAGTCCTGTGGAAGAAGAGGACGGGGACATCTCTCTGGTGTTGTCCTCTTACTGGATAGATCTGGAGGAAACACATACAGGGAGTGAATTCATTATTTATATTCAGATAATTATAGGCCGTGTGTATTTAGTCCTATTACCTGGAGATGTGAGGGGCTGGGGAACCTCCATTATGACATTCTTGTACAGATCTCTGTGTCCTTCTAAATACTCCCACTCCTCCATGGAGAAATAGACAGCGACATCCTGACACCTTATAGGAACCTGACACATGCAATAATACCGTCATCCCCCCGATCCCTTCATAGCGTTACTGTATAATGTCCCAGCATTCCCAGCAGTGTCACCTCTCCAGTCAGCAGCTCAATCATCTTGTAGATGAGTTCTAGAATCTTCGGGTCATTGATGTCCTCATGGATCAGGGGATGAGGTGGAGGCCCCGTGATCGGGCTCAGGGGTCTTCCCCATCCCTCAGACACAGGGTCCTGACAGCGATCACTAGAGGTCTTCTTCACCACTGTGTAATCCTGGTAATGGAGAGACACATTAATAAATCTCACTACAGACATTTCCAGAGTCCTCACCTCTCCAGTTCTGTCCATCTGTTATTCCCATAGATAAGAATGATGTAATGTGACGTCATCAGAATCTCTCACCTTTCCAGTAAGCCGGAAGAGGATCTCTAGGGTGAGGTGTAATATCCTCTCCGCCATCTTGTCTCTGTCCATATCCATCACTGATGGGTAAATCAGGAAAATTCTCTTCTATAGAAGATCTTCACTGAAAGGATCCGATATTGTAGAGACCTGAATGAGAAGATGAGCCGATGTAATATCATAAGAATCCTGTGTAATAATACTATTACTGGAGATAATAAGGGAAACATATGAGATTTATTATTTCACAGTATTTAGTTTCCTTCTTTACATCTACTAATAAATCCTATATATTTAGGCCACAGACAACAAGCAGTTTCCTCCTCGGAGTCGGCAGCTCAATACGTTTCTCATAGACTCATCTTCCATAACGCTAATTCTCGTCTCATTTACCGACCCTGGAATCGGCATTAGCAATACTGCAGGAGATATTCATTACACGTGACATGAGAAATAACTACTTCATGATGAGGACGACATCTCCATCTTCTACTACGGCTCTAGAGACAGATTTGGCCAGAGTCGGTCACTGACTCCATCACCACCGGCCTCTATATGAAGGTTTACCGTCTTCCCCGCACTGTAATCTTCTATCACGTTAGATCTCAGCTCTGATTCACACACAGAAGTTTGAGGCTTTTAGAAAAGATTTTTTGTTTCCACAATCAACGCGAACAGAAATGATCTAATCCCAAAGTCTCCATGTACAGTGATTTATGGGGTTTATTTCTGGCCTTAGACTTTCCTATATTACAAGAAAAACACCAGAAAAAAACAGATATTGAAATGTTTCTAAAGAAATTGGCTCCAACAATTCTTGTAAAAAGAAAAAAACATGGAAAAAGCAGAAGACACATTTTATAATTTTTAACGGTAAACATTTATTGAAAAGAAATTAATCTTTTTGTGCCCCAGAACATAGATGTGTACCACAGGGACGGCACAGATGAGGCTTCAACAAAAACCCTGGCAGTTTATCCACTTGCTGCTGTGAAAAGCAAACATGGCATCTAAGAAGGTGACAGAGTTTGGCTGAATGCCCCCTGCCCCCAAGTACTCGATAGTAAGGGGCGGTCTAGTTATTACGATACTTACATGCCTAATAATGGGGTCTGGGCTGCAATGTATGAAGGTCTATTAGGCCAGAGGCAGCGTCCAATAATTTACCTTTTACCTCCCCCATACACATTAGACTAAAGTTCTATGAAATCACTGATTTCGGGGATTTGGGCGACTATATAATGTATTTGGGGCCTCCCGACAGATGATGTCAGGGCAGAGAAGGATCGGACATCCTGAATTTCAGAGGATAATCCGTTTGTTCTTCCTGTAGATAATCCTCCGCTAGAGGAGTCTGGAGGTGACTCTCTCATACAGACCCCAGAAAAGCTGGAATATTTGTGTGTATGGGGTAGTCGGGAGAGATGGCCGTCTGCCAAATGACCGTTCAGCCAACTCTTATCTCATGTGTATGGGGCCGTTAGTATTACACTGACAGCAGTGATGATACACGGCACTACAGTAGTACAGGGCATCACCGGAACCATCAGAGGCTTGTATGTTGTGTGGTCGCACTGATCAGAGGGGGTTAACAAAGGGTTAAAGTGAAAAACATCATAGTTTCAGCAACAAGAAATATCCATCACTATATGGAAAGCAGAGTCACTGCACAATGTTAGTTAAGTCTCGTCCATAACTACTTTATTATACTCTATTATCCTGTACACAGTGGAGGAGATAGAAATCACAGGTCCGACAGCAACAGCTGGAATTGGGCCCTCCAACGGAAAGAAAAAAAATCTATATATATATATATATAAAGCTGAGTGTATGTATGTATGTATGTATGTATGTATGTGTGTGTGTGTGTGTCAAGCCACGCCCATTCCACATAGCAACCAATCACTAACCATCTTTCATTTCACCAGAGCTGTTTAATCCCATAACGACCGCCGATACGCCTTTTAACGGCGGTAGTTAAGGGTACTTTTACGGCACTGTGGAAAAAGTGTGTAGAGCCCCCCAGAGTCTGATGTTCTCTGGGGTCTCGGTTGCTGGGAGTAACCGAGACACCAAAGAACATGATCCGGGTTGGTTTTTACCGACCCCTGTTTTGCGATCGCCAGTATTAACCGTTTACCGGCGACCGTAAAAAAAAAAAAAAGTGCAATGTGCCATTCAATGTCTCTGTCCTCTGATGTGATCGCACAACAGAGGACAGAGAAATAGGGTCCCTGATTCCTCCCGATACTTACCAGTGTGTTATGATCCGGTGACCTTGGAGCAGCATGAAAACTTTCACCGGAGTAGGTGGTAACTGTACTGACCGCAAATCCTGATCTTAACACCGCAACTAGAAGTAGCCGTGGGGTGTGCCTAACAAACCCTAGACACCTCGTCACAGCCGGAGGACTAAATACCCCTATAGATGGAAATAGGAATACTACCTTGCCTCAGAGCAGAACCCCAAAGGATAGGCAGCCCCCCACAAATATTGGCTGTGAGTAGGAGAAGAAAGACACACACAGGCAGAAAACAGGATTTAGCACAAGAGGCCACTCTAGCTAAAATAGGAAAGGATAGGACAGAGTACTGTGCGGTCAGTATTAAAGCCCTTTCAAAAATATCCACAGCAGATTATACAAAAATTCCTCCATCTAACTAAAGACGTGGAGCGTATATCTGCAACTCCAGAGAATCCTACACTCAGAGCAGGAATACAATCAAAAAACAAGCACACAGCATGTGTGCCATAGAAAAAGAAACAGACACTTATCTTTGCTGAATTGGCAGCTAAGCAGGAGAAACAGACAGAGGTCCAACACCTCCCAAGAACCATTGACAACTGGCAAGGACTAATGAGTCCTGCAAACCTAAATACCCCAGTCAGAATTGCAATCAGCAGATACACCTGTCCAGGAGAGCAGCCCAGGGACAACTGCATTACCACCTACAACCACCGGAGGGAGCCCAAAAGCAGAATTCACAACAGTACCCCCCCCTTGAGGAGGGGTCACCGAACCCTCACCAGAGCCCCAGGCCGATCAGGATGAGCCAGATGAAAGGCACGAACCATATCAGCGGCATGGACATCTGAGGCAAAAACCCAAGAATTATCCTCCTGGCAATAACCCTTCCATTTGACAAGGTACTGAAGCCTCCGCCTCGAAAAACAGGAATCCAAAATCTTCTCAACAACATATTCCAACTCCCCATCAACCAACACAGGGGCCGGAGGATCAACAGAGGGAACAACGGGCTCCACATATTTCCGCAATAAAGATCTATGGAAGACATTATGGATAGCAAAAGAGGCCGGTAGCGCCAGTCGAAAAGACACCGGATTAATAATCTCAGAAATCCTATAAGGACCAATAAACCGAGGCTTAAACTTAGGAGAAGAAACCTTAATAGGAACATGACAGGAAGACAACCAGACCAGATCCCCAACCCGAAGCTGGGAACCAACACACCGACGACGGTTAGCAAAACTTTGAGCCTCCTCCTGAGACAACACCAAATTGTCCACCACATGAGCCCAAATCTGCTGCAACCTGTCAACCACAGAATCCACACCAGGACAGTCAGGAGGCTCAACCTGCCCAGAAGAAAAACGAGGATGAAAACAAAAATTACAAAAGAAAGGCGAAACCAAGGTAGCCGAACTAGCCCGATTATTAAGGGCAAACTCGGCCAATGGCAAGAAAGCCACCCAATCATCCTGATCAGCAGACACAAAGCATCTCAAATAAGTCTCCAAAGTCTGATTAGTTCGCTCTGTCTGACCATTTGTCTGAGGATGAAACGCAGAAGAAAAAGACAAATCAATGCCCAGCCTAGCACAAAAGGCCCGCCAAAACCTAGAAACAAACTGGGAACCTCTGTCGGACACAATATTCTCCGGAATACCATGCAAGCGGACCACATGCTGAAAAAACAACGGAACCAAATCCGAAGAGGAAGGAAATTTAGGCAAAGGCACCAAATGAACCATCTTAGAGAACCGGTCACAAACAACCCAGATAACCAACATCCTCTGGGAAACCGGAAGATCCGAAATAAAATCCATGCAAATATGCGTCCAGGGCCTCTCAGGGAGCGGCAATGGCAAAAGCAACCCACTAGCACGGGAACAACAAGGCTTGGCCCGCGCACAAGTCCCACAGGACTGCACAAAAGAACGCACATCACGCGACAAAGAAGGCCACCAAAAGGACCTACCAACCAAGTCTCTGGTACCAAAAATGCCAGGATGACCAGCCAACACGGAACAGTGAACCTCAGAAATCACTCTACTAGTCCATCTGTCAGGAACAAACAGTTTCCCCACAGGACAGCGGTCAGGTTTGTCAGCCTGAAATTCCTGAAGAACCCGTCGTAAATCAGGGGAAATGGCAGAAAGGACCACCCCTTCTTTCAGAATACCGACTGGTTCTAAGACCTCACGAGAATCAGGGAAAAAACTCCTAGAGAGGGCATCAGCCTTAATGTTCCTAGAACCCAGAAGGTATGAGACCACAAAATCATATCGGGAAAAAAACAAGGACCATCGAGCCTGTCTAGGATTCAGCCGTTTGGCAGACTCGAGGTAAATCAAATTCTTATTATCAGTCAAGACCACAATACGGTGCTTAGCTCCCTCAAGCCAATGTCGCCACTCCTCAAACGCCCACTTCATAGCCAACAACTCCCGATTGCCGACATCATAATTGCGTTCAGCAGGCGAAAACTTACGGGAAAGGAAAGCACACGGTTTCATTAAGGAACCAACAGGATCCCTCTGAGACAAAACGGCCCCTGCCCCAATCTCAGAAGCGTCAACCTCAAACTGAAACAGAAGAGAAACATCCGGTTGGCGCAATACCGGAGCAGAAGTAAATCGACGTTTAAGCTCCTGAAAGGCAGAGACAGCCACAGAGGACCAATTCGCCACATCAGTGCCTTTCTACGTCAAATCGGTCAAGGGTTTAACCACGCAGGAAAAATTAGCAATGAAACGGCGATAAAAATTTGCAAAACCCAAAAATTTCTGAAGGCTCTTCACGGATGTGGGCTGAATCCAATCATGAATGGCCTGAACCTTAATCGGATCCATCTCTATAGACGAGGGAGAAAAAATGAAGCCCAAAAAAGAAACCTTCTGCACCCCAAAGAGACACTTAGACCCTTTCACAAACAGGGCATTGTCACGAAGGATCTGAAATACCATCCTGACCTGTTCCACATGAGACTCCCAATCATCGGAAAAAATCAAAATATCGTCCAAATATACAATCAAGAACTTATCAATATAAGTCCGGAAGATATCATGCATTAAGGACTGGAAAACAGATGGAGCATTAGTGAGCCAGAATGGCATCACAAGGTATTCAAAATGGCCTTCGGGTGTGTTAAACGCAGTTTTCCATTCATCACCCTGCTTAATACGAACAAGATTATATGCCCCCCGAAGGTCAATCTTCGTAAACCAACTAGCTCCCTTAATCCTAGCAAACAAATCGGTAAGCAAAGGTAAAGGGTATTGAAACTTTACCGTGATTTTATTCAAGAGGCGATAATCAATACAGGGTCTCAAGGAGCCATCTTTTTTAGCAACAAAAAAGAATACCGCTCCCAATGGTGAAGAAGATGGCCGAATATGCCCTTTCTCAAGAGACTCCTTAATATAGCTCCGCATGGCGGTATGTTCAGGCACAGACAGGTTGAAAAGTCGACCCTTAGGAAACTTACAGCCTGGAATCAAGTCAATAGCACAATCGCAGTCCCTGTGCGGTGGAAGGAAACTGGACTTGGGCTCATCGAATACATCCTGAAAATCAGACAAAAACTCTGGAATTTCAGAAGAGGAAGAAGAGGAGATTGACATCAAAGGAACATCATTATGAACCCCCTGACAACCCCAACTAGTCACAGACATGGACTTCCAATCCAACACAGGATTATGTACCTGCAACCATGGAAAACCCAGCACGATAGCATCATGCAAATTATGCAACACCAGAAATTGACAATCTTCCTGATGGGCTGGCGCCATGCGCATGGTCACCTGTGTCCAAAACTGGGGCTTATTTTTAGCCAAGGGTGTAGCATCAATGCCCCTTAAAGGAATAGGGTTCTGCAAAGGCTGCAAGGGAAAACCACAACGCCTGGCAAACTCAAAGTCCATTAAGTTCAAGGTGGCGCCTGAATCCACAAACGCCATGACAGAAAATGATGACAATGAGCAGATCAAGGACACAGATAACAGAAATTTAGGTTGTACAGTACTGATGGTAAATGAAATAGCGATCCTCTTTGTCCGCTTAGGGCAGACTGAAATGACATGAGAAGCATCGCCACAATAGTAACACAACCTATTCTGACGTCTGAATCCTTGTCGTTCCGTTCTAGACAGAATCCTATCACACTGCATTGGCTCAGGAATCTGCTCTGAGGACAACACCACAGCGCGCACAGTTCTGCGCTCCCGCAAGCGTCGGTCAATCTGAATGGCCAGAGACATAGAATCACTCAGACCGGAAGGCGTGGGAAACCCCACCATAACATCTTTAACGGATTCAGAAAGACCCTTTCTAAAAATTGCTGCCAAAGCATCATTATTCCATTAAGTCAACACAGACCATTTTCTGAATTTTTGACAATACAATTCTGCCACCTCTTGACCCTGAGACAGGGCCAACAAGGTCTTCTCAGCTTGATCCACAGAATTAGGTTCATCATATAATAATCCTAAAGCCTGAAAAAAGGAGTCTACATTAAGCAAAGCCGGATTCCCAGATTCCAGGGAAAACGCCCAATCCTGCGGATCGCCACGCAGCAGGGAGATGACGATTTTAACCTGCTGAATGGAATCACCGGAGGATCGAAGTCTCAAAGCAAAAAACAGTTTAAAGTTGTTTTTAAAACTCAAAAATTTGGACCTGTCACCAAAAACCGAGTCAGGAGTAGGAATCTTTGGTTCTAAAACAGGAGTCTGAACAATATAATCAGAAATACCCTGTACCCTAGCAGCAAGCTGGTCTACATGAGAAGCTAATTCCTGAACATCCATGTTAGCACAAGACTCCTCAGCCACCCGGAGAAAAAAAGGGAAGAGAAGACAAAGCAGACTGCAGAAAAAAAATGGCTCAACACCTTTCTTCCCTTCTTCTGAGATGCATTTAACTCATTATGGGCCAGTTGTACTGTTATGATCCGGTGACCTTGGAGCAGCATGAACACTTTCACTGGAGTAGGTGGTAACTGTACTGACCTCAAATCCTGATCTTAACACCGCAACTAGAAGTAGCCGTGGGGTGTGCCTAACAAACCCTAGACACCTCGTCACAGCCGGAGGACTAAATACCCCTATAGATGGAAATAGGAATACTACCTTGCCTCAGAGCAGAATCCCAAATGATAGGCAGCCCCCCACAAATATTGGCTGTGAGTAGGAGAGGAAAGACACACACAGGCAGAAAACAGGATTTAGCACAAGAGGCAACTCTAGCTAAAATAGGAAAGTATAGGACAGAGTACTGTACGGTCAGTATAAAAACCCTTCCAAAAATATCCACAGCAGATTATACAAAAAATTCCTCCATCTATCTAAAGACGTGGAACGTATATCTGCAACTCCAGAGAATCCTACACTCAGAGCAGGAATACAATAAAAAAACAAGCACACAGCATGTGTGCCATAGAAAAAGAAACAGACACTTATCTTTGCTGAATGGGCAGCTAAGCAGGAGAAACCAGACAGAGGTCCAACTTCTCCCAAGAACCATTGACAACTGGCAAGGACTAATGAATCCTGCAAACCTAAATACCCCAGTCAGAATTGCAATCAGCAGATACACCTGTCCAGGACTGCAGCCCAGGGACAACTGCATTACCACCTACAACCACCGGAGGGAGCCCAAAAGCAGAATTCACAACAGGAGGATATGTGATGGGTATATGGGCAATGGGATGGAGGATATGTATGATGGGTATATGGGCACTGGACTATGCGTGATGGGTATATGGGCACTGGACTATGGGATGGAGGATGTGTGATGGGTATATGGGCACTGAACTATGAGATGCAGGATGTGTGATGATCTCCCGCTTTGCCTACTGCAACATCCTTTTCTGTGGCCTCCCTGCTAACACCCTTGCACCTCTCCAGTCCATCCTTAACTCTGCTGCCCGACTAATTCACCTCTCCTCACTACTCCTCTGCTTCTCCCCTCTGCAAATCTCTTCACTGGCTCCCATTCCCTCTTCCCCTGTCCATGTATGATTTGGTCCAGTAACCCATGTATCATCAGATTGTCCTGGTTCCTCGACTTCTAACAAAGGACCTTCTTAATCCAGGCGACGTCTGGGCCGGCATGACTCTCTTTGCTCGTGACACTCATGTTTATTGAGGTAGGCACCATAGTGTTATGGACCACTACTGGTATATTATGTCCAACAGGGCAGAGGCAGGATTTGAACCCCAGTCTCCCACATTGGTGGCTGTGATTTTACTAAATGCAGCACATGTATTGCCGGCTTCTATTATATCTTTTACTGAATGTTACCGACTTTTTCCGATCATAAGAAAAATGCTCGTGTTACTGATCATGAATCCGAATGTACCATATTCGTACCGAATTTATGTTTGGAGATCGTTTTCCGAACATATTCGCTCATCTCTAATTATGGCCACCACAACCTGCTACACAAAATAAAACCCCACTCAGTATGGAGGCATTTACAGTCCACCACAACCCCAGTATAATGGCCCCTACCAGCCACACATTCAGTATGAGAGTCCCAACAGCTCTTCTCTTAATATGATGCCCCCAGAATTCCTGATATTTCATAAAAAAACACACACTACTCAGCCAACCCGGTTCCTGAGGAGCGCTGCTCTGGTCTGTGCGGTGTGAGTACTGAGGCTCCGTACTACAGGTGTGATGTAGTGACGTCATTGTGCCTGCAGTGCACGGAGTCTCAGACTCAGAAGTGAAGGCTGAATGGTGGATCAGGAGCTTTCCACTCCCTGATTCACTAATCTATTCAGCGGTATCACCGTCATGGGAATGTGGATATCGCTGACATTGTGATGATGGGAAGGAGAGGTGTTATGAAGGCAATCCAGTAACACAGTGTGCCAGTAATCAGAGCACATACAGTGATCTGACAATAACCCAAAAACAATAGAACGAGCTCTGAGACGTGGAATCTCTGTAGACCGCAATACCTGAACCTATCCTAAACACAACTAAAGGCAGCTGTGGATTGCGCCTGACACTACCTATGCAACTCGGCACAGCCTGAGGAACTGACTAGCCTGAAGATAGAAATACAAGCCTGACTTGCCTCAGAGAAATACCCCAAAGGAAAAGGCAGCCCCCCACATATAATGACTGTTAGCAAGATGAAAAGACAAAACGTAGGGATGAAATAGATTCAGCAAAGTGAGGCCCGATATTCTAGATAGAGCGAGGATAGCAAAGAGAACTTTGCAGTCTACAAAAAACCCTAAAGCAAAAAACCACGCAAAGGGGGCAAAAAGACCCACCGTGCCGAACTAACGGCACGGCGGTACACCCTTTGCGTCTCAGAGCTTCCAGCAAAAACGAATAGACAAGCTGGACAGAAAAAACAGCAACAAAAGCAAAGAAGCACTTATCTAAGCAGAGCAGCAGGCCAAGGAAAGATCCAGAAGCTCAGATCCAACACTGGAACATTGACAAGGAGCAAGGAAGACAGAATCAGGTGGAGTTAAATAACAAGGCAGCCAACGAGCTCACCAGAACACCTGAGGGAGGAAGCCCAGAAGCTGCAGTACCACTTGTGACCACAGGAGTGAATTCAGCCACAGAATTCACAACAGAGAGGGTGACCAATACCACACCCCCCCGAGCCCTGTCAATTCATATGAATCATAGCAACCGAGTGGGCTACCTTTATGGATGATACACTCCTGCCTATCCAACTATTGTATGGTAAATATCTCATAGATCCTGGGTTCATTAGTATCTGCACCAAGAATGAGGCTAAGTGAGTATTTTATTAATGGTAGGAGGTAGTCAGTGAGGTGGATGGATTCAAGCTTGAGGAGGATAATTTGCATATTCCAGGTGCCTTCTGGGAAAAGCGAAAAGTCTCCCTCAGCAAGAAGATCGTTGGGTACAGCCGGGACCAGCTGCTTGGAAAGCATCACCAAACCAGGGATTCAAGCTTGAGGAGGATAATTTGCATATTCCAGGTGCCTTCTGGGAAAAGCGAAAAGTCTCCCTCAGCAAGAAGATCGTTGGGTACAGCCGGGACCAGCTGCTTGGAAAGCATCACCAAACCAGGGATTCAAGCTTGAGGAGGATAATTTGCATATTCCAGGTGCCTTCTGGGAAAAGCGAAAAGTCTCCCTCAGCAAGAAGATCGTTGGGTACAGCCGGGACCAGCTGCTTGGAAAGCATCACCAAAATTTTTGCCTGTAGGACATTATTGCAAGACAGCTTGGCTGAGTAGATTACACAAGAAGGAAAAACACACAGCAAGTCAGCAGGATCTAGGAGCAACATGGCAGATGTGACAACCTACATGGTGACCTGCAGCATGTGCTACATGTTCACAGATCGACCAGAAGAAGAATCCAATTTCAGAAGTGTAGACTAGTGGCCCTTTTAGAAGAAAAGGTACGGGGTCTGGAAGAAAGAATAGCAACTTTGAAACTCATCAAAGAGAATGAAGACTTCCTAGACAGAACAGAAGCATCTCTACTGGTCACAGAAGGTGAAAAAAGTGTCAGAGAACCTCCAAAAGCAGATGAATGGAAGCATGTGACCAAAAGAAGCAAGAAGACGATGGAGAAATCACCAACCACACAACTGAAGAACCGATATCAAATCTTTGTAGAGGATGAAGATGGCACACCTAAGGATAAAGCAATACCAGCAAGCAAAAAAGAAAAGGGCACACAGCAACAAGTGACAGCAAAAAGTACAGCCAAGACAGCAAAAAGTACAGCCAAGAAGCAACGAAGAGTGGTGGTGGTGGGAGACTCACTACTGAGAGGCACAGAAGCAGCCATCTGCAGACCGGACATAACCGCAAGAGAAGTATGCTGCCTTCCAGGTGCGATGATCAAGGATGTGACCGATAGGATACCAAAGCTCTTCAGCTCCAGGGACGTCCACCCATTTCTTCTGATACATGTTGGCACCAATGACACGGCAAGGAAGGACCTACCGACAATCTGCAAGGACTTTGAAGAGTTGGGGAAGAAAGTAAAGGAACTGGATGCACAGGTATATTTTTCTTCTATCCTTCCAGTAGACGGGCATGGCACCAGGAGATGGAACAGGATCCTTGATGCGAACAACTGGCTAAGACGATGGTGCAGACAACAAGGATTCGGATTCCTGGACCACGGTGTGAATTACTTGTACGATGGACTCCTCGCCAGAGACGGACTACACCTCAACAAACCTGGGAAACACACATTCGCCAGAAGTCTCGCTACACTCATCAGGAGGGTGTTAAACTAGAAGAAGAGGGGATGGGAAGAAAAACATTAGACTCGAACAAAGAAGAACCAGGAAAACATACTCAGAGTGGAGGTAAGAACATTTCTAAAACAATCCACAGCAAGGAGATTGGAACAAAACAAAAACCTCTAAACTGCATGCTCGCAAATGCCAGAAGCCTGACAAACAAGATGGAAGAAATAGAAGCAGAAATATCTACAGGTAACTTTGACATAGTGGGAATAACCGAGACATGGTTAGATGAAAGCTATGACTGGGCAGTTAACTTACAGGGTTACAGTCTGTTTAGAAAGGATCGTAAAAATCAGAGAGGAGGAGGGGTTTGTCTCTATGTAAAGTCTTGTCTAAAGTCCACTTTAAAGGAGGAGATTAGCGAAGGGAATGAGGATGTCGAGTCCATATGGGTCGAAATTCATGGAGGGAAAAATGGTAACAAAATTCTCATTGGGGTCTGTTACAAACCCCCAAATATAACAGAAACCATGGAAAGTCTACTTCTAAAGCAGATAGATGAAGCTGCAACCCATAATGAGGTCCTGGTTATGGGGGACTTTAACTACCCGGATATTAACTGGGAAACAGAAACCTGTGAAACCCATAAAGGCAACAGGTTTCTGCTAATAACCAAGAAAAATTATCTTTCACAATTGGTGCAGAATCCAACCAGAGGAGCAGCACTTTTAGACCTAATACTATCTAATAGACCTGACAGAATAACAAATTTGCAGGTGGTCGGGCATCTAGGAAATAGCGACCACAATATTGTACAGTTTCACCTGTCTTTCACTAGGGGGACTTGTCAGGGAGTCACAAAAACACTGAACTTTAGGAAGGCAAAGTTTGACCAGCTTAGAGATGCCCTTAATCTGGTAGACTGGGACAATATCCTCAGAAATAAGAATACAGATAATAAATGGAAAATGTTTAAGAACATCCTAAATAGGCACTGTAAGCGGTTTATACCTTGTGGGAATAGAAGGACTAGAAATAGGAAAAACCCAATGTGGCTAAACAAAGAAGTAAGACAGGCAATTAAAAGTAAAAAGAAAGCATTTGCACTACTAAAGCAGGATGGCACCATTGAAGCTCTAAAAAACTATAGGGAGAAAAATACTTTATCTAAAAAACTAATTAAAGCTGCCAAAAAGGAAACAGAGAAGCACATTGCTAAGGAGAGTAAAACTAATCCCAAACTGTTCTTCAACTATATCAATAGTAAAAGAATAAAAACTGAAAATGTAGGCCCCTTAAATAGTGAGGAAAGAATGGTTGTAGATGACGAGGAAAAAGCTAACATATTAAACACCTTCTTCTCCACGGTATTCACGGTGGAAAATGAAATGCTAGGTGAAATCCCAAGAAACAATGAAAACCCTATATTAAGGGTCACCAATCTAACCCAAGAAGAGGTGCGAAACCGGCTAAATAAGATTAAAATAGATAAATCTCCGGGTCCAGATGGCATACACCCACGAGTACTAAGAGAACTAAGTAATGTAATAGATAAACCATTATTTCTTATTTTTAGGTACTCTATAGCGACGGGGTCTGTTCCGCAGGACTGGCGCATAGCAAATGTGGTGCCAATATTCAAAAAGGGCTCTAAAAGTGAACCTGGAAATTATAGGCCAGTAAGTCTAACCTCTATTGTTGGTAAAATATTTGAAGGGTTTCTGAGGGATGTTATTCTGGATTATCTCAATGAGAATAACTGTTTAACTCCATATCAGCATGGGTTTATGAGAAATCGCTCCTGTCAAACCAATCTAATCAGTTTTTATGAAGAGGTAAGCTATAGGCTGGACCACGGTGAGTCATTGGACGTGGTATATCTCGATTTTTCCAAAGCGTTTGATACCGTGCCGCACAAGAGGTTGGTACACAAAATGAGAATGCTTGGTCTGGGGGAAAATGTGTGTAAATGGGTTAGTAACTGGCTTAGTGATAGAAAGCAGAGGGTGGTTATAAATGGTATAGTCTCTAACTGGGTCGCTGTGACCAGTGGGGTACCGCAGGGGTCAGTATTGGGACCTGTTCTCTTCAACATATTCATTAATGATCTGGTAGAAGGTTTACACAGTAAAATATCGATATTTGCAGATGATACAAAACTATGTAAAGCAGTTACTACAAGAGAAGATAGTATTCTGCTACAGATGGATCTGGATAAATTGGAAACTTGGGCTGAAAGGTGGCAGATGAGGTTTAACAATGATAAATGTAAGGTTATACACATGGGAAGAAGGAATCAATATCACCATTACACACTGAACGGGAAACCACTGGGTAAATCTGACAGGGAGAAGGACTTGGGGATCCTAGTTAATGATAAACTTACCTGGAGCAGCCAGTGCCAGGCAGCAGCTGCCAAGGCAAACAGGATCATGGGGTGCATTAAGAGAGGTCTGGATACACATGATGAGAGCATTATACTGCCTCTGTACAAATCCCTAGTTAGACCGCACATGGAGTACTGTGTCCAGTTTTGGGCACCGGTGCTCAGGAAGGATATAATGGAACTAGAGCGAGTACAAAGGAGGGCAACAAAATTAATAAAGGGGATGGGAGAACTACAATACCCAGATAGATTAGCGAAATTAGGATTATTTAGTCTAGAAAAAAGACGACTGAGGGGCGATCTAATAACCATGTATAAGTATATAAGGGGACAATACAAATATCTCGCTGAGGATCTGTTTATACCAAGGAAGGTGACGGGCACAAGAGGGCATTCTTTGCGTCTGGAGGAGAGAAGGTTTTTCCACCAACATAGAAGAGGATTCTTTACTGTTAGGGCAGTGAGAATCTGGAATTGCTTGCCTGAGGAGGTGGTGATGGCGAACTCAGTCGAGTGGTTCAAGAGTGGCCTGGATGTCTTCCTGGAGCAGAACAATATTGTATCATACAATTATTAGGTTCTGTAGAAGGACGTAGATCTGGGGATTTATTATGATGGCATATAGGCTGAACTGGATGGACAAATGTCTTTTTTTGGCCTTACTAACTATGTATATTTTGCATGTAGGGGGCAGTACTGTGGGAACATTATATAGTGGGGGATGGCAGTACTGTAGGAACATTACACTGTGTGTGAGGGGGATGCCAGTCATGTGGAAACATTATCCTGTGTCTGTGGGAAGCCACTATTGTGGGAAAAAATACTGCATTTGGTGGGATGGTGGTACTGTAGGGACATTATACTGTGTGTGAGGGTATGGCGGTACTATGAGAATATTTGTGCTGTGCTGCATATGTACAAAAAGACTGCTATCTGCCGTCCAGACGGGACCATGTGACATCAATGGGAAGAGGGAGGGTTTCCGGAGGGAAGAGTCTAGAGGGTGCACCTGGTCAGGAGACCTTGATGACGCAGTTACTGATATTATAAAGGCCAGAGCCCCAAAGGCAGAACAGATTTGGCGCCAAGCAAAGGAAAGGGGTGCGGGGAAGAATCTGAGGTACCAGCTCATGGTAAAGTGCCCGAGGCAGCTGGGTGTGGGGCAGAACCCTGCTTACAGGGCATAATGGGGGCATTACACTGTGTGGGGCCAAGAAAGGGGCCCTGTACTAGGAGAACAATCCGCTCCCTCACTTCCTGTCCTCCATAGTTGGCTCGTATGTATCTATTACAGGAAACAGAACAACAACGTTATGATTCTTATAAAGTGGCAACAACAACCCCAAAAGAGTCTCAGTGCAGAAGGGGTTAATGTCCCCCGCGCTCAGTAATGGGGAATCTCCACATACCTCCACCTGCAGAGCCGCACTCCACATATATGGCTGCTCTGTGCGCACAGGACCTGTGATGAGGTCACAGGGGGAGGAGTCAGGGGTCACGTGATCCACAGTGAAGACGCTACATGGAGACTTCTCCTCAATCAGTGACATTTCCGCCATTATTCGCCCTCACTACTGGCACAATTATCTCGCGCCGCCTTTTCTACACAATGTTCTGTGTCGAATGTAACGTGTGATTTCTCTGGAGACAAATAGACCCCACACATGAGGGGATTATTACCGGTTATCGGACGTCTAGTATATGGCGGCATATGATTCTGCTATAGACTCCATACCAGGAGCACCGAGCATTTCCGGGTTTGCTCGGCGGGAGTTCGGGTTCCCGCCCTGCATGTTTGGCGCTCTTTAGAGCCAATAAACATGCAGGGATTGTCTGTAATGCCGTAGCCATGTTGGTTGTGGCATGACAGTGATTGGCTGGCCGCACAGCATCATCAGGTCTATAAGATACCTGGCGCCGCCCTGCTCGTCGCATTCAGCTCCGGAATCAGACAGTGTAGGGAGAGCTTCTGCCGAGATCGGGTCAGATGTGGGGGGTTTTCAGTTAGTGAGGGTCTATCATCATAGAATCCACAAATCCAGCTAAACCAACAGTCCTTCTAAGGACTAATTCCGGAGTATATAGATTGCAGTGCTAGGTAGGCAGGGGAGTGTATGTGGCTCTATACATATCAGTACAAGGCCTGCAGGCGCTGTATGTGGGTATATAGATATCACTGCATACATCAAGAGGGTCCATTCCATCACTGTCTGCTGCTGCCTATTACATATATACATAGCCCCAGCTATCAGAGGCCAGGAATAATATTTTTTGCATCTTAATCCTGATTATTTTATTCCAGAGCCCCCTTTTTTCTCCATTTGCTTGTTGACACTGCAGACTACAGCCAGATCCTTTTCATAGTTCAGCGTAAAAATCCATCTATTTTACACGGGTTTGCCCGTCCCAGCGATCACATCTGAGTGCGCAGAAAATTCTGCCATTTTTTGTGGTACTGTAATATTTTTTTTGCAGTGTCTTATCCAATTACTTGACACCATTTTGCTGCCCAAAAATTTTTTAGCAAATGGGCAGATATTGTAAACTGAGTTTTGTATGCCACACGGATCACATATTGTATTCAAAATTGTGCCATTTCAGGGCTCCAAAGATTTTTTTGTTGTGCCATTGCCTACTTATTCACACAATTTTCCTGGCCAAAAAAAAAAAAAATACAGGCCTGATATTTGAAAGTGGGCTATCTCTGTCACACGCCTCATCTATTTGTGGGCTACAAATTGAGGCATTTGAGGCCTCCATTCACCTTTTTTGCTGTGTGTGTTACAACGCTAAACAGTTACATTTTATGATTGGAGTATTAACCCCTTTCTGCTATATGACGTACTATCCCGTCGAGGTGACCTGGGACTTAATTCCCAGGGAAGGGATAGTAGTTCATGGGCGATCAGCCGCACTCACAGGGGGAGCGCAGCCGATCACCGCGGGTGTCAGCTGATTATTACAGCTGACATCCAGCACTATGTGCCAGGAGTGGTCACAGACCGTGTTCGGTACATTAACCCCCGGAACACTGCGATCAAGTATGATCACAGCGTTCCAGCGGCATAGGGAAGCATCGCGCAGGGAGGGGGCAGGACTTGCGTTTTTACGAGTGTCTTCTCCCTGCTGGCCCCGGATCCAAAATGGTCACGGGGCTCCTTCCGGGTCCTGCAGGGAGGTGGCTTGCAAGCCTGCAGCACTGCCTGTCATATCACACTGCCTGTTAGTATCGCCACATCTGTAACGTCCTGACTAGGGTTGAGCGAAACGGGTCGACCAGATTCAGAAGTCGCCAACTTTTGGCAAAGTCGGGTTTCATGAAACCCGACCCGACCCGACCCCTGTGTGAGGTCGGCGATCTTCTGATCTGGAATCGGAATTCCGATACCGATTCCCGATATGTTTAAGATATCGGGAATCGGTATCGGAATTCATATTTAAGTTTAAAATAAAGAATAAAAAAATATTGATATACTCACCCTCGGATGCGCCCTGGTTCTCACCGGCAGCCTTCCTTCCTAAGAATGAGCGCCTGAAGGGCCTTCGATGACATCGCGGCTTGTGATTGGTCGCGTGAGCGGTCACATGGGCGGTCACGCGGCCAATCACAAGCCGCGACGTCATCTAAGGTCCTTCAGGCGCTAATTCTTAGGAAGGAAGCGTCCGAGGGCGCGTCCGAGGGTGAGTATATTCCTAATAGGTATATACTCACCCTCGGACGCGCCCTGGTTCTAACCCGCAGCCTTCCTTCCTAAGAATCAGCGCCTGAATGACCTTAGATGATGTCGCGGCTTGTGATTGGTCGCGTGACGCCCATGTGACTGCTCACACGACCAATCACAAGCCGCGACGTCATCGAAGGTCCTTCAGGCGCTCATTCTTAGGAAGGAAGGCTGCCGGTAAGAACCAGGGCGCGTCCGAGGGTAAGTATATCAATATTTTTTATTTTGATTCTTTATTTTACACTTAAATATGGATCCCAGGGCCTGAAGGAGAGTTTCCTCTCCTTCAGACCCTGGGAACCATTAGAAACCCAATGCACTGCATTGGGTTTTGTGTTTCGGCCGACCCCGACCCCAACTTTTCTATAGGATTGGCCGATTTCACTCGACCCGACTTTTGAAAAAGTCGGGTTTCGTGAAACCCGACCCGATCCTATAAAAAGAAAAGTCGCTCAACCCTAGTCCTGACCTATAAAACTGTCCCACTAGTTAACCCCTTCAGTGAACACCGTAAAAAAAAAAAAAAAAAAAAAAAAAAGAGGCAAAAAACAACGCTTTATTATCATACTGCCGAACACAAACTGGAATAGCACGCGATCAAAAAGACAGATATCAATAACCATGGTACCTCTGAAAACGTCATCTTGTCCCGCAAAAAATGAGCCACCATACATTATCATCAGTGAAAAAATTAAAAAGTTATAGTCCTCAGAATAAAGCGATGCAAAATAATTATTTTTTATATAAAATAGTTTTTATCGTATAAAAGCGCCAAAACATCAAAAAAATTATATAAATGAGGTATCGCTGTAATCGTACTGACCTGTTAATAAAACTGCTTTATTCATTTTACCAAACGCGGAACAGTATAAACACCCCTCCCCCCAAAAAAAAGAATTTCATGCATAGCTGATTTTTGGTAATTCTGCCTTACAAAAATCGGAATAAAAAGCGATCAAAAAATGCCACGTGCCCGAAAATGGTACCAATACAAACGTCAACTCGTCCTGCAAAACACAAGACCTCGCATGACTCTGTGGACCAAAATATGGAAAAATTATAGCTCTCAAAATGTGGTAACGCAAAAACTATTTTTTGCAAAAAAAGCGTCTTTTAGTCTGTGACGGCTGCCAATCATAAAAATCCGCTAAAAAAAACTATTGTAAATAGTAAATCAAACCCCCCTTCATCACCTCCTTAGCTAGGGAAAAATAATATAATAAAAAAAGTATTTATTTCCATTTTCCCATTAGGGTTAGGGCTAGGGTTAGGGTTGGGGCTAAAGTTAGGGTTGGGGCTAAAGTTAGGGTTATGGTTGGGGCTAAAGTTAGGGTTTGGATTACATTTACGGTTGGGGTAAGGGTTGGGATTAGGGTTAGGGGTGTGTCAGGGTTAGGGTTATGGTTAGGGGTGTGGTTAGGGTTGGGATTACGGATAGGGGCGTGTTCGGGTTAGGGGTTTGGTTAGGGTTATTGTTAGGGTTGGGATTAGGGTTAGGGGTTTGTTTGGATTAGGGTTTCAGTTAGAATTGGGCGGTTTCCACTGTTTAGGCACATAAGGGGCTCTCTAAACGCGACATGGCGTCCGATCTCAATTCCAGTCAATTCTGCGTTGAAAAAGTAAAACAGTGCTCCATCACTTCCATGCTCTCCAATATGCCCAATCAGGGGTGTACCCCAATATATGGGGTATCATCGTACTCAGGTCAAATTGAACAACATATTTTGGAGTCCAATTTCTCATTACCCTTGGGAAAATAAAAATTTGGGGGCTAAAAATCATTTTTGTTTTTTTATTTTCACGGCTCTGCGTTATAAACTGTAGTGAAACACAAGTTGCTTGGGGAGACTAGTTTCCAATATGGGGTCACTTGTGGGGGATTTCTACTGTTTAGGTACATTAGGGGCTCTGCAAACGCAACGTGACGCCTGCAGACCAATCCATCTAAGTCTGCATTCCAAACGGCGCTCCTTCCCTTCCGAGCTCTGCCATGCGCCCAAACAGTGGTTCCCCCACATATGGGGTATCAGCGTACTCAGGACAAATTGGACCACAACTTTTGGTGTCCAATTTCTCCTGTTACCCTTGTGAAAATACAAAACTGGGGGCAAAAAAATAATTTTTGTGGAAAAAAAATGTTTTTTATCTTCACGGCTCTGCGTTATAAACTGTAGTGAAACACTTGGGGGTTCAAAGTTCTCACAACACATCTACATAAGTTCCTTAGGGGGTATACTTTCCAAAATGGTGTCACTTATGGGGGGTTTCCATTGTTTAGGCACATCAGGGGCTCTGCAAACACGACATGGCGTCCTATCTCAATTCCAGTCAATTTTGTATTGAAAAGTGAAATGGCGCTCTTTCACTTTCGAGCTTTGCCATGCGCCCAAACAGTGGTTTACCCCCACAAATGGGGTATCCGCGTACTCAGGAAAAATTGCACAACAACTTTTGGGTCCAATTTCTTCTGTTAACTCTAAATAAGATATAATTAAGGTTTCAGACACATACTCATATAAATACCCTATTCCAATACCACTTTATTTGTTAAAAGAACCCACAATTGGTTCACACCAAAATGACAAAAAACAGACACAAATCAAAAAAAGTGCTCAAAAAGTCCTTTTAAAATATTGGGGGGATCTAGATGTCCTTGGTATATTGCCTAAGCTCAACCTACCTAACCGCGGGGGTTGGCACCCTAAGGGGGAGCGTTATGGCGCCCCCGCTCCACGATGGCTAACCCTAGGGACCCTAGTAAACCCTACCGCCACTAGAGGATCCCTCTGCCCAGTGTCTAGAGGGACCACTAACAATAGACATAGATCAATCCTATGCTATAGAAGACCCTAGACCCCAACATATTAAAAACATATATACTGGACACATACAGCAGACTAGTGGCCCAACTGGTGAAGAAGTTAATTTACAAAAAACCTTTCGCAGATACAAGAATCGATGTTGATGGAATAATCATACATGCATCAAGTTTGCTATTGAAATGGTTTAAATACACCGACCGTCTGAACCTGTTATTGATACTCTATAACAGCCGTAGATCACTGAGATGTTATCATATCATGATAAATTTACTGGCACATCAGGATCAATCCTGGAGACATTAATCCATACGCCCCTTGTCCATATTGATTCATTTAGCCAGTCAAATTATAACGTCTCAACATCACCGAATGACATATAGAGCTCCCAAATAGATTGTATCGATCTAGGAAGCAAAAAAATGGTCACTGACCAGATCAGATGGACAAATATTGATACTCATCTTATTTTCACCTGCCACCTGCCATGTAGGTATTAATGCCTCATTAGGCTCATCTGGAGGCCCGATTAGTGGATATCGTGTGTCCCGATATGGTGTATTGACTAAGCCATGATAGAACACCCTCCTTTTAAAACTACCACCATAGACAGAATGCCCACCAATGGTGATTCACCCGTCATCACAAGACCGCCCCTCGATATTGTGAGCTCATGCCCTAGCTGGAACACATATTCTATCCAGCCAATCACCAGAGAGCAAGTGGAGCGCAGAGGTACTCTCACCTCTCACATATCCTGGACTCAGGTTCCACTTCCGGGTGGGGATCTTGCGATATTCGTGCCCCCACAATGCGCATTGTTGTGAATTCCGCTCTTGGGCTCCCTCCGGTGGTTGTAAGTGGCACTTTTGTGAGTTCTGCTCTTGGGCTCCCTCCGGTGGTTTTAAGTGGAATGGCTGCTCCTTGGATTTAGCAGTCAGCAGCTGCTTCCACTAATTGTCTTTCTGCTCGGCTATTTAGCCTGGCTCTTCCCTTCAGCTTGTGCCACTTGTCAATGGTTCCTGGTTGGATTCACATCTCTGCTTGGATTTCCCTGATATCCTGACCAGTTCAGCAAAGATAAGTCCTTGCTTTGCTCTTCTCTGTCCACATGTTGTGGATTTCATTGTTCGGTACATTCTATGTTTTTGTCCAGCTTGTCAGTATGGATTAATTCAGTTAAGCTGGAAGCTCTGGGAAGCAGATTTACCCTCCACACCTTTAGTCAGGTGTGGAGATTTTTGTAAACTCTGTGGCGGATTTTTCTAGTTTTTAATACTGACCGCACAGTATTCCGTCCTGTTCTATCTATCTAGCTAGACTGGCCTCCTCTGCTACATCCTGGTTTCATTCTACGTATGTCTTTTCCCTCTCCACTCACAGTCATTATTTGTGGGGGGCTATCTATTCTTTGGGGATTTTCTCTGAGGCAAGATAGCTTTCCTGTTTCTATCTTTAGGGGTAGTTAATTCTCAGGCTGTGACGAGGTGTCTAGGGAGTGACAGGAACATCCCACGGCTGCTTCTAGTGTGGTGTTGAGCTTAGGAACTGCGGTCAGTACAGGTACCACCTCCTTCAGAGCTTGTCCCATGTTGCTCCTAAACCACCAGTTCATAACAGCGCATATGCCAAACAGCCAATCCTACGTTGTGAAGCAGACACTCCCCTTTCGAGTCAAGCTGCGCTTCACAGGCCTCCAGCAGACCTCGCCTCCGTATGGAGATGCCACGACACTGACACCAACTCACTGTGCACGTTCCAGCTGCCCGGCACTAAATCTGGCTGAATACTGTGGAACGCAATCTTTCCCCCTTAGCTGCAGTTAGGCTCCACTGCGCAGGCTCAAAGCGGAACGCACCGCACAGGCTCAAGGCAGAACGCACCGCCATGTCCAGAAAAACGCGCCCATCCAGGCAAAAAGTTGCAAAAGTTCTCCATTTTTGTAAATGAACATATGCAACCAATGTACCGTACATGGGATTTAATATACAGGAGAAAAAAATAAAAATAAAGGGTGTTTTTATCCTCTAGGGCAATCAGCCACGTCCCATGGCCAAATTCTATGGTCAGTTTTAGGAGGAGAGATAAGAGTGATCTTTCATAGTAATCTATGAAGCTCCTGTTATATAAAGGAGACTTAACAACAATTTGGAACTGAACCAGCATTTCTCACCTAAGGTCTTCAGATATACATTCACAAACTAGCTACAGGAAGCATGCATGAGACAATTGTTCATTTAACCCTTTCGGCTCCATCCTGAATATCCACTCACATTCCCTTTTCAAAATGGCCTTATCAATGTCTCCTCCTCGAGGGTTCACGTTGACCACCTCAATAACCATCAATTTAATGTCCATTTCCATTATGGGAAGTCTGCATATGTTTTGCCAATGGGGTGTCCCTGTTATTTCTAATATCCCCATATGCTCCCCCACTCTTCTTCTGAATTTCCTTTTTGTCTTGCCCACATAATCTCTGGGACAGGAGCAAGTAGCCATGCATACCACCCCTGTAGTCTTACAATTGGAAAAATTACTTTGATAAAAAATCTTTCCTGTTGCAGAGCTACTAAATGACTTCCCAGGTTGCATCCATTTGCACATACTGCAGTTACCACATTGAAATAAGCCACATGGTTTCCTATCTAGCCATGTTCCCCTTGTTACTGGCCTTCTATATTGGCTATGTACCAGCATGTCTTTTATTGATCTCCCTTTTCTAAAGGTAGTATTGGGATGTTCACCCACCAGATCTTTAATATCCGGATCCATTTTTAAAATGTCCCAGTGTCTTGTAAGGACTTGCCTAACTTCCTGGTGTCGGAGATCAAATGTGCCAATAATTCTAATAGTTTCCGTGGGGTCGCTATCGATGCGTTTCTGTCAAAGTTGTTGCCTACTCGCTTTTTTTGCGTGCTCATACGCTGTATCCAGGACATGTCTGGGATATCCCTTTTCCCTGAATCTATTATACATGTCCCCTGCTTGATTGTAAAAAAGATCATTTCTTGAGCAATTCCTCCTCAACCTTAGAAATTGGCCCTTAGGAATTCCCCTTTTTAGAGGGACTTGATGATGACTTTGCCAATGTAGAAGGCTATTAGTGCTAGTCGGTTTCCGATAGATACTGGTGTAAACATTTCCCCAGGTCTCCCTTCTTATTTTAACATCCAAAAAAGCTATTTCCTCCTTTTGAATCTCTGAAGTAAAGCCGAGGCCTATAGCATTTTGATTACGCTCCCTTAGAAATTCTTCAAATTGATCTTTCGTTCCTGTCCATATTATAAACACATCATCTATAAATCTATACCACATAGATATATGATCTTGCCACCATTTAGTATCGCCGCCAAACACGATCGTCTCCTCCCACCAGCCCAGGAACAGATTTGCATACCATGGGGCACAAGGACTCCCCATCGCAGTGCCCCTGAGCTGGTGGGAGTGTTTGCCATCAAAGGTGAAGGCATTATGGGTAAGTGTGAATTCAAGAAAAGACAACACAAAGCTATTATGTTCGTCACATGCTACTGATCTTTGTTGCAAAAAATATTCAACACCCCCAATCCCCACTCGGTGTGGTATGCTACTATATAGAGCCTCTATATCAATAGATGCCAGCCAGGAATCCTCTTCAAGGTGAATACCCTCAAGTCTAAGTAACAGATCTTCTGTGTCTCTCAAATATGATGGAATGGAAACAACAAAGGGGCGTAAGATTTGATCTATATAAATGCCGCAGTTTTGTGTTAAAGTGTCTACCCCTGAGACAATGGGTCATCCCTTAAGTTGATCCAGATCCTTGTGGACTTTAGGAGAGCATAAAATGTCATCACCAGTGGAAATGTGGGCAGCAAAGAATCAAATTCAGCTTTGGAGATCAATCTATCGGAAAGTGCCCCCTCCAATAGTCCCTTGAGCTCTTCCTTGAAGGTAGCTAGTGGACTACCAGTCAGTACTTCATACGTCGTATTATGATGTAGGATAGTGATCCATAATCACCAGGTTACCACCTTTATCGGAAGATTTTATTATCACCTGGCCATTTTTCTTTAAGGCCTCCAGGGCTCCCTGTTCACCCTCCGACAGATTTCCTTCCCTATCCCATTCTGAACTTTTCAATTTTTTGAGATCTCTCTCAACCAGCAGTGAGAATATATCAATATTGCCAGTATCTTCCTGTGGTGGCATCTTGACACTTCTGTTTTTCAGGGCTGTAAACGGGCCTTTACCATCCTCAGGGGCTCTATCATTCTCCTGAAGGAGATCCCTGAATGCCATATAGCCTTCCATATCCTCATCACTGAGGCCCTGTTGATAACACTCCTCACTGCTAACGTGCCTAAAGAATTTCTTCCATTTGAGTTTCCTACAAAACAGGTTGAGGTCCTTTACCCCCTCAAAGCAATTAAATTTACTTGTTGGTACAAAATTGAGGCCTCTTGACAAGACCGCTAAGTCATCTGGGTAATTTCGCAAAGCATCACTGGGAACGGAGGCTGGCGGCAGCATTGCGCGCATCGGCACAGCTTCGCTGGACGCGGGAGGGTGAGTATATAACTATTTTTATTTCAATTTTTTTTAACAGGGATATGGTGCCCACACTGCTGTATACTACGTGGGCTGTGTTATATACTGCATGGCCTGTGTTATATACTGCGTGGGCTGTGCTATATACTACATGGCTGTGTTATATACTGCGTGGGCTGTGATATATTACGTGGGCTGTTTTATATAATACATGGCTGCTATATACTACGTGGGCTGTGTTATATACTGCGTGGCTTGTGTTATATACTGCGTGGGCTGTGCTATATATTATGTGGGCTGTGTTATATATTACGTGGGCTGTTATATACTACGTGGCTGTGCTATATACTACGGGGCTGTCTGTGTTACATAGGCTGTGCTATGTACTACGTGGGTTGTGTTATATACTGCGTGGGCAGTGTTATATACTGCGTGGGCTGTTCTATATACTACATGGCTGCTATATACTACATGGCTGCTATATACTATGTGGCTATGTTATGTGGGTTGTGCTATATGTCTTCCATCCGTCACCATGGCATATACGTATAAGGTTATATGCCCCTCTCACGTTAAGTCTGTAAAACCATTTATCTCCAGTTAATTGGCTAAACAGGTCAGGTGTAAGGGGTAAAGGATCGGGAAGGTGAGCTGTGATTTTATTACTCTCTCTGAAGTCCAAGCATGGACGCCGCCCTCCATCCTATTACCAAAACCCCACAGTGAATGGAGAGGTGCATGGCTGTATATGACCCTTAGCCGGACACTGGAAGGGGTAAATAAGCGAGATTTCGGCATTTTAGCTCCTGGTGTTGAGGCGATAGCACAATCATATGCCGCCATATACTAGACGTCCGGTAACCGGTAATAATTCCCTCATGTGTGGGGTCTATTTGTCTCCAGAGAAATCACACGTTACATTCCACACAGAACATTGTGTAGAAAAGGCGGCGCGAGGTAATTGTGCCAGTAGTGAGGGCGAATAATGGCGGAAATGTCACTGACTGAGGAGAAGTCTCCATGTAGCGTCTTCACTGCGGATCACGTGACCCCTGACTCCTCCCTCCTGTGACCTCATCACAGGTCCTGTGCGCACAGAGCAGCCATATATGTGGAGGGTTGTGGCTAAATCCAAGTCGGCTAAAGGACCTGGTCCCTCTGCCGACTTGGATTTAGCCGACTCCGTATAGAGAAAGCTAAATCCCAGTCGGCTGTAGCCCTGGTCCTTCTGTGCACTGGGATTTAGCTTTCTCACACAGAGTAGGCTATTTCCAAGTCGGCAGAGCGACCAGGTCCTTTAGCTCAGGGGTCCCCAACTCCAGTCCTCAAGGCCCACCAACAGGTAATGTTTTCAGGATTTCCTTTGCATTGCACAGGTGATGCAATTATTACCTGGGCAAGACTAAGGAAATCCTGAAAACATGACCTGTTGGTGGGCCTTGAGGACTGGAGTTGGGGACCCCTGCTTTAGCTGACTTGGATTTCGCCTGCTCTATATAAGAATGCTGAATCCCAGTAGATAGAAGGCCCCTGACTGTATATAGATATATATATGAATCCTGTCATGTGATTTTTTGAGCTGCAGACTAGATATGACATCTGATTACACATTTATTTATATGTGACATTTATACACAAGCATTTTCCCCTTAATCCCAGTGTGTACAATATTCTGCGCCAATCTCATCCGTGTCCCGTTTTATTTTCTGGTGATCATTTTTGTAGATCACACGACCACAGATTTTTCCATGCATGCACCTAGGAGTGTTTTAACCCTCGGGCGATTTTCCGTTTTTTAACATTTTTTTTTCCTTCCCATAACTTATTTTTCCATCCACATCGCCAATGGGATTTTTTTTTTTTTTTTGGCGGGACGTTATTATTGATACCATTTTGGCGCGGATACCATGTTTTGATCACCTTATTTCATTTTATTGCAATGTTGCGGCGACAAAAAAAAACGTAATTATGGCGTTTCAAGTTTACTTCTCGTTATGCCGTTTACCAATCAGATTATTTTATATTTTGATTGGTCAGACCTTTCTGAACACATCAATTCCCAATTTATTTATTTATTTTAATGGAGCAAAAGCGATATTTTTTTTTTCTTATATTTTTATGATATATGACGTAACTTGTAGATCACATAACCACAGATTTTTTTTCCATGCATGCACCTAGGAGTTAACTCTCCAGCGATTTTAATTTTTTTAATATTTTTTTTTCCTGCCCATAACTTATTTTTCCATCCACATCGCCTTTGGGATTTTTTTTTTATTTTGGCGGGACGTTCTTATTGATGCCATTTTGGCGCGGATACCATGTTTTGATCACCTCTTATTTCATTTTATTGCAATGTTGCGGCGACCAAAAAAAAGTCATTATGGCGTTTCGAGTTTTTTTCTCGTTATGCCGTTTACTGATCAGATTATTTTACATTTTGATGGGCGGCACGGTGGCACAGTGGTTAGCACTGCAGTCTTGCAGCGCTGGAGTCCTGGGTTCAAACCCCACCCAGGACAACATCTGCAAAGAGTTTGTATGTTCTAGTTAGTCAGGATGGCCGAGTGGTCTAAGGCGCCAGACTCAAGAGTGATCTCTTTCCCCAAAAGATGAAAAGATGGGTGTTCTGGTTTCCGTATGGAGGCGTGGGTTCAAATCCCACTTCTGACAGCTCCTTTTATGGGAAAATGTGTGTAAATGGGTTAGTAACTGGCTTAGTGATAGAAAGCAGAGGGTGGTTATAAATGATATAGTCTCTAACTGGGTCGCTGTGACCAGTGGGGTACCGCAGGGGTCAGTATTGGGACCTGTTCTCTTCAACATATTCATTAATGATCTGGTAGAAGGTTTACACAGTAAAATATCGATATTTGCAGATGATACAAAACTATGTAAAGCAGTTAATACAAGAGAAGATAGTATTCTGCTACAGATGGATCTGGATAAGTTGGAAACTTGGGCTGAAAGGTGGCAGATGAGGTTTAACAATGATAAATGTAAGGTTATACACATGGGAAGAGGGAATCAATATCACCATTACACACTGAACGGGAAACCACTGGGTAAATCTGACAGGGAGAAGGACTTGGGGATCCTAGTTAATGATAAACTTACCTGGAGCAGCCAGTGCCAGGCAGCAGCTGCCAAGGCAAACAGGATCATGGGGTGCATTAAAAGAGGTCTGGATACACATGATGAGAGCATTATACTGC
Organism: Ranitomeya imitator; assembly: GCF_032444005.1. Lineage (NCBI taxonomy): Eukaryota > Metazoa > Chordata > Amphibia > Anura > Dendrobatidae > Ranitomeya > Ranitomeya imitator. The sequence goes on from NC_091283.1 coordinate 238,669,296, forward strand.
CTCTGTACAAATCCCTAGTTAGACCGCACATGGAGTACTGTGTCCAGTTTTGGGCACCGGTGCTCAGGAAGGATATAATGGAACTAGAGAGAGTACAAAGGAGGGCAACAAAATTAATAAAGGGGATGGGAGAACTACAATACCCAGATAGATTAGCGAAATTAGGATTATTTAGTCTAGAAAAAAGACGACTGAGGGGCGATCTAATAACCATGTATAAGTATATAAGGGGACAATACAAATATCTCGCTGAGGATCTGTTTATACCAAGGAAGGTGACGGGCACAAGGGGGCATTCTTTGCGTCTGGAGGAGAGAAGGTTTTTCCACCAACATAGAAGAGGATTCTTTACTGTTAGGGCAGTGAGAATCTGGAATTGCTTGCCTGAGGAGGTGGTGATGGCGAACTCAGTCGAGGGGTTCAAGAGAGGCCTGGATGTCTTCCTGGAGCAGAACAATATTGTATCATACAATTATTAGGTTCTGTAGAAGGACGTAGATCTGGGTATTTATTATGATGGAATATAGGCTGAACTGGATGGACAAATGTCTTTTTTCGGCCTTACTAACTATGTTACTATGTTACTATGTTACTATGATTGGTCAGGCCTTTCTGAACACGTAAATTCCCAATTTCCAATTTTTTTTTTTTTTTAAATGGAGCAAAAGTGATATTTTTTTTATATATTTTTATGATATATGACGTAACTACATCATGCGTTGTGAAGGGGTCAATTCTATAACTATTGGCCAAATGGACCAGGTCCTTCTGTCGACTTGGATTTAGGGTATGTGCACACGTCCGGATTTTTAGCGTTTTTTTTGCGGAATTTCGCTATAAAAACGCTATAAATCCGTTAAAAAAACGCTAACATTATGCATCCTATCTTTTAGAATGCATTCCGCATTTTTTGTGCATATGTTAGCGTTTTTTTCCGCAAAAAAAAACGCATTCCGCAAAAAGAACGGACATGTTCATTCTTTTTGCGGATTTTTTGCGGATTCCATAGAAAAAATGACATTCAGAAAAAAAAAAAAAAACGCAAAAAATCCGCAAAAAAATCAGCGCAAAAAACGCGCAAATTTCTTTCAGAATTCTCAGGATTTTGTCAGGAAAAAATCCTGACGTGTGCACATACCCTTAGCCGGCTCTGTGTGAGAAAGCTAAATCCCGGTCGGCTAAAGGACCTGGTCCCTCTGTGCACTGGGATTTAGCTTTCCTACACAGAGTCGTCTATTTTCTAGTTGGCAGAGGGACCAGGTCCTTTAGCCGACTTGGATTTCGCCTGCTCTATATAAGAAGGATAAATCCCAGTAGACAGAAGGATCCTTATTGTATATAGATATAGATGAATCCTGTCATGTCATTTTTTTGCAGTAATATTGAGCCGCAGACTAAACATGACATCTGATCACACATTTATTTATATGTGACAATTATACGCAAGAATTTATCCCTTAATCCCAGTTTGTACAATATTCTGCGCCAATCTCATCTGCGTCCCGTTTTATATACTGGTCATTTTTGTAGATCACACAACCACAAATTTTTTACATGCATGCACCTAGGAGGGTTTTAACCCTCGGGTGAATTTCCTTTTAATTAAAAAAATTTTTTCCTTCCCATAACTTATTTATTTTTCCATCCACATCGCCGTTGGGAATTTTTTTTATTTTGGCGGGACGTTCTTATTGATGCCATTTTGGCGCGGATACCATGTTTTGATCACCTCTTATTTCATTTTATTGCAATGTTGCGGCGACCAAAAAAAAGTCATTATGGTGTTTCGAGTTTTTTTCTCGTTATGCCGTTTACTGATCAGATTATTTTACATTTTGATTGGTCAGACCTTTCTGAACACGTCAATTCCAAATTTGTGTATTTTTTTAATTGAGCAAAAGCAATATTTTTTTTTTCTTATATTTTTATGATATATGACGTAACTTGTAGATCACACAACCACAGATTTTTTTTCCATGCATGCACCTAGGAGTTAACTCTCCGGCGATTTTCATTTTTTTAATATTTTTTTTTCCTGCCCATAACTTATTTTTCCATCCACATCGCCTTTGGGATTTTTTTTTATTTTGGCGGGATGTTCTTATTGATGCCATTTTGGCACGGATACCATGTTTTGATCATGCGCGGCCGAAACTCCGCCCCCTCCTCCCCAGACTGCAGAAAGGGCAGCGGATGCATCGAAAAACTGCATCCACTGCCCACGTTGTGCAAAACTTTCACAATGTCCGTCGGTACGTCGGCCCGACGCATTGCGACGAAAGATGATCTACTAGATCCAGCAGGCTAAAAGACCAGGTCCTTCTGCCAACTTGAATTTAGCCTGCTCACTGTGAGAAAGCTAAATCCAAGTGGGATAAAGGACCAGGTCCCTTGAAGTGGTTTAATACCAGACTTAGGCTAGGGTCACATTGCGTTATGTTGTATTGTATATTGGGCGTGCGCTAGCGATGTGCCGTCATTTGAGTGATGGACCGCGAACACTGCTTGCAGCGTTTGCGGTCCATTCCTCGCTAGCGCAGATCGGCTAATGCGATCCCTTTTGGGATATTGCGTTAGCGCAGTCCATAGCGGTATGCGCTAAACGGACTGCCCTAACGCAATGTGACCCTAGCCTTAGTAAGCTAAAACACCAGGTCCTTCTGCCCACTTAGATTTAGCTTGCTGTATGTAACAAATTCTAGTGGGCAACGCAGTCCAACAGTGATTCACCATCTGATGCACTGTAATGATTCCACTGGTTCACTGTCGGACTTCCGTACTGTAGTGCCCCTGTGTCACGCAGGGGGCAGTCCGGCAATCCAACCTACTACAATGTTTCCGCCAGGTTATGCATATTGCCGGTCACTGTGCTCCTTGAGTTCACCTGAAGTGACAGTTGACAGCTCAGAGGGTTCTGTGATAACCGCAAACTGTAATCTCCAGTGACCTCACAGGTGGTGGCTTCCATGCCACCCTTAGGCCAGCGTCACACTCGGCGTAAGACAATATGGTCCGTAATTTACGGCCGTAATACGCAGAAAAGTCCCCAAAATAGTGGTCCGTATCTCCTCCGTAGGCAGGGTGTGTCAGCGTATTTTGCGCATGGCATCCTACGTATGTAATCCGTATGGCATCCGTACTGCGAGATTTTCTCGCAGGCTTGCAAAACCGACATATGGACATACAATGGATCCATGTGCTCAAAAAATCGTAACAACATATATACTGTCTATATATATATCTATAACGCTGGGAGCGTCACTCTGTCCGAAGCCTTTATAGACTGCGCAAGCGCAAGCACAGGCGCAGTCTGGTCCTCACAGAGTGACGCTCCCGGGAGATCGCGGTATGCGTTAACACTGAACGCACACCGCGATCTCCACCGGAGAGTCAGGGACCGCCAGGAGGGTGAGTATCGGCTATATTCACCTGTCCCGTTCCACCGCTGCGCACCGCCATCTTCCCGGTCCTCGGCCTGTGACCTTCAGTTCAGAGGGCGCGATGACGCGCTTAATGCACGCCGGCGCCGCCCTCTGACTGAACAGTCACAGCCAGAGGACCGGGAAGATGGCGGCGCGCAGCGGTGGAACGGAGGACAGGTGAATATAGTAAGTGCTGGGGGGCCTGAGCTGGCGGCGATACCGGCACCTGACCCCCACAGCACGCCGGTGTCCCCGCCTGCTCAGCCCCCCAGCACTCGGCGCCGAGCGGGTCAGAGGCAGCGGGGCCGAGCGGGTCAGAGGCAGCAGGGCCGAGCGGGTCAGAGCAGAGTGTGGCAGATGTAGCAGAGCAGAGTGTGGCAAACGTAGCAGAGCAGAATGTGGCAGATGTAGCAGAGCTGAGTGTGGCAGATGTAGCAGAGCAGAGTGTGGCAGAAGTAGTAGAGCAGAGTGTGGCAGATGTGGCAGAGCTGAGTGTGGCAGGATGGGAGCAGCCCATGTCAGAATGGGGGCGCAGGATGGAGCAGCGCATGACAGGATGGGGATGCAGGATGGAGCAGCACATGACAGGATGGGGTCGCAGGATGGGAGCAGCACATGACTGGATGGGGGCGCAGGATGGAGCAGCACATACCAGGATGGAGACCATATACCAATATAAATGCTCGCCACCCGGGCGTAGAACAGGTTCAATAGCTAATATATATATATATATATATATATATATATATATATCAGTAGACACATATATGTATATATATTAATATTTCATCCAGCGCGAGATAGCAAAAGCCGGCAATTGAATTACCGGCTTTAAAGCTGTCTCCTTCCTAAACCCGACATGATATGAGACATGGTTTACATACAGTAAGCCATCTCATATCCCCATTTTTTAGCATATTCCACACTACTAATGCTAGTAGTGTGTATGTGCAAAATTTGGGCGTTCTATTAAATTAAAGGGTTAAATGGCGGAAAAAATTGGCGTGGGCTCCCGCGCAATTTTCTCCGCCAGAGTAGTAAAGCCAGTGACTGAGGGCAGATATTAATAGCCTGGAGAGGGTCCATGGTTATTGGCCCCCCTGGCTAAAAACATCTGCCCCCAGAAAAGGCACATCTGGAAGATGCGCCTATTCTGGCACTTGGCCACTCTCTTCCCATTCCCGTGTAGCGGTGGGATATGGGGTAATGAAGGGTTAATGTCACCTTGCTATTGTAAGGTGACATTAAGCCAGATTAATAATGGAGAGACGTCAATTATGACACCTATCCATTATTAATCCAATTGTATGAAATGGTTAAAAAACACACACATTATTACAAAGTCTTTTAATGAAATTCAAACACAGGTTGTTGGGATATTTTATTATCCTGGTAATCCACCTGAAGACCCTCGCTCTGTAACAAAGGAAAAATAAAAAAACAACAATATCTCATACCTTCCGATGATCTGTCACGTCCCACGATGTAAATCCATCTGAAGGGGTTAAAATATTTTACAGGCAGGAGCTCTGCTATAATGCAGCTGTGCTCCTGCCTGTAAAACCCCAGCGAATGAATGAAAAGTAGGTCAATGACCTGTAGTTACCTTCATTCGCGGTGATGCGCCCTCTGCTGGTTGTCCTCATAAGACCTCGAGGCTGGGAAAATTTTCTGAAAAGTTCCCACGCTCGAGGTCATATGAGGACAACCAGCAGAAGTGTCTATCAGCCATATCCTCCTTCTTCACCTCTCGCTTCCTAAAACTCAATGTAGACAATACCGAACTCATCATCTTTCCTCCATCTCGCATATCCCCCCTACCTGATCTATCTATTATGGTAAGCGGCATCACGCTCTCTCCCACACCTGAAATCCGCTGCCTTGCGGATGGGAAACTATTCTGAAAAGTTCCCAGGCTCGAGTTCATATGAGGACATCCAGCAGAGGGCGCATCACCGCGACTCGAGGTAACTACAGGTCATTCCCCTACATTCCATTCATTCCCCGGGTTTTTACAGCCACGAGCACAGCTGCATTAGCAGAGCTCCTGGGTGTAAAATGATTTAACCCCTTCAGATGGATTTAAAGCATGGGACAAAACTGAACGACGGAAGGTATGGAATATTGTTGTTTGTTTTGTACAACTTTGTTTCAGGTGACAAGTGTCTTCAGGTGGATTAAGAGTATAATAAAATACTGAAACAACCTGTGTCTTTAATTCATTAAAATTCTTTGTAATAATGTGTGTGTTTTATTAACCATTTCGTACTATTGGATTAATAATGGATAGGTGTCATAATTGACGCCTCTCCATTATTAATCTGGCTTAATGTCACCTTACAATAGCAAGGTGACATTAACCCTTCATTACCCCATATCCCACCACCCCATATCCCACCACTACACGGGAGTGGGAAGAGAGAGGCTACATGCCAGAATAGGCGCATCTTCCAGATGTGCCTTTTCTGGGGTGGCTGGGGGCAGAGGTTTTTAGCTGGGGGGGGGGCAATAACCATGGTCCCTCTCCAGGCTATTAATATCTGCCCTCAGTCACTGGCTTACCCACTCTGGCGGAGAAAATTGCGTGGGAGCCCACGACAATGTTTTCCGCGATTTTACCCTTTAATTTAATAGATAGAGCCCCCAAATTTTACATCAAGACACTTCTTACATTACTAAATAGGAATATGTAATAAAAGAAGAGATATGAGATGGTTTACTGTATGTAACCATGTCTCATATCATGTCGGGTTGGGGAAGGAGATAGGAAAATCCGGCAATTGAATTACCGGCTTTTCTGCTATCTAGCGCTGCATGGAATATTAATATATATTAATATACGTGTCTCACTGACATATATATATATATATATATATATATATATATATATCCCTATACTATGTATAGACATTTATTTTAGCTATTCTATTCTAACCTGTCAGTGTGATTTAACTGTACACCGCACTGAATTGCTGGCTTTTCTATAGAACACCGCTGCGTATTTCTCGCAAGTCACACTGTTGGTCCGTGTGTAATCCGTATTTTTCTCGCCCCCATAGACTTTCATTGGCGATTTTTTTTTTGCGCAATACGCTGACAAACGCAGCATGCTGCGATTTTCTACGGCCGTAAAAGACCGTATAATACAGATCTATAAAATACGGCAAATAGGAGCTGGGCCATAGAGAATCATTGTACCGTGTGCAATCCGTATTTTCTACACCTCTCATATATCCGTAAAACTCGCTAGTGTGACGCCGGCCTAACTCTCGACTCTGCCCTGTCCATCAAACCGCATGTCCAAACTCTTGCCACCTCCTGTCGCCTCCAACTCAAACATATTGCCAGAATCCGTCCCTTCATCTGCCCTCAATCTACTAAAACGCTTGTGCATGCGCTCATCATCTCTCGCCTCGACTACTGCAACACCCTCCTCTGTGGCCTCCCTGCTAACTCTCTTGCACCACTCCAGTCTGTCCTCAACTCTGCTGCCCGGCTAATCCACCTCTCTCCTCCCCTCTGCAAATCCCTCCACTGGCTCCCAATTCCCCAACGAATCCAATTCAAACTACTAACACTGACCTACAAAGCCATCCACAACCTGTCCCCTCCCTATATCTCTGAACTATTCTCCCAATATCTTCCCTCACGTAATCTTCGATCCTCCCAAGACCTCCTTCTCTCCTCCACACTTATTCATTCCTCACACAACCGCCTCCAAGATTTCTCCCCAATATCCCCCATCCTCTGGAATTCAACACCTCAACACGTCTGATTAGCCACCAGTGCCACCACCCTCGGATCCTTCAGACAGAACCTGAGAACCCATCTCTTCAGGAAAGCCTACAGCCTGCAATAACCATTCTGCCGCCTCCCCACCACCAGAGCTGCTGCACCCCCGACCTTCTGTCTCTTCCCCATTATCCCATAGAACATAAATCCGCAAGGACAGGGTCCTCTCCCCTCTGTACCCGTCTGTCATTGTAAATTTGTTCACTGTAAATGATATCTATAACCCTGTATGTAACCCCTTTCTCATGTACAGCACCATGGAATTAATTATGCTATATAAATAATAATAATTCATGCCAGGCTGCCCAGAGGCAAAGACAAACTGTCCTCTGTGGGAGGTGTATGGGCTATGTCCTCCCTGCCATGCTCCAGTGATGCCCGTGAGCTACTTTGAGTGCCACCCTGTTGTGTTCACGACATGGTGAAGTGTTGTTCCACAGAACTACTCACCCGTGCGTGCTGCAGCTGAAACTCCAGTATTGCTTCTGCTCGCACAGCCTCTACAGCGTATTCAACTTTTGAGTTCCACCTTGTTGATATGTCGCATATGAGGCGCTGATCGAGAAGGTAGAAGTGAAGCTGCAGCGCAGACCGTCGAGCAGCTGCAGGGTGTGAACGCCATAATCGTGCACAGACGACCTCTCACATATGGGTAATTTTTAAGAAAGATTTGCACCACTAAACTTGACACATGTGCCAGGCAAGGGATGTGGTCAAACCAGCTAGGCCTAGAGCTGCTACCAGATTTCGCCCGTTATTGCACACCACCAGATCTGGATTTAGGTCCAGCAGCACCAACCACTCATCAGTCTCGTTTATTCCTTGTCCACAGCTCTTGCGCAGTATGGAACTTGTCCCCCAAAATGATGAGTTTGAGAACAGCCTACTGTCTTTTCCCCCTGCTGTGTTGAAGTTGCTAGTCTTACTGCTAGGTGATGAAGTGGAGTAGGCCACATGGGCAGAGCAATGTCCAACAATAAATGTAGGACATGCGCTAGAACGCCTTCCTCCTCTGTCCCAGCTGCCACATTTACCCAGTGTGCAGATAGGGAGATGTAACGTCCCTGCCCATACTTACTGGTCCACGTATCGGTAGTTATCTGGACCTTGCCACTGATGGCGTTGAACAGTGCACACCTGATTTTGGTTGCAACATGTGTGTGCTGGGCAGGGATGGCCAACTTGAAACATTAGTGGTGGATGAGAACCACATACTTCGCAACAGCCACCACCATCATTTTTTTAAAATGGTTTTTCTCCATCATTTGGAATGGCAGTGTTTCAAAGGCCAGGAATTGGTAAATGCTGTTATTCAGGACCAGGGCCTGTGGGCGGGTAGTGGGGCATTTCCTCTTTATGGGGTTTGGGTGATGGAGAGATGAACACTTCCATGGGACAGGGTGAAGATGCTTGGTGACACTGCTGGTAGTGGTGCTGTCACATCCTGTCTTTGCGGGTAGGCTGTTGTTCGTGAGCTGGATGAAGAGGTCAAGACCGCAGCAGAAGAGGGAGCAGGAGGAAAGCTCACATCTGTCATGTTTTTTTAAGGTGTCTACTCTACTGCAGCTCGGACTTAGAACTCAGATGCAGGTGGTGCTCAGGTTAAGAAAATGTTAAATAAAAAAAAAATCAGAAGAGACTGCTTCATGACTTTGGGCTGATACTGCTTGGCCGATTTGCAAGGGGGTGAGGTGGTAGAAAGATGCCCACGATCCTCAGGTGAAAACTGCGCTTTCAGCAGTGGACCCAGTGGAAGGAACTAGAGGCGCTCTCAGCCATCCAATCAAACACCGTCTGCACATGTTCTTGCCTCACAATCCATCCAGCGGTGCTCGTGCCTAGGATATGGTGCACAACATCCCGTGGACTGCATGCACCAGAGGAACGTGTTTCATGTAGACACGTAACGGGCACAGATCAACTATGTCACCTCCACCACAACCTTCATTTGATGCTCTCCTCATGTCACTCCCCCAACAATAATTCCCAGTAGAGAAGAGGCTGAAGCACACTGAACCATGCTTCATTACTGGCAGTATGCATCAGGTTATTACAGCATGCTACACAAGGGTGGTAAATAAACAGTACACGGTAATTGTCTAAATTTTTCTATTAAAAAAAAAATTAAATTTTAAAATTTCAGAATCATTAGTGGTTGATACCCTTTTAAAGGAGAAGTGTAACAATGATTGTAGCCGGCGTCTTGGGAGTCTCCTCCGGTCTTTATCAGGCTCAGTATAGGAGGACGCTGACAGCAGTGGTTACAGAAAGCGCTCCCACGCTCATCCAGGAGAACGGGATGATTTGTTCTCACTTCTCAGTGGTGGACTAGCCCAGTTTTTATTAATCTTACAGGACCATTTCCAGTTTTCCATATTACAGAATTGTATCTTTATAAATGTCGCACTGATGGGCCGTATGGCATCCAATGTTTTCTGCTCACACCCATCTGATCTCAGTCACATTGCAGCTGAATACAGATCTGCCCGGCCTGATAGAAGAACATTGCTCCGAGGGCAGCCAACATTTACAGGATTGCCCTCATCTGATTGTTATGCTAACAAAAGCGAGATAAAATGTGAAGAGTCACATTATGCAGAACTGGCCATAAATAAGACAAGTGATGCAGAACTATCAATATGGGAGGGGGAAACAGTTGTGGCCAGAAATATTGCAGCAGTTCATAGATGAGGAGGGTGAGGTTTTATTGTCCTGTGATTTAGGTCTGATCCAGGGTTGTGAAGTCTCCAGGAGGTCTGAGGGGAACATTTCTTAATTGAGGGAGCAAGACAAATACATGCGACACATTCATTCCAGCTGTGTCACAGGTCGTCAGAATTTTGTAAACCATTAGTACAAAAAAAAATTAAAATGTGAATATTGCCTAACATTCCAGAGATACATTATTCCTCTGGAAAATGTCACAGCCAGTCCCATCAGTGGTGGCAGCAGCAGTGAAACCCTCATAGAAAACCAGCTTATGTCTTTTAAAGAAAAAACAATTATGGACTTAAAAAAAAAACCATACAGGTAGTCCGGCTGTATGGGCTACATGGAAGTGCGGGTCCGGTCTACTGGTGAGGACGTCCCTACAGATAGTTTCCCCAATAACCTGCAATGTGTGAACTCAGCCTGATACAGATCCACCTGCGTTACCCTCCACTAATATCACCCCGCGCTTAAGAATTATAGAAATGAAAATTCAACTCATAGCTGTCAAACAAGTTTATTACAAGTCAAATAGTTAGAAATAAAAAAGAGAAATAAATATATGCATACATACAAATGAATAATAGAGATTAAGAAATCAAAACAATAAATTAAACATTAAAGACAAATTAATGACAAAAGCAAAACACATTTTGTACCAAAATCCCCTGTGCTTTAGCTGCAAAAATTGTATTGTGCTTAAAAGGAACCTGTCACCCCCAAAATCAAGGGTGAGCTAAGCCCACCAGCATCAGGGGCTTATCTCCAGCATTCTGTAATGCATTCTGTAATGCTGTAGATAAGCCTCCGATGTATCCTAAACAAATGAGAAAGAGGTTATATTATACTCACCCAGGGACAGTCCCGATCCTGTCCGATGGGCATCGTGGTCCGGTCCAGCGCCTCCCATCTTCATCAGATGACGTCCTCTTCTGGTCTTCACACTGTGGCTCCAACACAAAGTACTGCAGTGCGCAGTCCCCAGGCCTCTCTGACCTTTCCCGGCGCCTGCGCACCGCAGCGTGAAGACAAGAAGAGGACGTCATCCTATCAAAATGGGAGGCCCCGGACCGGACCGCGACGCCCATCAGATCGGACTGCCTGCGTGAGTATAATATAACCTCTTTCTCATCTTTTAGGATACATCGGGGGCTTTTCTACATAGTAACATAGTAACATAGTAACATAGTTAGTAAGGCCGAAAAAAGACATTTGTCCATCCAGTTCAGCCTATATTCCATCATAATAAATACCCAGATCTACGTCCTTCTACAGAACCTAATAATTGTATGATACAATATTGTTCTGCTCCAGGAAGACATCCAGGCCTCTCTTGAACCCCTCGACTGAGTTCGCCATCACCACCTCCTCAGGCAAGCAATTCCAGATTCTCACTGCCCTAACAGTAAAGAATCCTCTTCTATGTTGGTGGAAAAACCTTCTCTCCTCCAGACGCAAAGAATGCCCCCTTGTGCCCGTCACCTTCCTTGGTATAAACAGATCCTCAGCGAGATATTTGTATTGTCCCCTTATATACTTATACATGGTTATTAGATCGCCCCTCAGTCGTCTTTTTTCTAGACTAAATAATCCTAATTTCGCTAATCTATCTGGGTATTGTAGTTCTCCCATCCCCTTTATTAATTTTGTTGCCCTCCTTTGTACTCTCTCTAGTTCCATTATATCCTTCCTGAGCACCGGTGCCCAAAACTGGACACAGTACTCCATGTGCGGTCTAACTAGGGATTTGTACAGAGGCAGTAGAATGCTCTCATCATGTGTATCCAGACCTCTTTTAATGCACCCCATGATCCTGTTTGCCTTGGCAGCTGCTGCCTGGCACTGGCTGCTCCAGGTAAGTTTATCATTAACTAGGATCCCCAAGTCCTTCTCCCTGTCAGATTTACCCAGTGGTTTCCCGTTCAGTGTGTAATGGTGATATTGATTCCCTCTTCCCATGTGTATAACCTTACATTTATCATTGTTAAACCTCATCTGCCACCTTTCAGCCCAAGTTTCCAACTTATCCAGATCCATCTGTAGCAGAATACTATCTTCTCTTGTATTAACTGCTTTACATAGTTTTGTATCATCTGCAAATATCGATATTTTACTGTGTAAACCTTCTACCAGATCATTAATGAATATGTTGAAGAGAACAGGTCCCAATACTGACCCCTGCGGTACCCCACTGGTCACAGCGACCCAGTTAGAGACTATACCATTTATAACCACCCTCTGCTTTCTATCACTAAGCCAGTTACTAACCCATTTACACACATTTTCCCCCAGACCAAGCATTCTCATTTTGTGTACCAACCTCTTGTGCGGCACGGTATCAAACGCTTTGGAAAAATCGAGATATACCACGTCCAATGACTCACCGTGGTCCAGTCTATAGCTTACCTCTTCATAAAAACTGATTAGATTGGTTTGACAGGAGCGATTTCTCATAAACCCATGCTGATATGGAGTTAAACAGTTATTCTCATTGAGATAATCCAGAATAACATCCCTCAGAAACCCTTCAAATATTTTACCAACAATAGAGGTTAGACTTACTGGCCTATAATTTCCCGGTTCACTTTTAGAGCCCTTTTTGAATATTGGCACCACATTTGCTATGCGCCAGTCCTGCGGAACAGACCCTGTCGCTATAGAGTCACTAAAAATAAGAAATAATGGTTTATCTATTACATTACTTAGTTCTCTTAGTACTCGTGGGTGTATGCCATCCGGACCCGGAGATTTATCTATTTTAATCTTATTTAGCCGGTTTCGCACCTCTTCTTGGGGTAGATTGGTGACCCTTAATATAGGGTTTTCATTGTTTCTTGGGATTTCACCTAGCATTTCATTTTCCACCGTGAATACCGTGGAGAAGAAGGTGTTTAATATGTTAGCTTTTTCCTCGTCATCTACAACCATTCTTTCCTCACTATTTTTTAAGGGGCCTACATTTTCAGTTTTTATTCTTTTACTATTGATATAGTTGAAGAACAGTTTGGGATTAGTTTTACTCTCCTTAGCAATGTGCTTCTCTGTTTCCTTTTTGGCAGCTTTAATTAGTTTTTTAGATAAAGTATTTTTCTCCCTATAGTTTTTTAGAGCTTCAATGGTGCCATCCTGCTTTAGTAGTGCAAATGCTTTCTTTTTACTGTTAATTGCCTGTCTTACAGAATGCTGTAGATAAGCCCCTGATGCCGGTGGGCTTAGCTCAACTTGAATTTTGGGGGTGACAGGTTCCCTTTAACACATAATTCCTCTCTGCGGGGAGGCGGAGGGACCCGACGGGGCCGGGGAGGCGGAGGGACCCGACGGGGCCGGGGAGGCGGAGGGACCCGACGGGGCCGGGGAGGCGGAGGGACCCGACGGGGCCGGGGAGGCGGAGGGACCCGACGGGGCCGGGGAGGCGGAGGGACCCGACGGGGCCGGGGAGGCGGAGGGACCCGACGGGGCCGGGGAGGCGGAGGGACCCGACGGGGCCGGGGAGGCGGAGGGACCCGACGGGGCCGGGGAGGCGGAGGGACCCGACATTATCAGACACCCACAGTGTCATCACTTTGGGTCCTCACATGGATTGTGGGGGCACAAGCATTCCACTTGGTGAAGAGAAGTCCAGTGATGAAATGACATCTGCAGGGAGGTCACTGCTCTGAGGGACACAGGATGGGGAAAAGCCACAATACCGAGAATAAAACAGAAAAAAATCATGTAGAAAAGCCGGATTACGTACCGGTAATGCTCTTTTAATGAGTCCACGACAGCACCCCACATGAGAGAGAGGGATCCGCCCATAGGAACAGGAAACCTACAGAATAAAAGGAGGCGGTCCCCTCTCCTCCTCAGTTTAGTTACAGAGTATAAAAAGGGGAACCGCAAAAGTGTTAGTATTCATTCTTATTCAGTCACATAAATTTCTTAACTCTATACAACCATTATTTGTGACCTTAAAGGAAAGAGCTGTGCATAATTTAGGGAGGGTAATACATGGGTGCTGTCGTGGACTCATTAAAAGAGCATTACCGGTACGTAATCCGGCTTTTTACCCTTCGCCACGACAGCACCCCACATGAGAGATTTTCAGAGAGTCATTATTTGGGTGGGATTACTGTATTAAGAACAGCTCTACCAAAGGTCAGATCAGAAGACGTGGACAGATCAAGTCTATAATGGTTGTAGAAGGTAGAAGGTGTAGACCAAGTTGCAGCCTTACATATTAAATGGATCGGTACATCTGCTTGTTCCGCCCAGGAGGAAGCCATGGCTCGTGTTGAGTGCGCTTTTATACCCACTGGAGGAATCTCGCCTTTTGACGTATAGGCCAAGCAGATAGCCTCTCTGATCCACCGAGATATGGTAGCTCTCGTGACCCCATGTCCTTTCTTGTGGCCCTGAAAGGAGATAAACAGAGCCCTACTCTCCCTCCATGTCTGACACCTTTCTATATAAGTCAGGATGGCTCTTCTGACATCTAAGGTGTGGAACTTATGATGTTCTGGAGTTACAGGTGAATCAAAAAAGGAAGGGAGAAATATTTCTTGTGACCTCTGGTAGGTGGACGCTACCTTAGGGAGGTATGAGGGGTCTGGTTTCAGGACTATCCGATCATGAAATATCAGTAAGAAAGGTGGGTCTACTGATAGGGCCTGGATGTCACTAACCCGTCTAGCTGAGGTTAGGGCTACTAGTAAGGCTACTTTATATGTTAGGATTTTTAAAGGTATTGAATCTAATGGTTCAAATGGAGAGCTTGTTAAGGCCTCTAATACTAGATTTAAATCCCACGGAGGTAGACGGGGAATATGGACCGGTTTACTACGTTCACAAGATTTTATGAATCTGGAGATCCACCTATTAGCTGCTATATTGCATCCATATAGGGCTCCTAATGCCGAGACCTGAACTCTTAAGGTATTTACAGATAGTCCTAACTCTCGGCCTTTTTGCAAGAACTCTAGGATAGGTGTGAGTGGAACTTGCTTAGTGAACGGTACCGTGTAGAAGTCTAAAAATTTATTCCATACCCTACTATATATTAGGGTGGTAGATCTTTTCCTGCTCAATAAGAGGGTGTTTACTAGTTCTGTTGAGAACCCTCTGGAACTTAATAGTTGCCTCTCAAATTCCACGCCGTCAAGTGAAGACCTTTCACTTGCGGGTGGAAAAAGGGGCCTTGGTACAGCAGCTCCTTGTCTGATGGGAGGATCCAAGGATCGCATAGGCACATGGTCTGGAGACAAGAGAACCATGGTCTTTTCGGCCAGAATGGTGCAATGAGGATTACTCTTGCCTGTTCCCTCCTGATCTTTCTGATCACTAGAGGAATCAGAGACATTGGAGGAAAGGCATATGCCAGTCTGAACCGCCAAGGATGGTGGAGAGAGTCCAACATATCTGGGTGATCCCTGGTGTTCAGGCAAGCGAACCTTTGTACTTGCCGGTTGTCTCTTGTGGCAAATAGGTCGATTTGTGGTATCCCCCATGCTTCTGTTATCCTTCTGAATATGGATTTGTTTAAGGTCCATTCTCCTTGACGCAACTCGTTTCTGCTGAGGTAGTCTGCCCTGATGTTCTCTACACCTTTGATGTGCAGGGCTGTTAAGGATGTTAGATGAGCCTCTGCCAGCTGAAAGATGTTTGCAGCTATGGTCATCAGACTTCCTGACTTTGTACCACCCTGACGGTTCAAGTATGCCACTGCGGTGGAATTGTCTGAGTAAATTCTTACATTTGTTCCATGAATCTGCGGAAGAAAATGATATAAGGCACATTCTATTGCTTTTAACTCCTTCCAGTTGGAGGAACATATTAATTCTGTCTGATCCCAAGTATTTTGGGCCAGATTGTCTTCCATATGTGCTCCCCACCCAATAGGGCTGGCGTCGGTGGTAATTATTTTAGACGGGTCTATTATCCATGGCACACCTCGTGATAGGTGGTCCATGTCTAGCCACCAGGATAGCGATTCTAAGACATTACTGGAAAGAGTTATTCTACTTTCTAGATAACCGTCTTTCCCCTGAGCCGACAATACTTCGTACTGCAATTGACGGGTATGGAATTGTGCCCAAGGTACAGCAGGGATACATGATGATAATGACCCCAGTAAGGACATGGCCTTCCTTAGTGTCATGTAGGGTTTGCGTATTGCGTCTGATACCTTTGATTGTATAGTCAACCTCTTTGACTGAGGAAGAAAGCATTTCTGACTTACGGAGTCTAGCTGGATTCCTAGAAATGTCTGAACGGTTTCTGGATTCAGCCGAGATTTTTCGAAGTTGACGATCCAACCTAACTCCTGTAGGGACGAGATCGTATTAGATAAACGAGTTTTACATTGAAGTGCAGAGCTTCCTACCACTAGAAAGTCATCTAGGTAGGGTATTATCAAGGTATCTCGTTGGCGTAGATGAGCCATCACTTCTAGTATCACCTTAGTGAAGACGCGGGGAGCCATAGAAAGCCCAAATGGCATTGCAACATATTGAAAGTGACGAACCTTTCCCTCCAGGGTGACTGCTACCCTTAGGTACTGCTGATGTTCGGCATGTATGGGAAGATGGTAATAGGCGTCCTTTAAGTCTATTCCGGCCATGACACACCTAGGGAATAAGAGTTTTATGGTAGAACTAATGGATTCCATTTTGAAGGTATGATTACGCAGGAAAGAATTTAATTTTTTAAGATTTATGATGGTTCTAAATGAACCATCTGGTTTATTAATCAGGAATAAAGGGGAGTAGAACCCTTTCCCTTTTTGATCCTGGGGAACTTCAATCAGGACTTTCTTAGATAGAAGAGATAGGATCTCTATTTCTAGAGCCCTCTGTTGGTCCTGACCTTTTGGAGATGTTATTATGAAGGAATCCCAAGGGATTCGATCAAATTCTAATTTAAGGCCGTATTGCACAATGTCCAGAATCCACTGGCTGGATGTTATCTGTTCCCATTGGGGAAGAAAAAATTTTAATCTGCCGCCTACTTCCTGGTTAGCGGTATTTACGTCTCGGATTATGGGACCCGCTAAAAAAGGCACCTTTTTGCTTTGGGTCCTTCGACTCCCATCGCTCTCTTTGTTCAAGCGGCTTGTTCCTAGTAAAGGGGCGTCTCCTGAAGGCTCTCCTGTAGGATGGAAGATACTGGTTAGGGAAGCCTTTCTTCCTTTCACCTGCTTTATTCAGGAGTTCATCCAGCGTCTTCCCAAAAAGGAACTCACCCTGACAGGGAATCGCACAAAGTTTTGCTTTAGCTTGTGCGTCCCCCTTCCAATTCTTTAGCCAGAGTGCACGCCGGGCTGTGTTGACTAGGCCGGCTGACCTGGCTGCAAGACGTAGCGAGTCCACTGAGGCATCAGCTAGGAATGCTACTGCTTCTTTAATTTGAGGCAATTTCAGCAGGATAGATTCCCTCGAAGTTTTGCCTCTAATCTGTTCCTCCAATTGCTCCGTCCATACTAGTAGAGATCTTGCAGTACAGGTACTAGATATGGCGGGCCTGAACGCCCCCGTATTGACTTCCCATGACCTCTTTAGTAAAGCTTCTGCTTTACGGTCCAGCGGGTCTGTCAGGACCCCTGAATCCTCCACTGGTAGGACCGACTGTTTGGTTGTGGAGGCTACCGCAGCATCAACTTTTGGCACCTTTGACCAGGTGTTTAGGTCTTCATCGCTGAAGGGATAGCGCCTTTTAGAGGATGATGGTAAAAACCCTCTATTCTGCTTGTCCCACTCCTTTTTGACAATATCTTTGATGGTTTGTATGACGGGGAAGGACCTACGTTTCTTCTGTCCTAACCCCGCAAACATTATGTCCTGTGCTGATTTCTTTTCTTTCCCATCTGGGCACCCCATCGTGCTCCTGACAGATTTTATTAAATTGTCCACATTACTGTTGGGAAGACAAAGTCCCCCTTCAGTCTCGGATGAGCTCGGCTGAGATCCCTCTTCGTCTGAAGAAATACATACACCCTCTGACTCCGAACTAACCGGAGACCGGGACCTGCTAGGCTGACGGGTACTGGCGCTACTTGTCTGCGCCAAACCCTGCATCTCTTCTCGGATAATAGCTCTGACATCTGAGGGAGTCATGATATTTTCCTGCCGTAGAGTTTGCATGATACACTCTGCACACAGTTTTTTGGCATAATCATCCGGGAGGGGCTGCGTACATAAAGCACACTCTTTATGCTTAGATTTGTGTGTCCTTTTCTTAGTCTAGAGGAAGGATACAGGAGGAACATATATCAGCATATAGGAAGAGACTCTTTCAAAAACTCACCCAGTGAAGCTGACAGGTACCGGTTCTGGAGGCGGAATTCGTTTGGTGGTAGAACTCTTCTCTGGAGGTCGGCCACCACTCTTTGTGCTGCTCCTCGTGCTTCTCTCCCTGCTGGGAGAGCGCTGTTGCACTGCGGGCAGGTGCGCTTCGTCGGCCGGTGAAGCCATTTCACACACACCGGCCCGACGCTAGCGCTGCATTTTTAAACTTGCCGCCCATTCTCCTGCCTCCCCGGACCAACCCGGAAGTGCTCCCGCGACTTCCGGGTTAGACGCGCCGCTCTCACTCACCATGCGGCCGCCAGAGGCTATTAAGCCGGCCGCTGTAGCGCGCGCGTCCTCACAGTGCCGGCCGGACCTACGGTGACCGGACCCGGACCGTGGATGTTTGGCCAGACGAGGGGGGAGGCTGCAAGCAGGGGCTCCCCCGCCGCTGCTTCTGGTACCGCAGCCCCTGCCGTTCCCACAGAAACCGGCGCAGGCGGGTGCATGGCCCAGGGATCCTCTTCATCTGTAGGTAAGCCGGGTCCCTGTAGGAACAGGAAACCTAAACTGAGGAGGAGAGGGGACCGCCTCCTTTTATTCTGTAGGTTTCCTGTTCCTATGGGCGGATCCCTCTCTCTCATGTGGGGTGCTGTCGTGGCGAAGGGTAAAAACTCAAATAGTGGCTGACACCAGTGGCCACCAGGCTAATACTGAACAGAATAGCGTGCGAGGAGAGAATAAAGCCTGGGATCTGGAGACATTATCACGCAGTTTTGCTCCTAGAGGTCATAGGTCAGTCATCAACCTGACGTCATGTGCGCCCAATAATATTAATAAGAAAGTTTTATGTAAAAAAAAACAAAACACACAACAGGACCGACTCACCATCAGGCAGAGATTCTCATGTTAAGTAATATCAATCCCTCAGATCTCCATCATCATTCATCCCCTCCCCTGTTCGCCCCCTCACACGTAGCACTATACTTCCCTACACCCCCCCACCACAAGTGACATCACACACTGACCTGCACAGTACGTGACAACAGCCCCCCACACCATGCAGCCCCACTCTGCAGGTAGACCCCCCCTGCACACAGATCCCCCACGCATGCAACATGACCCCCTTCCCAACAGAGACTCCAGCACACAGCCTCTCTTCCCCTAGAGACCCCCAGCACGCAGCCCCCCTTCCCAACAGACACAGCCTCGCAAGGAACATGACCCCCTTCCAACAGAGACCCCCAGCATGCAGTCGCCCTTCCCCAGGCAGGCCCCTCCAGCACGCAGTCCCAGGCAAGCAACGTCACCCCCTTCCCCAGGCAGGCCCCTCCAGCGTGCAGTCCCACGCAAGCATCACCCCCGTCCCCAGGCAGGCCCCTCCAGCGTGCAGTCCCACGCAAGCATCACCCCCGTCCCCAGGCAGGCCCCTCCAGCGTGCAGTCCCACACAAGCATCACCCCCGTCCCCAGGCAGGCCCCTCCAGCGTGCAGTCCCACGCAAGCATCACCCCCGTCCCCAGGCAGGCCCCTCCAGCATGCAGTCCCACGCAAGCATCACCCCTTTCCCCAGGCAGACCCCCAGCACGCAGTCTCACGCAAGCATCACCCCCTTTCCCAGGCAGACTCCCAGCACGCAGTCTCATGCAAGCATCACCCCCTTCCCCAGGCAGACCCCCAGCACGCAGTCCCACGCAAGCAATGTCACCATCTTCCACCGGATTCAAGTTAGTCTGCAGTTAGCTATTAGATATTAGTTAGTTATTCGATTTTCATGTATGGCAGTTAGCTATTAGTTATTAGCTATTCGATTTTCCATGAATGGTGAATTATACATAGAGTGGATATTGTTTGGGTAAAATTTTGATCAAGACTTTGAGACATTTATTTTGACTACTTGTGGTCCTGGGTTATTCAAGTAAATCGCTAATGTCGCGCATAATCAAACGCACTCAATCGTACGTAAATTCAATTTGAAAACAGGTACCCTTGACCACTACTACTCAAAATGAACATATCAATGTCCTGAATAATATTTACCCAAAAAAAAAAAATCAACTCTATGTGTAGTTCAGAAGTTATTCACGTAAATCGCTTATGTCGCGAATAAACAAACGCACTTAATCGTACGTAAGTTCAATTTGAAAACAGGTACCCTTGACCACTACTACTCAAAATGAACATATCAATGTCCTGAATAATATTTACCCAAAAAAAAAAAATCAACTCTATTATTATTATTATACATTTTTATAGCGCCATTTATTCCATGGCGCTTTACATGTGAATACGGGGCAAATATAGACAAATACATTAAACATGAGCAGATAACAAGGCACACGAGTACATAATGAGGGAGGACCCTGCCCGCGAGGGCTCACAGTCTGCAGGGGGTGGGTGAGGATACACTAGGAGAGGGAAAAGCTGGCTGTGCGGCTGTTCAGTAGGTTGAGGATCTATGTGTAGTTCTGAAGTTATTCACGTAAATCGCTTATGTCGCGAATAAACAAACGCACTTAATCGTACGTAAGTTCAATTTGAAAACAGGTACCCTGGACCACTACTACTCAAAATGAACATATCAATGTCCTGAACAATATTTACGAAAAAAATATCAACTCTATGTGTAGTTCTGAAGTTATTCACGTAAATCGCTTATGTCGCGAATAAACAAACGCACTTGATCGTACGTAAGTTCAATTTGAAAACAGGTACCCTGGACCACTACTACTCAAAATGAACATATCAATGTCCTGAACAATATTTACGAAAAAAATATCAACTCTATGTGTAGTTCTGAAGTTATTCACGTAAATCGCTTATGTCGCGAATAAACAAACGCACTTGATCGTACGCAAGTTCAATTTGAAAACAGGTACCCTGGACCACTACTACTCAAAATGACCAGATCAATGTCCTGAAGAATATTTACAAAAAAAATATCAACTCTATGTGTAGTTCTGAAGTTATTCACGTAAATCGCTTATGTCGCGAATAAACAAACGCACTTAATCGTACGTAAGTTCAATTTGAAAACAGGTACCCTGGACCACTACTACTCAAAATGAACATATCAATGTCCTGAAGAATATTTACAAAAAAAAATATCAACTCTATGTGTAGTTCAGAAGTTATTCACGTAAATCGCTTATGTCGCGAATAAACAAACGCACTTAATCGTACGTAAGTTCAATTTGAAAACAGGTACCCTTGACCACTACTACTCAAAATGAACATATCAATGTCCTGAACAATATTTACCCCAAAAAATATCAACTCTATGTGTAGTTCTGAAGTTATTCACGTAAATCGCTTATGTTGCGAATAAACAAACGCACTTAATCGTACGTAAGTTCAATTTGAAAACAGGTACCCTTGACCACTACTACTCAAAATGAACATATCAATGTCCTGAACAATATTTACCCCAAAAAATATCAACTCTATGTGTAGTTCTGAAGTTATTCACGTAAATCGCTTATGTTGCGAATAAACAAACGCACTTAATCGTACGTAAGTTCAATTTGAAAAGAGGTACCCTTGACCACTACTACTCAAAATGACCAGATCAATGTCCTGAATAATATTTACCAAAAAAAATATCAACTCTTTGTGTAGTTCTGAAGTTATTCACGTAAATCGCTTATGTCGCACATAATCAATCGTACTCAATCTAACAAATTTTGTCCCAAATATTCAGAACTCTATGTATTTTTGAAGAATTATACAAAATATGCTAACTCCACATGTGAGACATTTTATAGGTACCTCACTGTTTGCTATCACAACTTACTTGAAGTTTCCATAAGGGCTTAACCCACTAATCTATGTTCAATTCAAGGGTTGTTGAACAGATGCTAAGTTTGTGTGTGAAATTACACTTAATAAAGTTTTATGTCATCAAATTATTTATATGTAATTGTATCGTCATTCTTAACCTTTTTTAACTTTACATAGTGGTTCTTGTGTAGACATGTGGGTCAGTGGGTGCTCTCGTCCGCTGTCCCGACCGCCTTTACAAAGACAGCATGGACCATGGCTCATCCCAACTGAACGCCCGACCTCCTCAACAGTGGGTGGAACACTACTCAGACAACAGAGGGTGAGGGAATCACAATATTAGGACTTTCTTGGATCTCCAAACAATTGATGGCATAGATCACACAACCAGCAAAACACATAATGTAACAGGCAACAGTTTCTCACCCTTCCACTGGCTCCCCAGGGATTATAATATCCGTTCATCAGAGCTTCCAGGGCTACTTACTCCAAGCCAGCAGCACCCCGCTTTCGGCGGGCACCCACCGAGAACGGAATAATGCCAGATTTAGGAAGCTGACTGAGTACCGCAAATTCTGTAGTCAGGTCACTGAATTGTCCCAAGCTGTATACCATCCTTATGTAGTCTTTGATATCTCAGCCGAATCCTTGCATTTGATGCTGAAGTCCATGTAGTCTTATAATCCATGTTCGGTTATGGCCTGCCAATCGGATCCGCAGATCAAAAATTGGTACCATGCAGCAAGAGAGACTTGGTCACTGGACAGTCCTTCTATACCCCTGAGCTCTCAATTCAGACTTGGGGCTTCATGATTGGTGGAATAAGAGTGGGCTAGATTGGCTAGATTCCAAGCCGCAAACATAATATCCTTAGTACTAATGGTGTCTAACAGAGATGAGATAGAGTCAGCTAATTTACATAGAATCCAGCAATACAATGAAAGGTTAGCAGAATTGATTTATCTGAGTCTGTGACCTTCCCTGGCAAAGGTAATTACATGAGTCAACAGGAACTGTAAACCTACACTCCTAAAGGTACCTTCACATTAAGCCACGCTGCAGCGATACAGACAACGATCCGGATCGCTGCAGCGTCGCTGTTTGGTCGCTGGAGAGCTGTCACACAGACCGCTCTCCAGCGACCAACGATGCCGGTAACCAGGGTAAACATCGGGTAACTAAGCGCAGGGCCGCGCTTAGTAACCCGATGTTTACCCTGGTTACCATCCTAAAAGTAAAAAAAACAAACAGTACATACTTACCTACCGCTGTCTGTCCCCGGCGCTCTGCTCTCCTCCTGTACTGTCTGTGTGAGCACAGCGGCCGGAAAGCAGAGCGGTGACGTCACCGCTCTGCTTTCCGGCTGACCGACGCTCACAGCCAGTACAGGAGGAGTGCAGAGCACAGCGCTGGAGGACAGACAGCGTTAGGTAAGTATGTACTGTTTGTTTTTTTTACTTTTAGGATAGTAACCAGGGTAAACATCGGGTCACTAAGCGCGGCCCTGCGCTTAGTTACCCGATGTTTACCCTGGTTACCAGTGAAGACATCGCTGAATCGGCATCACAAACGCCGATTCAGCGATGTCTGCGGGAGATCCAGCGACGAAATAAAGTTCTGGCCTTTCTGCTCCGACCAACGATGTCACAGCAGGATCCAGATCGCTGCTACGTGTCAAACACATCGAGATCGCTATCCAGGACGCTGCAACGTCACGGATCGCTGTCATTCTCATTCAAAAGTTGCTCAGTGTGATGGTACCTTTAGGAGTGTAGGGTTAGGCTACGTTCACACTAGCGTTGTGCGCCGCTGCGTCGGCGACGCAACGCACAACGCATGCAAAAACGCGGCAAAACGCTGCGTTTTGCGACGCATGCGTCGTTTTTTGCCGAAAATCGGACGCAAGAAAAATGCAACTTGTTGCGTTTTCTTGGTCCGACACTTGCGGCAAAAAAGACGCATGCGTCGCACAACGCAACAAACAAAAACGCATGCGTCCCCCATGTTAAATATAGGGGCGCATGACGCGTGTGTCGCCGCTGCGTCGTCCGACGCTAACCCGACGCACACTAGCATAACGCTAGTGTGAACGTAGCCTTAGGGTACCGTCACACAGTGGCATTTTGATCGCTACGACGGCACGATCCGTGACGCTCCAGCATTGTAACAATATCGCTCCAGCGTCGTAGACTGCTGTCACACGTTGCAATGTATGACGCCGGAGCGATAATTTCATGACGTATGTGCGATGTAGAAGCCGTTGGTTACTATGCGCACATCGTATACAATATCGTGCACACCTTTGTTACACCATGCGATCATGCCGCCACAGCGGGACACTAGACGACGAAAGAAAGTTTCAAACGATCTGCTACGACGTACGATTCTCAGCGGGATCCCTGATCGCAGGAGCGTGTCAGACACCGCGAGATCGCTGGAACGTCACGGATATATCGCTGGAACGTCACGAATCGTGCCGTCGTAGCGATCAAAATGCCACTGTGTGACGGTACCCTTACAGTTCCTGTTGACTCATGTAATTACCTTTGCCAGGGAAGGTCACAGACTCAGATAAATCAATTATGCTAACCTTTCATTGTATTGCTGGATTCTATGTAAATTAGCTGACTCTCATCTCTGTTAGACACCATTAGTACTAAGGATATTATGTTTGCGGCTTGGAATCTAGCACACTCTTATTCCACCAATCATGAAGCCCCAAGTCTAAATTGAGAGCTCAGGGGTATAGAAGGACTGTCCAGTGACCAAGTCTCTCTTGCTGCATGGTACCAATTTTTGATCTGCGGATCCGATTGGCAGGCCATAACCGAACATGGATTATAAGACTACATGGACTTCAGCAACGAATGCAAGGATTCGGCTGAGATATCAAAGACTACATAAGGATGGTATACAGCTTGGGACAATCCAGTCACCTGACTACAGAATTTGCGGTACTCAGTCAGCTTCCTAAATCTGGCATTATTCCGTTCTCGGTGGGTGCCCGCCGAAAGCGGGGTGCTGCTGGCTTGGAGTAAGTAGCCCTGGAAGCTCTGATGAACGGATATTATAATCCCTGGTGAGCCAGTGGAAGGGTGAGAAACTGTTGCCTGTTACATTTTGTGTTTTGCTGGTTGTGTGATATATGCCATCAATTGTTTGGAGCACCCACTGACCCCCATGTCTACACAAGAACCACTATGTAAAGTTAAAAAAGGTTAAGAATGACGATACAATTACATATAAATAATTTGATGACATAAAACTTTATTAAGTGTAATTTCACACACAAACTTAGCATCTGTTCAACAACCCTTGAATTGAACATAGATTAGTGGGTTAAGCCCTTATGGAAACTTCAAGTAAGTTGTGATAGCAAACAGTGAGGTACCTATAAAATGTCTCACATGTGGAGTTAGCATATTTTGTATAATTCTTCAAAAATACATAGAGTTCTGAATTTTTGGGACAAAATTTGTTAGATTGAGTAAGATTGATTATGTGCGACATAAGCGATTTACGTGAATAACTTCAGAACTACACAAAGAGTTGATATTTTTTTTGGTAAATATTGTTCAGGACATTGATCTGGTCATTTTGAGTAGTAGTGGTCAAGGGTACCTTTTTTAAAATTGAACTTGCGTACGATTAAGTGCGTTTGTTTATTCGCGACATAAGCGATTTACGTGAATAACTTCAGAACTACACATAGAATTGATATTTTTTTTGGTAAATATTATTCAGGACATTGATATGTTCATTTTGAGTAGTAGTGGTCCAGGGTACCTGTTTTCAAATTGAACCTACATACGATTAAGTGCGTTTGTTTATTCGCGACATAAGCGATTTACGTGAATAACTTCTGAACTACACATAGAGTTGATATTTTTTTTGGTAAATATTATTCAGGACATTGATCTGGTCATTTTGAGTACTAGTGGTCCAGGGTACCTGTTTTCAAATTGAACTTACGTACGATTGAGTGCGTTTGATTATGTGCGACATAAGCGATTTACTTGATTAACCCAGGACCACAAGTAGTCAAAATAAACGTCTCAAAGTCCTGATCAAAATTTTACCCAAACAATATCCACTCTATGTATAATTCACCATTCATGGAAAATCGAATAGCTAATAACTAATAGCTAACTGCAGACTAACTTGAATCCGGTCCATCTTCCCTAGGTAGCGCCCCCAGCACGCAGTCCCACGCAAGCAACGTACCCCCTTCTCCAGGCAGATCATCAGCACGCAGTCCCATGCAAGCACCATCTCCCCCGGCAGACCCCCCCTTCCAGCATGCACATGCAGCCCCATGCAAACATCACCCCCTCCTCCCCAGACAGACCCCCCTCCACTATACACATGCAGCCCCATGCAAGCAACATTACCCCCTTCTCCCCAGGCAGACCCCCGTCCAGCATGCACATGCAGTCCCACGCACATGCAGCCCCATGCAACATCACCCCTTTCTCCCCAGGCAGACCCCCCTCCAGCATGCACATGCAGCCCCATGCAAGCATCACCCCCTTCTGTCCAGGCAGACCCCCGTTCAGCATGCACATGCAGGCCCATGCAAGCAACATCACCCCTTTCTCCCCAGACAGACTCCCACTTACCTGATCTGTGACTATGGAGAACGACCCAAAACACTCCAAATCCTGCACAAAATCCTCGGAATCCGCCCTGACATCCACAGCTTCCTCCTGTCTGCTCTGCTCTATGGAGGAAGAAGCTCCGCCCCCTCCGGTCACATGGGCGTGACGTCAGCAGAGGTCCCTTA
Source organism: Ranitomeya imitator (assembly GCF_032444005.1). Taxonomy (NCBI): domain Eukaryota; kingdom Metazoa; phylum Chordata; class Amphibia; order Anura; family Dendrobatidae; genus Ranitomeya; species Ranitomeya imitator. The sequence goes on from NC_091283.1 coordinate 238,696,042, forward strand.
GCCGACTTGGATTTAGCCTCTACCATATGTGGAGTGCGGCTCTGCAGGTGGAGGTATGTGGAGATTCCCCATTACTGAGCGCGGGGACATTAACCCCTTCTGCACGGAGACTCTTTTGGGGTTGTTGTTGCCACTTTATAAGAATCATAACGTTGTTGTTCTGTTTCCTGTAATAGATACATACGAGCCAACTATGGAGGACAGGAAGTGAGGGAGCGGATTGTTCTCCTAGTACAGGGCCCCTTTCTTGGCCCCACACAGTGTAATGCCCCCATTATGCCCTGTAAGCAGGGTTCTGCCCCACACCCAGCTGCCTCGGGCACTTTACCATGAGCTGGTACCTCAGATTCTTCCCAGCACCCCTTTCCTTTGTTGGCGCCAAATCTGTTCTGCCTTTGGGGCTCCGGCCTTTATAATATCAGTAACTGCGTCATCAAGGTCTCCTGACCAGGTGCACCCTCTAGACTCTTCCCTCCGGAAACCCTCCCTCTTCCCATTGATGTCACATGGTCCCGTCTGGACGGCAGATAGCAGTCTGTACAATTGCAGCACAGCCCTGAGGAGTCTTTTTTATGACTCTCCTTTTTACACCCCTTATGTAATATATATGATGGCGCTCACACAGTATAATGTTTCCACAGTACCGCCATACCCCCACACACAGTGTAATGTTCTCATAGTACCGCCATACCCCCCAACACAGTATAATGTTCTCATAGTACCGCCATACCCCCACACACAGTATAATGTTCCTACACTAACGCCATACCCCCCAACACAGTATAATGTTCTCATAGTACCGCCATACCCCCACACACAATATAATGTTCTCATAGTACCACCATACCCCCACACACAGTATAATGTTTCTACAGTACCGCTATACCCCCCCACACAGTATAATGTTCTCATAGTACCGCCATACCCCCACACACAATATAATGTTCTCATAGTACCGCCATACTCCACACACAGTATAATGTTCTCATAGTACCGCCATACCCCCCCACACAGTATAATGTTCTCATAGTACCGCCATACCCCCACACACAGTATAATGTTTCTACAGTACCGCTATACCCCCCCACACAGTATAATGTTCTCATAGTACCGCCATACCCCCACACACAATATAATGTTCTCATAGTACCGCCATACCCCCACACACAATATAATGTTCTCATAGTACCGCCATACTCCACACACAGTATAATGTTCTCATAGTACCGCCATACCCCCCCACACAGTATAATGTTCTCATAGTACCGCCATACCCCCACACACAGTATAATGTTTCTACAGTACCGCTATACCCCCCCACACAGTATAATGTTCTCATAGTACCGCCATACCCCCACACACAGTATAATGTTCTCATAGTACCGCCATACTCCACACACAGTATAATGTTCTCACAGTACCGCCATACCCCCACACACAGTATAAAGTTCTCATTGTGCCGCCATACCCCAACACACAGTATAATGTTCTCATAGTACCGCCATACCCCCACACAGTATAATATTAAAGATCAGATAATAGCACTGGCGCTTACCACCGAAAAAAGGGGGAAGAAAAGGTCCAGGAGCAGCTGGCGATTAGAACAGGTTCTGTGTAGGTACCTGTTAAAGGGCAAAAAGACTAGTGATAGGGTAAATAATCGCCGCGCTAGCTGAACTTGGTACAAGAGTGAATAGTTAGAAAATATATAATATACTAGTACTCACTTGCTTGCTTAAAAGGATCTGACTTGCGTAGGTCGATCCTGCTTGCTGAGGTAGCTGTTGGGAGAGCTGGAATAGTGGTTCTAATAATTTGAGGATATATATATATGTATGTATATGTGATAAATTATGTGATAATTTATGGTGTCAGGATGTACTTACAGATGTTGCCAGGTACCGTGCATAGTAGGGCCCGAAAAGGGAGATATTTAGAATAGATGGTCCACTAGTACTGTACCGGGTTTATGGAGTATATAGAAATAGCTCCCAATAAGGAGAGGTTTCAATACTGTGTTGCCGGTTTGATATGAAGTCTCTATAGCATATAAACACATATGGGGTATAGTCACATATGGGGTATAATTTAAGTACCCTAGATATTCATCAAGTGTGTGTAGCCCAATGCAGCGTGCTTAAAGGGGTTGTCCACTACTTTCAATTAACCCCCCAATGTACCCCCCCCGGGGCCCCTAATGAATTGTGCCATTACCTTCTATTGACGTTTTCGCCTGTGAGCGGCGCTATTCCTGCTGCTGAGTCCGGGTCACATGACCCCCAGACTGCAGCCGCCGCTCATTTCCGCCGACGTCACGTCAATTTCCAGACTCTAGAAATTGACGTGACCTCAGCAGCAGGCGTGACCAGACCCCACAGTCAGCAGTCACTCAGCAAGAGTGACTGGGCTGTAGGCGGTGCTGGGGGCTGCCTGCAGGGCTGTGCTGGGGGCGGGCGGGGCTCTGTGTGCCACTGCTCACTGCTCAGTGCTGGGATCATGATGTGCGGGCGGGGCTGTGCTTCGGTCGCCGGTGTTTCTGCCCGCCAGCGCTTGTGCCCGCCGGCGCTTGTGCCCGCCGGCGCTTGTTCCCGCCGGCGCTTGTGCCCGCCGGCGCCGGTGCTTCTGCCCGCCGGCGCCGCTGTTTCTGCCCGCCGGTGCTTGTGCCCGCCGGCGCCGGTGTTTCTGCCCGCCGGCGCTGTGCATGTGTGTGTGTGCCGGCGCTGTGTGTGTGTGCTGACGCTGTGCGTGTGTGTACGCCGGCACTGTGCGTGTGTGTGTGCCGACGCCGTGCGTGTGTGTGCCGGCGCTGTGCGTGTGCCGACGCCGTACGTGTGTGTGTGCCGGCGCTGTGTGTGTGTGTGTGTGCCGGCGCTGTGCGTGTGTGTGTGTGCCGGCGCTGTGCGTGTGTGTGTGCCGGCGCTGTGCGTGTGTGTGTGTGCCGACGCTGTGCGTGTGTGTGCAGGCATCGTCCGATGGGACTACAAGTCCCATCGGGCTCTGCCTGCTACACTGACAGTGAATGACATTAGCCAATGATGGGACAGTAGTAGTCCCATCATCCGGCTAATGTGTTGAATGTAAAAAAAACAAAAAAAAAAAACACAATACATACAACACACACCATGCGACGACATGCTGCATGCACCATGCGACGACATGTTTCTGCCCGCCGGCGCTGTGCGTGTGTGTGTGCCGGCGCTGTGTGTGTGTGCCGGCGCTGTGTGTGTGTGCGTGTGCCGACGCTGTGCGTGTGTGTGCACACGCCGGCGCTGTGCGTGTGTGTGCACGCCGGCGCTGTGCGTGTGTGTGTGTGTGTGTGCCGGCGCTGTGCGTGTGCCGACGCCGTGCGTGTGTGTGTGCGGGCGCTGTGCGTGCGTGCCGGCGCTGTGCGTGCGTGCCGGCGCTGTGCGTGTGTGCCGGCGCTGTGTGTGTGTGCCGGCGCTGTGCGTGTGTGTGTGTGTGTGCCGGCGCTGTGCGTGTGCCGACGCCGTGCGTGTGTGTGTGCCGGCGCTGTGTGTGTGTGTGCCGGCACTGTGTGTGTGTGTGTGTGCCGGCGCTGTGTGTGTGTGCGTGTGCCGACGCTGTGCGTGTGTGTGCACACGCCGGCGCTGTGCGTGTGTGTGCACGCCGGCGCTGTGCGTGTGTGTGTGTGTGCCGGCGCTGTGCGTGTGCCGACGCCGTGCGTGTGTGTGTGCGGGCGCTGTGCGTGCGTGCCGGCGCTGTGCGTGTGTGCCGGCGCTGTGCGTGTGTGCCGGCGCTGTGTGTGTGTGCCGGCGCTGTGCGTGTGTGTGTGTGTGTGTGCCGGCGCTGTGCGTGTGCCGACGCCGTGCGTGTGTGTGTGCCGGCGCTGTGTGTGTGTGTGCCGGCGCTGTGTGTGTGTGTGCCGGCACTGTGTGTGTGTGTGTGTGCCGGCGCTGTGTGTGTGTGTGTGTGTGCCGGCGCTGTGCGTGTGTGTGTACAGGCATCGTCCGATGGGACTACAAGTCCCATCGGGCTCTGCCTGCTACACTGACAGTGAGTGACATTAGCCAATGATGGGACAGTAGTAGTCCCATCATCCGGCTAATGTGTTGAATGTAAAAAAAAAAAAAAACACCATACATACATACATACAACACACACCATGCGACACCATGCGACGACATGCACCATGCGACGACATGCGCCATGCGACGACATGCACCATTCGACAACATGCACCATGCGACGACATGCACCATGCGACGACATGCTACATGCACTATGCAACAACATGCACCATGCGGCGACATGCTACATGCACCATGCGCCGACATGCACCATGCGACGACATGCACCATGCGACGACATGCTGCATGCACCATGTGACAACATGCACCATGCTACATGCACCATGCGACGACATGCACCATGCGGCGACATGCTACATGCACCATGCGCCGACATGCACCATGCGACGACGTGCGGCGACATGCACCATGCTACATGCACCATGCGATGACATGCACCATGCGACATGCACCATGCGACGACATGCGACATGCACCATGCGACAACATGCACCATGCGGCGACATGCGATATGCTACATGCACCATGCGACGACATGCACCATGCCACGACATGCACCATGCCACGACATGCACCATGCCACGACATGCGACATACAGTACATACATACTACAGACATACAGTACATATAACATAGAGTACATACTCACCATCACTTGTCACTTTGTTCATCGAAGCGATTGTCACCTGTAAAAAATATTAAAATAATAAACAAACAATATACTCCCTGTCCGCAGAAATCCAATTAAAACGAGTGTCCCACGACGATCTCCCGTGGAGAGCAGGAGCATCAGTTGATGCGACCACTCTCCAGGGGCTCCAGGAACACAATGATGGAAGGTATCCTTCCATCATGTATTCCTCACAAGGTATTCCTACGCTCCTGTGAGAAAATAGTCCCTAGTCTCACTATTGGCATTGCTGGGTGAGACATTTTCCCACGCAGCAATTGCCATAAAGTGAGACCAGTGAACTAGAGTAACCTCAGTGATGCACTGCAGGAGCCATTGTCTCCTGTCAGTGTGTCACTGAAGGTCCTATAGAGCAGTGACATCACCCGATGTCACTGTTCTATAGGGGAGATCGTCGTGGGACACTCATTATTAATTGGACTGCGTCGGACAGGGAGTATACGGTTTATTATTTTACTTTTTTTTGCAGGCGCTGAAGTATGGTAAGTATGGTTAAATGAAGAATATTAAAATACTTTTTTCCAAATGTGTGTGTGTTTTATTAACCCTTTCTTACTATTGGATTAGTAATGGATAGGCGTCTTATTGACGCCTCTCCATTATTAACCCGGCTTAATGTCACCTTACAATAGCAAGGTGACATTAACCCCTTATTACCCCATATCCCACTGCTACTCGGGAGTGGGAAGAGAGGGGCTAAGTGCCGGAATTGGCGCATCTTACAGATGCGCCATTTCTGGGATGGCTGCGGACTGGTATTTGTAGCCGGGGGGGGGAGGCAAATCCATGGCCCCTCTCTAAGCTATGAATATAAGCCCACAGCTGTCTGCGTAGCCTTTCTGGCTATAAAATATAGGGGGACCCCACGTCATTTTTTTGGGGGCTCCCCCTATTTTAATAGCCAGTAAAGGCTACGCAGACAGCTGCGGGCTGATATTCATAGCAGGCTACAAATATTGGCCCCCGGCCGTCGGCTTTCCCCCTCTGGCGCAGAGAATTGTGCGGGAGCCCACGCCGTTTTTTTCTTTTTTTTTTTTTTAAATTCAACGCTCATTAAGGCCTCTTTCACTCTCGCGTCGGTACAGGTCTGTCGCTATGTGTCGGACCGACGTACCGACACACGTTGTGAAATTTGTGTACGAAGTGGGCAGCGGATGCAGTTTTTCAACGCATCCGCTGCCCATTCTGAAGTGCGGGGAGGAGGGGGCGGAGTTTCTGCCGCGCATGCGCGGTAGAAAATAGCGGGCGCAACGGCCAAAAAAACGTTCACTTGAACGTTTTTTCGTGCCGACGGTATTCCAAAACACGACAGATCCGTAGCACGACGGACGCGACTTGTGGCCATCTGTCGCTAATACAAGTCTATGGGTGAAACGCATCCTGCGAGCACATTTGCAGGATCCGTTTTTTTCCACGGGGACGTTTTTTTTTCCGCCGGATCTGTTTTTTTCCGCCGGATCCGTTTTTTTTTTCTACCAGATCTGTTTTTTCCACCGGATCCGTTTATTTTCGCCGAATCCTTTTTTTTACGCCAGATCCGTTTTTTCTCATAGAGTTGTATTAGCGCCGGATTACACCTGATGGCCACACGTTTCATCCGTTTTTTGCAGGATACATCAAAAAAGCTGTTTCCGCCAGACGGAAAACACATACAGAGAAATGGTTTTTCGGTACGTCGAAAAAAATGCACAGCGACGGATCGAGCAAAAAACGGATGAAACGTGTGGCCATCAGGCGCACTCCAGCGCTAATACAACTCTGAGAAAAAAACGGATACGGCGGAAAAAAAAAAATCCGGCGAAAAAAAACGGATCCTGCAAATGTGCTCGCATATAGTATATAAGACAGCCTCCCCCATAGAATATAATATACCCCCGCAGTAGTATATAACACAGCCACATCTATAATATAACACTGGGAGCGTCACTCTGTCCGAAGCCTTTATAGACTGCGCAAGCGCCGGCGCAGTCTGGACCCCACAGAGTGACGCTCCCAGAAGATCGCGGTATGCGTAAACACTGAACGCACACCGCGATCTCCAACGGAGAGGCAGGGACGCGCCAGGAGGGTAAGTATAAGCTATATTCACCTGTCCCCCGTTCCAGCGCTGCGTGCGGCTCCGTCTCCCGGGTCCTCTGCCTGTGATTTTCACAGTTCAGAGGGCCCGATGACGCGCTTAATGCGCGCCGCCCTCTGACTGAACAGTCACAGCCAGAGGACCCGGAAGAAGCGGCGTGCAGCGCTGGAACAGGGGACAGGTGAATATAGCAAGTGTCGGGGGCCTAAGCTAGCGGCAATACCGGCACCTGACCCCCACAGCGCGCCGGTGTCCCCGCCTGCTATGGCCCCCCAGCACTCGGCGCCCAGCGACGATAGGTGAGTATGTAATTTTTTTTTATATATATCGCAGCAGCATACTGGGCATATAATACTATGGAGCATCTTATGGGGGCCATCAACATTTATGGAGCAGTGTACGGGGCATATACTATGGAGCATGTTATGGGGGCCATGAACCATAATGGAGCAGTGTACCGGCCATATGCATGGGAGCAGCAAATTACAGAACGGTGGCGCAGGATGGGAGCACATGACAGAACGGTGGCGCAGGATGGGAGCACATGACAGAACGGGTGCGCAGGATGGGAGCAGCACATGTCAGAATGGGGGCGCAGGATGGGAGCAGCGCATGTCAGAATGGGGCTGCAGGATGGCAGCAGCACATGACAGAACAGGGGTGAAGGATGGGAGCAGCACATGACAGGATGGGGGCGCAGGATGGAGCAGCACATGACAGGATGGAGACCATATACCAATATAAATGCTCGCCACCTGGGCGTAGAACGGGTTCAATAGCTAGTAGTATATAACACGGCCTCCCCCATAGAATATAATATACCTCCCATAGTATATATCAAAGCCCGCATATAATATAGCACAACTTGCATAGTATATAGCACAGCCCGCATAGTAGTATACAGCACAGCCCGTGTAGTAGTATACAGCACAGCACGGGTCGTAGTATATACAGCACAGCCCGCATAGTAGTATACAGCACAGCCCGTGTAGTAGTATACAGCACAGTCCGGGTCGTAGTATATACAGCACAGCCCGCGTAGTAGTATATACAGCACAGCCCGCGTAGTAGTATACACAACACAGCCCACACAGTGGTATATACACAGCACAGCCCACACAGTGATATATACACAGCACAGCCCACACAGTGGTATATACACAACACAGCCCACACAGTGGTATATACACAGCACAGCCCACACAGTGGTATATACACAGCACAGCCCACACAGTGGTATATACACAGCACAGCCCACACAGTGGTATATACACAGCACAGCCCACACAGTGGTATATACACAGCACAGCCCACACAGTGGTATATACACAGCACAGCCCACACAGTGGTATATTCACAGCACAGCCCACACAGTGGTGTATACACAGCACAGCCCACACAGCGGTATATACACAGCACAGCCCACACAGTGGTATATACACAGCACAGCCCACACAGTGGTGTATACACAGCACAGCCCACACAGTGGTATATACACAGCACAGCCCACACAGTGGTATATACACAGCACAGCCCACACAGTGGTATATACACAGCACAGCCCACACAGTGGTATATACACAGCACAGCCCACACAGTGGTATATACACAGCACAGCCCACACAGTGGTGTATACACAGCACAGCCCACACAGTGGTATATACCACACAGTGGTATATACACAGCACAGCCCACACAGTGGTATATACACAGCACAGCCCACACAGTGGTATGTACACAGCACAGCCCACACAGTGGTATATACACAGCACAGCCCACACAGTGGTATATACACAGCACAGCCCACACAGTGGTATGTACACAGCACAGCCCACACAGTGGTATGTACACAGCACAGCCCACACAGTGGTATATACACAGCACAGCCCACACAGTGGTATATACACAGCACAACCCACACAGTGGTATATACAGCACAACCCACATCTCATCCCCCCGATAATGGCTCCACACTCTCCTCACCTTTCCTCTTGCCCGCGCTGCTCCTGTCTCGGCGGCTGCAGTCTGCCCGGGACACAGCAGGTCTGTGATGATATGATGTCATCGCGCACCCGCAGTGTCAGAGGCAGAGGGGAATGATGGGAGAGGGCGCGTCAGCGGACACTCTCTCCTCCATCATTGCATTGAACTATACCGGCGTCATAGACGCCGGTATAGTTGAATGCGGCGGCGGCACTGGCGGAAGGAGGGGGAAAGAGTGCAGCGGCCCACTACTGGCACCGGCCCTTCTGGCATTTGCCAGAAGTGCCCGATGGCCAGTCCGGCCCTGGTCACCACCCACACGCTTCCCTCCTCCTGAACTGCAGCGTTTCTTGGACCCACATCCGCAGCAAAACTGCAGATATTTGTTACATCTCAATGAAAGTGTAAGGCCGGAGTCACACTACAGCGAGATACGGCCGAGTCTTGCAGGTTAAATACAAGTTCTGGCACCAGCACTCCGGAGCGGAGCGTGCGGCTCCATGTATTGCTATCTCACATCTATCTATTATCTATCTATTATCTATCTATGTATCTATCTATTATCTATCTATCCCACATCTATCTATCTATCTATCTATTATCTATCTATGTATCTAATATCTATCTATCTATCCCACATCTATCTATCTATCTATCTATCTATCTATCTATCTATCTATCTATCTATCTATCTATTATCTATCTATGTATCTAATATCTATCTATCTATCCCACATCTATCTATCTATTATCTATCTATCTATCTATCTATCTATCTATTATCTATCTATCTATTATATATCTATGTATCTAATATCTATCTATCTATCTATCCCACATCTATCTATCTAATATCTATCTATCTATCTATCCCACATCTATCTATCTATCTATCTATCTATCTATCTATCTATCTATCTATCCCACATCTATCTATCTATTATCTATCTATCTATCTATCTATCTATCTATCTATCTATCTATCTATCTATCTATCTATCCCACATCTATCTATCTATCTATCTATCTATCTATCTATCTATCTATCTATCTATCTATCCCACATCTATCTATCTATCTATCTATCTATCTATCTATCTATCTATCTATCCCACATCTATCTATCTATCTATCTATCTATCTATCTATCTATCTATCTATCTATCTATCTATCTATGTATCTATCTATTATCTATCTATGTATCTAATATCTATCTATCTATCTATCTATCTATCTATCTATCTATCTATCTATCTATCTATCCCACATCTATCTATCTATTATCTATCTATCTATCTATCTATCTATCTATCTATTATCTATCTATGTATCTATCTATTATCTATCTATGTATCTAATATCTATCTATCTATCTATCTATCTCTCTATCTATCTATCTATCTATCCCACATCTATCTATCTATTATCTATCTATCTATCTATCTATCCCACATCTATCTATCTATCTATCTATCTATCTATCTATCTATCTATCTATCTATCCCACATCTATCTATCTATTATCTATCTATCTATCTATCTATCTATCTATCTATCTATCTATCTATCTATCTATCTATCTATCTATCCCACATCTATCTATCTATCTATCTATCTATCTATCTATCTATCTATCTATCTATTATCTATCTATGTATCTATCTATTATCTATCTATGTATCTAATTATCTATCTATCTATCTATCTATCTATCTGTGTGTAATGGAGTGTGGGTTGGACAAATGTAAAAGAGGAGTTGGACAGAAATGACATCACAAATCTTTCTGAAGAGAGAGGAGGGAGGGGTTTGGGTGTGTTTTTGGAGTGGGTGTGCTAGGTTTGGGCTTAGTGGCAGTACAAAGCATCATGGAACTTGTAGTATTAGGGCACAATAAGGAAGTTGTCGATTAACCCCATGAGAGCTGAATCCAGCACTGAAGATGTGCTGCTACAGCATGATAACAGGTAATATTGCTAAAATAAACACAGTAGATGTTTTCAGTGGCACATAATAGCAAGATTTATGAAAAAAAACAAAAAACTTTATAGTAGTGGACAACTTCTTTAACCCCTTCCCGACCTTTGACGCCACGTAGGCGTCATGAAAGTCGGTGCCAATCCGACCCATGACGCCTATGCGGCGTCATGGAAAGATCGCGTCCCTGCAGACCGGGTGAAAGGGTTAACTCCCATTTCACCCGATCTGCAGGGACAGGGGGAGTGGTAGTTTAGCCCAGGGGGGGTGGCTTCACCCCCTCGTGGCTACGATCGCTCTGATTGGCTGTTGAAAGTGAAACTGCCAATCAGAGCGATTTGTAATATTTCACCCATTATAACGGGTGAAATATTACAATCCAGCCATGGCCGATGCTGAAATATCATCGGCCATGGCTGGAAATACTAGTGTGCCCCCACCCCACCCCTCCGATCGCCCCCCCACCCCCCCGATCTGGCCGGTACACTGCTCCGGCTCCCCTCCGTCCAGTGCTCCGCTCCCCCCCCGTGCTCGTGTCCGCTCCCCCCGTGCTCCAATCACCCCCCCGTGCTCCAATCACCCCCCCTGCACTCCGATCCACCCCCCCCCGTGCTCCGTTCCACCCCCCCGTGCTCCGTTCCAGCCCCCCCGTGCTCCGTTCCACGCCCCCCGCGCTCCGTTCCACCCCTCCCGTGCTCCGATTCCCCCCCCGTGCTCCGATCCCCCCCCCCCCCCGTGGTCCCCCCCCACCCTATCATACTTACCGATCCAGCCGTGGTCCCGTCCGTCTTCTCCCGGGCGCCGCCATCTTCCAAAATGGCGGGCGCATGCGCAGTGCGCCCGCCGAATCTGCCGGCCGGCAGATTCGTTCCAAAGTGCATTTTGATCACTGAGATATAATCTATCTCAGTGATCAAAATAAAAAAAATAATAAATGACCCCCCCCCTTTGTCACCCCCATAGGTAGGGACAATAAAAAAATAAAGAAATTTTTTTTTTTCCACTAATGTTAGAATAGGGGTAGGGTTAGGGTTAGGGGTAGGGTTAGGGGTAGGGTTAGGGGTAGGGATAGGGTTAGGGCTAGGGTTAGGGTTAGGAATGTGCACACGTATTCTGGTCCTCTGCGGATTTTTCCGCTGCGGATTTGATAAATCCGCAGTGCTAAACCGCTGCGGATTTATGGCGGATTTACCGCGTTTTTTTCTGCGCATTTCACTGCGGTTTTACAATTGCGATTTTCTATTGGAGCAGTTGTAAAACCGCTGCGGAATCCGCACAAAGAAGTGACATGCTGTGGAATGTAAACCGCTGCGTTTCCGTGCAGTTTTTCCGCAGCATGTGTACAGCGATTTTTGTTTCCCATAGGTTTACATTGAACTGTACACTCATGGGAAACTGCTGCGGATCCGCAGCGTTTTCCGCAGCGTGTGCACATACCTTTAGAATTAGGCTATGTGCACACGGTGCTGATTTGGCTGCGGATTCGCAGCAGTGTTCCATCAGGTTTACAGTACCATGTAAACATATGAAAAACCAAATCCGCTGTGCCCATGGTGCGGAAAATACCGCGCGGGAACGCTGCGTTGTATTTTCCGCAGCATGTCAATTCTTTGTGCGGATTCCGCAGCGTTTTACACCTGTTCCTCAATAGGAATCCGCAGGTGAAATCCGCACAAAAAACACTGGAAATCCGCGGAAAATCCGCAGGTAAAACACAGTGCCTTTTACCCGCAGATTTTTCAAAAATGGTGCGGAAATATCTCACACGAATCCGCAACGTGGGCACATAGCCTTAGGGTTAGGGTTGGAATTAGGGTTGTGGTTAGGGTTAGGGGTGTGTTGGGGTTAGGGTTGTGGTTAGGGGTGTGTTGGGGTTAGGGTTGTGATTAGGATTATGGCTACAGTTGGGATTAGGGTTAGGGGTGTGTTGGGGTTAGTGTTGGAGGTAGAATTGAGGGGTTACCACTGTTTAGGCACATCAGGGGTCTCCAAACGCAACATGGCGCCACCATTGATTCCAGCCAATCTCGTATTCAAAAAGTCAAATGGTGCTCCCTCACTTCCGAGCCCTGACGTGTGCCCAAACAGTGGTTTACCCCCACATATGGGGTACCAGCATACTCAGGACAAACTGCGCAACAATTACTGGGGTCCAATTTCTCCTGTTACCCTTGTGAATCTAAAAAAATGCTTGCTAAAACATAATTTTTGAGGAAAGAAAAATGATTTTTTATTTTCACGGCTCTGCGTTGTAAACATCTGTGAAGCACTTGGGGGTTCAAAGTGCTCACCACATATCTAGATAAGTTCCTTGGGGGGTCTAGTTTCTAAAATGGGGTCACTTGTGGGGGGTTTCTACTGTTTAGGCACACCAGGGGCTCTGCAAACGCAACGTGACACCCGCAGACCATTCCATCAAAGTCTGCATTTCAAAAGTCACTACTTCCCTTCTGAACCCCGACGTGTGCCCAAACAGTGGTTTACCCCCACATATGGGGTATCAGCGTACTCAGGAGAAACTGGACAACAACTTTTGGGGTCCAATTTCTCCTGTAACCCTTGGGAAAATAAAAAATTCTGGGCTAAATAATTATTTTTGAGGAAAGAAAACGTATTTATTATTTTCACGGCTCTGCATTATAAACTTCTATGAAGCACTTGGGGGTTCAAAGTGCTCACCACACATCTAGATAAGTTCCTTTCAGGGTCTAGTTTCCAAAATGGGGTCACTTGTGGGGGGTTTCTACTGTTTAGGCACATCAGGGGCTCTGCAAACGCAACGTGACGCCCGCAGAGCATTCCATCAAAGTCTGCATTTCAAAACGTCACTACTTCAATTCCAAGCCCCGGCATGTGCCCAAACAGTAGTTTACCCCCACATATGGGGTATCACCGTACTCAGGAGAAACTGGACAACAAATATTGGGGTCAAATTTCTCCTGTTACCCTTGGGAAAATAAAAAATGTTGGGCTAAATAATTATTTTTGAGGAAAGAAAACGTATTTATTATTTTCACGGCTCTGCATTATAAACTTCTATGAAGCACTTGGGGGTTCAAAGTGCTCACCACACATCTAGATAAGTTCCTTTGGGGGTCTAGTTTCCAAAATGGGGTCACTTGTGGGGGGTTTCTACTGTTAAGCCACATCAGGGGCTCTGCAAACGCAACGTGACGCCCACAGAGCATTCCATCAAAGTCTGCATTTCAAAACGTCACTACTTCACTTCCGAGCCCCGGCATGTGCCCAAACAGTGATTTACCCCCACATATGGGGTATCAGCGTACTCAGGAGAAACTGGACAACAACTTTTGGCGTCAAATTTCTCCTGTTACCCTTGGGAAAATAAAAAATTGCAGGCTAAAAGATCATTTTTGAGAAAATAATTTTTTTTTTTATTTTCATGGCTCTGCGTTATAAACTTCTGTGAAGCACTTGGGGGTTCAAAGTCCTCACCACACATCTAGATTAGTTCCTTTGGGGGTCTAGTTTCTAAAATGGTGTCATTTCTGGGGGATCTCCAATGTTTAGGCACACAGGGGCTCTCCAAACGTGACATGGTGTCCGCTAATGATTGGAGCTAATTTTCCATTTAAAAAGCCAAATGGCGTGCCATCCCTTCCGAGCCCTGCCGTGCGCCCAAACAGTGGTTTACCCCCACATATGGGGTATCAGCGTACTCAGGACAAACTGGACAACAATATTTGGGGTCCAATTTCTCCTATTATCCTTGGCAAAATAGGAAATTCCAGGCTAAAAAATCATTTTTGAGGAAAGAAAAATTATTTTTTATTTTCATGGCTCTGCGTTATAAACTTCTGTGAAGCACCTGGGGGTTTAAAGTGCTCAATATGCATCTAGATAAGTTCCCTGGGGGGTCTAGTTTCCAAAATGGGGTCACTTGTGCGGGAGCTCCAATGTTTAGGCACACAGGGGCTCTCCAAACGCGACATGGTGTCCGCTAACAATTGGAGCTAATTTTCCATTCAAAAAGTCAAATGGCGCGCCTTCTCTTCCGAGCCCTGCCGAGTGCCCAAACAGTGGTTTACCCCCACATATGAGGTATCGGCGTACTCGGGAGAAATTGCCCAACAAATTTTATGATCCATTTTATCCTACTGCCCATGTGAAAATGAAAAAATTGAGGCGAAAAGAATTTTTTTGTGAAAAAAAATTACTTTTTCATTTTTACAGATCAATTTGTGAAGCACCTGAGGGTTTAAAGTGCTCACTAGGCATCTAAATTAGTTCCTTGGGGGGTCTAGTTTCCAAAATGGGGTCACTTGTGGGGGAGCGCCAATGTTTAGGCACACAGGAGCTATCCAAACGCGACATGGTGTCCGCTAACGATGGAAATAATTTTTCATTCAAAAAGTCAAATGGCGCTCCTTCCCTTCCGAGCCTTACCATGTGCCCAAACAGTGGTTTACCTCCACATGTGAGGTATTGGTGTACTCAGGAGAAATTGCCCAACACATTTTAGGATCCATTTTATCCTGTTGCCCATGTGAAAATGAAAAAATTGAGGCTAAAAGAATTTTTTTGTGAAAAAAAAGTACTTTTTCATTTTTACGGATCAATTTGTGAAGCACCTGGGGGTTCAAAGTGCTCACTATGCATCTAGATAAGTTCCTTGGGGCGTCTAGTTTCCAAAATGGGGTCACTTGTGGGGGAGCTCCAATTTTTAGGCACACGGGGGCTCTCCAAACGTGACATGGTGTCCGCTAAAGAGTGGAGCCAATTTTTGATTCAAAAAGTCAAATGGCGCTCCTTCCCTTCCAAGCCCTGCCGTGCGCCAAAACAGTGGTTTACCCCCAGATATGAGGTATCAGCGTACTCAGAACAAATTGGACAACAACTTTCGTGGTTCAGTTTCTCCTTTTACCATTGGGAAAATAAAAAAATTGTTGCTAAAAGATAATTTTTGTGACTAAAAAGTTAAATGTTCATTTTTTCCTTCCATGTTGCTTCTGCTGCTGTGAAGCACCTGAAGGGTTAATAAACTTCTTGAATGTGGTTTTGAGTACCTTGAGGGGTGCAGTTTTTAGAATGGTGTCACTTTTGGGTATTTTCAGCCAAATAGACCCCTCAAACTGACTTCAAATGTGAGGTGGTCCCTAAAAAAAATGGTTTTGTAAATTTCGTTGTAAAAATGACAAATCGCTGGTCGAATTTTAACCCTTATAACTTCCTAACAAAAAAAAATTTTGTTTCCAAAATTGTGCTGATGTAAAGTAAACATGTGGGAAATGTTATTTATTAACTGTTTTGT
Organism: Ranitomeya imitator; assembly: GCF_032444005.1. Taxonomy (NCBI): domain Eukaryota; kingdom Metazoa; phylum Chordata; class Amphibia; order Anura; family Dendrobatidae; genus Ranitomeya; species Ranitomeya imitator. The sequence goes on from NC_091283.1 coordinate 238,712,091, forward strand.
GTCACATATCTCTCTGGTTTAACAGAATAAAAATTCAAAATGTGAAAATTGCGAAATTTTCAAAATTTTCGCCAAATTTCCGTGTTTATCACAAATAAATGCAGAATTTATTGACCTAAATTTACCACTAACATGAAGCCCAATATGTCACGAAAAAACAATCTCAGAACCGCTAGGATCCGTTGAAGCGTTCCTGAGTTATTACCTCATAAAGGGACACTGGTCAGAATTGCAAAAAACGGCAAGGTCTTTAAGGTCAAAATAGGCTGGGTCTTGAAGGGGTTAAAAGGGTAAGTCAGAAGGTACACTTACTGTGCAAGATAATAGTAAGATTGAGAGCTGTACACGACCCACCGGGTAGTGAAGGTGGCCGAGCTGGAGTACGGTGCTCGGGGATTGCCGCCAGGAAGGAATAGTGTTCGGCGCGTGAAGCGCTATGGTCGGGGACCTCGGGAGGACACAGGAGGCGCCCGCTGCCGAGCTGGAGTACGGTGCTCGGGAACTACCGCCAGAGAGGAGTAGTGTTCGGCGCGTGGAGCGCTGTGGATGGGGACCTCAGGAGAATACAAGAAGCGCCCGCTACCCGCGTGCTCCGGCCATGAGCAGTGCAGGAATGCGGCGAGCGAAATGGGCGGAGCTGAGATGTGACGTCACAAATGAGCGAGGACGGGGCTCGGTTAGGGAATTTTTACCAACGCGTTTCAAGAGGAATCTCCTCTCTTCATCAGGGCTGTATCCATAACCGGCTACTCGCCTCATTATATACCTGAGGCTCCCCATTACTTGATATTGGCTAATTAATGCTTGTTAGAACAATTGGATAATTATGTCGGGCTTTAGAAGGCTGATCGGTGGCAGGCTGAGAGGTTACTTGAGTGTACTTATAGTACAAAAGAGGCCATATCATGAAAGATAGATCATAAATGATAGAGGTTGAGTCTATGAAAGTTGCTGGGTATATACGGGAGACCCCTGGTATGATACCTGTGGATATGCCTACATGAATAGGGCGGTGGACTACTATGTAGTGAACCAGTTTTTGATATAATTAAAAAATCTAATTTTATTAATAATTAGGGATAAAAACGTGATGAAAATTAAAATATGATGAAAAACATAGAACACAATAAAACATTGGAGATACATGTAAAAAATATATAAAAAATATAAGTATATAGATAAATAAGAATATAAAAACATGAATATAAAAATGCCCGCAAAATGGCAAAGTATATATGTCAACGTGCATTGATGCGTATGTTCTAGTACTAAGGCAGACAGGCACATACCTGAGCCCATTTTGCTAGAGTATTAAAATGCGTAAAACTATCTCCTGGTTCAGGCCATTAGAGGCCAGACTGTCCAGATTAAATATCCATTTAGATTCGATTCTGGACATAGTTTTTAGGAAGTCCCCACCCCTAGGATTCGGCGGGACCACTTGAATGCCACAAAAGAAAATTCCTTGGCATGATTGGTTGTGTTTTTCAGAAAAGTGCCGTGACAATGGGTGTCTCTTAAAACCCTTTGTGATGTTGTCCAGATGTTCTTTGATTCTTTTTTGTAGACGTCTTTTGGTTCTACCCACATATATTTTTTTGCAAGGGCATATTAGGATGTAGATGAGTCCCTTGGTTTGGCATGTGATGTTTGTTCTGATATTGTAATGATTAGACTTATATGTATCCGTGAAAGATGTATACAATTTTTTTGGCAGTGCTGTGCGTTTGCAGCAGGAGCATGTGCCACATGGGCAAAAAAACCCTGTTAGTGTTAGGGATTTTATAGGCAGCAAAGCTTGTTTATTGGTGGTGGAGGTGACTAATTTAGTTGTGGGGGCCAGTAAGAGGCCCAAATTTTGTGCTTTTTTATATATGAATTTGGGATGTTGTGGTAGTAAATCACCAATACACTTGTCTCCCTGTAGTATCGGCCAGTGTTTGTGGACAATTTTGTTAAACTTTTGGTGGTCCGCATGGAATTGGGTAATGATGGGTAGTCGATTGATTTGTTCCTTAATAATTGGTGGATTGGGATTGACTTTGGTTTTGGATAATAGAGAATCCCTTGGAATAGCTTCCACCTCTGATCTGGCCTGAGCTAGAGCTTGTGCATCATACCCTTTCTCCTTAAATTGAGCAGTTAGATGTTGAGTTTCTGTGTGATAATCTTCGATTTTGGTACAGTTTCTCCGTATTCTCGTGAACTGACCCTTGGGGATGTTGGTTAACCATACGGGGAGATGGCAGCTACTAGTGTGGATGAAGCTGTTTTTGGATAGGCCATAGGTGTTAGAGTTTAACCCCATAATGAAGATTTGTAGGTCTGGAATTGTACCCTCCCAAATGAACAAGACATCGTCTATGAAACGGCTCCAGACCTACAAATCTTCATTATGGGGTTAAACTCTAACACCTATGGCCTAGAATTTACGGCCTCATATAGCCAATCCAGTATAAACTTTCTCGACCTAACCATTTGTATCGAGAACAACGAACTGATCACCAAAGGGTACCGCAAGGATGTAGATTCAAACAGCTTCATCCACACTAGTAGCTGCCATCTCCCCGTATGGCTAACCAACATCCCCAAGGGTCAGTTCACGAGAATACGGAGAAACTGTACCAAAATCGAAGATTATCACACAGAAACTCAACATCTAACTGCTCAATTTAAGGAGAAAGGGTATGATGCACAAGCTCTAGCTCAGGCCAGATCAGAGGTGGAAGCTATTCCAAGGGATTCTCTATTATCCAAAAACCAAAGTCAATCCCAATCCACCAACTATTAAGGAACAAATCAATCGACTACCCATCATTACCCAATTCCATGCGGACCACCAAAAGTTTAACAAAATTGTCCACAAACACTGGCCGATGGAGACAAGTGTATTGGTGATTTACTACCACAACATCCCAAATTCATATATAAAAAAGCACAAAATTTGGGTCTCTTACTGGACCCCACAACTAAATTAGTCACCTCCACCACCAATAAACAAGCTTTGCTGCCTATAAAATCCCTAACACAAACAGGGGGTTTTCGCCCATGTGGCACATGCTCCTGCTGCAAACGCACAGCACTGCCAAAAAATTGTATACTTCTTTCACGGATACATATAAGTCTAATCATTACAATATCAGAACAAACATCACATGCCAAACCAAGGGAGTCATCTACATCCTAATATGCCCTTGCGAAAAAATATATGTGGGTAGAACCAAAAGACGTCTACAAAAAAGAATCAAATAACATCTGGACAACATCACAAAGGGTTTTAAGGGACACCCATTGTCACAGCACTTTTCTGAAAAACACAACCAATCATGCCAAGGAATTTTCTTTTGTGGCATTCAAGTGGTCCCGCCGAATCCTAGGGGTGGGGACTTCCTAAAAACTATGTCCAGAATCGAATCTAAATGGATATTTACTCTGGACAGTCTGGCCCCTAATGGCCTGAACCAGGAGATAGAGCCTTACGCATTTTAATACTCTAGCAAAATGGGCTCAGGCATGTGCCTGTCTGCCTTAGTACTAGAACATACGCATCAATGCACGTTGACATATATACTTTGCCATTTTGAGGGCATTTTTATATTCATGTTTTTATATTCTTATATATCTATATACTTATATTTTTATATATTTTTTACATTTATCTCCAATGTTTTATTGTGTTCTATGTTTTTCATCATATTTTAATTTTCATCACGTTTTTATCCCTAATTATTAATAAAATTAGATTTTTTAATTATATCAAAAACTGGTTCACTACATAGTAGTCCACCGCCCTATTCATGTAGGCATATCCACAGGTATCATACCAGGGGTCTCCCGTATATACCCAGCAACTTTCATAGACTCAACCTCTATCATTTATGATCTATCTTTCATGATATGGCCTCTTTTGTACTATAAGTACACTCAAGTAACCTCTCAGCCTGCCACCGATCAGCCTTCTAAAGCCCAACATAATTATCCAATTGTTCTAACAAGCATTAATTAGCCAATATCAAGTAATGGGGAGCCTCAGGTATATAATGAGGCGAGTAGCCGGTTATGGATACAGCCCTGATGAAGAGAGGAGATTCCTCTTGAAATGCGTTGGTAAAATTCCCTAACCGAGCCCCCGTCCTCGCTCATTTGTGACGTCACATCTCAGCTCCGCCCATTTCGCGCGCCGCATTCCTACACTGCTCACGGCCGGAGCACGCGGGTAGCGGGCGCTTCTTGTATTCTCCTGAGGTCCCCATCCATAGCGCTCCACGCGCCAAACACTACTCCTCTCTGGCGGTAGTTCCCGAGCACCGTACTCCAGCTCGGCAGCGGGCGCCTCCTGTGTCCTCCCGAGGTCCCCGACCATAGCGCTTCACGCGCCGAACACTATTCCTTCCTGGCGGCAATCCCCGAGCACCGTACTCCAGCTCGGCCACCTTCACTACCCGGTGGGTCGTGTACAGCTCTCAATCTTACTACTATCTTGCACAGTAAGTGTACCTTCTGACTTACCCTTTTAAGCACGCTGCATTGGGCTACACACACTTGATGAATATCTAGGGTACTTAAATTATACCCCATATGTGACTATACCCCATATGTGTTTATATGCTATAGAGACTTCATATCAAACCGGCAACAAAGTATTGAAACCTCTCCTTATTGGGAGCTATTTCTATATACTCCATAAACCCGGTACAGTACTAGTGGACCATCTATTCTAAATATCTCCCTTTTCGGGCCCTACTATGCACGGTACCTGGCAACATCTGTAAGTACATCCTGACACCATAAATTATCACATAAATTTATCACATATACATACATATATATACATCCTCAAATTATTCGAACCACTATTCCAGCTCTCCCAACAGCTACCTCAGCAAGCAGGATCGACCTACGCAAGTCAGATCCTTTTAAGCAAGCAAGTGAGTACTAGTATATTATATATTTTCTAACTATTCACTCTTGTACCAAGTTCAGCTAGCGCGGTGATTATTTACCCTATCAACAGTATAATATTCCTACAGTACCGCCATACCCCCACACACAGTATAATTTTCCTTCAGTACCGCCATACCCCCACACACAGTATAATTTTCCTACAGTACCGCCATACCACCACACACAGTATAATGTTCCTACAGTAGTACCGCCGTACCCCCACACACAGTATAATGTTCTCATAGTACCGCCATACCCCCACACACAGTATAATGTTCCTACAGTACCTCCATACCTCCACACACAATATAATGTTCTCATAGTACCGCATACCCCCACACACAGTATAAAGTTCCCACAATTTTGACTTCCCACAGACACAGGATAATGTCTCCACAGTACTGCCATCCCCCCACTTTCTAATGTTCCCACCGTACTGCCCCCTACATGCACAATATGGTACCATCCACATCACTGACTACCTCCGACCACCAACAATTAATACTCACTTAGCCTCATTCTTGGTGCAGATACTAATGAACCCAGGATCTATGAGATATTTACCATACAATAGTTGGATAGGCAGGAGTGTATCATCCAAAACGGTAGCCCACTCGGTTGCTATGATGCCTATTAGTGATGAGCTTATACAGGTCCTTCTCAAAAAATTAGCATATAGTGTTAAATTTCATTATTTACCATAATGTAATGATTACAATTAAACTTTCATATATTATAGATTCATTATCCACCAACTGAAATTTGTCAGGTCTTTTATTGTTTTAATACTGATGATTTTGGCATACAACTCCTGATAACCCAAAAAACCTGTCTCAATAAATTAGCATATTTCACCCATCCAATCAAATAAAAGTGTTTTTTAATAACAAACAAAAAAACCATCAAATAATAATGTTCAGTTATGCACTCAATACTTGGTCGGGAATCCTTTGGCAGAAATGACTGCTTCAATGCGGCGTGGCATGGAGGCAATCAGCCTGTGACACTGCTGAGATGTTATGGAGGCCCAGGATGCTTCAATAGCGGCCTTAAGCTCATCCAGAGTGTTGGGTCTTGCGTCTCTCAACTTTCTCTTCACAATATCCCACAGATTCTCTATGGGGTTCAGGTCAGGAGAGTTGGCAGGCCAATTGAGCACAGTAATACCATGGTCAGTAAACCATTTACCAGTGGTTTTGGCACTGTGAGCAGGTGCCAGGTCGTGCTGAAAAATGAAATCTTCATCTCCATAAAGCATTTCAGCCGATGGAAGCATGAAGTGCTCCAAAATCTCCTGATAGCTAGCTGCATTGACCCTGCCCTTGATGAAACACAGTGGACCAACACCAGCAGCTGACATGGCACCCCACACCATCACTGACTGTGGGTACTTGACACTGGACTTCAGGCATTTTGGCATTTCCTTCTCCCCAGTCTTCCTCCAGACTCTGGCACCTTGATTTCCGAATGACATGCAAAATTTGCTTTCATCAGAAAAAAGTACTTGGGACCACTTAGCAACAGTCCAGTGCTGCTTCTCTGTAGCCCAGGTCAGGCGCCTCTGCCGCTGTTTATGGTTCAAAAGTGGCTTTACCTGGGGAATGCGGCACCTGTAGCCCATTTCCTGCACACGCCTGTGCACGGTGGCTCTGGATGTTTCCACACCAGACTCAGTCCACTGCTTCCTCAGGTTCCCCAAGGTCTGGAATCTGTCCTTCTCCACAATCTTCCTCATGGTCCGGTCTCCTCTTCTCGTTGTACAGCGTTTTCGGCCACATTGTTTCCTTCCAACAGACTTACCATTGAGGTGCCTTGATACAGCACTCTGGGAACAGCCTATTTGTTGAGAAATTTCTTTCTGGGTCTTACCCTCTTGCTTGAGGGTGTCAATGATGGCCTTCTTGACATCTGTCAGGTCGCTAGTCTTACCCATGATGGGGGTTTTGAGTAATGAACCAGGCAGGGAGTTTATAAAAGCCTCAGGTATCTTTTGCATGTGTTTAGAGTTAATTAGTTGATTCAGAAGATTAGGGTAATAGGTCGTTTAGAGAACCTTTTCTTAATATGCTAATTTATTGAGACAGGTTTTTTGGGTTATCAGGAGTTGTATGCCAAAATCATCAGTATTAAAACAATAAAAGACCTGACAAATTTCAGTTGGTGGATAATGAATCTATAATATATGAAAGTTTAATTGTAATCATTACATTATGGTAAATAATGAAATTTAACACTATATGCTAATTTTTTGAGAAGGACCTGTATACTCATTACTGTATACTGTATACTCATTACTCGAGATTTCTCGAGCACGCTCGGGGGTCCTCCGAGTAGTGCTCGGAGATTTAGTTTTAATCACCGCAGCTGAATGATTTACATCTGTCCAGAAATATTGCAATCGCACAGCCGTTATACGTTAGACCCTTTCTGCTTCAGGGGTATTGAGTGCCACACCGTATAAGCCTTTAGTCACAATAGAAAAAAAGTAATCGCTATACAAGCTCCACCTGGGTGCTGCTTCATGAAAAAAACAATTTGTATAAGAGTATCCAGAACAAGAAAAGTAACAGTGCACTCACCGGTGTTGAGCAAAAAGCGATTTATTCACATGAAATCATGCGGTGCAGGGAGGGTGGTGAAACACATCCGTATGTGTTTCACCACCCTCCCTGCACCGCATGATTTCATGTGAATAAATCGCTTTTTGCTCAACACCGGTGAGTGCGCTGTTACTTTTCTTGTTCTGGATACTCATTTACATCTGTTAGCCAGCTTGATTACATGTGGGGATTCCCTAGCAACCAGGCAACCCCCACATGTACTTATGCTGGCTAACAGATGTAAATCATTCAGCTCCGGTGATTAAAACTAAATCTCCGAGCATTAAAAAATACTCAGAGGACCCCCAAGCATGCTCGAGAAATCTCGAGTAATGAGTATATTCACTCATCACTAATGCCTATGAATCGACAGGGCTCGGTGGGGTGTGGTATTGTCACCCTCTCCTTCCCATCATCACAATTTCAGCGATATCCACTAAAGGGCAAGTGGGAAGAGAGAGGCTAAGTGCCAGAATTGGTGCATCTTAGATATGTGCCTTTTATATTTTTAGCCTGGGGGCGCAGTATCCATGGCACCTTCCTACGCTATTAATATCAACCTGCAACAATTTGCATAGCCTTTGCTAAGGCTAAGTATACAGTTGTGAGCTGATATTACTAGCCTGGGAAGCTCCATGGGTATTACCCCCTTCCTAGGCTATAAACAAACTTCTGTGTGTGAATCAGAGCTGAGATCTAACGTGATAGAAGATTACAGTGCGGGGAAGACGGGAAACCTTCATATAGAGGCCGGGGGTGATGGAGTCAGTGACCGGCTCTGGCCAAATCTGTCTCTAGAGCCGTAGTAGAAGATGAAGATGTCGTCCTCATCATATTATTATTATTATTATTATTTATTTATATAGCACCATTGATTCCATGGTGCTGTACATGAGAAGGGGTTACATACAAGTTACAAATATCACATACAGTAAACAAACTAACAATGACGGACTGATACAGAGGGGCGAGGACCCTGCCCTTGCGGGCTTACATTCTACAGGATTATGGGGAAGGAGACAGTAGGTTGAGGGTTGCAGGAGCTCCGGTGTTGGTGAGGCGGTAGCTCCGGTGTTGGTGAGGCGGTAGCTCCGGTGTTGGTGAGGCGGTAGCTTCGTTGGTGATGAGGCAGCAGCGGTGTCAGTGCAGGCTGTAGGCTTTCCTGAAGAGATGAGTTTTCAGGTTCCGTCTGAAGGATCCGACTGTGGTTGATAGTCGGACGTGTTGGGGCAGAGAGTTCCAGAGGATCGGGGATATTCGGGAGAAGTCTTGGAGGCGATTGGATGAGGAGCGAATAAGTGTGGAGGAGAGAAGGAGGTCTTGGGAGGACCGGAGGTCACGTGAGGGAAGATATCGAGAGATTAGTTCAGAGATATATGGAGGAGACAGGTTGTGGATGGCTTTGTAGGTCAGTATTAGCAATTTGAACTGGATACGCTGAGGGAATGGGAGCCAGTAAAGAGATTTGCAGAGGGGGGAAGCGGAGGAGTAGCGAGGAGAGAGATGGATTAGTCGGGCAGCAGAGTTAAGGATGGACTGGAGAGGTGCAAGGGTGTTAGCAGGGAGGCCACAGAAAAGGATGTTGCAGTAGTCAAGGCGGGAAATGATGAGGGCGTGCACAAGCATTTTAGTAGATTGGGGGTTGAGGAAAGGACGAATCCTGGAGATATTTTTGAGCTGGAGGCGACAGGAGGTGGAAAGAGCTTGGACGTGTGGTTTGAAGGACAGGGCAGAGTCGAAAGTTACTCCGAGGCAGCGGACTTCGGGTACAGGGGAAAGCATGATGTCATTGACTGCGATTGATAGGTCAAGTAAGGAAGATTTGTGGGATGGAGGAAAGATGATGAGTTCAGATTTGTCCACAAAGTAGTTATTTCTCATGTCGCGTGTAATGAATATCTCCTGCAGTATTGCTAATGCCGATTCCAGGGTCGGTAAATGAGACGAGAATTAGCGTTATGGAAGATGAGTCTATGAGAAACGTATTCAGCTGCCGACTCCGAGGAAGAAACTGCTTGTTGTCTGTGGCCTAAATATATTGTATTTATTAGTAGATGTAAAGAAGGAAACTAAATACTGTAACATAATAAATCTCCTCATATGTTTCCCTTATTATCTCCAGTAATTGTATTATTACACAGGATTCTTATGATGTTACATCGGCTCATCTTCTCATTCAGGTCTCTACAATATCGGATCCTCTCAGTGAAGATCTTCTACAAAAGAAAATTTTCCTGATTTACCCATCAAAGATGGATATGGACAGAGACAAGATGGCGGAGAGGATATTACACCTCACCCTAGAGATCCTCTTCCGGCTTACTGGAGAGGTGAGAGATTCTGATGACGTCACATTACATCATTCTTATCTATGGGAATAACAGATGGACAGAACTGGAGAGGTGAGGACTCTGGAAATGTCTGTAGTGAGATTTATTAATGTGTCTCTCCATTACCAGGATTACACAGTGGTGAAGAAGACCTCTAGTGATCGCTGTCAGGACCCTGTGTCTGAGGAATGGGGAAGACCCCTGAGCCCAATCACGGGGCCTCCACCTCACCCCCTGATCCATGAGGACATCAATGACCAGAAAATCCTAGAACTCATCTACAAGATGATTGAGCTGCTGACTGGAGAGGTGACACTGCTGGGAATGCTGGGACATTATACAGTAACACTATGAAGGATCGGGGGATGACGGTATCATTGCATGTGTCAGGTTCCTATAAGGTGTCAGGATGTCGCTGTCTATTTCTCCATGGAGGAGTGGGAGTATTTAGAAGGACACAGAGATCTGTACAAGAACGTCATAATGGAGGTTCCCCAGCCCCTCACATCTCCAGGTAATAGACAGGACTAAATACACACGGCCCAAAATTATCTGTATGTAAAGAATGAATTTGGTCCCTTCCTCATTTTGCCTTTATCAGCACAAACATGTCTGTGCTCAGATTCAGCCACAAATCTCTTAACAGTACGATGATCACACTTATGTTTTCGAGAAATATCTAATGTTTTCATCCCTTGACCAAGGCATTACACTATTTGATGCTTTTCGGCAGCAGAGAGATCCTTTTTCTTTCCCATGTTACTTGAAAACTATGGCCTGCTTAATAATGTGGAATATCATTTTTAAGTGGTTTTCCATTAATTAGAATCACCTGGAAAACTAATTATCACATGTGTTTAAAATTGATTTCAGTGATCCATTGATCCTGAGACACAATACCATCCATGAGTTTATTTGAAAAACGAAAGAAATCTTTATGACACTTAAATCCAATTTGCATAATATTTTGGTACACTGTGTGTACCCTACATACGATTGTACACTACTCTCTGGCACATGGCAGTGTTCAGAAGGGAAGGAGCGCCATTTAGCTGTTTGAATGCAGATCTAGCTGGAATAGTTTGCAGACACAATGTATTGGGAGCACTGTTCGTGGTCAACTGGCAGCTCAAAAGATCTCCACCATGAACATGCTTGGCACTATCTTCTCTGCTTTCCAGATCCCAAGGATTGCCTTGCTCATCGCCCTTTAACACCATTACATGGATCTGGACTTACACTGGGACCCCTAGGCTTGCACCATGGTATTACCTGCTACTCTGTGGTATTAGATGGCAAGTAGGATAGTCAGGTAGCTGGGTCAGAACCAGAAGGACAGAATACAGGATCAGAAGACACAAGATTAGTCAGTAAACGGGCCACGGTCACAACAGGAAACAAATACACAAGCCGCAAGCTGAGCACACAGGACTGAACCAGAGGAGAACAACGCTGTTTCTGGCAGATTCTGGCCATGTGCTTTGAGCTTTAGTAGGGTGTGGTACTTTCCAGTTGGCTGAAGTAGGGAGCAGATTACTCCAGCTGGACAGCAGGAACAGATCCCAGATGAGATTGGATGAACCATATGAAGAAACCCTAATATGACTAAATGACAGAAAACCAGAATAGTTGAAATCCTCATAAAGTGATTCCATTTTATAAATGAATTCACTGAGGGTTATAATCTATACATATGTGTTGGTACCCCTAGTTTAATGACAGAAAAATCCACAATAGTGACATAAATAACTTGAATCTGACTAAAGTAATGAGAAATAAAAAATGTATGAAAACAAACAAATGAAAGTCAGACATTCCTTTTCAACCATTCTTCCACAGAATTAAAAAAAAAACTAATGAAATAGGCCTGGACAGAAATGATGGTACCTCCTGAAAGTAATGTGATAAAAGGGACATGTTAAATCGCAGTGTGTCCATTAACTAGCATCAAAGGGGTCTACAGTCTTAGAATCAGTGAGTGGCCTGTATATAGGGCTACAGAAACTCACTGTGCTGTTTGGTGACATGGTGTGTATCACACTCAACATGGACCAGAGGAAGTGATGGAAAGAGTTGTCTCAGGAGATTAGTAAGAAAATTATAGACAAACATGTTAAAGGTAAAAGTTATAAGACCATCTCCATGCAGCTTGATGTCCTGTGACTACAGTTGCACATATTCAGAAATGTAAGATCTATGAGACTGTAGCCAACCTCCCTGGATGTGGCCGCAGGAGGAAAATTGATGGCAAATTAAAGAGATGGATAATACGAATGGTAACAAAAGAGCCCAGAAAAAGATCTAAACAGATTAAAGGTGAACTTCAATCTCAAGGAACATCAGTGTCAGATCGCACCATCTGTCCTTGTATGAGCCAAAGTGGACTTCATGGGAGACGACCAAGGAGGACAACATTGTTGAAAAAAAAAATTATAAAAAAGCCAGACTGGAATTTGCCAAACTACATGTTGACAAGCCACAATGCTTCTGGGAGAATGTCCTATGGACAGATGAGACAAAAATGAAACTTTTTGGCAAGGCACATCAGCTCTATGTTCACAGACAGAAAAATGAAGCAAGTCAAGAAAAACACTGTCCCTACTGTGAAACATGGAGGAGGCTCTGTTATGTTCTGGGGCTGCTTTGCTGCATCTGGCACATGGTGTCTAGAATCTGTGCAGGGTACAATGAAATCTCAAGACTATCAAGGGATTCTAGGGAGAAATGTGCTGCCCAGTGTCAGAAAGCTTGATCTCAGTCGCAGGTCATGGATCTTGCAACAGGATAATGACCCAAGAATGGCTAAGAGGAAAACATTGGACTATTCTGAAGTGGCCCTCTATGAGCCCTGACCTAAATCCTATTGAGCATCTTTGGAAAGAGCTTCAGACACGAGACAACTGAAGCAGTTTGCTCTTGAGGAGTGGAACAAAATACCTGTCGAGAGGTGCAGAAGTCTCATTGGCAGTTACAGGAATCGTTTGATTGCAGTGATTGCCTCAAAAGGTTGTACAGCAAAATATTTCGCACCAGAGCCTGTTTTTGCCTTCTGACCAGTGTCACTTTATGAGGTCATATTAACGCTTCAATGAATCCTGGTGATTCTGAGATTGTTTTCTTGTGACATATTGTACTTTATGATGGTGGTAAAATTTCCCTACTATGACTTGCGTTTAATTGTTAGAAAAATGGAAATTTGGCGAAAATGTTGAAAATTTTGCAATTTTCTAAATTTAAATTATTATGCTCTTAAATCAGTCATATCACACTAAGTAACTAATAAATAACATTTCCCTCATGTCTACTTTATATCAGCACAATTTTGGAAACAATTTTTTTTTGTTAGGAAGTTATAAGGGTTCAAAGTTGACCAGCGATTTCTCATTTTACAACAAAATTTACAAAACCATTTTTTTAGGGACCTCATCACATTTGTAGTGAGCTTAGGGGGTCAATATGACAGAAAATACCCAAAAGTGACACCATTCTAAAAACTGACTGCACCCCTCAAGGAGCTCAAAACCACATTCCATTCAAGAAGTTAGTTAATTCTTCAGGTGCTTCACAGGAATGAATAGAATGTGGAAGGAAAAAATAAGCATTTACTTTTTTTCACAAACATTTTCCTTTAGACCTAATTTTTTTTACTTTCACAAGGGTAACAGGAGAAAATGGACTATACGCTTTGTTTTGCAATTTCGCCTGAGCACGCGGATACCGCATATGTGGGGGAAATCTACTGTTTGGGTACATGACAGAGCTCGGAAGGGAAGGAGCGCCATTTGCTTATTTGATTGTAAATATGCTGGAATAATTAGCGGTTGCCATGTCACGTTTGGAGAGCCCCTGATGTGCCTAAACAGTGGAAACACCCAACAAATGACACCATTTTGGAAACTAGACCCCTTAGGAACTTATCTGGATGTGTATAAAGCACCTTAAACCCACAGGTGCTTCACAGAATTTTATAACATTTTCTCAAATCTTTTTAGCTCCATATTTTGCATTTTCATAAGGGTAAAAGGAGATATTGCTCCATGCAATTTGTTGTGCAATTTCACCTGAGCACGCCGATACCCCATATGTGGGGGTAAACCACTGTTTGGGCGCACGGCAGAGCTCGGAAGGGAAGGTGCGCCATATTGGAGAGCAGATTTTGCTGGAATTGTTTGGGAGTGATATGTCACATTGTCAGAGCCCCGGATGTGTCTAAATAGTGGAAACCCACAAAAAGTGACCGCATTTTGGAAAATAGACCCCCAGGAACTTATCTAGATGTGTGGTGAGAACTTTGAACCCCCAAGTGCTTCACAGAATTTAATTACGTAGAGCCGTGAAAGTAAAAATCATATTTTTTCCACAAAAATTATCTTTTTGCCCCCATTTTTTTTTTCAAAAGGTAACAGGAGAAATTGGACTCCCAAAGTTGTTGTGCAAATTGTCCTTAGTATGCTGACACCCCATATGTGGGGGTTAACCACTGTTTGGACGCATGGCAGAGCTCGGAAGGGAAGGAGCACCATGTTGGAGAGCAGATTTTGCCAGAATTGTTTGTGGGTGACATGTCACTTTTTCAGAGCCCCTGAGGTGCCAGAATAGTACAAACCCCCAAAAGTGACTGCATTTTACAAAATTCTTCCCTGAATGAATTCTTCTAGAGGTGCAGTGAGCATACTGACACCACAGCTGATCCATAGAAAATTACACCATTGGGCAGTGGTAATTAATTTTTACCACTAAAATGTTTTTAACCCTAGATAGATTTTACATTGGAAAATAGGTAGATAGGTAAATGTCACTACACCTATAGATAAATTTGCAGAGGGGTGTCATTTCCAATTCCCAGAGGGGTGTTATTTCCAAAATGGGGTCACTTCAGGGGGTATTCTGCTGTTATGGAACTTTGGAGAGCTGCTAAGTGCCAGAACAACAGAATTCCCCCTGAAGTGACACCATTTTGGAAATGACACCCCTCTGTGAATTCATCTATGGATATAGTGACCATTTTCACAACATGGATGATTTCCAGAAACATGTAGTGGAAGTTTTACAGCAAAAACTGCAAAAATGTCATTGTAGTGCCCAATATATTGTGCCCAGCTTTTGTCTCTGGAGACATCCCCCCACCTACACCCGGAAATTGTTAAGTCAGCTCTACTCAAATGTGTCTGTCACTAAATAAACCAAATGCTTGAATGTCAAAACAGTTAAAAAACGTGGTTCTGTGTGGAAGATTTAAATCAGTCATGGAGGCATAAGGCTGGCAATGATGGGCATTGTGGGCAATAATAGCGAGTATCATGCCTCCTATCATGTTCCTCTCTTGGAACATACACGACATCTTCTCTGGGGTTCTTTCTTGCTTCAGTTGCTGGAATGAGGGCAATAAAATGTCGCTCAGTGAGTCTTCTGACATCTTGAGATTCTAAAGGATTGGCGGGGACAACATTTCCAAAAACAAGATTTTCATTTACCTTTTCCCAATAATGAAGGAAAGTATCTGCATTTCCGGCTTTTTGTATAACACATAAGAATTATATGAGGCCACCTGAAACAAATAAAACTAACTTTTTATACCAGGTATATTACTTTCTTGATACCTGGTATGGCTGTAGAACCTGATCTGCAAGGTCCACACTCCCCATATATTTGTTGTAGTCAATGGCAGACACAGGTTTTGGAGTAGTGGATCCCTGTTGGTCTGCAGTGGCCCTCGTGGCATCTATGTGGATCAAGCTCAGGATAAAAATACATTTTTTATACTTATACTTAACCCTCCGTCACATACAACTGATCTGACAGGCACTTCTCTTTTACTTTCATTTCTCCTTCCTCACCAGATTGTGAGGAAACCCCCTCCCTCCAGGTAGTCTCCTGTCTCTTGAAGGTCTGTGAAACCTGATATCACAGTTGGATTTCAGAGCTTCAGGGGAGAGGATATAGCTGCACAGATCTCTCAGGCTCATTGTATGTGAATACGTCACATTCAGTAAGGTTGGTATTTTATGTTTTTATTCATCACAATAGTTTATTTAGCTTGTTTTATGAATGTATAGCACAAAATGTGAGGATATTTCATAGAAATAAGGGAGATTTTATAAAAGAAAGTGTGCTGCTCAGGCATATACAGTAGTTCCCTAACATATTCCTTCTCTTGCTTCAGATTATCTGCTGAAATGGAGAGGAAAATGTACAATTTATCCAAACAACTTGATGTTGAGGAAGTAACAAACATGCTGTTAGATGATAGAGACCTCACACTGAATGAGGATTTAGGAGAGGAAAGTGAGATTGATTCTCATGATGAGGTGGAAGAATGTGTCCTGGATTCTGAAACAGAGCAAGATGGTGACAGTGGTGAGGATGAAGAAGTTGGATCATATTATATTGGAAAAGATAAAAATACTAAATGGAACAAGAAGCCATTCCAGAAAAAAACGTAGGGAACCTTTAAACATTATTACTCACCTTCCTGCAGTAATAGGAACTGCACGTAATGCAAAAACTGCAGTTGAATGCTGGAACAGTATATTTACAGATGACATTCTGGACTCTATTGTCACATATACCAACCAATATATAGACATTATAAAGGACAAGTACATCTGCAACAGAACCATCAAGCCCACAGATGAAATAGAACTGCGTGCTTTTTTTGGATTACTGTACCTTGCAGGAGCTTATAGGGCAAATAGACAAAGTTTGGAGGAACTTTGGGGTAAAGATGGGGATGGAGTTGAAAAATTTAGCCTTGTTATGTCCATAAACAGATTCAAGATTCTAATTCGTTGCCTTCGGTTTGACGACAGAACTACCCGAACCGAACGCAAAACACATGACCGACTTGCTCCAATTCGTGATATATTTCAAAGATTTGTTGTAAACTGTAAACAAAGTTATTACCCTGGAGAGAATCTCACTATTGACGAAATGCTCCCTGGTTTTCGTGGTAGATGTGCCTTTCGTCAATATATTCCATCAAAGCCAAACAAATATGGAATAAAAATTTATGCCCTTGTTGATGCCAGTAAGACCTACACTTACAACCTGGAAGTTTATGCAGGAAAACAACCAGAAGGTCCTTACTGTGTGAGCAACAAACCCATTGATGTTGTAAAAAGACTGGCTGAACCCTTATTTGGATCGGGTCGCAATATTACAGCTGACAATTGGTTTACAAGTTGTGATCTGATTGATTATCTGAAAATTCAGAAGCTGTCATATGTGGGAACTGTAAGAAAAAACAAAAGGGAATTGCCGCCACAGTTTGTAAGTGTGAAAGAGAGACAACAGTACAGCAGTATGTTTGCATTCCATAATGGAAAGGCTTTAGTTTCCTATGTACCACATGCCAAAAAAATCGTACTTCTTCTATCAACACTTCATGATGATGCTGCCATCGATCCTGGGACTGGGGCAGAAAAAAAACTGGAGATAATTACATTTTACAATGCCACCAAAGGGGGTGTGGATACAGCAGATCAGATGTGCTCCACTTTCAACGTCAGCAGAAACATCAAACGCTGGCCAATGGTCATATTTTTTGCTATGTTGAATTTGGGTGGTATAAATTCACAAGTAATTTATCTTGAAAACAAGCTTGAACCACTCCGTAGACGATTGTATCTGAAAAAATTGGCCCATGAACTAGTACTTGGAGAGCTACGCAGGAGAAGCGTGAAAACAATCGGTATCCCCTCTCGCCTTCAAGTTCAGCTCAAAAGGTTCCGCCCAGAAGATGATGGTGAAAAGTCACCATCTGCACCACCTCACAAAAGAAGGAGATGCACCACCTGCCAAACGGAAAGCGGAACCAGAAGGCTTTCAAATTATGAATGTCTCAAATGTCATAAAGCAATTTGCCTGACACATGCAAAAATGGTGTGTAATTCTTGCTATTTGCTCTGCAAGTGTGACTTTTCTGGGGAAACCTCAGCATCTACTTCTAATTGAATATGTTTTTAATAGTACTTAAGGTACCTTAAAATTAAGTTTGTGTTCAAAAATTTTCTTTGTACATTTTTTTGAGAGAGTCGAACTGGGGACTATTTGGCGGGAGTTTTGAAAAGTTTGTATTTCATAGTTATTAGTTTTATGTTAAATGTTTTTTTTTTTTGCAACTGATTATGTGTAGTCTCTTTTATTACATCCCTATGAAGGTCACTGATCACTTTTAGAGCACTGAAATGGCAAACATTAGATATTATAGGTATTTTTCCAGCAGGCGCCTGACAGGCACATTGTATGTGAACTCGTTAGTCCGAATATTGTATGTGACGGAGGGTTAAGGGCAAGCAGTTCTCCATTGTGTAAAGCCCCTGACTGCCCCTTTCTGAACTTTTCGTTGACCAATGATTAAGGAAACCCTGGACATTTTTTGAGAATGGTCCCACAAGCCCCCATGTTATGTTCAACCACACTTTTAAATAGGGGTATGCCGATGTAGTAGTTGTCAACATACAGATTGTAGCCTTTTTGTAAAAATGGAGTTATCAGCTCCCAAACGATTTTTCCAGATGTCCAGAGATAAGTAGGGCATCCTGGTGGGTTTAGTTGGCTATCTTTCCCCTCATAAATGCGAAAAGCTGATGTGTAACCGGTTGAACTCTCGCACATTTTATAGAGCTTTATTCCGAACCTTGCCCTCTTAGAAGGAATAAATTGCTTGAGGTGCAGTCGTCCTTTGAATTTTACAAGGGAAATGTTTTCATCAATGGAAATGTCTTCTGTTGGGGTGTAGAGCTTTAAGAACTTTTCTGTCAAGTCTTTGATGATGGGTCTGATTGTGAATAGTCTGTCATGTTCTGGGGCATTTCTGGGCAGGCATTGACTCTTGTCGTTAAAATGCCAAAATCTCATAAACATTTCATAATGGGTCCTAGGAAGAATGGCAGAAAACATTGGGGTGCCTTGAACAGGGCGTTAGACCAATAGGACCGAATGCTTTTTTTGTTTTTAACAAGCCCCATAGCGAATGTAAGTCTTAAATATGTTTTCATTTCTAGAACATTAGTTGGTGTCCATAAATTTGACCTAGCATAATAGGATCGTGGATTCTGGCTGATGAATTGGGACACACATAAATTTGTTTGTAGGCTAATATGCTCTAGCAAGTTATCTGTCAGAAACAAATTAAAAAAATTAATTGGTCCAAAATTTTCCACCTCCACATTTATACCAGGAATGGCATTAAAATTAGGGATGAATGGAGTAGCCGAATCCGAAGCCTCCCATCTGGGAAATGCTACATCAAGAGGCAAAGCCCCTTGGACATTGGTGTGCGCCAATTCACGAGCACTAGGGACAGCGCTAGTACTGGGCATTGTTCCCTGAGTTGGAGACATTTCTCCAGAAGCGCTATTTGTCCTTCTTGTTGTACTGGTCCTTGTGTGTGAGGATGGACCAGAATCACTGCTCATATCTGAGCTATCACTGTCGCTGCTACTAAAGCACTCGAAATCCACATCGCCATCTGGCACTGCACTTTCTTCACTGTCAGAACATAAAAGTGCATAAGCCTCCTCTGCACTATAATACTGACGGACCATTTTACTCGTTTTTTTTTTTTCTGGAAATAGAAAACTCTGACGTGACTGACTGACTTGACTAGACTGAGGTGACCAAATTATTGGGGAGACAATTGAGAAAAGCCTAATTCTTTAGCCTACCCTAACTTTAGAATAAACCCTAACTCTAACTTTAGCGTAACCGTAACCTTCACTTTAACCTAACAGTAACCGTAACTTTAGCCTAATAGCAACCCTAACCCTAACAGTTACCCTAACTTTAGCCTAACAGTAACCCTAACAGTAAACCCAACTTTAGCCTAACAATATTCCTAACCCTAACAGTAACCCTAACTTTAGCCCCAACACTAACCCTAACTATAGCACTAACCCTATCCTGCTTTAGGTTTTCTTTTTTTACTTTATAACAAGATTGCTGACTGACACAGCTGCACTTGTAACACTGTTTCTCCTCTAATCTCTCACTGACAGGAGATCTGAGGAGTAAAAGCGGTTTTATGAGGCAGATCAACCGGGAAAGTTCGTTGCTACAACAAACATTCCTAGTGATTTGTCTTATTGACTGGTGTGATGCTGACGTCATCAGGACCTGAACCAACCAGGTCTCGATGAGGTCGGGATTCACAGGAAGTGTTGTGCGCCGGAATCCCCTTGTTATAAGGTACGTGGGAGTCCCGATGAGCACAAAAACGCCGACCATAGAAAAACGTCGGCGCTGCACAAAGCCCTGCCAGCGCCGACGTTTATCTACTGTTGGCAGTCACGAAGCGGTTAAGTTACCATCATTTCTGTCCAGGCCTGTTTCATGAGTTTTATTTTTTTTTTTTCATTCTGTGGAAGCATGGTTAAAAAGCAATGTCTGACTTTCATTTGTTCATTTTCATAGAGTTTTGATTTATTATTACTTTTGTCAGATTCAAGTTATTTCTGTGACCATTGTGGGTTTTTCTGTCATTAAACGAGGGGTACCAACAATTTTGACCATGAATGTAGGTGTACTTAATATTTTGACTCCACAGCCACTTTCCGGAAATTAACACGCAGTGGATGTTGGAGAGTGAAGGTTACACATTTGCCATTTTATTACCCAGCACATAGTGCCCAGATTGTGCTCCAGGAGACACACACCGCAAATTAAATGGATTCTTCTCACTATAATATTGCTAAATACAGGGATCCTAAATGTTGTTTGAGCACACTGCAAGACTCAGAAGTGAGAGCGGATTTTGCTCGATTGGTTTATAGAAACTCTGTTACTTTTCAACAGCCTTTAAGCCACTAATAGTGTGGGAATCTCTGTTTTTCCATTGACAGATGATGGACCTGAGTGGGGACTTGTTTTTTGTGAGATGAGAATTGGTATTATTTTCGCCTACATATTATTGATTGGTTCCTTTTTATCCGATATTTGGGAGGCAGAATGAACAAACGGTTGAACACCACACACTACTGGCTCATCCAACAAGGTTTTCTATTAGATTGTGAACTGTCATTGTCTTGTTAAATAATTAAAGTTTTTTTTTACATAGCATGCCATTTTATGGACCGTTTAAGTAGAAATGTTCAAAAAGTAAACCTCAAGGATATTTTTATTAAAAATAATTGTTTTTTTTCTCTTAGCAGATGACTATACCAGGAGATTAGAGAGACAGCTGACATCTTCAATTTTTAAATCTGATGATCTTGAGATCCTACAAGATACAACTGAAGTGAATGCCAATACTCCAGATATATCATCATCCATTCACAGCAAAGATCTATCATCTGATCCTATGAAACAGGTCCCATCTTCTGATTCATTACTGACTACTAAGGAAAATCAAAGTCACAAAAGAGTCATTAAGAAACACACTGTTCCTAAAGCAAAGAAGTCATTTTCATGTTCAGAATGTGGGAAATGTTTTAACCATAAATGGCAGCTTGTTAGACACCAAATAATTCACACAGGAGAGAAGCCTTATTTATGTTCAGAATGTGGGAAATGTTTTACCTACAAAAGGAGTCTTGTTAATCACCAGAGAACTCACACAGGGGAGAAGCCTTTTTCCTGTTCAGAATGTGAGAAATGTTTTAACTGGAAATTTAATCTTGTTAGTCACAAGAGAAAACACACAGGGGAGAAGCCTTTTTCGTGTTCAGAATGTGGGAAATGTTTTAACCGGAAATCATATTTGGTTAGTCACCAGATAACTCACACAAGGGAGAAACCCTTTTTCTGTTAAGAATGTGGGAAATGTTTTAACCGGAAATCATATTTGGTTAGGCACCATAGAACTCACATAGGGAAGAAGCTTTTTTCCTGTTCAGAATGTGGGAAATGTTTTAACCGGAAAGCGCTTCTTGTTAGACATCAGAGCAGTCACACAGAGGAGAAGCCTTTTTTATTTTCTTAATGTGGAAAATATTTTACTTGGAAATCAAATGTTAATAAACATCAGAGACGTCACATAGGGGAGAAGCCTTTTTTATGTTCATAATGTTGGAATAGTTTTAACCAAAATTGAATTTTCTTAAGTGGGTTGTCTCTTGTCATTCCTCATGTTTGCTGAAAAAAAGGATAAAACTGAACTTTATTCATTCCAAATGTAAAACTATACCCATAATTTACCCCCTGAAGATTAGTCAGTAGGTGACTAATAGAAAAAACATGTACCCTACAGTTCAGTATATAGGGTGAGGTCGTATACACACTCACTCTACAAGCCTCTCATTTCTACGGGCTTCATCGTCCTCTCCAAAGGCGACTCATCAGGAGACTATTTAATATTGACCTATATTCAAGCGACACTAGACAAAAAAAAACTAAAATCATGTATCAGGTTATCCAAAACAGTCAGAAAACCAGCCACATATTGGCAGATCCCAAACTTCAAACTATATACTTCGTGAGTTTATAAGCCACTCCAGTGTCAGGAATAGATAGTATGTGAAAATACAGTATAATTCTTGTGTTTTTCTCCTATAGGGACTGCCCTAGTTTTGTGTTGTGACAGAAAAATGACTGGCACATCCAAACTAGTGTGAGTAGATGCATACCAGGAGCAGCTATCTCCATATATTATATACAAGAAAAGGTTGCACTCTATCGTGCCAAAGCATGTCCAATATGAAATATGAATAGCAAAATGGCTTTTGAACATTAGGAAAAATATTTGAGAGATGCTTTGCACAGAATTTGGCCAAATAGTGTGAGCCCATGAACCATTGTCAAGGTGGTCTCATTAATCTGATGGGTCCCTGACCTCCCTGTCCAAATGTGAACACTTACCGAAGGCTAATGTCTGTATGCCTGGGTGAATCTGGACACCTCTGTCAGTAAAGCCTACATATGGGTTGGCCGGAACTAAGTGTGATTAGATGTAATTAAAAACCACATTGTGAAGGGAGGAGTGCTCAGTCAGTAAGCTAACATAGGAATGAGTCCCATGGAGAAGAAAAATAGCAGCAACACTTCAGATGTTTGTGATAAATATCCTTAGTGCTTTATTTCTCAACGAGTTACAAGGACAAAGTGGTTCGGGTAGGACAAGTGCAGGTTATGCAGGCAAGAGAGACAGGACGACGGCCGTTTCGCGTTGTTCACGTTTCCACGGGTCCAGATACAATGAATAGTATGTCATTTCCTTTGAGCAATCACATGTGACGACATTTGGATATCATTAAGAATCACTTGTGACAAAGTTTTCATAACCTGAAGAGTTAGGGTACCGTCACACTAAGCGACGCTGCAGCGATACCGACAACGATGTCGATCGCTGCAGCGTCGCTGTTTGGTCGCTGGAGAGCTGTCACACAGACAGCTCTCCAGCGACCAACGATCCCGAAGTCCCCTGGTAACCAGGGTAAACATCGGGTTACTAAGCGCAGGGCCGCGCTTAGTAACCCGATGTTTACCCTGGTTATTAGCGTAAACGTAAAAAAAACAAACACTACATACTTACCTTCCGTGTCTGTCCTCCGGCGCTCTGCTTTCCTCTGCATTGTCAGCGCCGGTCAGCCGGAAAGCAGAGCGGTGACGACACCGCTGTGCTTTCCGGCTGGCCGGCGCTCACAGCCAGTGCAGGGAAGCACAGCGCCGGTGGAAAGACACGGAATGTAAGTATGTAGTGTTTGTTTTTTTTACGTTTATGCTGGTAAACATCGGGTTACTAAGCGCGGCCCTGCGCTTAGTAACCCGATGTTTACCCTGGTTACCAGTGAAGACATCGCTGGATCGGCGTCACACACGCCGATCCAGCGATGTCAGCGGGAGATCCAGCGACGAAATAAAGTTCTGGACTTTCCTCAGTGACCAATGATGTCACAGCAGGGGCCTGATCGTTGGTCGCTGTCACACATAATGATTTCCTTAACGATATCGTTGCTACTTCACAAAAAGCAACGATATCGTTATGTGTGACGGTACCTTTAATACGTGCTTGAAATTAAAAATACAATAAAAGATTATACATGCGCTAAAAAATGCATAGAAATTAAATACAAAAAGAGGAGGACCAGGAGCATATAGTAAATGAATATATAATTAAATCTTTATTAATACAAAAACATTAAAATCTGGACATAAGTAGTAGTAATATGCATTCCAAAACAACACAAGAGAACAAAGGGGGGAACACACACCCTAAAACCTCACCATACCTACACTAAATGAGGTGGTAATGTGAACAGCTGAGAGCGGTAAGCTCCATACAGCTCAAGGTAATAGCATGGGAAGCAAAGACCAAACATAAATGCTTGTGACAGGAGGCAGTAAAGGGTCTAAGGCAAATGTGCCATGCCGAGACATGATAATACATACATATCACAGAGGCATATAGTACATTCAGCGCTTACCCATGCAGTAGGGAGGAGAGGAGAAGGGGTCCCACCGGTGAGATAGCCCCGACGCGCGTTTCGCAGCGCAAACACGCCGCTTCCTCAAGGGGATGTGAAGTATAATGAATAAGGACCTGCCTATAACCCCCCTGACCTAGATCACATGTCCGGCGATAGCCAATCGCAGTGGTGCTGTCGGCGCATACGCACTGCGGCAGGAAAGCCCGACGTGAGGACCTGGCGTCCAGCAAAGCATGGAGGGCCGGAAAACAGTTCCGGACCTGCGCGCAAGGCAAAAGGACACCCGCCCACACATCAGAGCCGCCCGCACGCAGGGCGATGTGCATGGCCACCAGAGGGCGTGCTACAGATAATCAATGTAAGTAGAAAACAAATACTAGAATGGAAAGTGCCCAGAGTGTAAGTGGATCAATAATATAGACAGATAAGTCCCAAAATACAGGCAGCTTATAGGTATAAATATACAAAGTACACCCAGCACAAGTTAAAATGATGACAGATCAAAGATATAATTCATTACTACACAGAGGTATGGCATCACAGGTAGAAATTTACACAATATAATTGACGTAGATGACTTCATTGGCATTGGGCAGGCACTTGATGATCCGTATTTTTCAAAGGGCATTCACAGATGCAGCAGGCCAGAATGATGATAACGGCATTAAAAAGCTGGATAGCAGGACAGCGGAAAGGGGGGACCAAAGCAGGGCCCATATGGACACAATTACTAGTAAATAAAATGAAAAAAAGAAAACAAATTAAAAACAGTATAAAAACAAATAAATTGAAACCCACCGAGGGGAATACTGATGGAAACAAAAGATGGGGAGTACCACTGAGAGACAGGAGTGAAAATGGGCTAAAGATTAGGGGCGAAACTAAGGGATTCATTAAGACCTTTTGGGGTCACAGTGTCAAGCATAACGATCCACTTAGTTTCCATCTGTGCTAACCGTTTCTTGTTGTCACCACCTCTGATACTCAAGTGTAGAACATCAATCCCCCTCACCTTTAACAATTTATCATTGCAGTTATGGTGTAACCTGAAGTGACCGGGGATTGTTTTAAGATCTACCCCCGCGGGCACCGTCCTGGCCGCGCCAATGTCCCGCACATGCTCCCGTACGCAAACTCTAAGCTCGCGGGTAGTGAGACCAACGTATATCCTGGGGCACGGGCAAGTAGCATAATATATAACATTAGTGGTGCCGCAGGATATACGCTGTCTAATTTGGAATATCTTAGAACCATCACTAGAGGTAAAGTCGGAGCAGCGCAGGACATTGGCGCAGGCAAGACAGTGCCCACAAGGAGTACATCCCAGCCGGGGGCCACCAGTACTGAAGAAATTTCTTTCTGGGGCCGGAATATAGTGACTCCTCACCAACATATTACTCAAATTGGAACCCCTTCTAGGAGTCATAAGGGGAAAGGCGCCCAGGGCGGCACACAGGGAGGGCTCAACCTGAAGAACAGGCCAATGCTTTTGCAGAATGGAACGCATATTCTCCCATTCATGATTGTAGGTGGAGATGAATCTGATACGTTCATCACCACCCACAGCACGGCGTCGAGAGTTAGAGTGCAATAGATCACTCCGTGGTGTTTTACGGGCCCGATCATAGCCAGCTTTTATGGACCTGCGGCTGTATCCGCGGGCCACAAATCTTTCCTTCAAGTCGGTTGCCTGTGATTCGAAGCAGGCCTCAGTAGAGCAAATCCGCCTCACCCTGACGGCCCTAATAGTGGGCAGATGAGTCATGTTGTAAAGAGTTAACAGCGGTCGGCTTCCTGTACACATCCGTCTGGATGCGCCGGTCAGAGTCGACCTCCAGACGGATATCCAAGAAGTCGACCGCAGCCACACTAGAGTGATATGTGAGCCGTATATTAAGCGGATTAAGGTTAAGACTCTTCATAAAATCCTCGAGCTGGTGGGCAGACCCCCCCCCCCCCCCACAAAAACAGAATGTCATTGATATAGCGATGCCAGCACAGCACATGGACAGCGAGCGGTGTGCCCCCGTAGCCAAAAATGTCCCTCTCCCAGGCACCAAGGAAGAGGTTGGCATACGAGGGCGCACACTCCGCGCCCATGACTGTGCCACGCTTCTGTAGGTAAAAATGATCTTTAAAGACAAAGAAATTGTGGGTGAGGATATACCCCACCAGCTCAAGAATCAGCTCACACAAAGGACCGCCCAGGTCGGAGGCCCCCAGGAAGCGGCGGACAGCATCTAAACCATGGGAGTGATCTATGCACGTATATAGACTATCGACGTCAGCCGTAACAAATATAGTGCCCTGATCCACAAGGATGCCATTGACCCTAGACAGGACGTCCGTCGTGTCTTTAACATATGATGGCAGGGTCTCCACCAACGGTTTGAGATAGTAATCGATGAATTGACACACAGGATCACATATGCCGTCGATCCCGGACACGATCGGATGACCCGGAGGGTCAAGGGCATCCTTGTGGACCCTGGGCAACAAATAAAAAGTTGGGACCCTCGGTGACCTAACCATCAACCCGTCAAATACCTGCTTGGTAATGACATTACCATCAAGGGCCCCAACCAAAATATTCTGCAGTTCCCGTAGAAAGGGAGCCGTGGGATTGGAGGACAGCTTGAGGTAGGTATTGGAGTCTTTAAGCTGCCGGAAAACCTCCCGCTCATATTTCACACATGGCCAGATCACCACGTTCCCCTCCTTGTCCGCAGGCTTAAACACAACGTCCTTCATAGATTTAAGTTGTTATATGGCTTGGCGATGCCTAAAGGTCAGATTATCATATGTCCGCCGAGCAGACAATTTTCTGAAATCTTCACCAACCAATTTGGTGAATACTTCTATTGCTGGTGACAGGGACAAGGGGGGGAACCCGGCTGATCTGGGACGGGTGGAAGGAGGAAACTTACTCTGGTCAGGTGTTTCTTGTTCCTCAAGCAGGTCCTCCAAATCACGAAGGGTCTCCCTCTCTACATCACTCATCCCCTCAGCGAAATTCCTGCTGGTGTGAAGTTTCTTGAGGATGAGTTTACAGGAAAATAAATGGAGATCCTTTAATGCTGAAAAATAATCAAAAGAGTTGGTGGGAGAAAAAGTCAGGCCCCTACCGAGGACATATATCTGATCCTCTGAGAGGGTGTGAGTAGAAAGATTGAGCACCTGTAAACATCCCTGTGTACCCACCTGGGCACCCCTCCCTCCGGACGTCTTGGTTTTATTGTACTGTCTCGTGGCCATTCTTTTATCATTCAGTCCTGAACTAGCGGAACTGCTGGGATGAGAGGTGGTGACAACGTCCTCGTCATAGTTGGATTTGTTAGAGCGAGTGGAGGTGGACCTGGATCTGGATTGAAAAATGTTTCTAGACCTGGCACGAGACCGTCCAAATGGGTTCTGCCACCTATACACTCTAGAGTGCTGTTTGTCCTGGACGTCACGCTGGAATTTTTTTGCTTTACAGGACTGGATTTCATTAGCCCATTTTTGGAGCTCCACATCCACCTCATCGTTCAATTTCTTGAGGGCATCACCTGTCATAGTAACATAGTAACATAGTTAGTAAGGCCAAAAAAAGACATTTGTCCATCCAGTTCAGCCTATATTCCATCATAATAAATCCCCAGATCTACGTCCTTCTACAGAACCTAATAATTGTATGATACAATATTGTTCTGCTCCAGGAAGACATCCAGGCCTCTCTTGAACCCCTCGACTGAGTTCGCCATCACCACCTCCTCAGGCAAGCAATTCCAGATTCTCACTGCCCTAACAATAAAGAATCCTCTTCTATGTTGGTGGAAAAACCTTCTCCAGACGCAAAGAATGCCCCCTTGTGCCTGTCACCTTCCTTGGTATAAACAGATCATCAGCGAGATATTTGTATTGTCCCCTTATATACTTATACATGGTTATTAGATCGCCCCTCAGTCGTCTTATTTCTAGACTAAATAATCCTAATTTCACTAATCTATCTGGGTATTGTAGTTCTCCCATCCCCTTTATTAATTTTGTCGCCCTCCTTTGTACTCTCTCTAGTTCCATTATATCCTTCCTGAGCACCGGTGCCCAAAACTGGACACAGTACTCCATGTGCGGTCTAACTAGGGATTTGTACAGAGGCAGTATAATGCTCTCATCATGTGTATCCAGACCTCTTTTAATGCACCCCATGATCCTGTTTGCCTTGGAAGCTGCTGCCTGGCACTGGCTGCTCCAGGTAAGTTTATCATTAACTAGGATCCCCAAGTCTTTGCGCAAAGTGGCCTGTGGACCGTCAATCTCAGTCTCATTAAGGTCCAATGATTTTTGGTTCATCTGTTTGAGGAGAGTCATAAACCCCTTAGAACAGGTGTTAGTCAGGTCTTCCCATTTGCCCCTGAACTCCTCATCGTCAATCGAGAAAGAGGGGAAAACTTGAATACGGAGTCCCCTTGGGATGAGGTCTTTTTGGATATACTTGTCAAGGAATTCATAATTCCACCAAATGCGCGTTCTTTTGCGCAACAAATCTTTAAACCGTATGATGACCTCCTGTAACTCTGGTGGGCCCATCATTACCCCCTTCAGTGCTGTCATGGAATACCTCATTAAGCTGTGCACGCCATGTGCGGTCACGTGCACGGAAGTCCATTAAAACAACGGAAAAAACTGTGAAACACACAGAAGCAATTAATAACAACCGGAATTCCAAATACATATCACAATGATCTGGGGGAAGGCAATTATTAGTATATATAGTAGTACCCCAGATTATATTATAATCGCTCCAAAAGCTAGACACAAAAAGAGGAGGACCAGGAGCATATAGTAAATGAATATATAATTAAATCTTTATTAATACAAAAACATTAAAATCTGGACATAAGTAGTAGTAATATGCATTCCAAAACATATGGATATCCGTCTGGAGGTCGACTCTGACCGGCGCATCCAGACGGATGTGTACAGGAAGCCGACCTCTGTTAACTCTTTACTACATGCCTCATCTGCCCACTATCCAGCCACTATTAGGGCCGTCCCGGTCGGACAGTTCCTCAGGGTGCGGCGGATTTGCTCTACTGAGGCCTGCTTCGACTATGACATTCGGACTCTGAGGACAAGGATAGAGAAAGGGAACAGGTGTGTATATATAATGCTCAGAAGGTATGTAGCTATATACTAGGCAATTTAATAAGCAGATCGATATTAGAAATTTGTGAACATCTCCGTAATATAAAGAAAAAAAACGGTGACCACCCTCTTTCAAAACATTTTTCAATCCATCACGGGGGTTCCCTACAAGGGATAAGAGTGTCTGGGATAAAGGTGGTCCATAAAGATTGGTGCAATGGTGACTACATTAAACAAATGTCTAGGGAGAAAACCAGATTTATTTTTGAATTAGATACACTTAAACTGAAGGGACTTAATAATGGAGTCGAACTCTTTGCATTTGATTGACATGCAACTTAGGAGCCAAGCCTATATATAGCCAGCAGAGCACAGCGGGAGCCAACCCTGAAGAAGGAATCCGTGTTATTCCGAAACGCGTTGGTTATTCTTGGCTCCTACAGTGCTCCGTACCTCCGACAGGGGCACCACGTGACGTACAGGACACGTGACCCGAAGTCTCCGCAGGTCCTGTCAGCTGCAACGATACAGAGCGCTCAGCTCTCATCCTCTTCCTGCCGCAAGGGCGGCTGTCACCGGCCGGGACAGCGCGCTGAGGAACTATTACCTCCGAACATCGCCGATCATCACAAGGGAAGTAATAACCAAGTTACAATCTTACAAGTGCACGTGTGTTGCTCCTGCCGACTTTCTTCAGACCCAGGTGTCTACACGCTGAATAGTACGTATGATCTTTCCTGGATTACTATTGCGTGTCTATACATAGAAGCTCAACTCCGCAAGCCTCTATGAGATTGTTTTGTTTTTAAAACCACAGTTTTTATAGTAGTTCTAATATCGATCTGCTTATTAAATTGCCTAGGATATAGCTACATACCTTCTGAGCATTATATATACACACCTGTTCCCTTTCTCTATCCTTGTCCTCAGAGTCCGAATGTCATAGTCTGACTCACATACGAGTAACCCTATCGCTTCCAGCTTCATTTCCCCTCTGACAGGTAAATAGCTACTATTTAATTTCTGTGCATTTTTTAGCGCAGGTATAATCTTTTATTGTATTTACCAGAGTTTCTCTTCGCCCTGTGTGGTTAAGGGCTATACTGGCTGCTTTTTTATGCTTTGTTTCACTAGCGCCGCTACACTACCATTATGAAATTAAAAATAGTTCTGATTAGAACTACATATACAGTGACATAATATTAAAACATAATACAAAAATTTGCTGACTGAAAAACTTGTTTAGCGCTAATTGAAGAGATTTATAAAAAGCATGAATAATCCAACCTTTCGTTTAATCCCAACGGGCCTTGTGCATTTGCTCTAATCCATTTGGCCTCATGTCTTAAAAGGATTTTATTGTGATCTCCCCCACTTGGTGGTAATTTAACCACTTCCAAGCCTGCAAACTGCAGACAACGTGGATTGGAATCATGTTTGTCTTGCATATGTTTAATAAATCTGGGAGAACCTTTGCCAGTTGAGACTGAGTTAAAATGTTCGCGGAATCTTACATAAACTGATCTTACAGTCTTACCTATATAGTAAAAGGAGCACGGACAGAAAATGATATAGAAAACATACTTGGTTTTACATGTAATAAGGTCTCTTATTCTATGATGTATGGGGCCAACCTGTAATGAATTCCCCGTTAGGTGAAATTGACAAAATTTACAAGAACCACATTTAAAATTCCCTTTTGGGATATTATTAGTCAACCAATTGGTATTAGAATAGGAGACCTGATGTTTTACCAACATATCTGTTAAATTATTTGTCCTTCTATAAGAGAACCTGGGAATAATTTCACCGCATTTATTTAACGCTTGATCTGTGGCCAAAACATGCCAGTGCTTCCGAATTGACGCATGAATAGCCTGATCTAAAGACATGTGTTCAAAACAAAAGTTAGAGAATTTTTTCTGCAAGAGGGAACCAAGGCGTGTACAAAAAGGACGTGATTTTTTTCTTTAGAAGATCTAATTGCATTTTCTTTTTAACCCGATGTTCAGACTCATTGATCAAACTTGGGGGATAAAAACACGTTTTGAGACGAGGTTAAGTCATCTCAACTGGCAAAGGTTCTCCCAGATTTATTAAACATATCCAAGACAAACATGATTCCAATCCACGTAGACTGCACTTTGCAGGCTTGGAAGTGGTTAAATTACCACTATGCGGGGGAGATCACAATAAAATCCTTTTAAGACATGAAGCCAAATGGATTATCAGAGCAAATGCACAAGGCCCGTTGGGATTAAATGAAAGGATGGATTATTCATGCTTTCTATAAATCTCTTCAATTAGCGCTAAACAAGTTTTTCAGTCAGCGAATTTTTGTATTATGTTTTTCAACAGTGTGTCCACCCTGCGATACCTGTGAGTAAAGTGCGCTTCTCAGAGCCATTCGTATTTTCTTGTTTTTGGGCTAACATAGAAATGACAGAAAAATGACTGGCACATCCAAACTAGTGTGAATAGGTGCATACCAGGAGCAGCTACCTCCATATACAATATACAAAAAGAGGTTGCATTCTATCGTGCAAAGCATGTCTAGTCTGAAATACATGAAATATGAATAGCATATTCATAGTGTAAGATTGCTCTCACTAAGTGTATTGGGGGACACTCGCTTGTCACGGGATTAACGTAGTCAGGCACGATTTTTGACTTAAACACAGTCTATACGGTTTATTAAAGTGTCATAAACCGGGTTATGCACAGTTCACATTATACATTTCATCAAATACAATAGGTACCAAGTGGTGATATTAACTTGCAGCTTTATCTTAACACTTCATTTACGGCTTTGTCTCCCAGACACTAAACATGCTAGACCTCTCACTTCGCCCAGTTACCATGGGTGTCCGTACGCCGTACAGTTCACCAATGTCCCAAGTCACATACAGCGCATATGACACTGGGTCGCGGTCTCTAAACACGCCAAACCTCACTCCGTTCAGTCACCGTGGGAGACCACACAGTTCATAGAACATTACAAGCACCAACAGTCTGTATAGGTACCTGACGGGAGCTCCTGCTCCACCTGCTGACTCCTTGTCAGTCCACTCCTCTGGGAAAGCTGCCTCACAGGGATCACTGGGCAGCATGTCTTAGTCAGTCCAGACCCACAGAAGGACGGTAGCTTCGCCCACATAGACCATCGAGAATCATAGTCTTTCTGTGCGCTATTCAGGGATCCAGTCCTACTCCCAGGACCTCCCAACACACCAGCATGAGCTCTTCAGGATTCCTACTCCCAGGTCTTCCAACACAGGTTGCCCAGTGTGCTATTCAGGATTCCTATTCCCAGGAAATCCAACACACTGGCATCTCCTCCTCACATGAACCGCACATGTGACCTCTCCAGGTGCTATTCAGGACCTCGTCCAACACCCCAGGCATATAACCTGTCCAGGTGCTATTCAAGACGTCAGACCCATACCCCAGACCACTAGCAAGTCCAAAGCCCCACCATGTGCTCTTCAGGACTCCTACTCCCAGGAAATCCAACACACAGGTTGTTCAGTGTGCTATTCAGGACTCCTACTCCCAGGAAATCAACACATTAGCATGTGCTCTTCAGGATTCCTACTCCCAGGAAATCCAGCACATACTTCCAGGACCTTCACCACTCAGGTCTAAACACTGGAACCACACAGGAACATGTGACCCACACCCTGGTCACATTATATACCCTTAACCACTCCCCTGGGTGGGAGTGTGGATGTGTGGCTAGTTTGTCCCGCCGATCTCACACAACTAGCCTAGTAAGTCTCCCTTACAACTACACCATACATAAAACACACTCTTGAGGGACTACAGGTCCCAGAACAACAACATTGCATCAGACTTACCACACAGACTCCCTCTGCGACACATATCGGCCACTCACAACACAGCCAGTCACTGTTTCACCACGATTATCACAATAGATACGCCACCATGCACATCACAAGGAGCACTCACAGCACCCCCTAACTGTCACAGGGGTCACTGCATCACAATAGCCATTTTGCTATTCATATTTCATGTATTTCATATTAGACAATGCTTTGGGATGAAGCATTGCATGCTCAGTGCCACATAACAGATCCCTGCACACGGAAGCATACAGATCTGTGTTGTCCTGGATCCGTGCTCCATGGTAATTCCAGATGTGTAGCCATGGATCCATGCGTGTTCCTGTGCCTGCGTGTTTTTCAGACAACACAAAACTGCAACAAACGGTGACAACTGGATGCACACGCAAGTCCCATCTGTCACCACTGAAAATCAATGGAGACAAAAACAGATCCGTGTGCAGCCATTGTCACACAGATTGTGATATATGCAAGTGTGAAACCAGCGTAACTCTATATGATTGGAGCTGTACTAGATCTCTCCACAGGTTTTACCTAAAATCACTTTATAGTACCCTACCCTCAGCAGCAACAACTGACGCCGTCCATCCTCCTCCCTGTATGCTCCTGTCCTGGATCCTCCTCAGTCCTAGTACTATGTTACCAACCTGCTGAGTCCCTCCTCCTATACACACTATATATGTATAGGCCATGGATGAGGCCAGTGTATATTTATTTGGGACTAAGGTAACTCACATCCTGACTCCAGCACTGAAGGATGGTGTTACACTAATGCTTGCAGTCTGGGGGCACTTAAGGGTTAACAATAGGAAGCCCTTGTTTCTCTTTTCCCATCCACCCTGTCCTGTGCTTGTCTGCACCATTTCTCCAGTACTCACCTGCATTTACTAACAGTCCACATCTCCTCTCCTCACTGCTCCTCCCAGTCACACTTCACTGGGCTGAATCTGATAAGCACCAGACCCCAGCGGCCACTCACACCTCAGATTGGCTCCTTTCATTCACAGCAGGGAGCCGGCTCTTTGTATCGGATTGTTCAAGAATGACCCATCACTAGCGGAGCTGAAGCCGCTGACCGCACAGTGCGGTCAGGACATGGCAGAGATCTGTGTTCTCAAGGCTGCGCCTGGACTGTATGGCCGCTGCCTGCCCTGACTGCAGCCAGCCTGTGTAATGGCTAGTTTCACATTTGCGCTAGAATCAGCAACGTTTAATCCGCAACCTCAAATGCATGGAAAACCGCATGAAACCGCATACAAATGCAGCGGTTTTTAGATGCATAAGGTAATGTAAGCGGTTAAAAAACGCAGCATTTTCACGGTTCTTCATGTTTTCTGTGTGCATGGTGGAAAATTTAACAGGAGAAAAATCTAGATAAACAGACAATGGGACTACAGTGGGCGTGTATTATAGGATATCTTTATATAGACCCGTGGACTGCTGAAATCTTAACAGTTTACTACTGTATCCTGCGTCATGATGGATCTTCACATGGAGAGCTTTTATTTCAACCTGGTTTTAAGTATCAAGCTGTTTCTTGCCTGTGCTTTTGCTTGGGAGCAACAAAGAAATAGAGAACGACACGGCGTAGGCGTTTTTGGAGACACCCCATTATTGAACTCCGGGAGAGCCGTGGAGCCTACCACACGCTATATGGCGAGCTTAATGCCAACCCGGAGAAAATACCAGGGTGTCACAAGACTCTTTCCGGGAATTGCTTGGTCGTGTCCAAGGAGCCATCCGGAGACAGGACATCCAGCTCCGTAGAGCGATTCCTGCAGAGGAACGTCTCCTGGTTACATTAAGGTACATAATAATTCTAAACAAATGCCAGTCATTATTATTGGTCTGACATGTATTATTTGTATTTTCCTTCATGTCTCTAGGTAAACACCAGCATAAATCAAATTGATTGTAATTTCATTTTTTTCTTTTATTTCAGATTTCTGGCAACTGGAGAGAGCTTATCATCCCTCCACTTTCAGTACCAGCTTGGAATTTCCACCTTGTCTGGAATAGTTGCGTACACCTGCCAGGCTTTGTGGATTGTTCTCCGGGATAAATTTATATCCCTACCCACCACAGACATGTGGATGGAAAGTAGAAAAATTCTGGAGTGTATGTGATTTTCCCAACTGTTCGGGAGCGGTGGATGGAAAGCACATACGCATTATCAAACCCGCCAGAACTGGATCGGAGTACTTCAACTACAAGAAATCGCCGTGGACATTGAAGCTTTTGGCCGTGGCAATGACTTCTAGACTTTCAAGAACTCTGACATGGGCCGATGTGTGTATGGCAAAAATTTTAATTTTCCCCTGCCACGACCTCTCCCCAACACTCAAGGCCCACCGATGCCATTTGTTATGGTTGGGAATGAGGCTTTTCAGATGTGTGAAAATCTACTGAAGCCATATTCCAGTCGGGACTTGAACCACACTAAAAGGATTTATAGCTACAGACTGACCTGGGCCCAAAGAACAGTAGAGTGTGGGATTCTTGTCTCAAAATGGTGCATTCTTGGGACAGCCATTAATTTAAAAATGGAGACAGTCGATGAGGTGGTCAAAGCCTGTGTGGTTCTCCACAATTACATAATGGCTAAGGAGTGACCTAATATTGAACTGGATGAACCCATTGCCAGATTACCAGCATCACCCGCTGCGGTCAACTGTTGAAGTTGGCCACACGCGGGACCAATTTGCTGACTATTTTGATTCTGATATTGGACGTGTGACATGGCAAGATAATATTGTGTAAAATGTGCTGTTGGGTTTGGGTCTGTACCAGTTACGTTTTAAATGTTACTAATATTTTGGTTAATAAATAACCTTTTTTGATCTCTTTACCGAGTCTCCTATGTATTTCTTCTAAAAACCACTTAGGTTGCTAGTGGTAAGGTATTTGACGTCATAACATCCTGATTCTGTTATGCAGTATCTATTGGACGCAGGCTGAAGAGACGATGGAGGTATAATACAAAGCAGATCTATACTCACCAGATCAGGTGTCAGAAATAATGAATTCATGATGTGCAAAACCCAGCCTCATGAATTCACTATTTCTGACACCTGTCCAGGTGAGTATAGATATGTCTTGTATGACCTCCATCGTCTCTTCAGTTTGTGTGAAATAGATTACGTAGAATGAAGAGAAAATGGAGGTTATTACAAGGCAGTTCTCTACTCACCAGGTCAGATGTCATAAATAATGAGTTTTTGACACATGACCTGTTGATTATAGTTCTGCTTTGTATTACCACCATTGTCTCTTCAGTCTACGACACAGATTAAGCAGATTGAAGAGATTATGGAGAAAATACAGGTAATATTATTTTTTGCCACCTCATAGCTCTATACCAAACACACAAAGCTGCAGTGTTGTACTTACTAACTACTGGAGCTATGAGGTGGCAGAAAAATAAAGTGTATGACGCAGTGTGTTTATTAGGGGCAAAAAACATTTACATTTATTAAAATAAAAAATTAACTGCGCCGGCTTGGGGTAGAGGGACAGAACTGGGGGGTGTTTAGCTGTGAGGCCTGGCTTACTGAAGAAGACGCAAGGGTTGCAGGAGAAGGGGCAATTAAAGTAGTGGGGTCAGGGAGTTCAGGGATGGGGCTAGAGGAATGGGAAGGCAGAGACACACTGGAAGGGAGAGAAACCTGACATCACAGACACAGGCTGCCGTCACACTAGCAGTATTTGGTCAGTATTTTACATCAGTATTTGGAAGCCAAAACCAGGAGTGGGTGAGAAATGCGGAAGTGGTGCATATGTTTTTATTATACTCTTCTTCTAATTGTTTCACTCCTAGTTTTGGCTTACAAATACTGATGTAAAATACTGACCAAATAATGCTAGTGTGACGGCAGCCACATTGAGAGGTGAGGGGGGAGGGATGGCGATAGTCCTCTTTCTTTTTTTTCCCTTTCCCTTTTTGGGATTGGTGCTGCGGTTGGGGGAGCCTCTATGGGCTAATTTCTTGCAGCCCGGTCATGGTCGCCGACCTGTCAGGGTCCGTGTTCTGCATGGTAGTGGTGGTGAAGGCCATGCCAAGCTGCTGCATGGTGGTGAAAGCCATGCCAGGCTGCTGCTGCTGCGTGGTGGTGAAGGCCGGGCTGCTGCTGCATGGTTGTGGTGGTTAAGGCCACACCAGGGTCCGACTGCTGCATGGTGGTGGTGCGGGAAGGCATTCCAGGGTCCGGGTGCTGCTATTGCTGCATGGTGGTGGCGGTGGAGGATGTCCAAGCAGGGGCAGCAGTTGGCATGGTGGTGGCGGTGGGTTGTCCATCAGCACTCGGCATGGTGGTGGTGCTGTAGTGGTGTCCGGCAGTGCTTGGAATGGTGGTGGCCATGCAGTGGTATGCAGCAGAGCTCAGTATTGATGTCAAACGTGCCGGTGTTGGCACAGGTGGAAATGCCACCACTGAATGCTGAATATTCTGACTCTACTGCATAGCCTGCACATAAACAGCATTGCAGGCCTGCATAACACTAAGCTGAGATCAAGAGTAAGGTGTTCTGACATGCCCTTCTCTATTTGATTGAAAAAATGATGTGCTGGCTTCTGGAGGTCGGCTTTCACTTGGTCAAGGCTTCCGGTGACATCCTGGATAAGTGTATTCATATGGTTTATGGCACTATCCAGTCTGTCGCCTTGAGTCCATCATGAAAGACCGAGCTCCAGTGAAAAAACTCGGGCATGAGTGACCTGTCCGAGGCCCTCTGCTGCTGCCGGGAAGAGCCCCCCAAAAAAGAGGCAGAGGCAGAAGACTGGGACAGGGGAACACCTGATGGACTAGCTTCCTGGGCTCCAGTCTGTGTGGAAGGCCCACTTGCTGCAGCGCTGCTGGATGCCTGGGACAGATCCGTGGCTGTTTGATGAAGGACCGCTCCAGAACCCGGGTCAAGAGTGCTGCTCCATGTGCTGTGAAAAAAAACCCAAAACATTAGTACCAAACATTTACAAAAGTAAAGCGCCAACTCCTGTGGAGTAGAAAAATACAGGTTAGGCAATACAACACAACCCAATACAGCGCAAAAAATACTTACTTTCTCTGGGCAAGGACCGATCTCAAAAATGCAAGGATGCAGTGGTATTTATATTTGCGGATCCTTGCCCAAGAACCACTAGGAACTTGGCTCTCTTAATGAAGGTCCTTGTTGAAGCGATCCTTCATCGAACGCGAACGTGTTTTCACTTTGAGCACTGTTGAAAAATATAAATAATGATTAGACAATGCACTTTTGACCGTGATCACACAACTGTGTGTGATCAGAGAAACTCTCACGAGTTTCTGTGATCACACACAGTTGTGTAATCCCGTCCAAGGTCACTACTGCAGCACGCCGCATTGCAATACTTACAAAATGCCTTGCGGACCCGGGGCATTGTCCCAGCCATCCCACAGCGCTTTGGCCACCTCATTCCATAGCCACCGGATCGTCACGTTGTCCGAGTGCTGTGGAACCCGGGTGTCCCACAAAGGGACTCGCTCATGGACCAGGGAGATTAGGATGTCATTGTCTATGAGGTCCTCATCCCGTTCTGGAACCTAAAAAAATAAATAAATACATTAATGTTGGAGACATTATCATAAGGAAAAGAAAATATACAGATAAAAAACTGGCAAGAATATTCAAAGAAAAATAAAAGGAGTCAAGAAGAAAAAAGGAAAGAAAGAGGAAATTAAAGAAATGAACAGTCAAAAATTGTAAAGTTAGGATACAATAAACAGAATACGGTCAGCCAGGTATACTTACATTTTGCCGCCTTGCCACCTGACCGTGTCCACGCTGCTCCTGCTAAGCCTCTGCCGCAGTGGAAGAACTGCTCTAAAAAAAATAAAAATAAAAATGTTGTCACGTGTCACTTTCAGTTCCACCTTGTGCAGGCCCAAGCCGTTGCTACTCAGAAGAAGATGACATTCTGATGCATGCAGCAAGAAAAATAAGACAGAAATTAGGACATATAGAGACAGAAAAAAGAAAATACAGACATTGGCTTTGATACCCACATTGTTCAGAGTGTGCTTTCCTGCATCTGCTCTTGTTCCCAGTCTGCTGAGTTGTGCACTGCAAATGCCCACTCCCTCCTTTTATCAACTTTGTATGTGGGGGGTGGCTAATCAGTGTCTAGACATGTTTTCCTGTGGTGGAACGCATGCATTCACAAACACACGCATGTGTTTGAGAAAGCATGCGTTCTCATAGACTGTAATGTGTTTTTTCGCCGCATTCCTTCCGCTAACAATCGCATATGGTTCGAGGCGGCAAATTGACACCTCTGAAATTACTACATGTAGCGTTTACCACGCTAAGCCGCAGACAACAAAATGACGCATGCGTCGTCAAACACGGCAAAAGCAACCAATCGCAGGCACCTGTTAAAGATAGGAATACACAACGCATGCGGAAAATTGCGGCACAAATGCTGCGGACCACCGCAAATGTGAAACCAGCCTTAGCTGCTTTTTTCTTGCCATAATACAAATTCTAACAGTCTATTCAGTAGGATTATCAGCTGTGTATCCACCAGACTTCTGCACAACACAACTGATGGTCCCAACCCCATTTAAGGCAAGTGTAATGTGCTGCTTCAGTGCAGTATAGTGCAACCTCCACCAGGGGGTGCTGGTTAAGGAAAAGAGGTTGTACACAGAGCGCAGTAACACTGAACAACAACACAGGTGTCACAGGTAATGAAAGAGAAGTCAGGCAAGCCAAAGTCATACACAGAGAGATCAGCGCAGTACACAGGGGGAGTCAGAAGAATAGTCAGGGACAAACTAGTCTAACTCCTGAACAGACATCTAAGCATGGAGTCATCCCAGGACACCTCAGTGGACCATCGGCGGAACTCGGCTGTGCGCTCCCCCTGAACCAGACCCATTATAGTGTCCTCTGCCAACCTGACATGGTCCGGTTCCTCATAGATAAGTGCTAGGGCCTCAAAGAACCTATCTACAGACATCCGTTCAGGAGCAGTGAGGGGCAGTGAGAAAGCCCAAGATAGGGGACCCTGCCTAAGTAAGGAGATAATAATCCCTACCCGCTGAGTCTCATTCCCAGACGATCGAGGTCTAAGGGAAAATAATAACTTACAGCTTTCCCTGAACATGCAAAATGTATCTTTTTCACCAGAAAAGGTGTCAGGAAGCTGAACCAAGGGTTCGGCAGAAAGCAAAACAACATTTACAGACTCACCAGGTTGACTAACAGCATGTGGGGTGGTTCCCTGCATGGTCTGAACAGTCTCCATCAGTTCTTTTCGTAAGAGAGTATAAGACGTGACAAGGGCCCGATGTTCCATCGAAAAATCCCATACCATCTGTGTCAAACTGGACACTTGATCCGCCAGGTTGCAAAGCGGATCCATGACCAGAGAAAAAAATGACAAAATCCCCTTTAAATGTGTGGTCAGCTATAATGTAATGTGCTGCTGCAGTGCAGTATAGTGCAACCTCCACCAGGGGGTGCTGCTTAAGGAAAAGAGGTTGTACACACAGCGTAGCAACACTGAACAACAACACAGATGTCACAGGTAATGAAAGAGATGTCAGACAAGCCAAGGTCATACACAGAGAGATCAGCGCAGTACACAGGGGGAGTCAGAGGAATAGTCGGGGTCAAACAAAAAGTCAGAGCCTACCGGGAACGTGGTAACGAAAACATGAGACGTAAGAAGAAGTCGGGGTATAAGCCAGAGGTCAGAACAAGTCATAAACGGGTACAGGCAGTCAGAGGCAAAAGGAACACTAGTACAAGTATACAGGTCAGGTGCTCAAACCGTGCAGCATGAACTATAGCTGACACTGGCCCACAGGCTGCAGAGGACTTAAATAACTCAGCTAGCTTCAAAGTGAGGCAGAGGGGATTAAC
Organism: Ranitomeya imitator; assembly: GCF_032444005.1. Classification (NCBI taxonomy): domain Eukaryota; kingdom Metazoa; phylum Chordata; class Amphibia; order Anura; family Dendrobatidae; genus Ranitomeya; species Ranitomeya imitator. The sequence continues at coordinate 238,753,202 of NC_091283.1, forward strand.
TCCCATATGACCAATCCAGAGACAAGACAGCTGAACACAAACTCAGAACTGGATCATGACAGCAAGAAACACTTATTAAAACTGAGAGGGCACACCTGTGAAGTGAAAACCATTCCCGTTGACTACCTCTTGAAGCTCATCAAGAGAATGCCAAGAATGTGCAAAGCAGTCATCAAAGCAAAGGGTGGCTACTTTGAAGAACCTAGAATATAAGACATAATTTCAGTTGTTTCCCACCTTTTAATAAATAATAATCTTTATTTTTATATAGCGCTAACATATTCCGCAGCGCTTTACAGGTTGCACACATTATCATCACTGTCCCCGATTGGGCTCACAATCTAGAATTCCTATCAGTATGTCTTTGGAATGTGGGAGGAAACCGGAGTGCCCGGAGGAAACCCACGCAAACACGGAGAGAACATACAAACTCTTTGCAGATGTTGTCCTGGGTGGGATTAGAACCCAGGACCCCAGCGCTGCAAGACTGTTGTGCTAACCACTGCGCCACCGTGCTGCCCATTTTTGTTAAGTATATAATTCCACATGTGTTAATTCATAATTTTGATGCCTTCAATGTGAATGTACAATTTTCATAGTCATGAAAATACAGAAAAATCTTTGCCTGAGAAGGTGTGTCCAAACTTTTGGTCTGTGAGATATATATATATATACACACACACACACACACACACACACACACACACACACACACACTAGATGGTGGCCCGATTCTAACGCATCAGGCATTCTAGAATATGTATGTATGTACGTCGCGCTGTGAGTGGGGGTTAAATTCCGCGCCTTTATCGCTGATTAATCGCGCCCGGCTGGCCGATCAGGGGAGAGTGGTTAAAATCTGGCGCCAATTCGCGGCCAGACTGCGCCTGTCGCTAATTGGTCACGGCCGGCCGGGCATGACCAATGAAGCGGTGTTTAAATCCCGGGCCGGCCGGGCATGACCAATGAAGCGGTGTTTAAATCCCGTGCCGGCCGGGCATGACCAATGAAGCGGTGTTTAAATCCCGTGCCAATATCGCTGATTGGTCGCTGCCAGCCAGTAGCGACCAATCAGCGAATCATGGTTTAAATCCCATGTCAATTCGCAGCTGGACTGCGTCTGTCGCTGATTGGTCGCAGGATGTTGGTAGTTCGGGTGCAGGATATAGTACAGCCACGTAGTATATAACACAGCCACATAGTATATAGCACAGCCACGTAGTATGTAGTATATAGCACAGCCACATTGTATACAGCACAGCCACGTAGTACATAGCACAGCCACGTAGTATATAGCAGCCACGTGGTATATAGCACAGGCACGTAGTATATAGCAGCCACGTAGTATATAGCACAGACACGTAGTATATAGCACAGCTACGTACTATATAACAGCCCACGTACTATATAACACAGACAGCCACATAGTATATAGCAGAGTGACGTAATATATAGCACAGCCTTGTAGTATATAGCACAGCCACGTTGTATATAGCAGCCACATAGTATGTAGCAGCCACATAGTATGTAGCAGCCACATAGTATGTAGCACAGCCATGTGGTACATAGCAGCCACGTAGTATATAGCACAGCCCATGCAGTAAATAAAACAGCCCACGCAGTATATAACGCAGCCCACGTAGTATACAGCAGTGTGGGCACCATATCTCTGTTAAAAAAAGAATGAAAATAAAAAATAGTTATATACTCACCCTCCTGCGTCCACCGAAGTTGTCCCGATGCGTGCGAGGCTGCCACTAGCTTCCGTTCCCAGTGATGCATTGCAAAATTACCCAGATGACTTAGCTGGGGAGTGCTAGAGTCCCTATAAACCGCCTCAAGTCACCAGCCATAGGGGTTATGTCCTATCCTGGGGACAGAGAGAGAGAGATAACATCTGTGAGGACCTTATGTGAAGCCATAGGCAGTAAGGGACTACACCACCATGGCACAGAGGAAGGCTTTTATTTCCACCTGGACAAGGTGACTCTAAATTTGCCTCCAAACCGGCTGGACCCTGCCTGTCCTGTGATCTGGTGCTCTGGACTGTGGCTGCTGAATTCAACTGTAAACAAGGTAAAGAGACTGCAAACCTGTGTCCTCATTCTTTACTGCACCTCTCATCATTTACCATCTACACACTAGGAAGCCCTGGGGACATACTTCACCTGTGGGAAGGTATACCATCTAGCTGCCACAATATCACCCCAGAGGACTCCTTAAAGCAGCGTCGGTCACCCTGACCGAATACCACAGGTGGCGTCATGAACAAAAGACTTTATTCCCTTTAAAGAACTTTCCCCTTTTACATGAGCAACCCCCAGGGTCACGGATCGGGTAGCCACCGTGACATCCTCCTGTGAACACCGGACCGGGTACCTAGTACTCCACGGCCATGGCGGGGCGACTCAGAATCGCGATCCATAGCAAGTAATTCCATAGCATAATAGCAAGTAATTCTACTGCATAGAGGCGATCTGATCATCGCCTCTATGTAGCAGAGCTTATCAGGCTAAGGCAGCTTGTAATCTCCCATGGAGACTATTGAAGCATGCCAAAAGTAAAAAAAAAGTAATGTTTTTAAAAATATTAAAAAAAAATACCCCCCCTCGCCTCATTTAAAATAAAATACAACAAAAAATTAAACATACACATATTTGGTATCGCCGAGTTCAGAATCGCCCGTTCAATAAAAAAAGGATTAACCTGATCGCTAAACAACGTAGCGATAAAAAAGTCAAAACGCCAGAATTACGTTTTTTGGTTGCCGCGACATTGCATTAAAATGCAATAACGAGCGATCAAAACATCATATCTGCACCAAAATGGTATAACTAAAAACATCAGCTCAGCACACAAAAAATAAGCCCTCAGCCAACCCAAGATCATGAAAAATGGAGACGCTAGAGGTCTCGGGAAAAAAAAAAATTGTTATTTTTTTTAGCAAACTTTGGATTTTTTTTTCACTACTTAACTAAAAAAGAACCTAGACATGTTTGGTGTCTATGAACTATGAATGAGTTTTAGCATTTGGTGAACATTGTAAAAAAAATCCAAAAAACCTTTGTGAGATTGCACTTTTTTTTGCAATTTCACCGCAGTTGGAATTTTTTCACCGTTTTCTAGTACACAACATGGTAAATCCAATGATGTTCAAAAGTACAACTTGTCCCGCAAAAAACAAGCCCTCACATGGCCATATTGACAGAAAAATATAAAAGTTATGGCTCTGGGAAGAAGGAGCAAAACCTGAAACGCAAAAGCGAAAAAGGGTAGGGTCTTGAAGGGGTTAAAAAGAGAAAACAATAGTTTGACGATAAATGGCTTCACCCAACCACTATCCATGAGTGGAGAAAAAGGTTTGGTGTTATTCATATTCTCTGAAAAAAAGGCCAAGAAAGCAAAAATTCTGCCTGGGTATGTAAACTTTTGAGCACAACTGTATGGTGCACTCAATCTCATGTCAACCTTGATAGTGACACTCTCTTAGGATACATTTTACTGTATGATTGCAGTCTTGCACATAGCCACTAGGAGCTACAACATTTGACATTTTCCCGAATTTTTATATCTACACATGGTATACACAAATTATATTTTCTTGTCTTAACTATATACTATTTAATATTATAAGCTGTGTTTTTTTTGCAATTATTTGTATTATTTGTATGTATACATGATTACCACTTCGGTCTCTGCTAAACCCATCCCCTGTAATGCCTTTCCGACATAGTACGTACACCGATGTCTGACTCCCTCACTTTGATGTGGGCTCCTGCTCTGAGCCCACATCTTTTCTGTCACATGAAGCGATGCCCGGGGGACCACCACGGTGCAGGAAGACTACCGTACACAAGATGAGGTACAAACAACAAAGGGTAGATTTATTGGAAGGCAAGGAATGAAGTGGATGAGGAAGATGCAAACAGGGGTATGCAATGGCAAAAGATAGTTTACAAGAGTTATATTCTTTAGCTTGTCCATAAAATAGCTCAATATATGTTACACAAGTAAATGCAAACAAGAAACAAAGAATAATGCTACTCTACGTATAACCTCCCTGGCCTTTACTAAACAGGCTGCCGTGATCTGACTATTGAAGCCTAAACTAGGCCTTGACATGTGCACAAAACAGGAACAAACTCACGGTGATGTTGGGGACTCAGATACAGACACGGGGGGGGGGGGGGGAGGGGGGCAGCCTAGTACGATGGTGCACATGGCTCTCTGCCAGCTCCATGAAATGTGGTCTTCTCCTTGCTTCTGGGTCCTGGAGGTGCTCCTGGAAACTGTAAATCCCTTTCTCGGTATCTTCGTAGCTCCTTGAACTAACACAGGACAGCCACTCTTGCTGCACCCGGAAAAGTCTGTTAAATCTCACAAGTCCACTCTGTTACAGGTTGTGGGTCCTCTCTTACAGCTATATCAGGACACAGTTCTCCTCTCTTGCAGCTATCAGCACAAAGTTCTCTCTGCAGCAGCCTCAGCTCACTCACATAGTTCAGGCTCCACCCCTGCCATCTGAACAGTCCAGTCCATTCATACAGTCTATTGCAGGGGAGCAGCAGAACATTCCATTACGCCAGACAAGGGGGTGCAGCCTCTTAAAGTAGCAGCATGTTCCTTACGGTTCATAACAGCACCACCCTCATACATGTGTTATGTCTGCTAATGACAGGTGTTATGAAGGCAATCCAGAAACACAGTGTGCTTAGCGATCAGAGCGCACACAGTGATCTGACAAATACCCAAAAATACAAGAACGAGCTCTGAGACGTGGAAACTCTGTAGACTGCACACCTGATCCTATCCTAAACACAACTAAAAGCGGCTGTGGATTGCGCCTAACAACTACCTAGGCAACTCGGCACAGCCTAAGAAACTAGCTAGCCTGAAGATAGAAAAATAGGCCTGACTTGCCCCAGAGAAATTCCCCAAAGGAAAAGGCAGCCCCCCACATATAATGACTGTGAGTAAGATGAAAAGACAAAACGTAGGGATGAAATAGATTCAGCAAAGTGGGGCCCGATATTCTAGGACAGAGCGAGGACAGTAAAGCGAACTTTGCAGTCTACAAAAAACCCTAAAGCAAAACCACGCAAAGGGGGCAAAAAAAACCCACCGTGCCGAACTAACGGCACGGCGGTACACCCTTTGCGTCTCAGAGCTTCCAGCAAAACAAAAGACAAGCTGGACAGAAAAAAAAGCAACAAAAAAAACAAAAAGCACTTAGCTATACAGAGCAGCAGGTCACAGGAACAATCAGGAGAAGCTCAGATCCAACACTGAAACATTGACAAGGAGCAAGGATAGCAGCATCAGGCGGAGTTAAGTAATGAAGCAGTTAACGAGCTCACCAGAACACCTGAGGGAGGAAGCTCAGAAGCTGCAGTACCACTTGTGACCACAGGAGTGAATTCAGCCACAGAATTCACAACAGTACCCCCCCCTTGAGGAGGGGTCACCGAACCCTCACCAGAGCCCCCAGGCCGACCAGGATGAGCCGCATGAAAGGCACGAACAAGATCGGAAGCATGAACATCAGAGGCAAAAACCCAGGAATTATCTTCCTGAGCATAACCCTTCCATTTAACCAGATACTGGAGTTTCCGTCTAGAAACACGAGAATCCAAAATCTTCTCCACAATATACTCCAATTCCCCCTCCACCAAAACCGGGGCAGGAGGCTCAACAGATGGAACCATAGGTGCCACGTATCTCCGCAACAACGACCTATGGAATACATTATGTATGGAAAAGGAGTCTGGGAGGGTCAAACGAAAAGACACAGGATTGAGAACCTCAGAAATCCTATACGGACCAATAAAACGAGGTTTAAATTTAGGAGAGGAAACCTTCATAGGAATATGACGAGAAGATAACCAAACCAGATCCCCAACACGAAGTCGGGGACCCACACGGCGTCTGCGATTAGCGAAAAGTTGAGCTTTCTCCTGGGACAAGATCAAATTGTCCACTACCTGAGTCCAGATCTGCTGCAACCTATCCACCACAGAATCCACACCAGGACAGTCCGAAGACTCAACCTGTCCTGAAGAGAAACGAGGATGGAACCCAGAATTGCAAAAAAATGGAGAAACCAAGGTAGCCGAGCTGGCCCGATTATTAAGGGCGAACTCAGCCAACGGCAAAAAGGACACCCAATCATCCTGGTCTGCAGAAACAAAACATCTCAGATATGTTTCCAAGGTCTGATTGGTTCGTTCGGTCTGGCCATTAGTCTGAGGATGGAAAGCCGAGGAAAAGGATAGGTCAATGCCCATCCTACCACAAAAGGCTCGCCAAAACCTTGAAACAAACTGGGAACCTCTGTCAGAAACAATATTCTCAGGAATGCCATGCAACCGAACCACATGCTGAAAGAACAAAGGTACCAAATCAGAGGAGGAAGGCAATTTAGCCAAGGGCACCAGATGGACCATTTTAGAAAAGCGATCACAGACCACCCAAATGACTGACATCTTTTGAGAAACGGGAAGGTCAGAAATGAAATCCATCGAAATATGTGTCCAAGGCCTCTTTGGGACCGGCAAGGGCAAAAGCAACCCACTGGCACGAGAACAGCAGGGCTTAGCCCTAGCACAAATCCCACAGGACTGCACAAAAGTACGTACATCCCGTGACAGAGATGGCCACCAGAAGGATCTAGCCACTAACTCTCTGGTACCAAAGATTCCAGGATGACCAGCCAACACCGAACAATGAAGTTCAGAGATAAGTTTATTAGTCCACCTATCAGGGACGAACAGTTTCTCTGCTGGACAACGATCAGGTTAATTCGCCTGAAATTTTTGCAGCACCCGCCGCAAATCAGGGGAGATGGCAGACACAATGACTCCTTCCTTGAGGATACCCGCTGGCTCAGATAAACCCGGAGAGTCGGGCACAAAACTCCTAGACAGAGCATCCGCCTTCACATTTTTAGAGCCCGGAAGGTACGAAATCACAAAGTCGAAGCGGGCAAAAAATAACGACCAACGGGCCTGTCTAGGATTCAAGCGCTTGGCAGACTCGAGATAAGTCAAGTTCTTATGATCAGTCAATACCACCACGCGATGCTTAGCTCCTTCAAGCCAATGACGCCACTCCTCGAATGCCCACTTCATGGCCAGCAACTCTCGATTGCCCACATCATAATTACGCTCAGCGGGCGAAAACTTCCTGGAAAAGAAAGCACATGGTTTCATCACTGAGCAATCAGAACCTCTCTGTGACGAAACCGCCCCTGCTCCAATCTCAGAAGCATCAACCTCGACCTGGAACGGAAGAGAAACATCTGGCTGACACAACACAGGGGCAGAACAAAAACGACGCTTCAACTCCTGAAAAGCTTCCACAGCAGCAGAAGACCAATTAACCAAATCAGTACCCTTCTTGGTCAAATCGGTCAATGGTTTGGCAATGCTAGAAAAATTACAGATGAAGCGACGATAAAAATTAGCAAAGCCCAGGAACTTTTGCAGACTTTTCAGAGATGTCGGCTGAATCCAATCCTGGATGGCTTGGACCTTAACTGGATCCATCTCGATAGTAGAAGGGGTAAAGATGAACCCCAAAAATGAAACTTTCTGCACACCGAAGAGACACTTTGATCCCTTCACAAACAAAGAGTTAGCACGCAGGACCTGAAAAACCATTCTGACCTGCTTCACATGAGACTCCCAATCATCTGAGAAGATCAAAATGTCATCCAAGTAAACAATCAGGAATTTATCCAGATACTCACGGAAGATGTCATGCATAAAAGACTGAAACACAGATGGAGCATTGGCAAGTCCGAACGGCATCACTAGATACTCAAAATGACCCTCGGGCGTATTGAATGCAGTTTTCCATTCATCTCCTTGCCTGATTCTCACCAGATTATACGCACCACGAAGATCTATCTTAGTGAACCAACTAGCCCCCTTAATCCGAGCAAACAAGTCCGATAACAATGGCAAGGGATACTGAAATTTAACAGTGATCTTATTAAGAAGGCGGTAATCAATACACGGTCTCAGCGAACCATCCTTCTTGGCTACAAAGAAGAACCCTGCTCCCAGTGGTGATGACGATGGGCGAATATGTCCCTTCTCCAGGGATTCCTTCACATAACTGCGCATAGCGGCGTGTTCGGGCACGGATAAATTAAATAATCGACCTTTAGGGAATTTACTACCAGGAATCAAATTGATAGCACAATCACAATCCCTATGCGGAGGTAGAGCATCGGACTTGGGCTCTTCAAATACATCCTGATAATCAGACAAGAACTCTGGGACCTCAGAAGGGGTGGATGACGAAATCGACAAAAATGGAACATCACCATGTACCCCCTGACAACCCCAGCTGGATACCGACATGGAATTCCAATCCAATACTGGATTATGGGTTTGTAGCCATGGCAACCCCAACACGACCACATCATGCAGATTATGCAACACCAGAAAGCGAATAACTTCCTGATGTGCAGGAGCCATGCACATGGTCAGCTGGGCCCAGTATTGAGGTTTATTCTTGGCCAAAGGTGTAGCATCAATTCCTCTCAATGGAATAGGACACCGCAAAGGCTCCAAGAAAAACCCACAACGTTTAGCATAATCCAAATCCATCAGATTCAGGGCAGCGCCCGAATCCACAAACGCCATGACAGAAAACGACGACAAAGAGCATATCAAGGTAATGGACAGAAGGAATTTGGACTGTACAGTACCAATGACGGCAGACCTAGCGGACCGCTTAGTGTGCTTAGGACAATCAGAAATAGCATGAGTGGAATCACCACAGTAGAAACACAGACCATTCAGACGTCTGTATTCCTGCCGTTCAACTCTAGTCATAGTCCTATCGCACTGCATAGGCTCAGGTTTAACCTCAGGCAGTACCGCCAAATGGTGCACAGATTTACGTTCGCGCAAGCGTCGACCGATCTGAATGGCCAAAGACAAAGACTCATTCAAACCAGCAGGCATAGGAAATCCCACCATGACATCCTTAAGAGCCTCAGAGAGACCCTTTCTGAACAAAGCTGCCAGCGCAGATTCATTCCACTGAGTGAGTACTGACCATTTCCTAAATTTCTGACAATATACTTCTATATCATCCTGACCCTAGCACAAAGCCAGCAAATTTTTCTCAGCCTGATCCACTGAATTAGGCTCATCGTACAGCAATCCGAGCGCCAGGAAAAACGCATCGACACTACTCAATGCAGGGTCTCCTGGCGCAAGAGAAAATGCCCAGTCTTGAGGGTCGCCGCGCAAAAAAGAAATAATAATCAAAACCTGTTGAATAGGATTACCAGAAGAATGAGGTTTCAAGGCCAGAAATAGCTTACAATTATTTTTGAAACTTAGAAACTTAGTTCTATCTCCAAAAAACAAATCAGGAATAGGAATTCTTGGTTCTAACATAGATTTCTGATCAATAGTATCTTGAATTTTTTGTACATTTATAACGAGATTATCCATTGAAGAGCACAGACCCTGAATATCCATGTCCACACCTGTGTCCAGAATCACCCAAATGTCTAGGGGAAAAAAAAAAAGTGAACACAGAGCAGAAAAAAAAAAAAAAATGATGTCAGAACTTTTTCTTTCCCTCTATTGAGAATCATTAGTTGGGCTCCTTGTACTGTTATGTTTGCTAATGACAGGTGTTATGAAGGCAATCTAGAAACACAGTGTGCTTAGCGATCAGAGCGCACACAGTGATCTGACAAATACCCAAAAATACAGGAACGAGCTCTGAGACGTGGAAACTCTGTAGACTGCACACCTGATCCTATCCTAAACACAACTAAAAGCGGCTGTGGATTGCGCCTAACAACTACCTAGGCAACTCGGCACAGCCTAAGAAACTAGCTAGCCTGAAGATAGAAAAATAGGCCTGACTTGCCCCAGAGAAATTCCCCAAAGGAAAAGGCAGCCCCCCACATATAATGACTGTGAGTAAGATGAAAAGACAAAACGTAGGGATGAAATAGATACAGCAAAGTGGGGCCCGATATTCTAGGACAGAGCGAGGACAGTAAAGCGAACTTTGCAGTCTACAAAAAACCCTAAAGCAAAACCACGCAAAGGGGGCAAAAAAAACCCACCGTGTCGAACTAACGGCACGGCGGTACACCCTTTGCGTCTCAGAGCTTCCAGCAAAACAAAAGACAAGCTGGACAGAAAAAAAGCAACAAAAAAGCAAAAAGCACTTAGCTATACAGAGCAGCAGGTCACAGGAACAATCAGGAGAAGCTCAGATCCAACACTGAAACATTGACAAGGAGCAAGGATAGCAGCATCAGGCGGAGTTAAGTAATGAAGCAGTTAACGAGCTCACCAGAACACCTGAGGGAGAAGCTCAGAAGCTGCAGTACCACTTGTGACCACAGGAGTGAATTCAGCCACAGAATTCACAACACACAGGAGTGAATTCAGCCACAGAATTCACAACATACATGCCTCCCTTCTTAATGATGGTTGTCCTTGGCTATCACAGCATCAAGGTCAAAGTGTAATGAAGGAATGTGCAATGCGGAAAGAGCACCTATAGAGGAGGCAAAAAAGTTGTAAAAACAGACAGAGCACAGTGTTCTACATTTCGGACTGGTGGAACCCCTGCATTAGACCTCTGGGATCTCCGAAGCTCTTAGCTGTCAGGCAAGGCTTGACTATCTTCCAGAGTAACACTTGCTGCAGGAGTCATCGTGGGCTCTTGTCTGATCTCGTCCTTGCGTGGCAGTACTGGTACATCCATGGGATTACCATCTCTGTGCGGCTGAGGACCCCCTATGGTTTCAGGGATGGTCCACCATTCATCATCGATTTCACCATCAGGCATGACAGATTCAGGAAGTGGAGTAGCGCCTTCAGGCGGCAATGGTGTAGAACAGACCTCAGACCAGCAGGGCCGCAGCATATTTCTGTGAAGTACTCTAGGGGAGGACGCCCCACTCTCAGTCTGCACCTTGTAGACAGGGCCGTTAGCATACACGCGCTCAATTACTCTGTAAGGCAGTCCTTCCCATCTCTCACTTAGTTTTTCCTTGGGACGTTTCTCTCTGACTAACACTCGGTCTCCGGGTTGGAGCGGTAACTCTTGAGTTTGCAGCCCGTATGTTTTTTCTTGCAGCTGCTGACCCGCCAACTGCCGTATTGTTTGTAATCGTTGTCAATGATCTTTTACCCATGAGGTGACAGTTCGCTCCATCAGCTCCTCTGGCTGTTCCAAATTCAGCTCAATGATCTCTCATCCAGCTCTTCCAAACAGCAGTAGATAGAGGGTATAACCCGTGGTGGAGTGGACCCTATTGTTGTAGGTCCAGGCCTACTCTGGCAGGTAGTCTGGCCAACACGCCTTCTTAAACTCCTCCAACGTTTTCAACATTTGAAATAAGGTTCGGTTGAAGCATTCACATGCTGTTACTTTGAGGGTGGTAAGGGGTGGTCCGGGACAGCTCAATGCCATACATACGATACAGTTCTTCCATCACCTTGCCTTGGAAACATGCGCCTTGGTCGGAGTGGATGCGCTTTGGGCACCCTTACACCCGGATGAAGTCTTGACAGATGGCTTGCACTGCCGATTCCGCAGTCTGATCTCTAGTCGGGGTGACTATTGCGAACTTAGAGAAATGATCGGTCATCACCAAACAGTACTGTAGCCCCCGGGTTGAGTGTTCTACGAGGAGATAGTCGATCATCAAGACTTCTAGCGGTTCCTTAGTTTCTATGGTCTGGATGGGTGCCCTCTGTTCAGTACTCTTAATGAGGTCACATACTCGACATTGCTGGCAAACCTCTTCCACCACAGACTCCAACCAGGGGCAATACACATACCGCTGTAACCATTGGTAGGTCTTTGCGGGGCCAAAGTGAGCTCCAAATTCGTGGGCTTCTTTAGCTACTTCTTTAGCCATTCTTCCTGGGATGACCACCTGCCACCTTACTCCCATATCTTTTGGCTCTTGTCTCTTATGATATAGCACTGACTCGCGCACTTCCAGTATATCCCACTGGTGTAACACACTCTTCATTTCAGAGTCCAGATCATCTCTCTTGTTTGCCAGGCTTCTGCTTCTGAGTTACCCACCATTTCATCTGTCTCAGCCCTTCGTCTTCATCCTGAACATGTCCCCATTCCTTATTGGTTTTCCCCAGGGATCGGGGTAATGCGCAGGCCTCCCTGACTGGGCCACAACCACTGGGGGCTTAAACTAACGAAAGTCTGGGGTTTCCTCCTCTTCAAGTTGCTCATCGAGATCCCCGCTGGAGTCTTCACAGTCACTCTTGACAGCCCATCAGCATTTGCGTTTTCGGTAGCAGAACGATAACAGATGGTAAAGTCAAATTGGCTAGGCGAGCCACCCACCGTTGTTCTAAGGCACCCAATTTAGCATTCTCAAGGTGGGCCAGGGGATTATTGTCTGTTCAAACTTGAATCTTGGTACCTGTCAGGAAGCCCTTCAAACTTCTCTGTCATGGCCCACACCAGGGCCATGAGCTCAAACCGGAAGGAGCTGTAATTGTGAGGGTTTCTTTTGCTATCTCGCAGTGACCTGCTGGCATACCCGATGACTCTCTCATGTCCATCCTGTATCTGATAAAGTACTGCACCGAGTCCATGAAGGCTACCATCTGTGTACAACAGGAACGGTTGATCGAAATCTGCGTAGGCCAAAATCGGAGCTGAGGTAAGGTAATTCTTTATAGCCTGGAAGGCCTCGTCTTGTCTCTGGGCCCAAGGGATGTACTGGGTCTTCGGCACTCCAGCGGTCCCCCTCAGCAGCTCATTGAGAGGACCCGCCACCTTTGCGAAGTCTTTAACAAGCTGGCGGTAGTACCCGGCGAGCCCCAGAAAGGACTGGAGTTCTCTCACTGTTCGAGGGACTGGCCAATTCTGGATAGCAGCCACTTTTTCTGGCGAGGGTAGAACTCCATCTTGTGACACTATGTGGCCCAGGTACTCGATCTCTCTCTTGAAGAGGTGGCACTTCTTTGGTTTCACCTTCAGGTTATGAGCCCACAGTCTTCTGAGTACCTGTCCAAGCCGGGCACGGTGTTCTTCAAATGAGGCTGAAAACACAATGATGTCATCCAGCTTGATCAGGGTAGCTTCAAAATTTAAGTCTCCAAAACACTTTTCCATCAGCCGTTGAAATGTGCCCGGAGCATTGGAGTCCGAAGGGCATCCGGTTAAACTCGAACATCCCCTTAGGGAGGATGAAGGAGGTTTTCTCTTTGTCTTTCTCTGCCATGGCTACTTGCCAGTATCCGCTTGCTAAATCCAGGGTGGAGAAGTACTTCGCTTTCTCCAACACTGTCAAGGATTCCTCGATGCGGGGCAATGGATACGAGTCTCGAATAATGCAGGCATTGAGTTTCCTGTAATCTACACAGAACCGGATGGTCCCATCCTATTTCTTGACGAGCACCTCCGGAGCTGCCCAAGGGCTCTGACTACTCTGCACCACTCCTGAATCCAGCAGCTGCCTCAGTAATGTTTTCACCTCCTGATACATCTTGGGCGGGATCTGCCGGTATCGTTCTCAAATCGTACGAGCTTCCCCGGTCGGTATCTCATGCGTGATGGCTTCAGTACAGCCGAAATCCTCGGAGTGACGGGCGAATGCGGCCTGATTTTCCCACAGCATAGTTTCTATTGCTTGCACACACTCAGGGCCCAAAGCCTTCACATCCACTTCCATTTGATCAAGGATGACCCATCCACTCCGGGGATGGCATCTCTTCGGCCCCCGCAACAACTGCTAGGGTCCACCCCGCACCTTGTTTCGGCGATAAAGACATCTCCTTCTGACTCACCACTTCACCCTTATGTAGGTACACCAGGGCCAGATCTGTCCCTCGTGGCAAGGTGACCTCCGCGGGGCCCACATTCAAAGCTCTTATGGGGACGTATCCTTGCTGGACCACAGCTATCGTATGAGCTATCATGACTTCTTAGTCCACTCCTCCGCCTACCACAGGCTGAACAATCACTTCCAACCCGTCAAGGTTGCGATGAGTCCCCACTGGAAGGTTTACTATAGTTTCTCGCTCAGGAGGCAGAATTACAGGTTCTTTACCAGGAGCCCTAATAACCCCACCGTCTGATAAGATGGCACACTCTTCTGCGTCCCACAGATGCTGATCAGTCGTTGAAGGGCTTCTTGAGTAGGCTTATGTGTAGTAGCCTTCTTCCAATATACAGGTCCCCGTTTGGTAAACATAATCTGATTGAGTTCACATAGGATATTCATTCCCAGTACTACAGGCACATCTTCTTTGATAGGCTCAGGCACTAGCAGGTTCCCTTTTCTCCCAACTTCTTGCCCACAAATTTGAATATTCATCCACATGACCCCTGTGACCGGGATCGGTTGTTGGTTGGCAGCAAACAACCGGATCAATGTCTCTTTTTCTGGCTTGGCCAGGGCCTGCAAATGCTGCCTGAAATACGCTTCTGGCATCGTCGTCACTTGTGACCAGGTATCTATCAGGCAATCCACTAGAACTCCCTTGAATTCAGCACGTAGGATGGGACACCAAGCAATCAAGTGTTCGTTATGATATGGAGCGGCCTCTCTCATCGCCTTCCCCACAGAGTGCCACACTACTGCGGGGTTTGGTAGTTTAACGTCGGCTTCCACTGGCCTTGAGTATAGTACCAACACATTCCCAGCATTGGATGCCTCCTCCTTGCTGGGGGGCACCTCAAGCCTGTCCTCGTGCCTCCGATGCCTGATGGGAGGGGGCTTGCTTCCACTGATCCCGTATCGGTCAGATGGAAGAATGATTGCATGAGTACGGTGGGTCAGACTGTTGTAGTTCCCCCACTCTTCGCTCCATCTGGGTCAGTTTCTCTTGCACGTTGACAAGGGACCGCTGCAAGTCTTGCACCACCTGGACCAGCACCTCCTGATGGTTTGGGTCCCTTTTGGTATTGGCGCCCTGGACAAGCATCACCCCAGACGCGTAGCTCTCTTCTTTACTTCGGGCCACTGTTTCCACCAGGATTTGACGAAACGCAAGAGTCGGATCTGCCCGGACCCGTTCTTACCGTGCTCGCCTCAAGGATGTGCTGTGCAGTCCCAGAATGAATTGCTCCTGGAGTATCCGGTCTTTAGAGCCCATGCCGCCAAATCCATCAGCCTCCTTTCTATGCACCTCTGCTAACACTTCCTGCAGTGCTGTTGCATACTGAGAAATTCATTCTTCTTACCGCTTTAGCCTAGAGAAAAATTTGGCGCAAAGGTGTCCGGCGCTAGCAGTCTCGCCATAGATCTCTTCCAGGAACTTCACTAGCTCTTTCAGGGTACTGCGGGTGAGTTCTGGTTGTAGGCAGACATTTCTATGGGCTTCTCCATCTAGGGCAGTTAAAGCAATGTCCGCTTCAAGGTCTGGACTGATGTCATAAATCTTCAGGGTGTTTTGCAGCTGGGACACCCAGTCGGAAAGTGGCATATTATTGCCCTCAAACATTGGTAGCACACTAAATATGGTGCCCAAAGAGAGCTCGTCTTGCAGGGGTTCCACCAATGCCCACAGCATCTCCATTAAAATTAGCTTTCCCGCCATTGCTGTCTGCTGCCTCCATCTTGGTGACAGTACCCTGCTCGCAGCGCCACTTGAAGCGATGGCCGGGGGACTGACTACCACGGTGCAGGAAGACTACCGTACACAAGATGAGGTGCAAATAACAATGGGTAGATTTATTGGAAGGCAAGGAATGAAGTGGATGAGGAAGATGCAAACAGGGGTATGCAATGGCAAAAGATAGTTTACAAGAGTTATATTCTTTAGCTTGTCCATAAAATAGCACGGTGCTCCAACTGTTACAGACTCAATATATGTTACATAAGTAAATGCAAAAAAGAAACAAAGAATAATGCTACTCTACGTATAACCTCCCTGGCCTTTACTAAACAGGCCACACGGCTCCCATGTACTGACCATTGAAACCTACACTAGGCCCTGACATGTGCATAAATCAGGAACAAACTCACACTGATGTTCTGGACTCAGATCCAGTCCCGGGGGGGCCCCTAGCAGTCTAGTACGGTGGTGCGCACAGCTCTCTGCCAGCTCCGTGAAACGTGGTCTTCTCCTTGCTTCTGGGTCCTGGAGGTGCTCCTGGAAACTGTAAATCTCTTTCTCGGTATCTTCGTGGCTCCTTGAACTAACGCAGGACAGCCACTCTTGCTGCACCCGGAAAAGTCTGTCAAATCTCACAAGTCCACTCTGTTACAGGCTGTGGGTCCTCTCTTGCAGCTGTATCAGGACACAGTTATCCTCTCTTGCAGCTATGAGCACAAAGTTCTCTCTACAGCAGCCTCAGCTCACACACAGTTTAGGCTCCACCCCTGCCATCTGCAGAGTACAGTGATTTCATACAGTCTATTGCAGGGGAGCAGCAGAACATTCCATCACGCCTGACAAGGGGGTGCTGTCTCTTAAAGTAACAGCGTGTTCCATACTGTTCATAACAGCACCACCCTCCTACACTCATACGCCCCTAACAGCAGCATTTGACACTCGCTTCCAGCAAGGGCGCTGGAAAGCATGCCCATTGGTGACCCCGTCACGTGATCACGGGTCACCGATGGGTTGGCATGACAAACAGAGGTCTCCAGCAGCCCGGTGGTCGGTGCTCATAGCAAGTGATCAAGTCTGCTACATACAGGCGATTAGATCATCGCCTATCAGGTGCCAGAGCCAACTGGGTTATGACAGCTTCTAATCTCCCATGGAAACTATTGAAGCATCCCTGTGGAGACATGGGGAGGGGGTGTTGGCAGGTGCCCCGATCCGCTAGCCTAGCCGAAACTGCATGGACCAGGGATCACCCGCGACATGCCCGCTATCCTTTTAATATGGGCAAAATGCTACTCAGACAACACAGGGTGAAGGTAAAACAGTGCAGCAATGATTTATTGAACCACAAAACAGGCAGATAACACATGGAACTGTCCCAGCACAGTACCCAAGATGGGACACATTACAGAGTCTCACCCTTCTGCTGACTCGCTGGGATAATAGCAGCTGTGACCAGATTTTCCAGGGTCGCTACCCTACCTGTGGCACGCATACAGAGAAGGCAACGACTAGCGTAGGAAGATGACAGTCCATACAAGGCATGCTGATCCGAGGATCGCAACCTGGCTTCATCTTCCAGGGTCAGTTACTCCACCTGTGGCACGCACACAGAGAAAAGGTAACAACAAGTACAATTCTAGTTGATCTGAGGATCAGAACCTGGCTTCTCCAAACGTATCCATGGTTCAGTGATGGTCAATGGAGCAGATCTGGACTCTTCCAACAGAGGCTGAAAACCTCTAAATTGTTTTCTATAGAATGATAAATCTATGTCTCTCGTAATGGAGCCATGATGTAAAATGGCTGCTGTCCTGTCTCTGGTCCTTTTGAGATGTATGGATGTCTTGGCAGAATCTCTCTGGCTGTTTCTCTCTGTCTCTTTATACAGAGGCATGTAACCTATTTTTAGACTTAAGAAGTGTCCCTCATTCAGTATTTACATAAAGGGTAAGAATGGAGATGAGATCAAGCAGAATTACTTGATTTATACTATTTGCATAGTTTTTCCCTCTCTGCTTTAGAAGTCAACAAACTGGCTCAATAACACAATGCATAATTAACATATCAGCAAACATCACTAGTGATCAAGGATAAGCCACAATAAAAGTCAATATTACCGGCCTACACAAACAAAAGTCTGTTTTCTTGACCAACCAGAAATCAACACTTAAATTTGAGAGCCAACATATAGATAACATTCTATTATTCTTCGTTTGCTAAAAATAGTCGTCTGGTTAATTAACCCCTTAGTGACGGAGCCAATTTTTTTAAATCTGACCATTGTCACTATATGTGGTAATAACTCTGGAACGCTTCAACAAATCCCAGTGATTTTGAGAATGTTTTTTCGTGACACATTATACTTTATGATAATGATAAATGTAGGTCAATATGTTTTGTGTTTATTTATAAAAAATATCAGAAATTTGAGAAAAATTTAAAAAAATTAACAATTTTCAAACTTTGAATGATTATCCCTTTAATCCAGATAGTCATACCATAGAAAAACATTAATAAATAATATTTCCCACATATCTGCTTTACATCAGCACCATTTGTAAAATGTTATTTTATTTTGTTAGCATTTTAGGAGGTTTAAAAATGTAGCAGCAATTTTTCTTTTTTTCATAGAAATTTACAAAATTTATTTTTTTAGGGACCTATCCATGTTTGAAGTGCCTTTAGGGGTCCCATATATTGGGAAACCCCCAAAAGTGATACCATTTTAAAAACAGAACCCCCTGACATATTGAAAACTGCTGTCAGGTAGTTTATTAACCCTTCAGGTGCTTTGCAGGAATTAATGCAAAGTGGTATGACAGAAATGAAAATGTGTATTTTTACCACCTAAATATCTCTAACTTCTGAACAGATTACTACAGCCGGCAGACTCTAAGGCCGCTATTTGGTCATGAATTGCCAGGGCAAATATTAGGACCACAAAATTATGATCTCATGGTGCCAATTGGGATAAAGGGGAAGCCCCCACACTCTGTTAACCATTTATAATGATGTAGTCACTATTGACATCAGCATCTAAGGGGTTAAACAGAGTTGGACAGTGCAAACACTGATCGTGGCTGTTGCAGGAAGTTGTCAGCTATAGTGTACAGCCAACAGCTGCTGGATTGTCACCTGT
Source organism: Ranitomeya imitator (assembly GCF_032444005.1). NCBI lineage: Eukaryota > Metazoa > Chordata > Amphibia > Anura > Dendrobatidae > Ranitomeya > Ranitomeya imitator. The sequence goes on from NC_091283.1 coordinate 238,771,931, forward strand.
ATGGGGAGACTATTCTCTCATATCTCAGGTCAGTTAAAAGACGTATTGGCGGTCATTAAGGGGTTAAGATACAATGATGTTTGTCTTCACAATGTCAAAAGTAAAAAAAAGGTTTTAAAATATGAAAAAAATAAAAAAAATATAACTTCAAATTACCCCCTTTCGCCCCATTCAAAATAAACCAATAAAAAAATCAAATATACACATATTTGGTATCGCCGTGTTCAGAATCGCTTAAACTATGAATATAAAAAAAAGAATTAACACGATTGCTAAACGGTATAACGAGAAAAAGTCAAAACACCGGAATTACATTTTTTTCGTCTCCATAACATTGCATTAAAATGCAATAAAGGGCGATCATAAATGGTATTAATTAAAAATGTCAGCTCGGCACAAAAAATAACCCGAGATCATGAAAAATAGATATGGGACAGGTATCAGAAAATGGCGCAATTCTTTTATACTTTACCTAAGGCCGGCGTCACACTCAGCGTATGAAAATACAGTCCGTATATTGCAGCCGTAATACGCTGAGAAGTCCCCAAAATAGTGGACCGTAGCTCTTTCGTAGGCAGGGTGTGTCAGCGTATTTTGCGCATGGCATCCTCCGTATGTAATCCGTATGGCATTCGTACTGCGTGTTTTTCTCGCAGGCTTGAAAACCGACATACAAGGATATACAAGGGATCCATGTGTTAAAAAAATATATACTGTATATATATACTGTATATATATATATATATATATATATATATATACATATATATATATATATATATATATATATATATATATATACCAGTAGACACATATATGTATATATATTAATATTTCATACAGCGCGAGATAGCTTTAAAGCCCGTAATTCAATTGCCGGCTTTTGCTATCTCCTTCCTAAAACCCGACATGATATGAGACATGGCGCCCTCTGCTGGTTGTCCTCATATGAACTCGAGCCTGGGAGCTTTCTAGGAAAGTTCCCACGCTCGAGGAACAACCAGCAGAGGGCGCCTCACCGCAAATGAAGGTAAATATAGGTCATTGACCTACTTTACCTTCATTCCCCGGGGTTTTGCAGCCACGAGCACCGCTGCATTAGCAGAGCTCCTGGCTGTAAAATATTTTAACCCCTTCAGATGGATTTACATCGTGGGACGTTACAGATCTTCGGAAGGTATGTATATTGTTGGTTTATTATTTTTTATTTGTTACAGAGCGAGGGTCTTCAGAAGGATTGAGCGTAGAATAAAATATTACATCAACCTTTGTTTTTATTTCATTAAAATACTTTTAAATAATGTGTTTGTTTGTTTTTTAACCCTTTACTACTATTGGATTAATAATGGATAGGTGTCATAATTGACGCCTCTCCATTATTAATTTGGCTTAATGTCACCTTACAATAGCAAGGTGGCATTAACCCTTCATTACCCCATATCCCACCGCTACACGGGAATGGGAAGAGGGTGGCCAAGTGCCAGAATAGGCACATCTTCCAGAAAAATTGAAGCAAAAAATGTGGTCAATTCTGTATTTAATATCCAATATCCTGGTATATATGGTCCCCTCACCCCATACTGATACACATGGCCCGCTCATCCCTACCCTGGTATGCATGGATCCCTCATCCCTATACTAGTATGCATGGATCCCATCTTTATCCTGGTATGCAGGACCCCCATTTCGTCCTGGTATGCAGGGCCCCCATCTTGTCTTAGTATGCAGGGCCCCATCCCTATTCTGGTATGCATGGCCCCATCAGAAAACATAAAAAAATAAAAACATTACACTTACCTACCAAGCGCTCCCTGGTAGGTAAGTGTAATGTTTTTATTTTTTTTATAAATAACTGCTTTATGCTTGTAAGCAGCACATGGCAGGGACGTCACAAGCAGAGCACAGCTGCAGGAGTACTCGCCAGGACTGTGCACAGAGAGTGGTTAGTATTCATTGCTCTTCAGTAGAGTGCAGTGTCAGCCACCGGCTTCCTGCTGCTGCCGGTGGTCAAGTGTGCTGCTACTTAAGAGAAATGAATATTCATTGGATTCATTCATCAGGAGACTATTCAATATTGAACTATATTCAAGCGGGACTAGACAAAGAAAACCCTAAAATCATGTATCATATGCAACAGTCAGAAAACCAGCCACATATTGGAAAATCCCAGACCTCAAACTATATACTTTGTAAGTTTATACACCACTCCAGTGTCAGGAATAGATAGTATGTGACAATACAGTATATACCACTCAGGGAACACTTAACTTTCAGAGATAATCTCCATATTCATTCTAAATAATGGCACAGATCTTCCAGACATTATGATTGCACATATCCCTAGTCTTTATAACGATATTGCACTCATTCCTTGACAGACCGCAGCATGGCCATTAGTTAGAAGCTGCTATTGATCTTTGCAGCAGGTAAGTTTTCCCTGAGTGGTACATATTGGGCCGTCTGAAAATGGAGTTTAGTCTAGGACAATTTGTCTGCACTACTAATTAACAGCTGTTACAATACCAAACTAGGGCAGTCCCCATAGGAGAAAAACACAAGAATTATACTGTATTGTCACATACTATCTATTCCTGACACTGGAGTGGCTTATAAACTTACGAAGTATATAGTTTGAGGTCTGGGATCTGCCAATATGTAGCTGGTTTTCTGACTGTTTCGGATAACATGATACATGATTTTAGTTTTTTTTGTCTAGTCTCGCTTGAGTATAGGTCAATATTAAATAGTCTCCTGATGAGTCGCCTTTGGTGAGGACGATGAAACACGTAGAAATGAGAGGCTTGGAGAGTGAGAGTGTATACATCACCTCACCCTATATACAGGTCCTTCTCAAAAAATTAGCATATAGTGTTAAATTTCATTATTTACCATAATGTAATGATTACAATTAAACTTTCATATATTATAGATTCATTATCCACCAACTGAAATTTGTCAGGTCTTTTATTGTTTTAATACTGATGATTTTGGCATACAACTCCTGATAACCCAAAAAACCTGTCTCAATAAATTAGCATATTTCACCCATCCAATCAAATAAAAGTGTTTTTTAATAACAAACAAAAAAACCAACAAATAATAATGTTCAGTTATGCACTCAATACTTGGTCGGGAATCCTTTGGCAGAAATTACTGCTTCAATGCGGCGTGGCATGGGGGCAATCAGCCTGTGACACTGCTGAGATGTTATGGAGGCCCAGGATGCTTCAATAGCGGCCTTAAGCTCATCCAGAGTGTTGGGTCTTGCGTCTCTCAACTTTCTCTTCACAATATCCCACAGATTCTCTATGGGGTTCAGGTCAGGAGAGTTGGCAGGCCAATTGAGCACAGTAATACCATGGTCAGTAAACCATTTACCAGTGGTTTTGGCACTGTGAGCAGGTGCCAGGTCGTGCTGAAAAATGAAATCTTCATCTCCATAAAGCATTTCAGCCGATGGAAGCATGAAGTGCTCCAAAATCTCCTGATAGCTAGCTGCATTGACCCTGCCCTTGATGAAACACAGTGGACCAACACCAGCAGCTGACATGGCACCCCACACCATCACTGACTGTGGGTACTTGACACTGGACTTCAGGCATTTTGGCATTTCCTTCTCCCCAGTCTTCCTCCAGACTCTGGCACCTTGATTTCCGAATGACATGCAAAATTTGCTTTCATCAGAAAAAAGTACTTGGGACCACTTAGCAACAGTCCAGTGCTGCTTCTCTGTAGCCCAGGTCAGGCGCCTCTGCCGCTGTTTATGGTTCAAAAGTGGCTTTACCTGGGGAATGCGGCACCTGTAGCCCATTTCCTGCACACGCCTGTGCACGGTGGCTCTGGATGTTTCCACACCAGACTCAGTCCACTGCTTCCTCAGGTTCCCCAAGGTCTGGAATCGGTCCTTCTCCACAATCTTCCTCAGGGTCCGGTCTCCTCTTCTCGTTGTACAGCGTTTTCTGCCACATTGTTTCCTTCCAACAGACTTACCATTGAGGTGCCTAGATACAGCACTCTGGGAACAGCCTATTTGTTGGGAAATTTCTTTCTGGGTCTTACCCTCTTGCTTGAGGGTGTCAATGATGGCCTTCTTGACATCTGTCAGGTCGCTAGTCTTACCCATGATGGGGGTTTTGAGTAATGATCCAGGCAGGGAGTTTATAAAAGCCTCAGGTATCTTTTGCATGTGTTTAGAGTTAATTAGTTGATTCAGAAGATTAGGGTAATAGGTCGTTTAGAGAACCTTTTCTTGATATGCTAATTTATTGAGACAGGTTTTTTGGGTTATCAGGAGTTGTATGCCAAAATCATCAGTATTAAAACAATAAAAGACCTGACAAATTTCAGTTGGTGGATAATGAATCTATAATATATGAAAGTTTAATTGTAATCATTACATTATGGTAAATAATGAAATATAACACTATATGCTAATTTTTTGAGAAGGACCTGTACTGAACTGTGGGGTACATGTTTTTTCTATTAGTCACCTCCTGACTAATCTTCAGGGGGTGAATTATGGGTATAGTTTTACATTTGGAATTAATAAAGTTTAGTTTTATCCTTTTGTCAGCAAACATGAGGAATGACAAGAGACAACCTATTTAAGAAGATTCAATTTTGGTTAAAACTATTCCAATATTATGAACATAAAAACGGCTTCTCCCCTATGTGACGTCTCTGATGTTTATTAACAGTTGATTTCCAAGTAAAATATTTCCCACATTAAGAAAATGAAAAAGGCTTCTCCTCTGTGTGACTGCTCTGATGTCTAACAAGAAGTGCTTTCCATTTATAACATTTCCCACATTCGGAACAGGAAAAAGGCTTCTCCCCTCTATGAGTTCTCTGGTGACTAACAAGATTCCCTTTCTGGTTAAAACTTTTCCCACAATCTGAACAGGAAAAAGACTTCTCCCTTGTGTGAGTTCTCTGGTGACTAACAAGATGCCCTTTCTGGTTAAAACATTTCCCACATTCTGAACAGGAAAAAGGCTTCTCTCCTGTGTGAGTTCTCTGGTGACTAACAAGATGCCCTTTCTTGTTAAAACATTTCCCACATTCTGAACAGGAAAAAGGCTTCTCCCCTGTATGAGTTCTCTGATGGTGAACAAGACTTATATTCCATTTAAAACATTTCTAACATTCTGAACATGAATATGGCTTCTCTGCTGTGTGAATTCTCTCATGTGTAACAAGATTTGAATTCTGAGTAAAACATTTCCCACATTCTGAACATGAAAAGGGCTTCTCTCCTGTGTGAGTTCTTTGGTGCTTAACAAGATTAACTTTCAAGTTAAAACATTTCCCACATTCTGAACATGTAAAAGGCTTCTCTCCTGTGTGAGTTCTTTGGTGTTCATCAAGATTCCCTTTGTGGGTAAAACATTTCCCACATTCTGAACACGAAAAAGGCTTCTCTCCTGTGTGAGTTATTTGGTGACTAACAAGATGCCCTTTCCGATTAAAACATTTTCCACATTCTGAACATGAAAAAGGCTTCTCCCCTGTGTGAGTACTATGGTGAGTAACCAAAGCTGATTTCTTATTAAAACATTTCCCACATTCAGAACATGAAAACGACTTATTTGCTTTAGGAGCAGTTTGTTTTTTAATTCCTCTTTTGTGACTTTGATTTTCCTTAGTAATCACTAATGAATCAGAAGATGGGACCTGTTTCATAGGATCAGATGATAGCTCTTTGCTGTGAATGGATGATATATCTGGACTAATTGCATTCACTTCAGTTGTGTCTTGTAGGATCTCAAGATCATCAGATTTAAAAATTGAAGATGTCAGCTGTCCCTCTGATCTCCTGGTACAGTCATCTGCTAAGATAAAAAAACATTTTTTTTAATAAAATATCCTTGAATTTTATATTTTTGAACATTTCTACTTAAACTGTCCATAAAAATGGCAAACTAAGTAAAATACTTTAATTATTTACCAAGACAATGACAGTTCACAGTCTAATAGAAAACCTTGTTGGATGAACCAGTAGTGCATGGTGTTCAACTGTTTGTTCATTCTGCCTCCCAGATATCGAATAAAAAGAAACTAATCAATGTTACGTAGGCAAAAATAATACCAATTTTCATCTCACAAAAAACCAAGTCCCCACTCAGGTCCATCAGCTGTCAATGGAAAAACAATACTACTAGTGGCTCAAAGGCTGTTGAAAAGCAAGAGGGTTTCTATAAACCAATCCAGCAAAATCCATTCATTTCTGAGTCTTGCAGTGTGCTCAAACAACATTTAGCTATATGCACACGTTGCGGATTTGGCTGTGAAATTTTCTGTGCATATTCTGCATTTATTGGCAGAAAACACAAGTCAGAATCTGCACTATTTTGTGTGGGGTTTTTTGCAGATTTCCTGTGAATTTCATGCGTTTTTTTACCTTTGCAGATTTCTCTTATGGAATGGGTGCAGAATCGCTGCAGATCCGCAAAAAGAATTGACATGGTCCTTTTTTTAATCTGCTGTGTTTTCCGTGCAGATTTTTCCGCACCATTAGCACAGCATTTTTTTTTCATTGATTTACATTGTACTGTAAGTCACTTGCGGATCTGCAGTGTTTCTGCATGGAAAAAATGCTGTGGATCCGCAGGAAATCCGCAATGTGTGCACATTCCCTTAGGATCCCTGTATTTAGCAATATTATATAGTGAGAAGAATCCACTTAATTTGCGGTGTGTGTCTCCCAAAGCACAATCTGGGCATTATGTGCTGGGCAATAAAATGGCAAATGTGTAATTTTCACTCTCCAACATCCACTGCGTGTTAATTTCCAGAAAGTGGCTGTGTAATCAAAATATTCACTCCTGCTGCACACGAGGTCAAAATTGTTGGTACCCCTCGTTTACTGACAGAAAAACCCACAGAAATAACTTGAATCTGACAAAAGTAATAATAAATTTAAAAAAAAATCGATGAAAATGAACAAATAAAAGTCAGACATTGCTTTTCAACCATGCTTCCACAGAATTACAAAAAAAAAAAACTTATGGAATGGGCCTGGACAGAAATGATGGTAGATAAATGTTGTCGCTAGCAGGGCTTTGTGCAGCGCCGACGTTTGTCTACGGATGGCGATTTTGTGCTTATCGGGACCCCCATGTACCTTATAACGAGGGGATTCCGGCGCACTACGCTTCCTGTGACCCCCGAATTCATCGAGACCTGGTTCAGGTCCTGATGACGTCAGCGTCACACCAGCCAATGAGACAAATCACTAGGAAAGTTTGTTATAGCAAAGAACTTTCCCGGGCGATCTGCCTCATTAAAAACGGTTTCTCCTCAGATCTCCTGTCAGTGAGAGATTAGAGGAGAAACAGTGTTAGAAGTGCTGCTGGCAAGAGCTGTGTCAGTCAGCGATATTGCTATAAAGAAAAAAAAACATATAAGGCAGGTTAGGGTTAGTGCTATAGTTAAGGATGGTGTTGGGGCTAAAGTTACTGTTAGGCTAAAGTTAGAGTTAAAGTACCGTCACACTAAGCGACGCTGCAGCGATACCGACAACGATGTCGATCGCTGCAGCATCGCTGTTTGGTCGCTGGAGAGCTGTCACACAGACAGCTCTCCATTGACCAACGATCCCGAGGTCCCCGGTAACCAGGGTAAACAGGGCCGCGCTTAGTAACCCGATGTTTACTATGGTTACCAGCATAAACGTTAAAAAAACAAACACTACATACTTACCTTCAGCTGTCTGTCCTCCAGCGCTCTGCTTTCCTCTGCACTGTCAGCGCCGGTCAGCCGGAAAGCAGAGCGGTGACGTCACCGCTGTGCTTTCCGGCTGGCCGGCACTGACACAGGATGCAGGAGGAGTGCAGAGAAGCAGAGCGCCAGGGACAGACAGCTGAAGGTAAGTATGTAGTGTTTGTTTTTTAACGTTTACGCTGGTAACCAGGGTAAACATCGGGTTACTAAGCGCGGCCCTGCGCTTAGTAACCCGATGTTTACCCTGGTTACCAGTGAAGACATCGCTGGATCGGCGTCACACACGCCGATCCAGCGATATCAGCAGGAAGTCCAGCGACGAAATAAAGTTCTGGACTTTCCTCAGCGACCAACGATCTCCCAGCAGGGGCCTGATCGTTGGTCGCTGTCACACATAACGATTTCCTTAACGATATCGTTGCTACGTCACAAAAAGTTATGTGTGATGGTACCTTTAGGGTTATTTCTAAAGCTATGGTTAAGCTAAAGAATTAGCTTAATTAGCTTAATTTCTCATTTGTCTCCCCAATCATTTAGTCACATCAGAGTTTTCTATTTCCGAGGGAAAAAAACAACGAATTAAATGGCTCCAGTATTATAGTATAGAGGAGGCTTATGCACTTTTATGTTCTGACAGTGAAGAAAGTGCAGTATCAGGAGGTGATGTGGATTTCGAGGGCTTTAGTAGCAGCGACAGTGATAGCTCAGAAATGAGCAGTGATTCTGGTCCATCCTCACACACAAGGACCAGTACAACAAGAAGGACAAATAGCGCTTCTGGAGAAATGTCTTCAACTCAGGGAACAATGCCCAGTACTAGCGCTGTCCCTAGTGCTCGTGAATTGGTGCACACCGATGTCCACACCGATGTCCAAGGGGCTTTGCCTCTTGATGCAGCATTTCCCAGATGAAAGGCTTCGGATTCGGCTACTTCATTTATCCCTAATTTTATTGCCATACCTGATGTAAATATGGAGGTTAGAAATTTTGGACCAGTTAATTTTTTTTAGTTTGTTTCTGATAGATAGCGTGCTAGAGTATATTATCCTACAAACAAATGTATATGCATCCCAATTCATCAGCAAGAATCCACGATACAATTATGCTAGGTCAAATTTATGGACACCAACTGATGACCAAGAAATGAAAAAAATTTTAGGACTTACATTAGTTATGGTGCATGTTACAAAAAAAAAAAAAAAAGATCATTCGGTCCTATCTTCCCCTGACGAAGCCTTCCTCCCCACGCTCACCCTGCCCCTAGCGCATTACCCCCCTACGTGGGTTTCTTTCACAGCGCCTTTTGTGTTCTGTCTGCCCGTACCTGGGACCTGGATACACACCTCTGCCTTGTGGTAGCTATTTTGCGGTACATGGATATTGCCGTATATGTGCTCCTATTGTTATCACGCTGTTTAGCATTTCTACCACTATTGTGTCTGGGCCCAGGTGTCTAGGCACCTCCTCGCTTTCATACGCTCCATTGGTACACATGGGCTTATCCTTGTCCCATAGTTGGCAATATTTATTTTTACCTTGTGGGGGTGTTAGCTGTACTTTTTGTGCCATCTTGGTTCAGTTATATATATGTTGTGCCCGGCAGGACATTGATTAGGGTGCTGTGTTTTTCATTGCTATTTAGCTTTTGTATATATTGGCGCTTTCATTTGCTTGTACTGTATTGCTTTGGCGGGTGGATGTGGGGATGTCGGTATGATACCGTTTTAATTGTTTTTATTGGTGTGTCAATAAAAGTTTGCCTTTTTATCTATTGTTATTTCGTGGTGTGCAATTATATGAAGTGGTTCCTTTTTTCTTTATTCCATTCGGTCCTATTGGTCCAACCGCCCTGTTCAAGCCACCCCAATGTATTTTGCCGTTCTTCCTAGGACGCGTTATGAAATGCTCATGAGAATTTGGCATTTTAACGACAAGTCAATCCCTGCCCAGAAATACCCCAGAAAATGCAGACAAGTCAAAATCAGTCCCATCATCGAAGACTTGACAGAAAAGTTCTTAAAGCTTTACACCCCAACAGAAAACATTTCCATTGATGAGTCCCCTGTAAAATTCAAAGGAAGACTGCACCTCAAGCAATTTATTCCTTCTAAGAGGGCAAGGTTCGGAATAAAGCTCTATAAAATGAGCGAGAGTTCAACTGGATACACATCAGCTTTTCTCATTTATGAGGGGAAAGATAGCCAACTAAACCCACCAGGATGCCCAACTTATCTGGGGACATCGGGAAACAACGTTTGTGAGCTGATAACTCCATTTTTACAAAAAGGCTACAATCTGTATGTTGACAAATACTACACCAGCATACCCCTATTTAAAAGTCTGGTTGAACATAACATAGGGGCTTATGGGACAATTTGCAAAAACTGTCAGGGGTTTCCACAATCATTGGTCAACAAAAAGTGCCGAAAGGGGCAGTCAGGGGCTTCACGCAATGGAGAGCTGCTTGCCCTAAAGTATACGGATAAAAAATATATTTTTATCCTGAGCTCGATCCACACAGATGCCACAAGGGCCACTGCAGACCAACAGGGATCCACTACTCCAAAACCTGTGTCTGTCATTGACTACAACAAATATATGGAGGGTGTGGACCTTGCAGATCAGGTTCTATAGCCATAACAGGTATCAAGAAAATCATATACTTGGTATAAAAAGTTAGTCATTTATTGGTTTCAGGTGGCCACATATAATTCTTTTGTAAAAAGCCGGAAATGCAGATACTTTCTTTGTTTATCAGGAAAAGGTAATTGAAAATAGGGATTTTGAGTACTCACCTTAAAATCCTTTTCTCCGAGCAAATCAGTGGTGGACACAGGACCATGGATGTTATGCTGCTGCCACTAGGAGGACACTAAGTTAACACAAAGAATAACTTGTCCCCTGGAGTATACACCCTCCTGCTGGCTCTAAGTGAACCAGTTCGGTAACAAAGCAAGAGCTTAACAATTAACAAGAATGAACTATGTCAAAACCAAGACAACACAGAAAAAAACTAGAGCCAATAGGCTAACAGTGTTGGTGCTGTGTCCCCCAATGATTGGCTCAGAGAAAAGGATTTTATGGTGAGTACACAAAAATCCCTATTTCTCCTACGCCTCATTGGGGACACAGGACCATGGGACGTCCTAAAGCAGTCCCTGGGAGGGAAAACAATCCATTGCAATTGCTCCTTGTACCACTGCAATTGTTCCTTGTACCCACAAGTTACAGATGCGGCACTGCCGCCTGCAAAATTCTTCTGCCGACTGACGCATCTGCCGAGGCTTGAGAATGGACATGGTAATGTTTCATAAACGTATGCATTCTGGACCAAGTCGCAGCTCTGCAGACTTGTGCTGCCGACGCTTGGTGCCAGATGGCCCAAGATGCACCCACTGACTGAGTAGAATGAGCCTTAATCCCTGCTGGGACAGAGTGACCTCTAACTCGGTAGGACTCCAGGATAGCTGAACGAATCCACTTGGCTATCATAGCTTTGGAAGTGCCTTTCCTTGGCCCTTCCGGGAGCACAAACAGGGCATCTGACCTGCGGAATGATGCCGTCCTCGAGACGTATCTCCTAAGAGCTCTCACCAAGTCCAGTGTGTGGAGAGCCTTCTCGGTGCAATGTACTGGTGCCGGGCAAAGTGAAGGCAAGACAATTTCCTCATTGAGGTGGAAAGATGGGACAACCTTCGGTAGAAAAGACGGGGATGTCTCAAAACCACCTTATCCTGATGAAAAATGAGGAAAGGAACTTGGCAAGACAAGGCCGCCAGTTCAGAAACTCGTCGGATGGACATGACCGCAACCAGAAAGGCAACTTTCCATGACAGAAGAGACAGGGAAACGTCCTGCAGAGGTTCAAAAGAAGCCTCCTGCAAGACTCCGAGAACGAAATTAAGGTACCATGGTTCCAACGGCCTCTTATAGGGCGGCACCACATGGGAGACTGCCTGAATGAACATCTTCAGCTGTAATCTGTTGGCAATTTTACGTTGGAACAGGACTGACAAGGCTGAAATCTGCCCTTTGAGAGAACTAAGGGCGAGACCTAAGTCCAAACCTGACTGAAGGAGTTCGAGGATGGAAGGAACGGAAAATTCAAGAGGAGAGCGTCCACGGGCCTGGCACCATGAGAAGGTCTTCCAAACGCGATGATATATACGCATAGATGTAGGCTTTCTAGCACTGATCATGGTAGAAATGACTTTCTGAGACAAGCCTGCCTGTGTCAGCACCCAGGACTCAATGGCCATGCCGTCAAACACAGGGCCTCGGAGTTCTGGTGGTAAATGGGGCCCTGGGACAACAGGTCTGTGTGACTCGGTAATCGCCAGGGGGCATCGGCGACTAGTTGAACTAGTTCGGCGTACCAGGCCCTGCGCGGCCAATCTGGCGCAATGAGGATTACTGGTATCCCCTCCGCTCTGATCTTCTTGATGACTCTCTGCAGCAAGGGAAGCGGGGGAAATATGTATGGAAGCTGGAACTGATGCCACGAGTGAACGAGTGCATCTACCCCGATGGCTGCCGGATCGTGGGACCGAGCTATGAAATGGTGAACCTTGGAATTTAGCCGTGATGCCATTAGATCCACGTCCAGAGTTCCCCAATGACAGCAGATCTGGTGGAAGATCTCTGGATGGAGAGACCACTCTTCGGAGTCAAGACCTTGGCGGCTGAGGAAATCTGCCTCCCAATTTTCCACTCCTGGGATGTGAACCGCTGATATCATTGAGCAGTGTTTTCCTTGGCCCAACGAAGGATGTGGCCTACCTTGGTCATGCTGCGTGTTCCCCCCTGCCGGTTGATGTATGCCACTGCCGTGGCATTGTCAGACTGAATCCTGATGGGACGACCCGTCAGGAAGGGATGAAATTGAAGGAGAGCAAACCTGATTGCCCGTATTTCCAGGATGTTGATGGTCAGGCGAGCTTCCTGAAGAGACCAGCGGCCCTGAGCAGTGTGATGGAACACTACTCCTCAGCCCAGAAGACTGGCATCTGTTGTCACAACTAGCCAATGTACTGGGAGAAAGGACTTCACTTGATTCAGGGAGGACTTAAAAATCCACCACCTGAGAGACTGTCTGATTCGCTGGGGAAGAAGGAAACAACGATCAATAGATAACGGGTTGCTGTCCCACACAGCCAGGAGAGCATGTTGTAAGGGGCGGAGGTGTAGTTGAGCGAATGGGACCACCTCCATAGATGCTACCTGCCGAGAACTCTCATACTGAAACATAGAGAGTGAGTATGAGGTTGGGAGAGCTGAGCTTCCCACTGTAAGACTGAGATTTTTTCTGGGGAAGAAGAACCAACCCCTGGGACGAATCCAGCATCATTCCTAAAAAGGAAATTCGCTGAGCCGGTACTGGGGAAGTTTTTTTGAAGTTTATCTTCCAACCCAGGCGAGAAAGAGTATCTATTGTGATGGTCACGGCCTCTTTGCAGGTGCGGAAAGAGGGGACTTTGATGAGGATATCTTATAGATACGGTAACACCACCACACCTCGGGTGTGGAGGATGGCCACGGCAGCCGCCATGACTTTGGTGAATACCCTGGTAGCGGTGGGGAGGCCGAAGGGCAGAGCAGCAAACTGGAAGTGATCTTCCTGAACTGCGAAGCGAAGAAACCTTTGGTGAGAAGGTAAAATAGAAATGTGGAGGTACGCATCCTGGATGTCTATGGATGCTAGGAACTCGCCTTTTTCCATGGAGGCGATGACAGAACGAAGCGATTCCATCAAGAACCGTCGCACCCTGACAAATTTGTTCAGCAGTTTTAGGTCCAGTACGGGCCGTACTGTACCGTCCTTCTTTGGAACAATGAACAGGTTTGAATAAAAACCTTGAAACCTTTCGCTTTGAGGAACCAGGATAATAACCCCATCTTCTTTTAGAGAGCTTATGGCCTGGAAGAACTCTGATGCCTTTGCCCTGGGAGGAGAAGATGAGAAAAAGCGATTTGGTGGAAGAGAGAGAAATTCTATCTTGTATCCGGAGGACACTAGGTTGCGAACCCGTTCGTCGTGAATGACCGAGAGCCACGCGTCGCTGAAGGAAAGCAGGCAGCCGCCTACTTTGAGGGTGTCCTCCGGATACCGCAGGGAGTCATTGTGCGGGAGACCTGCCTGGTCTGGACCCTGACTGCCTAGGCCTGCCTCTCCAAGAGGGCGAAGGATTGTAAGAGGTTTGAGGGCATCTATCCCTATGTTAATTTACTCTTCCCTCCAGTGGCGTCGGAAGTTGGTCGAGCTTTTCACCAAAAAGGCGACCGCCCTGATATGGAAGAGAAGTCAATGACTTTTTGGAAGTTGAATCTGCACGCCAGTCCCTGAGCCATAAGGATCTCCGGAAGGTGATGGCGTTTGCTGCTTGAGAAGCACAGTTAGCAGCGTCCAGGGATGCGGCAACTACAAAATCTCCTGCTATGGCTATCTGAGTAGCAGGTCTGCTATCTCGGGGGGGAGATCGGTATCCAGCACCACTGCGGACAAGACCTCAGCCCAGTGGGTCATAGCCTTAGCCACCCATGTAGCAGCAAAAGATGGGAAGAGTGCGGCTGCTGAGGCTTCAAAGGTTGAAAGCGCCATATTGTCAATCTGACGATCAGTTGGATTTTTAATAGAGGCGCCCTCCGAAGAGGATAAAATAGATTTAGTAGCCAGGCGTGATACCGGAAGATCTACCGGGGGAGATTGAGACCAATCTTTTCTTAGATCCTGGGCAAAGGGATATTTTGATTCCAGGGTCTTCTGCCCTGTGAATAATTTATCGGGACGGATCCTGTGAGATTCAACAATTTCCTTAAATTCAGGATGAGTAGCGAATACCTTGTGAGCTCGCTTGGTCCTCTTAAAGGACACGGCATGCTCCATTTTAGATAAAGGTTCCTCCTTAAGTTTCAAAGCCTTATTCACTGACTCAATCAGAGAGTCGAGAGTCTCCTGATCGTGATGAAATTCCTGATCTAGGGACGTGTCAGAATTGTCCTCTGAAACAGGTGCTCTGCTAGCCCCAATGGAAGGGGAATGATGCTCTCAGAACCCGAATCCCGGTGATGGTCTGGGGATATGGCATGAGTCCTTTTTCTGGAAGGGCGAGAGTCCCTTGGCAAGGTACGACCCCTAGAGTATGAAGGGTTTTGAGGATCGGAAGCGTCGTCCGTAAGAGTGCCCTGGTTAGAGGAGGCGTCTCGGAATGATTCTAACGCTTTTGCCAGGGATGCCATAGACCGGGTAAGGGAGGTAGCCCACTCAGGGGGACCAGGCTCACTAGGTTCGGTATCAGTAACGAGTGGTTCCTGAATAGTCGCCGGTTCACAAGCTGTGCACAATGCGGTATTGTGACCCCGGGGTAATGAGACCTTACAAGAGGTACATGCAGCAAAAAATACAGTGTGGGTTTTCCAAGACTTTTTGTGAGGCCTTGATTGAGACATGGTAACCTTGAGGAGAGCGCTTACTAGCAGGGGAAAGGTTAAGCCATGTATCTGCAGCTTACCCAGGTACCGTGTCTTGAGTCCCCAGTGGAGGTCCGCAATGTATGGTCCTGAAGGCTGTATATCGGTTGTGACCATGGATCCAGAGATTAGGAGGGCTGGAGCAGCGCTGCAGGATCAGCGCTGTGTGTACCAAGGTGGCCGCCGAGATCTGTGAGAGCGCTTCTCATGGAACAAGAAGCGCTGGAAAAGATGGGCGGCGGTAATTGCTGGTCAGCATGGCCAAGGACTCCAGCCTGTATGAGGAGAAAAGCCGGGAACTAAATTTGAAAAACTTGTGGTTGTGGCCTGGCGACCGCTATTAGTGCCATCCTGAGGAGAGCTCCTTGAACAAAAATGCGTGCTGTGGACCACCCACGGACCCGGGCTTTCTGATAGAGGTGCGGATCTTCCATACCCTGGGGACCAGGACCCCCCCAGCACCTCAGCCCCTGCAGTGTACTCATGGTAGATGTGGTGGGCCGGTGCTCAATCCACCGTCGCCATAGTCAGGGAGGGGGTGGAGAGCTTCTGATGCCTTGTGTCATCCACAATGTCAGTGGTGATGCAGAGGGGGGCTGCACGGACGCTATACACATTTATGTCCGGCTATGCACCTGGCTCCAGGAGAGGTAGATGGAGGGCTACTCCATGTGGTCGCCTGGTATGGACTGGGGAGATCGCAACGCGAAGGAACCGTAAGGTGAGCTCAGGGCTGGCATCCAACGTTGCAGGAAAGGATACGGGAGGAACGCTCCACGTACTTGCCGGTTGATGGTTCGGGGGAGATTGGAACCTAGAAAGGGTCTTTCGCCCCAATTCGCTCTGTTAAGGAGAAAATAGAATAAAAAATAAAAATTTAAATAAAAACGGTGGGGTCTGAAACAGACCCAAGTGCCTCCTACAGACACTAAGCAAGAACTGGTTCACTTAGAGCCATGTTGTGAATTCTGTGGTCGAGCTCCCTCCTGTGGTCACAAGTGGTACTTCGGCTGATTCTGTCTATGGGCTTCCGTTGGTGGATGTGAGTGGTACTGCGGCTTCTAAGCTTCCTTCCTCAGGTGATGAGGTTAAGTCGTTAGTTGCTGCTCTATTTAACTCCACCTAGTGCTTTGATCCTGGCCTCCAGTCAATGTTCTAGTATTGGTCTTGCTTCCTCCTGGATCGTTCCTGTGGCCAGTCTATCCTGCATAAGCTAAGTTTTGCTTGTGTTGTTTTTGTTTGCTATTTTTTCTGTCCAGCTTGCTATATTGGTTTTTCTTGCTTGCTGGAAGCTCTGGGACGCAGAGGGAGCACCTCCGTACCGTTAGTCGGTGCGGAGGGTCTTTTTGCCCCCTCTGCGTGGTTGTTTGTAGGGTTTTGTGTTGACCGCAAAGCTATCTTTCCTATCCTCGGTCTGTTCAGTAAGTCGGGCCTCACTTTGCTAAAATTTATTTCATCTCTGTGTTTGTATTTTCATCTTAACTCACAGTCATTATATGTGGGGGGCTGCCTTTTCCTTTGGGGAATTTCTCTGAGGCAAGGTAGGCTTATTTTTCTATCTTCAGGGCTAGCTAGTTCCAAAGGCTGTGCCAAGTTGCATAGGGAGCGTTAGGCACAATCCACGGCTACCTCTAGTGTGGTATGATAGGATTAGGGATTGCGGTCAGCAGAGTTCCCACGTCTCAGAGCTCGCTCTATGTTAGTAACTATCAGGTCACTTTGTGTGCTCTTAACCACTAGGTCCATTGTAGATCTGAATTACCTATTCATAACAGTACTGGAGGCCCAAAGTACTAATGCTTCTCAATAGAGGGAAAAAAGAAGTTCTGAGACCATTTTTTTTTTTCTTTGCACTGTGTTTTGCCTTTTTTTTTCCCTAGACATTTGGGTGGTTCAGGACACAGGTGTAGTGATGGACATTAAAGGTCTGTCTTCATGTGTGGATCATCTCACTGAAAGAGTACAAAATATTCAAGACTTTGTGGCTCAGAATTCTATGTTAGAACCAAGAATTCCTATTCCTGATTTGTTTTCTGGAGATAGAGCTAAATTTCTGAGTTTCAAAAATAATTGCAAACTGTTCCGGCTTTGAAACCTCGCTCCTCTGGTGACCCAGTTCAACAAGTTAAGATCATTATTTCGTTATTACGTGGCGACCCTCAAGACTGGGCATTTTCCCTTGCGCCAGGAGATCCTGCATTATGTAATATTGATGCGTTTTTTCTGGCGCTCGGATTACTGTACGATGAACCTAATTCAGTGGATCAGGCAGAGAAAAATTTGCTGGCTCTGTGTCAGGGTCAGGATGAGATAGAGATTTATTGTCAGAAGTTTAGAAAGTGGTCCGTGCTCACTCAATGGAATGAATGTGCGCTGGCAGCTATTTTCAGAAAGGGTCTCTCTGAAGCCCTGAAGGATGTCATGGTGGGATTTCCTATGCCTGCTGGTCTGAATGAGTCTATGTCTTTGGCCATTCAGATCGGTCGACGCTTGCGTGAGTGTAAATCTGTGCACCATTTGGCGGTATTATCTGAGCATAAACCTGAGCCTATGCAGTGCGATAGGACTTTGACCAGAGCTGAAAGGCAAGAAAACAGACGTCAGAATGGGCTGTGTTTCTACTGTGCTGATTCCACTCATGCTATCTCCGATTGTCCTAAGCGCACTAAGCGGTTCGCTAAGTCTGCCACCATTGGTACGGTACAGTCGAAATTTCTTTTGTCCGTTACTTTGATCTGCTCTTTGTCTTCCTATTCTGTCATGGCATTTGTGGATTCAGGCGCTGCCCTGAATTTGATGGACTTGGAGTTTGCTAGGCGCTGTGGGTTTGTCTTGGATCCCTTGCAGTGTCTTATTCCATTGAGAGGAATTGATGCTACGCCTTTGGCCAAGAATAAGCCTCAGTATTGGACCCAGCTGACCATGTGCATGGCTCCTGCGCACCAGGAGGATATTCGCTTTCTGGTGTTGCATAATCTGCATGATGTGGTCGTGTTGGGGTTGCCATGGCTACAAGTCCATAACCCAGTATTGGATTGGAAATCAATGTCTGTGTCCAGCTGGGGTTGTCAGGGGGTACATGGTGATGTTCCATTTCGGTCTATCTCATCATCCACCCCTTCTGAGGTCCCAGAGTTCTTGTCTGATTACCGGGATGTATTCGATGAGCCCAAGTCCAATGCCCTACTTCCGCATAGGGATTGTGATTGTGCTATCGATTTGATTCCTGGTAGTAAGTTTCCTAAGGGTCGACTGTTTAATTTATCTGTACCGGAGCACGCCGCTATGCGGAGTTACGTAAAAGAATCCTTGGAGAAGGGTCATATTCGCCCGTCATCATCGCCATTGGGAGCAGGGTTCTTTTTTGTGGCCAAGAAGGATGGTTCGCTGAGACCTTGTATTGATTACCGCCTTCTAAATAAAATCACGGTCAAATTTCAGTACCCCTTGCCGCTGCTATCTGATTTGTTTGCTCGGATTAAGGGGGCTAGTTGGTTCACCAAGATAGATCTTCGTGGTGCATATAATCTTGTGCGTATTAAACGGGGCGATGAATGGAAAACTGCATTTAATACGCCCGAGGGCCATTTTGAGTACCTGGTTATGCCATTCGGACTTGCCAATGTTCCATCAGTATTTCAGTCCTTTATGCATGACATCTTCCAAGAGTACCTGGATAAATTCCTGATTGTATACTTGGATGATATTTTGGTCTTCTCGGATGATTGGGAGTCTCATGTGAAGCAGGTCAGAATGGTGTTCCAGGTCCTGCGTGCTAATTCTTTGTTTGTGAAGGGATCAAAGTGTCTCTTTGGTGTTCAGAAGGTTTCATTTTTGGGGTTCATTTTTTCCCCTTCTACTATCGAGATGGACCCTGTTAAGGTCCAGGCCATTTATGATTGGACTCAGCCGACATCTCTGAAGAGTCTGCAAAAGTTCCTGGGCTTTGCTAATTTTTATCGTCGCTTCATCTGTAATTTTTCTAGTATTGCTAAACCATTGACCGATTTGACCAAGAAGGGTGCTGATGTGGTCAATTGGTCTTCTGCTGCTGTGGAAGCTTTTCAAGAGTTAAAGCGTCGTTTTTCTTCTGCCCCTGTATTGTGTCAACCAGATGTTTCGCTTCCGTTCCAGGTCGAGGTTGATGCTTCTGAAATTGGAGCGGGGGCTGTTTTGTCGCAAAGAGGTTCTGATTACTCGGTGATGAAGCCATGCGCCTTCTTTTCCAGGAAGTTTTCGCCTGCTGAGCGAAATTATGATGTTGGCAGTCGAGAGTTGCTGGCCATGAAGTGGGCATTCGAGGAGTGGCGTCATTGGCTTGAAGGAGCTAAGCATCGCGTGGTGGTCTTGACTGATCACAAGAACTTGACTTATCTCGAGCCTGCCAAACGTTTGAATCCTACACAGGCTCGTTGGTCGCTGTTTTTCTCCCGTTTTGACTTTGTGGTTTCGTACCTTCTGGGCTCTAAAAATGTGAAGGCGGATGCCCTGTCTAGGAGTTTTGTGCCCGACTCTCCGGGTTTGTCTGAGCCGGCGGGTATTCTCAAAGAGGGAGTAATTGTGTCTGCCATATCCCCTGATTTGCGGCGGGTGCTGCAAAAATTTCAGGCTAATAAACCTGATCGTTGCCCAGCGGAGAAACTGTTTGTCCCTGACAGGTGGACGAATAAAGTTATCTCTGAGGTTCATTGTTCGGTGTTGGCTGGTCATCCTGGAATCTTTGGTACCAGAGATTTAGTGGCTAGATTCTTTTGGTGGCCGTCTCTGTCGCGGGATGTGCGTACTTTTGTGCAGTCCTGTGGGATTTGTGCTCGGGCTAAGCCCTGCTGTTCTCGTGCCAGTGGGTTGCTTTTGCCCTTGCCGGTCCCGAAGAGGCCTTGGACACATATCTCTATGGATTTTATTTCAGATCTCCCCGTCTCTCAAAAAATGTCGGTCATTTGGGTGGTTTGTGATCGCTTCTCTAAGATGGTCCATTTGGTACCCTTGTCTAAATTGCCTTCCTCCTCTGATTTGGTGCCATTGTTCTTCCAACATGTGGTTCGTTTACATGGCATTCCAGAGAACATCGTTTCTGACAGAGGTTCCCAGTTTGTTTCGAGGTTTTGGCGAGCCTTTTGTGCCAGGATGGGCATTGATGTGTCTTTTTCCTCGGCTTTTCATCCTCAGACAAATGGCCAGACTGAACGAACCAATCAGACCTTGGAAACATATCTGAGATGCTTTGTTTCTGCTGATCAGGATGATTGGGTGTCCTTTTTGCCGTTGGCTGAGTTCGCCCTTAATAATCGGGCCAGCTCGGCTACCTTGGTTTTGCCGTTTTTCTGCAATTCTGGGTTCCATCCTCGTTTCTCTTCAGGGCAGGTTGAGTCTTCGGACTGTCCTGGTGTGGATACTGTGGTGGACAGGTTGCAGCAGATTTGGACTCATGTAGTGGACAATTTGACCTTGTCCCAGGAGAAGGCTCAACGTTTCGCTAATTCAGACGCTGTGTGGGTCCCCGACTTCGTGTTGGGGATTTGGTTTGGTTGTCATCTCGTTATATTCCTATGAAGGTTTCCTCTCCTAAGTTTAAGCCTCGTTTCATTGGTCCGTATAGGATTTCTGAGGTTCTTAATCCTGTGTCTTTTCGTTTGACCCTTCCAGATTCTTTTTCCATCCATAACGTATTCCATAGGTCATTGTTGCGGAGATACGTGGCACCTATGGTTCCATCTGTTGATCCTCCTGCCCCGGTTTTGGTGGAGGGGGAGTTGGAGTATATAGTGGAGAAGATTTTGGATTCTCGTGTTTCGAGACGGAAACTCCAGTATCTGGTTAAGTGGAAGGGTTATGGTCAGGAAGATAATTCCTGGGTTTTTGCCTCTGATGTCCATGCTGCCGATCTTGTTCGTGCCTTTCATATGGCTCATCCTGGTCGGCCTGGGGGCTCTGGTGAGGGTTCGGTGACCCCTCCTCAAGGGGGGGGTACTGTTGTGAATTCTGTGGTCGAGCTCCCTCCTGTGGTCACAAGTGGTAATTCCGCTGATTCTGTCTATGGGCTTCCGTTGGTGGATGTGAGTGGTACTGCGGCTTCTAAGTTTCCTTCCTCAGGTGATGAGGTTAAGTCGTTAGTTGCTGCTCTATTTAACTCCACCTAGTGCTTTGATCCTGGCCTCCAGTCAATGTTCTAGTATTGGTCTTGCTTCCTCCTGGATCGTTCCTGTGGCCAGTCTATCCTGCATAAGCTAAGTTTTGCTTGTGTTGTTTTTGTTTGCTATTTTTTCTGTCCAGCTTGCTATATTGGTTTTTCTTGCTTGCTGGAAGCTCTGGGACGCAGAGGGAGCACCTCCGTACCGTTAGTCGGTGCGGAGGGTCTTTTTGCCCCCTCTGCGTGGTTGTTTGTAGGGTTTTGTGTTGACCGCAAAGCTATCTTTCCTATCCTCGGTCTGTTCAGTAAGTCGGGCCTCACTTTGCTAAAATCTATTTCATCTCTGTGTTTGTATTTTCATCTTAACTCACAGTCATTATATGTGGGGGGCTGCCTTTTCCTTTGGGGAATTTCCTCTCCAACCACACTAGAGGCAGCCGTGGATTGCGCCTAACGCTCCCTATGCAACTCGGCACAGCCTGAGAAACTAGCTAGCCTGAAGATAGAAAAATAAGCCTACCTTGCCTCAGAGAAATACCCCAAAGGAAAAGGCAGCCCCCACATATAATGACTGTGAGTTAAGATGAAAAGACAAACGCAGAGATGAAATAGATTTAGCAAAGTTAGGCCCGACTTTCTGAACAGAGCGAGGATAGGAAAGGTAACTTTGCGGTCAACACAAAACCCTACAAAAACCACGCAAAGGGGGCAAAAAGACCCTCCGTACCGAACTAACGGCACGGAGGTACACCCTCTGCGTCCCAGAGCTTCCAGCAAGCAGGAAAAAACAAATAGACAAGCTGGACAGAAAAAACAGAAAACAAAATAGCAAAGCGGAACTTAGCTATGCAGAGCAGCAGGCCACAGGAACGATCCAGGAGGAAACAGGTCCAATACTAGAACATTGACTGGAGGCCAGGATCAAAGCACTAGGTGGAGTTAAATAGAGCAGCACCTAACGACTTCACCACATCACTTGATGAAGGAAACTCAGAAGCCGCAGTACCACTTTCCTCCACCAACGGAAGCTCACAGAGAGAATCAGCTGAAGTACCACTTGTGACCACAGGAGGGAGCTCGACCACAGAATTCACAACAGTACCCCCCCTTGAGGAGGGGTCACCGAACAAGATCGGGAGCATGGACATCAGAGGCAAAGACCCAGGAATTATCTTCCTGAGCATAACCCTTCCACTTAACCAGATACTGGAGTTTCCGTCTTGAAACACGAGAATCCAAAATCTTCTCCACTATATACTCCAACTCCCCCTCCACCAAAACCGGGGCAGGAGGATCAACAGATGGAACCATAGGTGCCACGTATCTGACCTATGGAATACGTTATGTATGGAAAAAGAATCTGGAAGGGTCAGACGAAAAGACACAGGATTAAGAACCTCAGAAATCCTATACGGACCAATGAAATGAGGTTTAAACTTAGGAGAGGAAACCTTCATAGGAATATGACGAGAAGATAATAACCAAACCAAATCCCCAACACGAAGTCGGGGACCCACACGGCGTCTGCGATTAGCGAAACGTTGAGCCTTCTCCTGGGACAAGGTCAAATTGTCCACTACATGAGTCCAAATCTGCTGTAACCTATCCACCACAGCATCTACACCAGGACAGTCCGAAGACTCAACCTGTCCTGAAGAGAAACGAGGATGGAACCCAGAGTTGCAGAAAAACGGCGAAACCAAGGTAGCCGAGCTGGCCCGATTATTAAAGGGAAGGTGCCGCAATTTTGTTTTTGTATTAAAAATGATTGTTTATATAAACAATTATTTTTAATACAAAATCATTTTTTTTAACTTTAATATATTTTTTATTATTAATTATTTTTGCAGCCACTGGGCGCCGCCATTTTGCTTTGCAGCAGTGTAAGAGTCCCAGCAGGACACTTACGCTCTGCTGCCCTGGACATAGGAGGCTGCAGTCGGCGTCCGACCCATTAGCTACAATTATAAGCTGCTCTCTGCTCTGATGTGGCCACGCCCCCTGGGCTGTCTCCACATCACAGCAGAGGCAGGAGATCGGCGCCATCTTGCCTCAGCCCACAGTGGAGTGTACATGTGAGCTCAACTGTGACTGAGAGCTGCTCCCTTCACACTGTCAGCGGCCGTTCCCTGTCCTCTGCTGCCTGGTGTGTGACTGTAATCCCTAGAGAGGGTGAAGGAATGCTGCCGTCTGATGTCCTCTTATCTGGAGCTGCAGAGAGGTAACAGAGGGGGATGGGGGAGGCTCTTTGTGCTGCTCCGACCTCACTGCAGCTCCTCATAGGACATCAGACCGTGCATCTATCACTATACTGTGCTGAGCCAAGTATCTAATCCTCTCCTGTGTGATAGTGTCTGCTGGCCCGTGTATCTAATCCTCTCATGTGATACTATGCTGAGCTGTGCATCTAATCCTCTCTTGTGGGATACTATGCTGAGCCATGCATCTAATCCTCTCCTGTGTGATACTCTGCTGAGCCATGCATCTAATCCTCTCCTGTATGATACTATGCTGAGCCATGCATCTAATCCTCTCCTGTGTGATATTATGCTGAGCCGTGTATCTAATCCTGTCCTGTGTGATACTGTCTGCTGAGCCGTGTATCTAATCCTCTCCTGTGTGATACTGTCTGCTGAGCCGTGTATCTAATCCTATACTGTGTGATACTATGCTGAGCCATGCATCTAATCCTCTCCTGTGATATTATGCTGATCCGTGTATCTAATCCTGTCCTGTGTGATACTGTCTGCTGAGCCGTGTATCTAATCCTATACTGTGTGATACTATGCTGAGCCATGCATCTAATCCTCTCCTGTGTGATATTATGCTGAGCCGTGTATCTAATCCTATACTGTGTGATACTGTCTGCTGAGCCGTGTATCTAATCCTATACTGTGATACTATGCTGAGCCATGCATCTAATCCTCTCCTGTGTGATATTATGCTGAGCCGTGTATCTAATCCTATACTGTGTGATACTGTCTGCTGAGCCATGTATCTAATCCTATACTGTGTGATACTATGCTGAGCCATGTATCTAATCCTATACTGTGTGATAGTATGCTGAGCCATGCATCTAATCCTCTCCTGTGTGATATTATGCTGAGCCGTGTATCTAATCCTGTCCTGTGTGATACTGTCTGCTGAGCCGTGTATCTAATCCTCTCCTGTGTGATACTGTCTGCTGAGCCGTGTATCTAATCCTATCCTGTGATACTGACTGCTGAGCCGTGTATCTAATCCTATACTGTGTGATATTATGCTGAGCCGTGTATCTAATCCTCTCTTGTGTGATACTGTCTGGTGAACCGTGTATCTAATCCACTTCTATGCACTCCTCTCTCCCCTGCATATCTTTCCCCATTGCACACACAACTCAATGCGTGCGATAACAGGAGCTGCGGGCGTCATGCTGTATTATGGCATTATGTGAGATCTATATGACGGTATTATGTGATCTGTATGGTGGTATTATGCTTGATCAGTATTGTGAGAATTATATGGTGGTATTGTGTGTGTGATCTATATGGCAGTATTATGTGAGAACACTGGCAGCATGATGTGTGATCTATATGGCGGTATTATGTGAGAACAATGGCAGCATTATGTGTGATCTATATGGCGGTATTATGTGAGAACACTGGCAGCATTATGTGTGATCTATATGGCGGTATGTGAGAACACTGGTGGTATTGTGTGATCTATATGGCGGTATTATGTGAGAACACTATGGCAGTATTATGTGTGATCTATATGGCGGTATTATTTGAGAACACTGGCAGTATTATGTGTGATCTATATGGCGGTATGTGAGAACACTGGTGGTATTATGTGTGATCTATATGGCGGTATGTGAGAACACTGGTGGTATTATGTGTGATCTATATGGCGGTATTATGTGAGAACACTATGGCAGTATTATCTTCAGAAAGCGGACCCATTCTATGGTGGTTCTGGCTGAGCACCTGCACGCGGGTCTGGGGTAATAGAGGGGGCAGCATGACCTCCAGTTAGGTGCAGTCAGGGCTGGTGAGGCAGCTGAAGAGAGGGATCTCATTTTTATTGTTACTATATGGCTACATTTCCTTCCCAGCGTCACCCCGACTGCGCCTGTCACCTCACTTTCACATATTGCCAGGACAGGATGGAGAAGACAGGATCTGAGGAGGGGAATGGGGTCTGCATGCAAAGTCTGGATCAGACCAGGCCATCAATCCGCAGAAATGTTTCCTGGATTTCTGTGGAGCAGACGGTCCATCCATGTGTATAAAAGACAGTGCTCTATGTACAATCCCTGGCTGCTCCGCGCACCAAACAGGGGGCCCCTATAGACCAGCACACTGCTCTCCTGAAATACTCTGTGCTGCTGTCACCCTGCTCCCTCCACCACATATCTCCCAGAATCCTTGCTGCCTGCCATCCTCGGTGACTGTCTACTTGTCAGTATAAGGTTGCTTTCACACTAGCGTCGGTACGGGCCCGTTGCAGTGCGTCGGGTCGACGTACCGACGCATGCTGTGAAAGAAATGTTCGACGTGGGCAGCGGAAGCAGTCTTACGACGCTTCCGTTGCCCCATTGTAAGGTCTGGGGAGGATGGGGCGGAGTTTCGGCCGTGCCTGCATGGTCAAAAATGGCGGACTCGACGCACAAACAAACGTTACATGTAATGTCGGTAATGTTAGTATATGGGGAAAAAACGCATCCTGCAGACAACTTTGCAGGATGCGTTTTTTCTCCTGAACGACGCATTACAACGTACAGCCAACAACGCTAGTGTGAAAGTAGCCTAAGGCTGCCGTCCACTATCAGTATTTGGTCAGTATTTTACCTCAGTATTTGTAGCTAAAACCAGGAGTGGGTGATAAATACAGAAGTGGTGCACATGTTTCTATTATACTTTTCCTCTATTTGTTCCACTCCTGGTTTTGGCTTACAAATACTGAGGTAAAATACTGACCAAATACTGATAGTGTGACGGCAGCCTTACTCTGCAGTCACCAACAAAATGGCTGCTCACTGGGTTCTTGAATCTCATCCTCTCTAATCCCTTAGCAAACACCCAGAAGGGGAGGAGAGGAGACATCACACAGGTCAGCGGACTCCGCCCATATTTACTGCAGTGCTGTCATGTGAGCTATTTGTACACTAGGTTTTTCTGAAATTTCAGCAGCTGCTCCCCCTAGTGTTGAAAAGTGGAAATTCCAAAACTTTTCAAATTATTTTTCATATTTTACTAAATTATAAACAAATGATAATATTTTTTAAGAACATGTAATCATTAATTCTTTACATTTTTACAATTTCTGCAAAAAATTTTTTTTTGATGGCACCTTCCATTTAAGGGCGAACTCAGCCAAAGGCAAAAAGGACACCCAGTCATCCTGATCAGCAGAAACAAAGCATCTCAGATATGTTTCCAAGGTCTGATTGGTTCGTTCGGTCTGGCCATTAGTCTGAGGATGGAAAGCCGAGGAAAAAGACAAGTCAATGCCCATCCTACCACAAAAGGCTCGCCAAAACCTCGAAACAAACTGGGAACCTCTGTCAGAAACGATATTCTCTGGAATGCCATGTAAACGAACCACATGCTGGAAGAACAATGGCACCAAATCAGAGGAGGAAGGTAATTTAGACAAGGGTACCAAATGGACCATCTTAGAGAAGCGATCACAGACCACCCAAATGACTGACATCTTTTGAGAGACGGGAAGATCTGAAATAAAATCCATAGAGATATATGTCCAAGGCCTCTTCGGGACCGGCAAGGGCAAAAGCAACCCACTGGCACGAGAACAGCAGGGCTTAGCCCGAGCACAAATCCCACAGGACTGCACAAAAGTACGCACATCCCGCGACAGAGATGGCCACCAAAAGGATCTAGCCACTAACTCTCTGGTACCAAAGATTCCAGGATGACCAGCCAACACCGAACAATGAACCTCAGATAACTTTATTCGTCCACCTATCAGGGACAAACAGTTTCTCCGCTGGGCAACGATCAGGTTTATTAGCCTGAAATTTTTGCAGTACCCGCCGCAAATCAAGGGAGATGGCAGACACAATTACTCCCTCTTTGAGGATACCCGCCGGCTCAGATAAACCCGGAGAGTCGGGCACAAAACTCCTAGACAGAGCGTCCGCCTTCACATTTTTAGAGCCCGGAAGGTACGAAATCAAAGTCAAAACGGGCAAAAAACAGCGACCAACGAGCCTGTCTAGGATTCAACCGCCTGGCAGACTCGAGATAAGTCAAGTTCTTATGATCAGTCAAGACCACCACGCGATGCTTAGCTCCTTCAAGCCAATGACGCCACTCCTCGAATGCCCACTTCATGGCCAGCAACTCTCGATTGCCCACATCATAATTTCGCTCAGCAGGCGAAAACTTCCTGGAAAAGAAGGCGCATGGTTTCATCACCGAGCAATCAGAACTTCTCTGCGACAAAACAGCCCCTGCTCCAATCTCAGAAGCATCAACCTCGACCTGGAACGGAAGCGAAACATCTGGTTGACACAACACAGGGGCAGAAGAAAAACGACGCTTCAACTCTTGAAAAGCTTCCACAGCAGCAGAAGACCAATTGACCACATCAGCACCCTTCTTGGTCAAATCGGTCAATGGTTTAGCAATGCTAGAAAAATTGCAGATGAAGTGACGATAAAAATTAGCAAAGCCCAGGAACTTTTGCAGACTTTTCAGAGATGTCGGCTGAGTCCAATCATGGATGGCTTGGACCTTAACAGGGTCCATCTCGATAGTAGAAGGGGAAAAGATGAACCCCAAAAATGAAACCTTCTGAACACCAAAGAGACACTTTGATCCCTTCACAAACAAAGAATTAGCATGCAGGACCTGAAACACCGTTCTGACCTGCTTCACATGAGACTCCCAATCATCCGAGAAGATCAAAATGTCATCCAAGTACACAATCAGGAATTTATCCAGGTACTCTCGGAAGATGTCATGCATAAAGGACTGAAACACTGATGGAGCATTGGCAAGTCCGAATGGCATTACTAGAAACTCAAAATGGCCCTCGGGCGTATTAAATGCAGTTTTCCATTCATCGCCTCGCTTAATACGCACAAGAATATACGCACCACGAAGATCTATCTTGGTGAACCAACTAGCCCCCTTAATCCGAGCAAACAAATCAGATAACAACGGCAAGGGGTACTGAAATTTAACCGTGATCTTATTTAGAAGGCGGTAATCAATACAAGGTCTCAGTGAACCATCCTTCTTGGCTACAAAAAAGAACCCTGCTCCTAATGGCGACGATGACGGGCGAATATGCCCCTTCTCCAAGGACTCCTTCACATAACTCCGCATAGTGGCGTGCTCAGGCACAGATAAATTAAACAGTCGACCTTTTGGGAATTTACTACCAGGAATCAAATCGATAGCACAATCCCAATCCCTATGCGGAGGTAGGGTATCGGACTTGGGCTCATCAAATACATCCCGGTAATCAGACAAGAACTCTGGAACCTCAGAAGGGGTGGATGACGAAATTGACAGAAATGGGACAACACCATGTACCCCCTGACAACCCCAGCTGGACACAGACATGGATTTCCAATCTAATACTGGATTATGGACTTGTAGCCATGGCAACCCCAACACGACCACATCATGCAGATTATGCAACACCAGAAAGCGAATAACCTCCTGATGTGCAGGAGCCATGCACATGGTCAGCTGGGTCCAGTACTGAGGCTTATTCTTGGCCAAAGGCGTAGCATCAATTCCTCTCAATGGAATAGGACACTGCAAGGGCTCCAAGAAAAACCCACAACGCCTAGCATACTCCAAGTCCATCAAATTCAGGGCAGCGCCTGAATCCACAAATGCCATGACAGAATACGATGACAAAGAGCAGATCAAGGTAACGGACAGAAGAAATTTTGACTGTACCATACCAATGGTGGCAGACCTAGCGAACCGCTTAGTGCGCTTAGGACAATCAGAGATAGCATGAGTGGAATCACCACAGTAGAAACACAGCCCATTCAGACGTCTGTGTTCTTGCCGTTCAACTCTGGTTAAAGTCCTATCGCACTGCATAGGCTCAGGTTTAAGCTCAGGTAATACCGCCAAATGGTGCACAGATTTACGCTCACGCAAGCGTCGACCGATCTGAATGGCTAAAAACATAGACTCATTCAGACCAGCAGGCATAGGAAATCCCACCATGACATCCTTAAGGGCTTCAGAGAGACCTTTTCTGAAAATAGCTGCGAGCGCACCTTCATTCCATTGAGTGAGTACGGATCACTTTCTAAATTTCTGACAATATACCTCTATCTCATCCTGACCCTGACACAGAGCCAGCAAATTTTTCTCTGCCTGATCCATTGAATTAGGTTCATCGTACAGCAATCCGAGCGCCAGGAAAAACGCATCAATATTACTTAATGCAGGATCTCCTGACGCAAGAGAAAATGCCCAGTCCTGAGGGTCGCCACGTAAAAAAGAAATAATGATCCTAACTTGTTGAACTGGGTCACCAGAGGAGCGAGGTTTCAAAGCCAGAAATAGTTTACAATTATTTTTGAAAACACAAAAGAGAATAGTAAAACCAAAAACACTCAGTTTGAAAAAATGTTGCAGTAATCCGCAAGTGCTAGTAAAAGATGTAAAAAACAGGGTATTTGGTTGATACGTTTTTTGCAAAAAATGTATACTAAGCTGCTCTACCAATCTTCACGGTATACCCTTATCAGAGCAGTCCTAACTAATGTATGCAATCCCTATCTGATGTATTTAAAAACCTGATCATCTGTATATAACCTGTGTGAACAGGGTTCAGAGAGGAAAAAATCCATGTGTGCATACAGGGCAGAACAGCTTTTGTGCAGATAGCCCAAGAGGAGTGGTGGAACTCCCCAGTCTTGTAGACACAAGAGAACAATTATGGAAACAGGAACACATGGGCTACTTGCACAGTGAACAAGTCTGTATGATCATGTTCACACACCACCAAGAAACCTGAAGACACAAAAGAGAATAGTAAAACCAAAAACACTCAGTTTGAAAAAATGTTGCAGTAATCCGCAAGTGCTAGTAAAAGATGTAAAAAACAGGGTATTTGGTTGATACGTTTTTTGCAAAAAATGTATACTAAGCTGCTCTACCAATCTTCACGGTATACCCTTATCAGAGCAGTCCTAACTAATGTATGCAATCCCTATCTGATGTATTTAAAAACCTGATCATCTGTATATAACCTGTGTGAACAGGGTTCAGAGAGGAAAAAATCCATGTGTGCATACAGGGCAGAACAGCTTTTGTGCAGATAGCCCAAGAGGAGTGGTGGAACTCCCCAGTCTTGTAGACACAAGAGAACAATTATGGAAACAGGAACACATGGGCTACTTGCACAGTGAACAAGTCTGTATGATCATGTTCACACACCACCAAGAAACCTGAAGACACAAAAGAGAATAGTAAAACCAAAAACACTCAGTTTGAAAAAATGTTGCAGTAATCCGCAAGTGCTAGTAAAAGATGTAAAAAACAGGGTATTTGGTTGATACGTTTTTTGCAAAAAATGTATACTAAGCTGCTCTACCAATCTTCACGGTATACCCTTATCAGAGCAGTCCTAACTAATGTATGCAATCCCTATCTGATGTATTTAAAAACCTGATCATCTGTATATAACCTGTGTGAACAGGGTTCAGAGAGGAAAAAATCCATGTGTGCATACAGGGCAGAACAGCTTTTGTGCAGATAGCCCAAGAGGAGTGGTGGAACTCCCCAGTCTTGTAGACACAAGAGAACAATTATGGAAACAGGAACACATGGGCTACTTGCACAGTGAACAAGTCTGTATGATCATGTTCACACACCACCAAGAAACCTGAAGACACAAAAGAGAATAGTAAAACCAAAAACACTCAGTTTGAAAAAATGTTGCAGTAATCCGCAAGTGCTAGTAAAAGATGTAAAAAACAGGGTATTTGGTTGATACGTTTTTTGCAAAAAATGTATACTAAGCTGCTCTACCAATCTTCACGGTATACCCTTATCAGAGCAGTCCTAACTAATGTATGCAATCCCTATCTGATGTATTTAAAAACCTGATCATCTGTATATAACCTGTGTGAACAGGGTTCAGAGAGGAAAAAATCCATGTGTGCATACAGGGCAGAACAGCTTTTGTGCAGATAGCCCAAGAGGAGTGGTGGAACTCCCCAGTCTTGTAGACACAAGAGAACAATTATGGAAACAGGAACACATGGGCTACTTGCACAGTGAACAAGTCTGTATGATCATGTTCACACACCACCAAGAAACCTGAAGACACAAAAGAGAATAGTAAAACCAAAAACACTCAGTTTGAAAAAATGTTGCAGTAATCCGCAAGTGCTAGTAAAAGATGTAAAAAACAGGGTATTTGGTTGATACGTTTTTTGCAAAAAATGTATACTAAGCTGCTCTACCAATCTTCACGGTATACCCTTATCAGAGCAGTCCTAACTAATGTATGCAATCCCTATCTGATGTATTTAAAAACCTGATCATCTGTATATAACCTGTGTGAACAGGGTTCAGAGAGGAAAAAATCCATGTGTGCATACAGGGCAGAACAGCTTTTGTGCAGATAGCCCAAGAGGAGTGGTGGAACTCCCCAGTCTTGTAGACACAAGAGAACAATTATGGAAACAGGAACACATGGGCTACTTGCACAGTGAACAAGTCTGTATGATCATGTTCACACACCACCAAGAAACCTGAAGACACAAAAGAGAATAGTAAAACCAAAAACACTCAGTTTGAAAAAATGTTGCAGTAATCCGCAAGTGCTAGTAAAAGATGTAAAAAACAGGGTATTTGGTTGATACGTTTTTAAAATTATTTTTGAAACTCAGAAATTTAGTTCTATCTCCAAAAAACAAATCAGGAATAGGAATTCTTGGTTCTAACATAGAATTCTGAACCACAAAGTCTTGAATATTTTGTACTCTTGCCGTGAGCTGATCCACACATGAAGACAGACCTTTAATGTCCATCGCTACACCTGTGTCCTGAACCACCCAAATGTCTAGGGGAAAAAAAAGGCAAAACACAGTACAGAGAAAAAAAAATGGTCTCAGAGCTTCTTTTTTCCCTCTATTGAGAATCATTAGTACTTTGGGCCTCCAGTACTGTTATGATAGGTAATTCAGTACCACAATGGACATAGAGGTCAGAACACATACAGTGACCTGACAATAACCCAAAAACATAGACGAGCTCTGAGACGTGGGAACTCTGCTGACCGCAATCCCTAATCCTCTCCAACGACACTAGAGGCAGCCGTGGATTGCGCCTAACGCTCCCTATGCAACTCGGCACAGCCTGAGAAACTAGCTAGCCTGAAGATAGAAAAATAAGCCTACCTTGCCTCAGAGAAATACCCCAAAGGAAAAGGCAGCCCCCACATATAATGACTGTGAGTTAAGATGAAAAGACAAACGCAGAGATGAAATAGATTTAGCAAAGTTAGGCCCCACTTTCTGAACAGAGCGAGGATAGGAAAGGTAACTTTGCGGTCAACACAAAACCCTACAAAAACCATGCAAAGGGGGCAAAAAGACCCTCCGTACCGAACTAACGGCACGGAGGTACACCCTCTGCGTCCCAGAGCTTCCAGCAAGCAGGAAAAAACAAATAGACAAGCTGGACAGAAAAAACAGAAAACAAAATAGCAAAGCGGAACTTAGCTATGCAGAGCAGCAGGCCACAGGAACGATCCAGGAGGAAACAGGTTCAATACTAGAACATTGACTGGAGGCCAGGATCAAAGCACTAGGTGGAGTTAAATAGAGCAGCACCTAACGACTTCACCACATCACCTGAAGAAGGAAACTCAGAAGCCGCAGTACCACTTTCCTCCACCAACGGAAGCTCACAGAGAGAATCAGCCGAAGTACCACTTGTGACCACAGGAGGGAGCTCTGCCACAGAATTCACAACAGTGACGCCCGCAGACCATTCCATCAAATCTGCATTTCAAAAGTCACTACTTCCCTTCTGAGCCCCGACGTGTGCCCAAACAGTGGTTTACCCCCACACATGGGGTATCAGCGTACTCAGGAGAAACTGGACAACAACTTTTGGGGTCCAATTTCTCCTGTAACCCTTGGGAAAATAAAACATTCTGGGCTAAATAATTATTTTTGAGGAAAGAAAACATATTTATTATTTTCACGGCTCTGCATTATAAACTTCTATGAAGCACTTGGGGGTTCAAAGTGCTCACCACACATCTAGATAAGTTCCTTTCGGGGTCTAGTTTCCAAAATGGGGTCACTTGTGTGGGGTTTCTACTGTTTAGCCACATCAGGGGCTCTGCAAACGCAACGTGATGCCCGCAGAGCATTCCATCAAAGTCTGCATTTCAAAACATCACTACTTCACTTCCGAGCCCCGGCATGGGCCCAAACAGTGGTTTAACCCCACATATGGGGTATCAGCGTACTCAGGAGAAACTGGACAACAACTTTTGGGGTCAAATTTCTCCTGTTACCCTTGGGAAAATAAAAAATTGCAGGCTAAAAGATCATTTTTGAGAAAATATTTTTTATTTTTTATTTTCATGGCTCTGCGTTATAAACTTCTGTGAAGCACTTGGGGATTCAAAGTCCTCACCACACATCTAGATTAGTTCCTTTGGGGGTCTAGTTTCCAAAATGGGGTCATTTGTGGGGAATCTCCAATGTTTAGGCACACAGGGGCTCTCCTAACGTGACATGGTGTCCGCTAATGATTGGAGCTAATTTTCCATTTAAAAAGCCAAATGGCGTGCCTTCTCATCTGAGCCCTGCTGTGCGCCCAAACAGTGGTTTACCCCCACATATGGGGTATCAGCGTACTCAGGACAAACTGGACAAAAACATTTGGGGTCCAATTTCTCCTATTATCCTTGGCAAAATAGGAAATTCCAGGCTAAAAAATAATTTTTGAGGAAAGAAAAATTATTTTTTATTTTCATGGCTCTGCGTTATAAACTTCTGTGAAGCACCTGGGGGTTTAAAGTGCTCAATATGCATCTAGATAAGTTCCTTGGGGGGTCTAGTTTCCAAAATGGGGTCACTTGTGGGGGAGCTCCAATGTTTAGGCACACAGGGGCTCTCCAAACGCGACATGGTGTCCGCTAACAATTGGAGCTAATTTTCCATTCAAAAAGTCAAATGGCGCGCCTTCCCTTCCGAGCCCTGCCGTGTGCCCAAACAGTGGTTTACCCCCACATATGAGGTATCGGCGTACTCGGGAGAAATTGCCCAACAAATTTTATGATCCATTTCATCCTATTGCCCATGTGAAAATGAAAAAATTGAGGCGAAAAGAATTTTTTTGTGAAAAAAAAAGTACTTTTTCATTTTTACAGATCAATTTGTGAAGCACCTGAGGGTTTAAAGTGCTCACTAGGCATCTAGATAAGTTCCGTGGGGGGTCTAGTTTGTCTAGTTTCCAAAATGGGGTCACTTGTGGGGGAGCGCCAAAGTTTAGGCACACAGGGGCTCTCCAAACGCAACATGGTGTCCGCTAACGATGGAGATAATTTTCCATTCAAAAAGTCAAATGGCGCTCCTTCCCTTCCGAGCTTTACCATGTGCCCAAACAGTGGTTTACCCCCACATGTGAGGTATTGGTGTACTCAGGAGAAATTGCCCAACAAATTTTAGGATCCATTTTATCCTGTTGCCCATGTGAAAATGAAAAAATTGAGGCTAAAAGAATTTTTTTGTGAAAAAAAAGTACTTTTTCATTTTTACGGATCAATTTGTGAAGCACCTGGGGGTTTAAAGTGCTCACTATGCATCTAGATAAGTTCCTTGGGGCGTCTAGTTTCCAAAATGGGGTTACTTGTGGGGGAGCTCCAATTTTTAGGCACGCGGGGGCTCTCCAAACGTGACATGGTGTCCGCTAAAGAGTGGAGCCAATTTTTCATTCAAAAAGTCAAATGGCGCTCCTTCCCTTCCAAGCCCTGCCGTGCGCCCAAACAGTGGTTTACCCCCACATATGAGGTATCAGCATACTCAGAACAAATTGGACAACAACTTTTGTGGTTCAGTTTCTCCTTTTACCATTGGGAAAATAAAAAAATTGTTGCTAAAAATAATTTTTGTGACTAAAAAGTTAAATGTTCATTTTTTCCTTCCATGTTGCTTCTGCTGCTGTGAAGTACCTGAAGGGTTAATAAACTTCTTGAATGTGGTTTTGAGTACCTTGAGGGGTGCATTTTTTAGAATGGTGTCACTTTTGGGTATTTTCAGCCATATAGACCCCTCAAACTGACTTCAAATGTGAGGTGGTCCCTAAAAAAAATGGTTTTGCAAATTTTGTTGTAAAAATGAGAAATCGCTAGTCAAATTTTAACCCTTATAATTTCCTAGCAAAAAAAAATGTTGTTTCCAAAATTGTGCTGATGTAAAGTATACATGTGGGAAATGTTATTTATTAACTATTTTGTGTGACATAACTCTCTGGTTTAACAGAATAAAAATTCAAAATGTGAAAATTGCGATATTTTCAAAATTTTCGCCAAATTTCCGTTTTTATCACAAATAAACGCAGAATTTATTGACCTAAATTTACCACTAACATGAAGCCCAATATGTCACGAAAAAACAATGTCAGAACCGCTAGGATCCGTTGAAGCGTTCCTGAGTTATTACCTCATAAAGGGACACTGGTCAGAATTGCAAAAAACGGCAAGGTCTTTAAGGTCAAAATAGGCTGGGTCATGAAGGGGTTAAGAGCATAAAAATTAACATTTTTATTAACAAATAAATGCAAGTTATATCAAAGAAATTTTAACTCTATCATAAAGTACAATATGTCTATTTTTTCTTATATAGCGCTAACATATTCCGCAGTGCTTTACAGTTTGCACAAATTATCATCGCTGTCTCCAATGGGGCAGTATGTCCTTGGAATGTGGGAGAAAACCAGAGAACACCCACGCAAACACGGAGAGAAGATACAAACTCTTTGCAGATGTTGTCCTTGGTGGGATTTGAACCCAGGATTCCAGTGCTGCAAGGCTGCTGTGCTATCCACTGAGCCACTGTGCTGCCCAAAAGAAAACGATCTCAGAATCACCAGGATTCGTGGAAGTGTTTTAGAGTTATGACCTCATAAAGTGACACTGGTCAGAATTGAAAAATTTGGCCCGGCCATTAAGGCAAAAACAGACTCTGGCGTGAAAGGGTTAATATTTTGCTGCACAACCTTTTGAGGCAATCACTGCAATCAAAGGATTCCTGTAACTGTCAATGAGACTTGTGCACCTCTCGACAGGTATTTTGGCCGCTCCTCAAGAGTAAACTGCTCCAGTTGTCTCGTGTTTGAAGGTTGTCTTTTCCAGAGAGCATGTTTCAGCTCTTTCCAAAGAAGCTCAATAGGATTTAGGTCAGGGCTCATAGAAGGCCACTTAAGAATAGTCCAATGTTTTCCTCCTAGCCATTCTTGGGGGTTTTTAGCTGTATGTTTTTCTATTCTGTGCAAGATCCATGACCTGTGACTGAGACCAAGCTTTCTGGGCAGCACATTTCTCTCTAGAATCCCTTGATAGTCTTGAGATTTCATTGTACCCTGCACAGATTCTAGACACCCTGTGACAGATGCAGCAAAGCAGCCCCAGAACATAACAGAGCCTCCTCCATGTTTCACAGTAGGGACAGTGTTCTTTTCTTGATATGATTCATTTTTCCATCTGTGAACATAGAGCTGATGTGCCTTGCCAAAAATTTCCATTATGGTCTAATTTGTCCATAGGACATTCTCCCAGAACTTTGTGGCTTGTCATCATGTAGTTTAGCAAATTCCAGTCTGGCTTTTTTATGATTTTTTTTTCAACAATGGTGTCCTCCTTGGTCATCTCCCATGAAGTCAACTTTGACTCATACAACGACGGATGGTGCGATCTGACACTGATGTTTCTTGAGCTTGAAATTCACCTTTAATCTGTTTAGAAGCTTTTCTGGGCTCTTTTGTTACCATTCGTATTATCCGTCTCTTTGATTTGTCATCAATTTTCCTCCTGTGGCCACGTCCAGGGAGGTTGGTTACAGTCCCATGGATATTAAATTTCTGAATAATATGTGCAACTGTAGTCACAGGAACATCAAGCTGCTTGGAGATGGTCTTATGACTTTTACCTTTAACAGGTTTGTCTATAATTTTTTTCTCATCTCCTGAGACAACTCTTTCCTTTGCTTCCTCTGGTCCATGTTGAGTGTGATACACACCATGTCACCACACAGCACAGTATCTGTAGCCCAATGTACAGGCCACTAACTGATTCCAAGACTGTAGACACCTGTGATGCTAGTTAGTGGACACACCGCAATTTAACATGTCCCTTTTGTCACATTATTTTCAGGGGTGCCATCATTTCTGTCCAGGCCTATTTCATGAGTTTTATTTTTTTTTAAATTCCGTGGAACCATGGTTGAAAAGCAATGTCTGACTTTTATTTTATTATTTTCATAGATCTTTTATTTTTTTTACTTTTGTCAGATTCAAATTATTTCAGTCACTATTGTGTGTTTTTCTGTCATTAAAGGGAACCTGTCACCCCCAAAATCGAAAGTGAGCTAAGTCCACCAGCATCAGGGGCTTATCTACCGCATTCTGTAATGCTGTAGATAAGCCCCCGATGTATCCTGAAAGATGAGAAAAAGAGGTTAGATTATACTCACCCAGGGGCGGTCCCGGTATGATGGGCGTTGCAGTCTGGGGCCTTCCATCTTCTTACAATGACGTCTTCTTCTTGTAGTCACGCTGCGGCTCCGGCGCAGGCATACTTTGTCTGCCCTGTTGAGGGCAGAGCGAAGTACTGCAGTGTGCTGGCGCCGGGCCTCTCTGACATTTCCCAGCGCCTGCGCACTGCAGTACTTTGCACTGCCCTCAACAAGGCAGACAAAGTATGCCTGCGCTGGAGCCGCAGCGTGACTACAAGAAGAAGACGTCATTGTAATACACTTTATTGATCCCGGGGGAAAATTGCATCGTAAGATGGGAGGCGCTGGAAGGGACTGCAACGCCTATCGGACCGGACTGAGCGGGACCACCCCTGGGTGAGTATAATCTAACCTCTTTTTCTCATCTTCCAAGATACATCGGGGGGCTTATCTACAGCATTACAGAATGCTATAGATAAGCCCCTGATGCTGGTGGGCTTCGCTCATCTTCGATTTTGCGGGTGACAGGTTCCCTTTAAACGAAGGGTACCAACAAGTTTGACCACATATGTATAGATTATAACCCTCAGTGAATTAATTTATAAAATGGAATCACTTTATGGGGATTTCGACTATTCTGGTTTTCTGTCATTTAGTCATATTAGGGCTTCTGCATATGATGTGTCCAATCTCATCTGGGATCTGTTCCTGCGGTCCAGCTGGAGTAATCTGCTCCCTACTTCAGCCAATTAGAAAGTACCACACCCTACTAAAGCTCAAAGCACATGGCCGGAATCTGCCAGAAACAGCGTTGTTCTCCTCTGGTTCAGTCCTCTGTGCTCAGCTTGCGGCTTGTGTATTTGTTTCCTGTTGTGACCATGGCCCGTTTATGGGCTAATCGTGTGTCTTCTGATTCTGTCCTTCTGGTTCTTACCCAGCTACCTGACTATTCTTCTTGCCATCTAATACCACAGAATAGCAGGTAACACCATGGTCCAAGCCTAGGGGTCCCAGTGTAAGTTCAGATCCATGTAATGGTGTTAAAGGGCGATGAGCAAGGCAATCCTTGGGATATGGAAAGCAGAGAAGATAGTGCCAAGCATGTTCATGGTGGAGATCTTTTGAGCTGCCAGTTGACCACGAACATTGCTCCCAATACATTGTGTCTGCTAACTATTCCAGCTAGATCTGCATTCAAACAGCTAAATGGCGCTCCTTCCCTTCTGAAAACGGCCATGTGCCCAGAGAGTAGTGTACAATCGCATGTAGGGTATTGTGAGAAGTTGGAAAATAATTTGTAAGATCCATTTATTTCTATTATCTATTGTGAATAATTCCAAAGTTATCACCACATAAAGTGACACACGTCAGATTGTAAAAATGGGGCCTGAATAAGAACACGAAACTGGAAGAGGATAAATCAGAGGATTCTGGACACTACTGTAATCAAAAACTGACTATAGACAATAACATCTACTGAAATGCTCACACTGAACAGTCTCCATCAGTAATAAATGAGCAGCTAGTGGTGAAACCTCTCTGGGGTAATTAGAGCACGGGGCTCGGTGACTTCACAATCTAAACTATCGGAAGCTCCAATATTTTCTGTCAGATGAGTTTCAAGAAGAAATATTACACATTTATAGAGAACTGTGTATAATAGTGCAGAGCGGAGATGTCTTAAAGGGAACCTGTCAGCAGGATTGTGCTCAGTGACTACAGACACTGTCAGGTCAGTGCCGTTATACTGATTACACTGATACCTGGTGATGAAATCCGTCTTGTGGTTGTTGTTTAATATGTATTTATAGTTTTCAGTTGATGAGATTCTTGTGCTCTGGGGTGGGGCTGTGGGCGGGGCTTTATGTGGTGCTCTGGGGCGGGGCTGTAGGCGGGGCTTTATGTGGTGTCTGATTACATATTCATCTGTATTGGCTTATGACAGGTCGCTGATACCTCACTGACCTGCCCCCATTTTTACATAATGCATATAATAGTGTTGATATTATTGTTGATAATGCCTATAATAGTGTGGCTATTGGGACTGGAGGCTTAGAAAAAAAAATTACATCCAGCAAAATGTCTCCGGAGATGGCAGCACCTGCGCAGTCTATAAGTAAGAGATAGATGCTACTGGACAGGCACCGCTGGTGTCACTTTGCTGGATGTAATTTTTTTTTCTAATCCTCACAATCACCACATTATTATATGCATTATGTAAAAATGGGGGCAGGTCAGTGAGGGATCAGTGACCTATCATAAGCTAATACAGATGAATATGTAATCAGAGCAGCACATAAAGCCCTGCCCACAGCCCCGCCCCAGAGCACCACATAAAGCCCCGCCCACAGCCCCGCCCCAGAGCACGAGAATCTCATTAACTGAAAACTACAAATACAAATTACACAACAGTAAACCAGAGTTGCATTCATTTATGGTGGACCATTGGAGCTACTATGAATCCTGACCAGAAGATTAGAGGAAATAATATTGCTCCCCATTTCAGGAGAGATTGTGCAGTAATCTGAATTTCTTAGGATCAAAAACAATGTAATTTATGAGGTGGAGTGAATCCATGAATCCAGGGCTGGAGCCAACACATCTCCTGCAGGCGGGAATAAATGTATATTACAGCCATCAGCCGCGCACAGCTCAGAGATATATCATGGCACCGGTGTGAT
Source organism: Ranitomeya imitator (assembly GCF_032444005.1). NCBI lineage: Eukaryota > Metazoa > Chordata > Amphibia > Anura > Dendrobatidae > Ranitomeya > Ranitomeya imitator. The sequence continues at coordinate 238,812,612 of NC_091283.1, forward strand.
GGGTTTATGTAGATTATCACAATCCTCCTGGAAGTTAGTCGGTTTTATTACAAATTGAAAAGTCCGGATAAAGGGAAACTCTGTTATTGTGCAGAAATTCACACTTGGCCTCACTGCACATTTAATGTTGTCGATCATAAAGTGAAGTTTGGCCAGAAAGACTGGACCTGGTCTTGTGGGGACCATATGATCACATTCAGCAGCACAGAAGGGAGAGAAGGGAGATTCATCCGATAAGATCTCAGGGTTCTAGGAAGCCAACAGCATCATTACCCTCCGCTTTCTCTTACAGCCCATCATCATATTTTTCTTCAAGTGATTTTCTATCTTGTCAGCACATTCTACGTACGCTGTCACTTGGCTTTATAGTTTACAGATCTGGACAGGTAACAGTGTCTCCTAAACCCAGGAGGTAGGTGGATCTACCAGGTTGTAAGTTCTATAGAAAAGGGCTTTCAATACCCAAAGTCATTTGAACAGTTTTGGGTGGAGGAGAATGTTATGGTCTAGAGGCAAAATGGTGATCATGGTAATACAGCCGGACTACACCACCGATAAAGCAGCCACAGCCGGTGATGAGAAGAATCTGTGACTTCTCTGCATTTAGTGGTTACTACTCACCTGGGTAGCTATATGTGGGAATCTCCTCTTTACACCGCTCATCCCCCCTCACATATGTCTCTGTAGTATTAATATGGGTCAGATCTTCACCCTGAAACAAATATTATAAAAGTCACAGACAGATGGAGAAGTCACATCTATGATCAGCTCTAATCCTGCCATCTCCACCGTTCTCATTACACAAGTATAGAACATATAATACTGGTGGATAAAACAAGACTGAGCACAAGACCTTCACCGGCGTCTACACATCATAGGGGAGATCTCCTGATACCTTCTCTCCATCTACCTGATGATCCTGAGGAGCATTGGGATCTTCTTGGTTACAGTCCTGTGGAAGAAGAGGACGGGGACATCTCTCTGGTGTTGTCCTCTTACTGGATAGATCTGGAGGAAACACATACAGGGACTGAATTCATTCTTTACATACAGATAATTATAGGCCGTGTGTATTTAGTCCTGTCTATTACCTGGAGATGTGAGGGGCTGGGGAACCTCCATTATGACGTTCTTGTACAGATCTCTGTGTCCTTCTAAATACTCCCACTCCTCCATGGAGAAATAGACAGCGACATCCTGACACCTTATAGGAACCTGACACATACAATGATACCGTCATCCCCTCCGATCCCTTCATAGCGTTACTGTATAATGTCCCAGCATTCCCAGCAGTGTCACCTCTCCAGTCAGCAGCTCAATCATCTTGTAGATGAGTTCTAGGATCTTCTGGTCATTGATGTCCTCATGGATCAGGAGGTGAGGTGGAGGCCCCGTGATTGGGCTTAGGGGTCTTCCCCATCCCTCAGACACAGGGTCCTGACAGCGATCACTAGAGGTCTTCTTCACCACTGTGTAATCCTGGTAATGGAGGGACACATTAATAAATCTCACTACAGACATTTCCAGAGTCCTCACCTCTCCAGTTCTGTCCATCTGTTATTCCCATAGATAAGAATGATGTAATGTGACGTCATCAGAATCTCTCACCTCTCCAGTAAGCCGGAAGAGGATCTCTAGAGTGAGGTGTAATATCCTCTCCGCCATCTTGTCTCTGTCCATATCCATCTTTGATGGGTAAATCAGGACAATTCTCTTTTGTAGAAGATCTTCACTGAGAGGATCCGATATTGTAGAGACCTGAATGAGAAGATGAGCCGATAGAACATCATAAGAATCCTGAAAAATTAGGAGGAAAAGGGAGTACTTAGGTTAAAAAGAGTATTTTATTGTGAAAATTTAATAAAGTGTAACACACAGTAAAAATTACAACAGGATGACATGAAATATCATGAGTGCCATATACCCCACGTAGCTGCCAGTATCACATAAATCAGGAAGGCATGCCATAATGAAAGTGCTAATATAGAGCAATAGTGTGGTCTCATTGAATAAATTGTACAATAGCACTTACCTGCAGCCAGCACCAAACGAAATGAGTAGCACTAAAGAAAAAAAAATGAAGTGCTGACCCAAAGTAACCATACACCGTACTCATCAAAGCAAATACTGTAGCTGTAAATGGCGCTTACCAGCAGCTAACACCAGAATGGGGTGGATGACACCAGAGGAATCCAACAGAGCCCCCAACGTACGTTTCACTTGTTTGTTTGTTGCTTTCTCAAGGGGATAACTCTTACTGCACACAAGGACCTTTTTATCCCATTGGTGACTCATCTAACGCCGGTCACATGATGTGTCTCAGCCAATAGTATTGCTATCTTGGTGCATGTGCCCTGCACTCAGCAGGCCCTACAGCGGCCGCCGGCATCAGGCACAATCTCGCATGCAGGAAAGCATGTGTGAGAGGCTGGGAAGACGCCGCGGCAGACGAGGAGCTGCTGGATAGACACGGCACATGCGCGCCACCAAATACTCCCCTCAGAAGTTACCGCAGGGCAGCCCCATATCAATAATTAAATTAATCATACCATAATATCAGACAACACTATTTCCATAAAAATACAGCACATGATAATTAATCCAAAAGTAAATGCGAGTGCAAAATCTTCCGATTGATGCAAAGGGTTGGATCCAAATTCAGTGGCATATTAAATTCTTCCAATGGGTCAAGCGGCACAGCTGGAGACGTCTGCAAATGGGCATAAGAAGGTCCAAGCACGGAGAGACCTTGATGACGCAGTTACTGATATTATAAAGGCCGGAGCCCCAAAGGCAGAACAGATTTGGCGCCAACAAAGGAAAGGGGTGCGGGGAAGAATCTGAGGTACCAGCTCATGGTAAAGTGCCCGAGGCAGCTGGGTGTGGGGCAGAACCCTGCTTACAGGGCATAATGGGGGCATTACACTGTGTGGGGCCAAGAAAGGGGCCCTGTACTAGGAGAACAATCCGCTCCCTCACTTCCTGTCCTCCATAGTTGGCTCGTATGTATCTATTACAGGAAACAGAACAACAACGTTATGATTCTTATAAAGAGTCTCCGTGCAGAAGGGGTTAATGTCCCCGCGCTCAGTAATGCGGAATCTCCACATACCTCCACCTGCAGAGCCGCACTCCACATATATGGCTGCTCTGTGCGCACAGGACCTGTGATGAGGTCACAGGGGGAGGAGTCAGGGGTCACGTGATCCGCAGTGAAGACGCTACATGGAGACTTCTCAGTCAGTGACATTTCCGCCATTATTCGCCCTCACTACTGGCACAATTACCTCGCGCCGCCTTTTCTACACAATGTTCTGTGTGGAATGTAACGTGTGATTTCTCTGGAGACAAATAGACCCCACACATGAGGGAATTATTACCGGTTACCGGACGTCTAGTATATGGCGGCATATGATTGTGCTATCGCCTCCACCAGGAGCTAAAATGCCGAAATCTCGCTTATTTAACCCCTTCCAGTGTCCGGCTAAGGGTCATATACGGCCATGCTCCTCTCCAGTCACTGTGGGGGTTTTGTTAAAGGGACTCTGTCACCTGAATTTGGCGGGACTGGTTTTGGGTCATATGGGCGGAGTTTTCGGGTGTTTGATTCACCCTTTCCTTACCCGCTGGCTGCATGCTGGCTGCAATATTGGATTGAAGTTCATTCTCTGTCCTCCATAGTACACGCCTGCGCAAAGCAATCTTGCCTTGTGCAGGTGTGTACTATGGAGGACAGAGAATGAACTTCAATCCAATATTGCAGCCAGCATGCAGCCAGCGGGTAAGGAAAGGGTGAATCAAACACCCGAAAACTCCGCCCATATGACCCAAAACCAGTCCCGCCAAATTCAGGTGACAGAGTCCCTTTAATAGGATGGAGGGCGGCGTCCATGCTTGGACTTCAGAGAGAGTAATAAACTCACAGCTCACCTTCCCGATCCTTTAGGGTATGTGCACATGGAGTGCACCACGGCTGCGTACTCGGTACCGGTTCCAGTATTTAAAGGGGATGTCACGGTGGCGACCCGGTCCGTAGCCCTGGGCACCAACATTAAAGGGGAAAGTCTTTAAAGGGATAAAGTTTATGTTTGTGATGCCACCTTTAGGGAGTCCTCTGGGGTGATGTTATGGCAGCTAGATGGTATAACTTCCCACAGGTGAAGTATGTCCCCAGGGCTCCGATGGTATAGATGGAAGATGGTGAGGAGTGCAGTAAAGATTGAGGACACAGGGTTGCAGTCTCTTTACCTTGTTTACTGAAGGCTTCAGCATCCACAGTCCAGAGCACCAGATCACAGGGCAGGCAATGTCCGGCAGGCTTGGAGGCAAGTTAGAAGTCCCCTTACCCAGGTGGAAATCAAAAGCTTTCCTTTACCGCCATGGTGTTGTAGTCCCTTACTGCTAAAAGCTCACATATGGTCCTCACAGATGTTGTCTCGCTCTCTGTCCCCCGGGTAGGATAGGACATTACCCGTATGAGTGTTGGCTTGATGCTGTTTATAGGGACTCTAGCACGCCCCGGCCTCTGAGGGATGCCACCGTGCCTCCTGGGTGTTAGGTCGGACAGGTAACCTAAAGTTCATCTGTCCTGCCGGTCTCTTATGTAAGTCATAGGGTATGTGCACACGATGCGGATTTTGCTGTGGATCCGCAGTGTTTCCGCAGCTGTGGATCCGCAGCAGTTTCCCATGAGTTTACAGTACAATGTAAACCTATGGGAAACAAAAAACGCTGTGCACATGCTGCGGAAAAAAACGCATAAAAACGCATGAAAACGCAGCGGTTTACATTCCGCAGCATGTCACTTCTTTCTGCGTATTCCGCAGCTGTTTTACAACTGCTCCAATAGAAATCCGCAGTTGTAAAACCGCAGTAAATCCATAGCGGTTTTCAACTGCAGATTTATCGAATCTGCTACGGAAAAATCCGCAGTAGACCAGAATACGTGTGCACATACCCATAGAGGGCCTTACAATCCTCGGTGTTCTGGCTACCGGTTTCTGCACCTCAGAGGGAGGCTGCCTGCTCGGAGCTGGTCTCCCTCTGATATCCACTCCTGTGCTTTGCTCTCCTGCATGCTTTCTCAAGCCAATTCGGTTTTCTCAATGTCTCTTTCAAGGGACTGCTGCACTGGGGCTACGCAGCTCCGTAAAACCTTCTGATTTGCCTCAGACTGATCCAGTCTGTTCCGTGGCAATTACTGTTCTGTCTCTCCCTACAGACTACCAATTATATATATATACAACCCAAAAAGACACATGGAGCATATGTCCCAAAATATAAAAAATGTACGTTTTTATTATAACAAAATTTAAAAACATATCAAATCAAAATACTCATAGAAATATATAGAGCATACAGTAGGAGAACACTACGGAAAACACTGAAAGTCTAAAAAGACGGATGACCCCAATATGCCGCTAATACGGCTTAGTAATCTTAATGCCATAAAGTGCACAGTTTCAGGGAAGAAAACCACCACTTCCACACATCAATAGGTGGAATAATACACTTCCCCAAGTGGAGTGCCGCTACTCATAACGCGGCCCACATCATAGTCTCTGGTAATTTCTAGTGGTTCTTACCCATCAGGTCAGAGTCCGGCACATGGGGGTCACCGCCGCAGCCCCAACGCGCGTTTCGCTGCCCCCTGACGTAGCCAACGCGAAACGCGCGTTGGGGCTGCGGCGGTGACCCCCATGTGCCGGACTCTGACCTGATGGGTAAGAACCACTAGAAATTACCAGAGACTATGATGTGGGCCGCGTTATGAGTAGCGGCACTCCACTTGGGGAAGTGTATTATTCCACCTATTGATGTGTGGAAGTGGTGGTTTTCTTCCCTGAAACTGTGCACTTTATGGCATTAAGATTACTAAGCCGTATTAGCGGCATATTGGGGTCATCCGTCTTTTTAGACTTTCAGTGTTTTCCGTAGTGTTCTCCTACTGTATGCTCTATATATTTCTATGAGTATTTTGATTTGATATGTTTTTAAATTTTGTTATAATAAAAACGTACATTTTTTATATTTTGGGACATATGCTCCATGTGTCTTTTTGGGTTGTTTATATATTTTGGAGTGTCCGAGTTGAAGGATTTCTAGCACGGGTACTTTCCCTGACACTATACCACTAGTATGTGTATGAAATCCACTATATTGCTGTTCATCGTGGGATGTGTTTATTCAATTATATATATATATATATATCTATATGTATAGATATATATATATATGGGGAGTCACCTAGCAAGTACGATCAAAAGCTCCCCCTGGTGGCCTGGAGTGTAAATGTGTTGCATGTTTGTGGTACCTGGTGTTAGAAGTTGAGATCTGGCTGCTGCACAGGGGGATCTCAAGCCATGTATGCTGTGGTCTCCCATTTTACATCGACCGCAGTGAAGCCTGCTCAGCAGAGACATTGGTCCAGCGTCTCGCTCAGTCTGATATTGTGCAAAGGGTTACTACTGCTTTTCTAGGCTCTGCTGTTGTAGCCTGCACTGGCACTGGCGAGCAGGCTTTTCTGGGACTAAGTCCTGCCTTGCACACACTGAGCATGCCCAAGGAAAGACCTCTCATTGGAGGTCAGGGATCACATGCTCAGGTACTGCAGCAGCTATCATTGGTCCTCTAGGAAGGTCCTGAAGCTACTACAGCTATAAAAGGTTTGCATGGCTGCACGGCCATGCGCTAGTGTCACCTCATGTCATGAGCTTATTATTTGTGGTCGCACCTGTATGTGTGTATTCAGGGACCCGGCTGAAATAAGCCCCTAGAATACCGGCACCTCCGGTGAGGAGTGTGTGTGTGCTTTTCTGGGTGCGTGACCACTAACTTCCATCAGCTCAGCAGTTAGCTGTGCTCCCCTGTGACGCTAACAGGGCACAGCATCTTATTTCTAGCAACTCTGTGGAGTTAACAGAGTTTGCTTATAGTGCCGCCATTTGCGAGCAGCAGGGTCCTCTCCTGCACGGAGGACCCCGGGTTACGAATGCACCTATTTATACATATATATATACTCGGTGTGTTCCACCAACCCTAACACCTGGTTGCAGTTATCTCTTCTTGCCTTCAAGCGTAACAACACTCTCCCCGGGAGGAAAGCAATGCTACTGACACGACCAGGGCCCTGGGGCGCCACATTCCCCCCTGTTAAATCCAGTACTCCCAGACTGGGAAAAGAAGAACAACAATACAAATTAGCAAAAAGACTTACAATTTTTGGAATGCTATAAACTTATGAAACAAGTTAATTATATAAACTAGAGCTTCCCTTTATGGGAGGTGAGGACACTTGAACTTTACATGAACTATTTACATGGTGGATACACTTTTAAGAATAGAGCAATTTAATAAAACAATATAACAATTAACTAACTATCAAAAACAATTACCCGCTATGGGTAAGGCTTCAAAGTGCAAAACAAGCATTTTATCTTTACTCTTCTTCAAGTACAAAGCTTTAAACCAACCCCCACGGGCAAACTCTATCTTACTCATTTTATTCAGCAGTGCATCACGAGATATCTTCCTATCTATCTGTATACAATACTATCTAACTTCAACTCTCAATTTTATTATTATTCACTATATTAACTCTAATATATTAACCAACTAGCATATAAAGTGCATTTCTAACCAACTCTAGGCACCAGATCAGCAAAGTGCAACGATTTAACATTCCGTTTATGGGTGCAAACAGTATTCAAGTCTTTCAATACTGAGGTAGTGCAATCAATACTCAAGTCAGTCATTAACTTTGCAACAGTAGCAATGATGCGAGGGACCCGTCATTAACCCTCAACGTTTGCCTTGGGCGGGCTACAAGGCGTGTATCCAGACCTGGAATCCTGCCATGCCAGATGGGTTTTTCTTCAGGTCTCTGAAAAACAAAGCAACTTTCAGTGAAATGTTAGAAGCAGTCTTTTTAAAACTTCTTTGTAAAACAAGTAGGAAGCACCTTTAAGAAGGTGCAAACTATTTACAATGGAAAGTTTGTGAGCCATTCACTGTCCATGACTCGAGTGTCTTTAAAGGGAACCTGTCACCTGAATTTGGCGGGACTGGTTTTGGGTCATATGGGCGGAGTTTTCGGGTGTTTGATTCACCCTTTCCTTACCCGCTGGCTGCATGCTGGCTGCAATATTGGATTGAAGTTCATTCTCCGTCCTCCATAGTACATGCCTGCACAAGGCAAGATTGCTTTGCGCAGGCGTGTACTATGGAGGACAGAGAATGAACTTCAATCCAATATTGCAGCCAGCATGCAGCCAGCGGGTAAGGAAAGGGTGAATCAAACACCTGAAAACTCCGCCCATATGACCCAAAACCAGTCCCACCAAATTCAGGTGACAGAGTCCCTTTAAACAAAATGCAACTTTGTAAACATAGGATCCCTTTAAACGTGGGGCCCCTTTAAGTAGAAACCCTGGTGGGTTTAATGAACTTGTGAACAGCAACAGTCAATTTAGAAACTTGTAGCAAAGGCTTACGTTAAATATTTACATTCATGTTCAGAATTGTTTTACTTTATCTCAGTTGTGGCATCATCCATGGTAGCCCCTGGTATGGTCCAATATAAGGGCAAGTCACAGGCTGTAATTAGAGTTTGCGTGTCCTGAGTATGCATATCTACTGGTGCAGCTGCTACAGTGGATTCAGTGGTGGTGATTATGCACACAGAGGTAGTAGTGATGGTTTGAGGGGTTACTGGCTCCGTGACCGGAGGGATAGTGATGGTATCAACTTTGACGCTAGGTGGCGCTGTTGTGGGTACGCATTTCTTAACATTCTTAGCGTACCAGCCTTTTTCACCCCAGTGACGGGTGTAGGTCACATGACTCCCTCGGTATAGGTCCCGGCCTGAATGTCCTTCCCGGAGATGAGATTCCACATCACGGCTGGTGACGTAGACCTTTGTCGGCATTCCCGACTCCTGAATGAAACCCCAACCTTTTTTTAGGTGGAAGGCTACTACTATACCTCATTTTACTGGGATTTCGTTACATTGTTGGGTTTCAGGGGCCTGCGCTTTGCGTTGGGTGTCACTCCCGCTTTCCTCCTTCCATTTTAGCACCAGACGCTGGTAATACTCCTCCCAGGTGAGGGCTTCAATATGGGACCCTTCCTGTTGGGCCTTCCCAGGGGACCCGATTTGTTCTGCTCTTGGATTGTCCCATTGGAAAACCACCTCCTCAGGGCTCACCTTCAGCGGTGTGCCTATGGGTGTTGGGAGTGGGCCTGTCAGCATCTCGTCTGTGGCGGTAAGAGTCGCCGGAGCAGGGCCTTCATCTGGGGAAGGACCTGTCGCTAAAGCAGGGTCAGTGACTGGGGGAGGAGCAGTCGCTGGAGCGGGATCAGTCGCCGGGGCAGGGTCGCTTTCTGTACCTGCGTCTGGTGTGGTTCCACCGATTCCAGTCCACTCCGCTGATGAGGCTTCTGGAGTCAGCTGCTGCACGGACTGCAACTCCTCCAGCGCGATCTTCCTGCACTGGGCCGACTTCCATTTCTTCACTGCTGTCAGCTCTGTGTCTAGGAGCTGGCGGCTCAGCTCCTCCACCTGCGGTTCCAGGTAGTCTGGATCCTCCGGCAGCAGCAGATCTGAGTCCTCAGATGGCCTGAGAGAGTCCTGAATCACTTCGCCGTCTTTCGTCTGGTCGCCATCTCCTCTTCCGGGTCTACGATCACACAAGCAAGCTGCTCCTCTGTCTCCTCGGGGCGGGGCTTCTTCTCCTCCTTGTTCCCGCCATAACACATCAGGAGGCAAACCTCTTTGGCAGACGGGCCAATCCTCGTCGCATAGTAAAATTCGTAGGGGGTGTTCATCACTGTTCGCTCCTCTCTGGTAGTCTCCTCCCATGGTGGCACGCCCTTCTTCTCCAGCACTCCTCATTGCACTGTAATGGCGGCGGTTTTGGCGGCAATTTTTGGTGGTATTTCACAGTGAACAGTCTCGCAATAAAGCACGGTTCAGGCACAGTCTTTTAGGTGCACATGACCGGATTTGCTGGGTCAGTCCATCCTGTTCGTGACGCCAAAGATGGAGCACCCCACGGCTGGTTACTCGGTACCGGGTCCAGTACTTAAAGTGGATGTCACAGTGGCGACCCGGTCTGTAGCCCTGGGCACCAACGTTAAAGGGGAAAGGTCTTTAAAGGAGAAAAAGTTTGTGTTCGTGACACCACCTGTGGTATTTGCTCAGTGGGGACCGACGCTGCTTTAGGGGGTCCTTTGGGGTGATGTTATGGCAGTTAGATGGTATAACTTCCCACAGGTGGAGTATATCCCCAGGGCTCCCTGTGGTGTAGATGGAAGATGGTGAGGAGTGCAGTAATGAACGAGGACACAAGTTTGCAGTCTCTTTACCTTGGTTTACTGAAGGCTTCAGCATCCACAGTCCAGAGCATCAGATCATAGGGCAAGCAAGGTCCAGGCGGCTTGAAGGCAAGTTAGGAGTCCCCTTACCCAGGTGAAAATCAAAAGCTTTCCTTTACCACCATGGTGTTGTAGTCCCTTACTGCTAAAAGCTCACATAAGGTCCTCACAGATGTTGTCTCGCTCTCTGTCCCCCGGGTAGGATAGGACACAACCCGTATGACTGTTGGCTTGGGGCTGTTTATAGGGACTCTAGCACGCCCCGGCCTCTAGGGGATGCCACCGTGCCTCCTGTGTGTTATGACGGACAGGTAACGTAAAGTTCAGCTGTCCTGCTGGTCTCTGATGTAAGTCATAGAGTGCCTTACGATCCTCGGTGTTCCGGCTACCGGTTCCTGTGCCTCAGAAGGAGACAGCCTGCTCGGGGCTGATCTCTCTCTGATATCCACTCCTGTGCTTTGCTCTCCTGCACACTCTCTGCAATCAATTCGGCTTTCTCAATGTCTCTTTCAAGGGACTGCTGCACTGGGGCTACGCAGCTCCGTAAAACCTTCTGATTTGCCTCAGACTGATCCAGTCTGTTCCGTGGCAATTACTGTTCTGTCTCTCCCTACAGACTACCAATTATATATATACACCTGCTCCACAATAGGAATCCGCAGGTGTAAAACTGCATGTGAAATCCGCACAAAATCCGCAAAAAAAAAAAATCATGGCAAATCCGCTGTAATTTTTCAGGTAATCCGCAGTCCGGTTTACCTGCGGATTTAACAGAATCAGTCTGGAAAAATCTGCAGGACTTTCCGCAACGTGTGCACGTAGCCTTACCCCTTATATCTGACCTGTTTAGCCAATTACCTGGAGATAAATGGTTTTACAAACTTAACGTGAGAGGGGCATATAACCTTATACGTATACGCGATGGTGATGAATGGAAGACCGCATTCAATACACCTGAAGGGCAGATTGAAAATTTGATGCTGCCATTCGGGATACCAATGCTTCGGCAGTCTTTGAAAATGTAATTATTCATTTATTTTTCTCACTGATTGGTAGATTTGGGGTAATTTTCCTGGATGATATATTGAGTGACTCACATACTCTGGAGGAGCATGGTGAGCATGTCAGACAGTTCTCCAGGTTCTACGTGACAACTATGTATTTGCTACATCAGAGACAGTTTTGGTCAACAACCCCCAGAGCCCTTCCTCCCGACTTCCCAGCCCTCCACCTCCAAAACCAACTTCTCCACCATTACAGAAGATCGACTCTCCACTCTACTCTCAAGATCACATCTCACCACCTGTGCTTTTGACCCGATCCCATCCTACTTCATCCCAAACCTCACCACAGTCTTCATCCCAACTCTAACCCATCTCTTCAACCTATCACTAACAACTGGTGTTTTCCCCTCAAGCTTTAAACATGCCTCCATCACACCTATCCTCAAAAAGCCCACTCTTGACCCATCCTCTGTATCTAGCTATCGCCCTATATCACTTCTCCCCTATGCCTCCAAGCTACTGGAACAACACGTCTACCTTGAACTGTCCTCCCATCTCTCTTCTTGCTCCGTCTTTGACCGCTTACAATCTGGCTTCCGGTCACACCACTCCACTGAAACTGCCGTTAATAAGGTCACCAATGACCTCTTAACCGCCAAGAGCAAGCGACACTACTCTGACATCCTCCTCTTGGACCTGTCGGCTGCCCAAAGGCACAGTGGACCATTCCCTATTATTACAGACCCTCTCATCCCTTGGCATCACAGACTTGGCCCTATCCTGGATCTCATCATACCTAACAGACCTGACATTCAGCGTCTCCCACTCACACACCACCTCCTCACCTCGCCCCCTATCTGTCGAAGTCCCACAAGGTTCAGTCCTAGGGCTCCAGCTCTTCTCCATTTACACCTTTGGCCTGGGACAGCTCATAGAATCTCATGGCTTTCAGTATCATCTCTATGCTGATGACACACAGATCTACATCTCTGGACCAGATATCACCTCTCTACTAACCAGAATCCCTCAATGTCTGTCCACTATTTCATCCTTCTTCTCTGCCAGATTTCTGAAACTTAACATGGACAAAACAGAATTCATCATCTTTCCCCCATCTCACGTGACCCCCCCCAATGAACCTATCTATTACAGTAAATGGCTGCCCACTCTCCCCAGTCCCACAAGCTCGCTGCCTCGGGGGATAATCCTTGATGCTGATCTCTCCTTCAAACCACATATCCAAACCCTTTCCACTTCCTGCTGACTTCAACTCAAAAATATTTCACGAATCCGTTCATTCCTCAACCAAGAATCTGCAAAAACCCTAGTCCATGCCCAAATCATCTCTCGCCTTGACTACTGCAACCTCCTGCTCTATGGCCTCCCCTTGAACACTCTTGCACCCCTCCAATCTATTCTAAACTCTGCTGCCCAACTAATCCACCTGTCCTCCCGCTATTCCCCAGCTTCTCCCCTCTGTCAATCCCTTCACTGGCTCCCCATTGCCCAGAGACTCCAGTACAAAACCCTAGCCATGACATAGAAAGCCATCCACAACCTGTCTCCTCCATACATCTGTGACCTCATCTCCTGGTACTTTCCTGCACGCAACCTCCGATCCTCACAAGATCTCCTTCTCTATTCCCCTCTTATCTCCTCTTCCCACAATCGCATACAAGATTTCTCTCGCGCATCACCCCTACTCTGGAACTCTCTACCACAACATATCAAACTCTCACCTACCAGCGAAACCTTCAAAAAGAGCCTGAAGACCCACCTCTTCCGAAAAGCCTATAACCTGCAGTAACCACCGATTGACCAAACCGCTGCATGACCAGCTCTACCCTCGCCTACTGTATTCTCACCCATCCCTTGTAAATTGTGAGCCTTCGCGGGCAGGCTCCTCTCTCCTCCTGTACCAGTTATGACTTGTATTGTTTAAGATTATTGTACTTGTTTTTATTATGTATACCCCTCCTTACATATAAAGCGCCATGGAATAAATGGCGCTATAACAATAAATAATAATAATAATAATAACCTGGAGAAATGGCAATTTGTGGTACAGCAGGTCCAGTTCTCAGGACATTTGGCTTCTGCACTGGGGTTTCAGATGGACCCCGTTAACGTCCACGCAGTCCTTGATTGCTTTTATCCAAGTAACCTGAGAGCGTTACAGAGGTTTCTTGTAGTCGAGATACTGAGGAACAAACAAGCGAAATATGAAAAAACACAAAAGAGAATGAAGCAAAAAGCAAAACATTGATCATTTCACACAAAACTCCAAAAATGGGCCAGACAAAAGTATTGGCACCCTCAGCCGAATACTTGGTTGCACAACCTTTAGCCAAAATAACTGCAACCAACCTCTTCCGGTAACCATCAATGAGTTTCCTACAATGCTATGCTGGAATTTTAGACCATTCTTCTTTGGCAAACAGCTCCAGGTCCCTGATATTTGAAGGGTGCCTTCTCCAAACTGCCATTTTTAGATCTCTCCACAGGTGTTCTATGGGATTCAGGTCTGGATTCATTGCTGGCCACCTTAGAAGTTTCCAGTGCTTTCTCTCAAACCATTTTCTAGTGCTTTTTGAAGTGTGTTTTGGGTCATTGTCCTGCTGGAAGACCCATGACCTCTGCGGGAGACCCAGCTTTCTCACACTGGGCCCTACAGTATGCTGCAAAATTTGTTGGTAGTCTTCAGACTACCATGCACACGGTCAAGCAGTCCAGTGCCAGAGGCAGCAAAGCAACCCCAAAACATCAGGGAACCTCCTCCATGTTTGACTGTAGGGACCGTGTTCTTTTCTTTGAATGCCTCTTTTTTTCTCCTGTAAACTCTATGTTGATGCCTTTGCCCAAAAAGCTCTACTTTTGTCTCATCTGACGAGAGAACATTCTTCCAAAACATTTTAGGCTTTTCAGGTAAGTTTTGGTAAACTCCAGCCTGACTTTTTTATGTCTCGGGGTAAGAAGTGGGGTCTTCCTGGGTCTCCTACAGTCCCTTTTCATTCAGACACCGACGGATAGTACTGGTTGACACTGTTGTACCCTCGGACTGCAGGGCAGCTTGTAATTGTTTGGATGTTAGTCAAGGTTCTTTATCCAACATCCGCACAATCTTGCGTTGAAATCTCTTGTCAATTTTTCTTTTCCATCCACATCTAGGGAGGTTAGCCACAGTGCCATGGGCTTTAAACTTCTTGATGACACTGCGCACAGTAGACACAGGAACATTCAGGTCTTTGGAGATGGACTTGTAGCGTTGAGATTGCTCATGCTTCCTCACAATTTGGTTTCTCAAGTCCTCAGACAGTTCTTTGGTTTTCTTTCTTTTCTCCATGCTCAATGTGGTACACACAAGGACACAGGACAGAGGTTGAGTCAACTTTAATCCATGTCAACTGGCTTCAAGTGTGATTTAGTTATTGCAAACACCTGTTAGGTGCCACAGGTAAGTTACAGGTGCTGTTAATTACACAAATTAGAGAAGCATCACATGATTTTTCGAACAGTGACAATACTTTTGTCTACCCCCTTTTTATGTTTGGTGTGGAATTATATCCAATTTGGCTTTAGGACAATTCTTTTTGTGTTTTTTCATTTGAGACAAATTAAATGAAGATAATAATAACAAAGAATTTGTGTTTGCAATCATTTTCAGGAAAAAACTGAGTATTATCTGACAGAATTGCAGGGGTGTCAATACTTTTGGCCACAACTGTAGATGGAAGATAGTAAACCCAGCACTCAACTTAAGTATATATTGCAGCAAGGTTTATTGTAGTATGAACAATAAAACGTTTCGGTCTGTGGTGACATCAGTTACATAATGTTCAATAGCAGAAGTAGACGGTAGATAAGTAGTTCCGTTTGTATAAGGCAAGTATGGGGCTTCAAGCTCAATGCAGATCGCTATAGGAGAGAGTGAATGGTATTAGTACCTGGAGCAAACGTGCTCCCTGATGCGGAGTCCACCACTCGTCCCTGACTTCTGCTATTGAACATTATGTAACTGATGAAGGTCACCACGGACCAACATGGCTACGGCATTACAGTGTGTGGCAGACAATCCTTGCATGTTTATTGGTCTCTAAAGAGCTCCAAACATGCAGCGCGAGGACCCGAACTCCTGTTGAGCAACCCCGGAAATGCTCGGTGCTCGCCGAGTACAGCGATGCTCGGGCCAGTAATGAGCATTACCGAGTATGCTTGCTCATCACTAGTGTAGTTCGTTCCCCCAGTTTTTTCGTTGTCTCTGGCATCCAGAGTGCTCCTCCAATGGATCCTCCATTCTGTAGCCTGAGCGATCAGCCGATGATCTTTGTATCGCATTATTCACCTCATCAACAACACCTCCCTCATTTTCACTTACTCCCATTCACTACACATTCTATCAGCTTCCACCATAGTAGCTTGACCCAGATACATGCTCACTAGGTTTATGTCTCCTGTTACCAGAACAGCCGCGATCAGGAACCAACACGCGCTCTTCGAATAGACAGCCGTCACATACAAGATTCAATCACATTCTTGTTTTGTCAGCACTTCCATTTCTCAATATGTAACACCCCAGGCTGACATTCATTCTTATTACTTATTAACCATTGGGTTACGTGTTTGTCTTCTGGTTCTATGGATTCTTTTCCAATAATCCTATTTTTTCAGTCCAATGCAGATCCATCAAGTTCACTAGTGGTCAGTAGCGTAACTACCGGGGTGGCAGAAGGGGCAATCGCCCCGGGCCCGGAGCTCAGAAGGGGCCCACCTGGAGCTACGCTGCTGTAACTGTATCGGCACGTGCAGCGCGCCAATACAGTTACCTTCTGCAGCAGAGCAGGGAGAATCAATCTACCTGCTCTGGCGCCCGCTATGGGGCCCCTGAGCAGGCCGGGGGGCCTGGTGCCAGTAGTGGGCCACCCGCCCATCACCACACTGATGAGAGAAGGAGCGCTGCGCTCCTTGTCCCATCATCCCCTTGTCAGCGTCTTGCATCACCGATGCCGACAGTGGGCGCGATGACGTCACCACCAAACTGTCAGAAGATGAGCGGGAGGTCGGAGCACTGCAGGAACAAGGAGGAAGAGAGGCGAGTATTTATTTATTGTTTTTTTTATAGGGGCTGCTTTATACTTCAGGATCTGCCTATGGGGGGCTGCCTTATACTTCAGGCTCTGCCTATAGTGAGGCTGCCTTATACTTGAGGATCTGCCTATGGGGTGCTGCCTTATACTTGAGGATCTGCCTATGGGGTGCTGCCTTTTACTAGTCTGCCTATGGGGTGCTGCCTTTTACTAGAGTCTGCCTATGGGGGCTGCCTTATTCTACAGGGTCTGCCTATGGGGTGCTGTCTTATATTACAGAGTCTACCTGTGGGGTGCTGTCTATACTACAGGGTCTGCCTATGGGGGTACTGTCTTGCGCTATAAAGTCTGCCTATGGGTGTTGCCTTGTACTATAGGGTAGGCCTATGGGGAGTGCTTTATAGTATATGGAGTCCTATGGGGAGTGCATTATACTATATGGAGGCCTATGGGGAGTGCATTATACTATATTTAGGATGATCTGGTGCATTATACTATAGGGAGGCCATCTAGTGGGCCATCATACAATGTGGAGATTACAGTGAAGGGGCCATCATACAGTGTTGGAGCCATCAAACAGTTTGGGGGCTACTAAGGGGTCAGTATACTGTGTGGATGGTACTATACAGTGAGGGGGCATTATTCTGTATAGGGGAGCTGTACAGGGGGGGCAGACTCAGGACATTATTAAATGTAAAGTGGGCACTTCTTGTTATAGGGGATCTCAGGTTACTGTGACTATCAAAGGGGCACACATGGCAATATTTACTTTCTAGGGAGCAAAATTAGGGCACTGTTTTCTAGGGCACTTGCACTCGGCATTACTATATTATAGAGGGGTGCTTTAGAATTTAGAAGCCACTGTATGTTAGAAGAACTGTGCAGCAGGTGCAGTAATAGGAACACATAAGGCAGCAGCAGCTCAGTATTGGGGTATCAGGGGCAGTAATAGGAACACATACGGCAGCAACGGCTCAGTATTGGGGTATCAGGTGAAGTAATAGGGACACATACGGCAGCAGCGGCTCAGTATTGGGGTATCAGAGGCAGTAATAGGGACACATATGGCAGCAGCGGCTCAGTATTGGGGTATCAGGGGCAGTAATAGGGACACATACGGCAGCAGCGGCTCAGTATTGGGGTATCGGGCAGTAATAGGGTCACATACGGCAGCAGCGGCTCAGTATTGGGGTGTCAGGTGCAGTAATAGGGTCACATATGGCAGCACTGGCTCAGTATTGGGGTATCAGGTGCAGTAATAGGGACACATACGGCAGCAGCGGCTCAGTATTAGGGTATCAGGTGCAGTAATAGGGACACATACGGCAGCAGTGGCTCAGTATTGGGATATCAGATGCAGTAATAGGGACACATACGGCAGCAGCGGCTCAGTATAGGGTTATCAGGTGCAGTAATAGGGTCACATACGGCAGCAGTGGCTCAGTATTGGGGTATCAGGGGCAGTAATAGGGACACATATGGCAGCAGCGGCTCAGTATTGGGGTATCAGGTGCAGTAATAGGGACACATACAGCAGTAGCGGCTCAGTATTGGAGTATCAGGTCCAGTAATAGGGACACATACGGCAGCAGCGGCTCAGTATTGGGGTATCAGGTGCAGTAATAGGGACACATACGGCAGCAGCGGCTCAGTATTGGGTTATCAGGTGCAGTAATAGGGTCACATACGGCAGCAGTAGCTCAGTATTGGGGTATCAGGGGCAGTAATAGGGACACATACAGCAGCAGCGGCTCAGTATTGGGGTATCAGGTGCAGTAATAGGGACACATACGGCAGCAGCAGCTCAGTATTGGGGTATCAGGTGCAGTAATAGGGTCACATACGGCAGCAGAGGCTCAGTTTTGGGATATCAGGGGCAGTAATAGGGACACATACGGCAGCAGCGGCTCAGTATTGGGGTATCAGGGGCAGTAATAAGGACACATACGGCAGCAGAGGCTCCGTATTGGGGTATCAGGGGCAGTAATAGGGACACATATGGCAGCAGCGGCTCAGTATTGGGGTATCAGGGGCAGTAATAAGGACACATACGGCAGCAGCGGCTCAGTATTGGGGTATCAGGGGCAGTAATAGGGACACATACGGCAGCAGCGGCTCAGTATTGAGGTATCAGGGGCAGTAATAGGGACACATATGGCAGCAGCAGCTCAGTATTGGGGTATCAGGGGCAGTAATAGGGACACATACGGCAGCAGAGGCTCAGTGTTGGGGGATCAGGGGCAGTAATAAGGACACATACGGCAGCAGAGGCTCAGTATTGGGGTATCAGGTGCAGTAATAGGGACACATACGGCAGCAGAGGCTCAGTGTTGGGGGATCAGGGGCAGTAATAGGGACACATACGGCAGCAGAGGCTTAGTATTAGGGTATCAGCAGGATGAGGAGTTTGTGCAGGTTGGGAATAGATGGTGATGGGGCTGGAATATGAGAAGTGAAATGTGTCTTTGTTGTATTCTCTGCAGACGAATCCTGGCTGGAAGAAGTTGTCATGTCGGTCTGGGCCAGATGGAAAAGATGTGAAAAGTATATGGCGGTAATATCCATATTGGTCTTTATATAAAGACTATCTTCAGTAATAGCGCGGTCATCTGCTGAGGTTCTCCTCCACTATTAGGGGGCGTCACCCAGTTGTAATCAAGGTTACCTGGTTAGGGGCCCACTCAGAAGCTTCGCCCCCCCTGAACCAAAATCCTAGCTATGCCTCTGCTAATGGTGCACAGCTTCACACCGCTATACCTGTGACTTCAGAACCTTCCAGAACACCAGGTCACATCTCATATAGGAAACTACTGACACAACTCAATAACACCATTTATAAATGATTTATTTACTGGCCAGAACTTTCTCATTCACATCACATACATGTTTATTCATTCTTTTAGGTGACCTCACTTAATTTATAAGTACTTTTTAATATAATTAATGTATGGAAATGTTTTTAGTTGTTTCATGAACCATAATTTATCTTTGACGGACTTTCTCATGATCTTTGACATATCGCGCTTTGTTTGGCTTTTTTTCTTCAAAAAGAAACTGCATATATAACGTTCCAAGCTTGACATGTTCATCCGCTATCAGATTTGTCCTGAGGAAGAGGTCCTGCGTGACTGTGAAACGCGTTGACTTTGAAAACCTATTTGAATAAACGTTTTTAAGGAAATCTCCATATCTGATAGTCTTCATCAGCAGTGCAGGTACAGACACATTATACCCGGATCAGCTATTCTGCTCGGTCTTTGGCCCCGTGTCCTGCAGCAGCTGATTTATGCATTGAACATGTTGCTGAGGTGCCGCTCTATCAGGTGAGTGTAATACTCCTCTATTCTCATTATATCTTGTTAGCAGATAAGACCCTATTTTTCTCTGTTTGTTCCTCAGTATCTCGACTACAAGAAATTTCTGTCAGGCCATGTGCACACGTTCAGTATTTTTCGCTTTTTTTTCAAGTTTTTTCGCTATAAAAACGCGAAAAAAACGTTTATATATGCCTCCTATTACTTACAGTGTATTACGCATTTCTTGTGCAAATGTTGCATTTTTTTCCACGAAAAAAATCGCATTGCGGAAAAAAAAGCAACATGTTCATTAAATTTGCGGAATTGCGGGGATTCCGCACACCTAGGAATGCATTGATCTGCTTACTTTCCGCATGGGGCTGTGCACACCATGCGGGAAGTAAGCAGATTATGTGCGGTTGGTACCCAGGGTGGAGGAGAGGAGACTCTCCTCCACGGACTGGGCACCATATAATTGGTAAAAAAAAAAAGAATTAAACTAAAAAGTAGTGATATCCTCACCTTCGATGGCCCCGGAGTCTTCCCACCTCTCAACGGTGCATGCTGCCGCTTCCGTTCCTATAGATGCTCTGTGTGAAGGACCTGCGATGACGTCTCCGTCTTGTGATTGGTCGCGTGACCGCTCATGTGACCGCGACGTCATCGAAGGTCCTGCACACACACCATCTATAGGAACGGACGCCGCTGAGGAGATCGGCTGTCTGCAGGTAAGTATAACCATTTTTTTTATTTTTTTTTTATTATTTTTAAACATTCTATCTTTTACTATTGATGCTGCACAGGCAGCATCTATAGTAAAAAGTTGGTCACACTTGTCAAACACTATGTTTGACAAGTGTGACACCTGTCAGTCAGTTTTCCAAGCGATGCTACAGATCGCTTGGAAAACTTTAGCATTCTGCAAGCTAATTTCGCTTGCAAAATCCTGGAAAAAACGCAAAAAAAAAAAATGCTGGTTTCTTGCAGAAAATTTCCGGTATTCTTCAGGAAATTTCTGCAAGAAATCCTGACGTGTGCACACACCCTCACGCTTTCAGGTTACTTGGTTAGAAGCCATCAAGGACTGCTTGGACCTTAACGGGGTCCATCTGAAACCCCAATGCAGAAGCCAAATGTCCTGAGAACTGGACCTGCTGTACCACAAATTGCCATTTCTCCAGGTCAGCAAATAAATAGTTGTCACGTAGAACCTGAGAACCTGTCTGACATGCTCACCATGCTCCTCCAGAGTTCGTGAAGAACTCAATATATCATCCAGGAAAATTACCACAAATCTACCAATCAGGGAGAAAAAATATAATTAATGACATTTTCAAAGACTGCCGGAGCATTGGTTACCCCGAATGGCTGCATCAAATGTTCAATCTGATAATTGTGCCAGTAGTGAGGGCGAATAATGGCAGAAATGTCACTGACTGAGGAGAAGTCTCCATGTAGCGTCTTCACTGCGGATCACGTGACCCCTGACTCCTCCCCCTGTGACCTCATCACAGGTCCTGTGCGCACAGAGCAGCCATATATGTGGAGTGCTGCTCTGCAGGTGGAGGTATGTGGAGATTCCCCATTACTGAGCGCGGGGACATTAACCCCTTCTGCACGGAGACTCTTTTGGGGTTGTTGTTGCCACTTTATAAGAATCATAATGTTGTTTTTCTGTTTCCTGTAATAGATACATACGAGCCAACTATGGAGGACAGGAAGTGAGGGAGCGGATTGTTCTCCTAGTACAGGGCCCCTTTCTTGGCCCCACACAGTGTAATGCCCCCATTATGCCCTGTAAGCAGGGTTCTGCCCCACACCCAGCTGCCTCGGGCACTTTACCATGAGCTGGTACCTCAGATTCTTCCCCGCACCCCTTTCCGTTGTTTGGCGCCAAATCTGTTCTGCCTTTGGGGCTCCGGCCTTTATAATATTAGTAACTGCGTCATCAAGGTCTCCTGACCAGGTGCACCCTCTAGACTCTTCCCTCCGGAAACCCTCCCTCTTCCCATTGATGTCACATGGTCCCGTCTGGACGGCAGATAGCAGTCTGTACAAATGCAGCACAGCCCTGAGGAGTCTTTTTTATGACTCTCCTTTTTACACCCCATATGTAATATATATGATGCCGCTCACACAGTATAATGTTCTCATAGTACCGCCATACCCCCACACACAGTATAATGTTCTCATAGTACCGCCATACCCCCACACACAGTATAATCTTCTCTTAGTACCGCCACACCCCCACACACAGTATAATGTTCCTACAGTACCGCCATACCCCCACATACAGTATAATGTTCTCATAGTACCGCCATACCGCCACACAGTATAATGTTCCTACAGTACCTCCATACCCCCACACACAGTATAATCTCATAGTACCTCCATCCCACCACACACAGTGTAATGTTCTCATAGTACCGCCATACCCCCACACACAGTATAATCTTCTCATAGTACCTAGATCCCACCACACACAGTATAACGTTCCCACATTACCGCCATACCCCCACACACAGTATAATGTTCTCACAGTACCGCTATACCCCCACACACGGTATAATGTACCTACAGTACGTCCATCCCACCACACACAGTATAATGTTCTCACAGTACCGCTATACCCCCACACACGGTATAATGTTCCTACAGTACGTCCATCCCACCGCACACAGTATAATGTTCTCATAGTACCGCCATCCCACCACACACAGTATAATGTTCTCACAGTACTGCCATACCCCCACACACAGTATAATGTTCTCACAGTACCGCCATACCCCCCACACACAGTATAATGTTCCTACAGTACCTCCATCCCACCACACACAGTATAATGTTCTCACAGTACCGCCATACCCCCACACACAGTATAATGTTCTCATAGTACCGCCATACCCCCACACACAGTATAATGTTCTCATAGTACCGCCATATCCCCACACACAGCATAAAGTTCCCACAGTCCCATCATTCCAACACACACACAGTATTTTGTTTCCACAGGACTGGCATCCCCCTCATACACAGTGTAAAGTCCCCACAGTTCTGCCATCCCCCCACTTTCTAATGTCCCCACAGTACTGCCCCCTACATGCACAATATGGTACCATCCACCTCACTGACTACTTCCGACCACCGACAATTAATAAATACTCACTTAGCCTCATTCTTGGTGCAGATACTAATGAACCCAGGATCTATGAGATATTTACCATACAATAGTTGGATAGGCAGGAGGGTATCATCCATAAAGGTAGCCCACTCGGTTGCTATGATGCCTATGAATTGACAGGGCTCGGTGGGGTGTGGTATTGGTCACCCTCACAAAGTTAAAAAAAAAAAAGTCCTCATTTGCAGACAGGATGTTCCTCCTCCCCCTTCCCTGTGAGCACATCATTTCTTGTGTGTAGCTGAAGCTGAAAGGACTCACAGCAGATCTCTCTCTCAGAAACCAGATTGATCCTGTTATCATGTTGTAATGCTGGATGTTCTTGATTCTTAATAAATGAACATTCTCTGTTGCTCGTTGTGGACATCACGCTGATTAACCCGCTGCTAACAGGTTATGGGCCCAGGAGTCAAAGCAATCCCAAACCTCCAGGGCATAGAGATAGAGAGACAACAGCAAACTGAGAAGAAGTAAAATGGCCGACAGCAGCAACTCAACAAAGTTTACAGTGCCAAGCCTGAATAACCAGAACTACCAATCCTGGAAATTCAAGTTGAAGATGCTGCTGATAAGAGAAGGTACGTGGAAATACACTCAGGACCCTAAGCCTGACCCAGTACCACAGGAATGGCTAGAAATGGATCAGAAAGCACAGAGCACCATATCACTCAGTATAGAGGATGATTAGATTGTGCATGTGTGTAAGTGTGAATCTGCAAAGGAAATGTGGGAGCAGTTGCAGAAAGTACATGAGAGAATAAATTTAAGTAATAAACTCTATCTAATGAGAAAGCTGTATCAGTCTAAGCTACACAATGACCAGGACATGCAGGACTACATTAGAAATATTCTGGAGACCGTAGAGCGCCTGCGGGCATTGGGGAAGATATGAAGGACTTCCATTTAGCAGCACTATTACTTAGTGGTCTCCCAGAAAGCTATGACAAGCTTGCAACTGCACTACATGCACGCCCAGATGATGAGCTGACATTGGAATACGTCAGAGGAAAGCTTGTAGATGAATATAAGAGAAAAGCAGAAAATGTGAGCAGCAAGATATGTAACAAGGAAACTGTTTTACAAACACATGATGTGCCCACCAGCAGAAACCACCCTAAAGAGACACGTGAATGTTTTGTATGCAAGAAGCCAGGTCATCTAAAAGCTGAATGCAGAGTCTGGAAAGCTAAAATGAATCAGCTGAAAAAGCAAAACAGCCAACAGAGAGTTAAGAGTGCTGTATCTGGAAACAATGATTCGGCAAATACTGAAGCTGCATTCACATCAGTCAATGCATTTAAATCAAAGCATGCGTGGTGTATAGATTCTGGTGCAACCAGTCACAGGACCAATGACAGAGACTTCTTTACTAAGCTTAACCAAAATAAGTCAGAGAAAGTGATAATGGCAAACGGTCAGTGCATGAACTCAGAAGGCATAGGAAACGGTTATATTGATTGTAACATCTCTGCAACACAAAGTAGAAGGATCCATGTAAAAGATGTACTATATGTGCCTAGTCTTGAAAGTAATCTATTATCTGTGAAAAAGCTCACAAAACAAGGTAATGAAGTTACATTTAAGGAAGATAGCTGCATCATCTCAAAGGAGGGTCACACATTAGCAAAAGGAAAAATCAGAGATGAACTGTATCAGTTGAAATGTAAAGAGTGTGTATGCACAAGAACTGTATTCATGTATGGCACAGGCGGCTTGCGCATAGAGACCCAAAAGCAATAAGAAAGTTATTTCAAGAACAATTAGCTGATAATATTACAATTGATTCATGTAATCAGACAATGAGGTGTTCCAGCTGTATCAAAGGGAAAATGTCCAGAAAGGCCTTTCCTAAGAAAAGTACTACAAGAACAGAACAACCACTAGATTTAGTACACACGGATATCTGTGGTCCGATGCATACTCAGACCCCTAGAAAGAAGAGATATTTTCTTACATTTATTGATGACAATTCAAGATATACAGTTGTCTATTTACTTCACAGCAAAAATGAAGTTCCAGAGAAACTTGGAATATATCTAGCTGAAGTACACAACAAGTTTGGAAGAATGCCAAAAACTTTACGTGCAGATAATGGAACTGAGTATACAAGTAATGAAACACAGAGCATTTTAAAGAAAAATGGAATTATATTTCAAACTACTGTACCATACAACCCTGAGCAAAATGGTGTAGCAGAAAAAAGGAACCGGACACTCTGTGAAAGCGCAAGGAGTATGTTATTTGATGCAAATTTGCCTACAGTATATTGGGGCGAAGCTATTATGACGGCTTGTTATCTTCAGAACAGACTACCAAGTAAAGCGATAGAGAAAACTCCATTTGAACAATGGAAAACGACAACACATAAGGATTTTCGGAAGTAAAGCATTTGCACATGTTCCCAAAGAAAAACAAACTAAGTGGGAATCTCATGCCAAGGAAGGCATCCTGGTAGGCTACAGTGAAACCCAGAAAGGTTATAGAATTTTACACCCAGACACAAACAAGGTCACAATAAGTAAAGATGTGGTGTTTGATGAAAACTTCGTGTCACCCACGTTTTATGACATTATGCCAGTAGTCCAGATGAAGCAACAACAACAATCACAATTACAAGACAACGAAGAAAAGAATGTAGAAGTCTGGCTGGACTCTTCAACAACTGAAGGAACAACAAAAGGCCTAAGTGAACCGGAAATTAGACGGTCGTCAAGATCAAACAAAGGAATACCAGCTAAACGTTTATCCTACATTGTGAAAACACTGCCTGAGTCAGAACCACAGTCATGGGATGAAATGCAGAAACTACCCGCCCATGAAAGAACAAAGTGGATCAATGCCGCGAATGAAGAAATGAACTCGCTTCATCAACTTCAAACTTGGAAACTCACTGAGTTACCACAGGATAAAAAGGCAATTAAGTGCCAATGGGTATTTAACACCAAATATGATTCTGAAGGTAAAGCCCACAGATTTAAAGTGAGGTTGGTCGCAAAAGGATATTCTCAAAAATATGGCGAAGACTATGATGCTACTTTTTCCCCGGTCGTTAAGCAGACAACATTTAGAGCATTGTTGGCGGTAGCTGCAGTACAAAGTATGTTTGTCAGACATTTGGATATCAAAACTGCATTTTTAAATGGTGAAATTGAGGAGGACTTATACATGACTCAACCTGAAGGTTATGTAAAGGAAGGTGAACAGAATCTTGTTTGCAAACTACAAAAATCTCTTTATGGTCTTAAGCAATCGGCGAGAGCATGGAACACTAAAATGAACAAAGTCTTGTTAGAAGAAGAATTTAAAAGAGGTCAAGCGGATCCATGCCTGTACACGAGATATACAGATGGAAAATGGATGTATATTCTCTTATATGTGGACGATGTAATTGTAGTTCATCAAGAAGAAGCTGAAATTGGGAAAATTACTAAAATTTTGAACCAGCATTTTGAAACAAAAGACCTAGGAAATGTGACATATTATCTAGGAATCCACATCCAGAGAGAGGAAGATGGAAGTTTTCTTTTAAATCAAAGTGCAAAGATTAATTCAATTTTGGATCAGTTCGGAATGACAGAGGCCAAAGGTGTATCAACGCCAATGGAATCATCCTACCTGAAACTGGAAGAAGATGACCTGTTGCCTAACAACGAGAAATATCGACAGGCAGTGGGGGCACTTCTATATATATCAACTATGACTCGACCCTGGCCACATATATCTCTAGAGCCGTAGTAGAAGATGAAGATGTTGTCCTCATCATGAAGTTATTTTTCATGTCGCGTGTGATGAATATCTCCTGAAGTATTGCTAATGCCGATTCCAGGGTCGGTAAATGAGACGAGAATTAGCGTTATGGAAGATGAGTCTATGAGAAATGTATTTAGCTGCCGACTCCGAGGAGGAAACTGCTTGTTGTCTGCGGCCTAAATATATAGGATTTATTAGTAGATGTAAAGAAGGAAACTAAATACTGTAAAATGATAAATCTCCTCATATGTTTCCCTTATTATCTCCAGTAATTGTATTATTACACAGGATTCTTATGATGTTACATCGGCTCATCTTCTCATTCAGGTCTCTACAATATCGGATCCTCTCAGTGAAGATCTTCTACAAAAGAACATTTTCCTGATTTACCCATCAAAGATGGATGTGGACAGAGACAAGATGGCGGAGAGGATATTACACCTCACCCTAGAGATCCTCTTCCGGCTTACTGGAGAGGTGAGAGATTCTGATGATGTCACATTACATCATTCTTATCTATGGGAATAACAGATGGACAGAACTGGAGAGGTGAGGACTCTGGAAATGTCTGCAGTGAGATTTATTAATGTGTCTCTCCATTACCAGGATTACACAATGGTGAAGAAGACCTCTAGTGATCGCTGTCAGTACCCTGTGTCTGAGGGATGGGGAAGACCCCTGAGCCCAATCACGGGGCCTCCACCTCACCCCCTGATCCATGAGAACATCAATGACCAGAAGATCCTAGAACTCATCTACAAGATGATTGAGCTGCTGACTGGAGAGGTGACACTGCTGGGAATGCTGGGACATTATACAGTAACACTATGAAGGGATCGGAGGGGATGACGGTATCATTGTATGTGTCAGGTTCCTATAAGGTGTCAGGATGTCGCTGTCTATTTCTCCATGGAGGAGTGGGAGTATTTAGAAGGACACAGAGATCTGTACAAGAACATCATAATGGAGGTTCCCCAGCCCCTCACATCTCCAGGTAATAGAGAGGGCTAAATACACACGGCCTATAACTATCTGTATGTAAAGAATGAATTCACTCCCTGTATGCGTTTCCTCCAGATCTATTCAGTAAGAGGACAACACCAGAGAGATGTCCCCGTCCTCTTCTTCCACAAGACTGCAAGCAAGAAGATCCCAATGCTCCTCAGGATCATCAGGTAAATGAAGAGAAGGTGTCAGGAGATCTCACCTATGATGTGTAGACGGCTGTGAAGGTCTTGTGCTCAGTGTTGTTTTATACTTAGAATCATAGTTTCAGTTATACTTCATTGCTCCTTGGGTTTCCATGTGTAAATTCTAATTTTGTTAATCTCTCTGGGGATTGTAGTCCTCTGTTATGATCAGGTGGCCTTGGAGCAGCATGAAAAGACCTTCGCTGGAGCAGTGGTAACTTTACCGACCGCAAACCCTGATCCTATCACCGCAACTAGAAGTAGCCGTGGGGTGTGCCTAACCAGACCTAGACACCTCGACACAGCCTAAGGACTAAATATCCCTAAAGATGGAAATAGGAAAACTCTCTTGCATCAGAGTAGATCCCCAAAGGATAGGTAGCCCCCCACAAATAATGACTGTGAGTAGGAGAGGAAAAGACACACGCAGACAGAAAACAGGGATAAGCAAAGGAGGCCACTTCTACCTAGATAGGAAAGGATAGTACAGGATACTATGCGGTCAGCATAAAACACTACAAAATATCCACAGCAGAAAAATACAAAACCTCCACCACCTAACTAAAGATGTGGAGAGTATATCTGCGACTCCAGCGAGTCCAACTAGACTGAGAAAAACATCAGGCACAGTCTACCAGGAACAAAATAGAAACAAGATAGGCACAGAAAATAAACACACAGCAGTGTGTCTAAAAAATGAAGCAAACACTTATCTTAGCTGAATTGGCAGCAAGCAGGAGAGGCCAGGCAGAGGACCAACACTTCCAAAGGAACATTGACTACTGGCAAGGACTAATGAGTCCTGCACAGCTAAATACCCCAGTCAGAATTGCAATTATCAGAAACACCTGTCCAAGACTGCTGCTCAGGAATAACTGCATTACCATCAATAACCACCGGAGGGAGCCCAAGAGCAGAATTCACAACAGTACCCCCCCCCCTTGAGGAGGGGTCACTGAACCCTCACCAGAGCCCCCAGGCCAGTCAGGACGAGCAACATGAAAGGCACGAACCAAATCAGCGGCATGGACATCAGAGGCCGAAACCCAAGAATTATCCTCCTGGCCATAACCCTTCCATTTGACAAGGTACTGAAGCTTCCACCTCGAAAAACGAGAATCCAAAATCTTCTCAACCACATATTCCAACTCCCCATCGACCAACACAGGGGCCGGAGGATCAACAGAGGGAACAACGGGCTCCACATATTTCCGCAACAAAGATCTATGGAAGACATTATGGATAGCAAAAGAGGCCGGAAGCGCCAGACGAAAAGACACCGGATTACCAATCTCAGAAATCCTATAAGGACCAATAAACCGAGGCTTAAACTTAGGAGAAGAAACCTTAATAGGAACATGACGGGAAGATAACCAAACCAGATCCCCAACCCGAAGCCGGGAACCAACACAGCGACATCGGTTAGCAAAACGTTGAACCTCCTCCTGAGACAACACCAAATTGTCCACCACCTGAGCTCAAATCTGCTGCAACCTGTCAACCACAGAATCCACACCAGGAAAGTCAGAAGACTCAACCTGCCCAGAAGAAAAACGAGGATGAAAACCAAAATTACAAAAAAAGGCAAAACCAAAATAGCCGAACTAGCCCGATTATTGAGGGCAAACTCGGCCAATGGCAAAAAAGCCACCCAATCATCCTGATCAGCAGACACAAAGCATCTCAAATAAGTCTCCAAAGTCTGATTAGTACGCTCGGTCTGGCCATTTGTCTGAGGATGAAATGCAGAAGAAAAAGACAAATCAATGCCCAGCCTAGCACAAAAGGCCCGCCAAAACCTAGAAACAAACTGGGAACCTCTGTCGGACACAATATTCTCAGGAATACCATGCAAACGGACCACATGCTGAAAAAACAACGGAACCAAATCAGAAGAAGAAGGCAATTTAGGCAAAGGCACCAAATGAACCATCTTAGAGAATCGGTCACAAACAACCCAGATAACAGACATCCTCTGGGAAACAGGAAGATCGAAAATAAAATCCATAGAAATATGCGTCCAGGGCCTCTCAGGGACCGGCAATGGCAAAAGCAACCCACTAGCACGAGAGCGACAAGGCTTGGCCCGCGCACAAGTCCCACAGGACTGCACAAAAGACCGCACATCACGCGATAAAGAAGGCCACCAAAATGACCTACCAACCAAGTCTCTGGTACCAAAAATGCCAGGATGACCAGCCAACACAGAACAGTGAACCTCAGAAATCACTCTACTAGTCCATCTGTCAGGAACAAACAGCTTCCCCACAGGACAACGATCAGGTTTGTCAGCCTGAAATTTCTGAAGAACCCATCGTAAATCAGGAGAAATGGCAGAAAGGACCACCCCTTCCTTCAAAATACCGACTGGTTCCAAGACCTCAGGAGAATCAGGCAAAAAACTCCTAGAGAGGGCATCAGCCTTAATATTCTTAGAACCCGGAAGGTACGAGACCACGAAATCAAAGGAGAACAAAACAAGGACCATCGAGCCTGTCTAGGATTCAACCGTTTGGCAGACTCGAGGTAAATCAGATTCTTATGATCGGTCAAGACCACAATACGGTGCTTAGCTTCCTCAAGCCAAAGTCGCCACTCCTCAAACGCCCACTTCATAGCCAACAACTCCCGATTGCTGACATCATAATTGCGTTCAGCAGGCGAAAACTTACGGGAAAAGAAGGCACACGGTTTCATTAAGGAACCAACAGGATCTCTCTGAGACAAAACAGCCCCTGCCCCAATCTCAGAAGCGTCAACCTCAACCTGAAACGGAAGAGAAACATCCGGTTGACGCAACACAGGAGCAGAAGTAAAACGATGCTTAAGTTCCTGAAAGGCAGAGACCGCCGCAGGGGACCAATTCGCCACATCAGCGCTCTTCTTCTTCAAATCAGTCAAGGGTTTAACCACGCTGGAAAAATTAGCAATGAAACGGCGATAAAAATTAGCAAAACCCAAAAATATCTGAAGGCTCTTCACGGATGTGGGCTGAATCCAATCATGAATGGCCTGAACCTTAACCGGATCCATCTCTATAGACAAGGGAGAAAAAATAAAGCCCAAAAAGGAAACCTTCTGCACCCCAAAAAGACACTTAGACCCTTTCACAAACAAGGCATTGTCACGAAGGATCTGAAATACCATCCTGACCTGCTGCACATGAGACTCCCAATCATCGGAAAAAATCAAAATATCGTCCAAATATACAATCAGGAATTTATCAAGATAATCCCGGAAGATATCATACATAAAGGACTGAAAAACAGATGGGGCATTAGAGAGTCCGAATGGCATCACAAGGTATTCAAAATGGCCCTCGGGCGTGTTAAACGCAGTTTTCCATTCATCACCCTGCTTAATACGAACAAGATTATAAGCCCCCCGAAGGTCAATCTTAGTAAACCAACTAGCTCCCTTAATCCTAGCAAACAAATCGGAAAGCAAAGGTAAAGGATATTGAAACTTGACCGTGATCTTATTCAAGAGGCGATAATCAATACAGGGTCTTAAGGAACCATCTTTTTTAGCAACAAAAAAGAACCCCGCTCCCAACGGTGAAGAAGATGGCCGAATATGCCCTTTCTCCAAAGACTCCTTAATATAGCTCCGCATGGCGGTATGTTCAGGTACAGACAAGTTGAAAATTCGGCCCTTAGGAAACTTACAGCCTGGAATCAAGTCAATAGCACAATCGCAGTCCCTGTGTGGTGGAAGGAAACTGGACTTGGGCTCATCGACTACATCCTGAAAATCAGACAAAAACTCCGGAATTTCAGAAGAGGGAGAAGGGGCCATAGACATCAGAGGAACATCATTATGAACCCCTGACAACCCCAACTAGTCACAGACATGGACTTCCAATCCAAAACAGGATTATGTACTTGCAACCATGGAAAACCCAGCACGATAGCATCATGCAAATTATGCAACACCAAAAATCGACAATCTTCCTGATGGGCTGGCGCCATGCGCATGGTCACCTGTGTCCAAAACTGGGGCTTATTTTTAGCCAAGGGTGTAGCATCAATGCCCCTTAAAGGAATAGGGTTCTGCAAAGGCTGCAAGGGAAAACCACAACGCCTGGCAAACTCAAAGTCCATTAAGTTCAAGGCGGCGCCAGAATCCACAAAGCCATGACAGAAAATGATGACAATGAACAGATCAAGGACACAGATAACAGAAATTTAGGTTGTACAGTACTGATGGTAAATGAACTGGCGATCCTCTTGGTCCGCTTAGGGCAGACAAATGACATGGGAAGCGTCGCCACAATAATAACACAACCTATTCTGACGTCTAAAACCTTGTCGTTCCGTTCTAGACAGAATCCTATCACATTGCATTGGCTCAGGAATTTACTCTGAGGATAACGCCATAGCGCGCACAGTTCTGCGCTCCCGCAAGCGCCGATCAATCTGAATGGCCAGAGACATAGAATCACTCAGATTGGAGGGTGTGGGAAACCCCACCATAACATCTTTAACGGATTCAGAAAGACCCTTTCTGAAAATTGCCGCCAAAGCATCATTCCATTTAGTCAATACAGACCATTTTCTGAATTTCTGACAATACAATTCTGCCGCCTCTTGACCCTGAGACAGGGCCAACAAGGTCTTCTCAGCTTGATCCACCGAATTAGGTTCATCATACAGTAATCCTAACGCCTGAAAGAAGGAGTCTACATTAAGCAAAGCAGGATCCCCAGATTCCAGGGAAAATGCCCAATCCTGTGGATCACCACGCAGCAGGGAAATGATGATTTTAACTTGTTGAATGGAATCACCGGAGGATCGAGGTTTCAATGCAAAAAACAGTTTACAGTTGTTTTTAAAACTCAAAACTTTGGACCTGTCACCAAAAAACAAATCAGGAGTAGGTATCTTTGGTTCTAAAGCAGGAGTCTGAACAATGTAATCAGAAATACCCTGTACTCTAGCAGCAAGCTGGTCTATACGAGAAACTAATTCCTGAACATTCATGCTAGCACAAGGCTCTTCAGCCACCCAGAGATAAAGAGGGAGGAGAAGACAAAACAGACTGGAGAAAAAAAATGGCTCAAGATCTTTCCTCCCTTCTTCTGAGATGCAATTAACTCATTGTTGGCCAGTTGTACTGTTATGATCAGGTGGCCTTGGAGCAGCATGAAAAGACCTTCGCTGGAGCAGTGGTAACTTTACTGACCGCAAACCCTGATCCTATCACCGCAACTAGAAGTAGCCGTGGGGTGTGCCTAACCAGACCTAGACACCTCGACACAGCCTAAGGACTAAATATCCCTAAAGATGGAAATAGGAAAACTCTCTTGCATCAGAGTAGATCCCCAAAGGATAGGTAGCCCCCCACAAATAATGACTGTGAGTAGGAGAGGAAAAGACACACGCAGACAGAAAACAGGGATAAGCAAAGGAGGCCACTTCTACCTAGATAGGAAAGGATAGTACAGGATACTATGCGGTCAGCATAAAACACTACAAAATATCCACAGCAGAAAAATACAAAAACTCCACCACCTAACTAAAGATGTGGAGAGTATATCTGCGACTCCAGCGAGTCTAACTAGACTGAGAAAAACTCGAAATTTGAACTGCATTACTGCACTAGAAATATGAAAAATGAGAGCTTTTAGCGCATAAAAATGGCCATATTTATGTGTACCTCGTAGCCACTTTACGGCATCTCTCTTATACGAGGTCCTACGCTTGACCTACCTCACCGAGAATAAACGTCTCCATCTGAATGGGTACATGTGAAACCTCTTCTTGGACTCAAATTCTCTCTTTCTGTGGAGGGGTATTGGACCCACCATAATTAAAACACCTGTGGCTAGGAGGCGGGGAGTGCACGATCAGAAGGCTAAAGAATACATTTCAAAAACCTGACCTGCACATCCAAACATAGACTGAGTGTGAACAGGTGCTGAACCCAGAGTCGCCAACTCGTATATAGTTAAGTAAAAAGGGCAGCACACTGCAGCGCCAAAACATGCAAACTTGAAAACACGAAATTTGAACTGCATTACTGCACTAGAAATATGAAAAATGAGAGCTTTTAGCGCATAAAAATGGCCATATTTATGTGTACCTCGTAGCCACTTTACGGCATCTCTCTTATACGAGGTCCTACGCTTGACCTACCTCACCGAGAATAAACGTCTCTATCTGAATGGATGGATGTGCAGGTCAGGTTTTTGAAATGTATTCTTTAGCCTTCTGATCGTGCACTCCCCGCCTCCTAGCCACAGGTGTTTTAATTATGGTGGGTCCAATACCCCTCCACAGAAAGAGAGAATTTGAGTCCAAGAAGAGGTTTCACATGTACCCATTCAGATGGAGACGTTTATTCTCGGTGAGGTAGGTCAAGCGTAGGACCTCGTATAAGAGAGATGCCGTAAAGTGGCTACGAGGTACACATAAATATGGCCATTTTTATGCGCTAAAAGCTCTCATTTTTCATATTTCTAGTGCAGTAATGCAGTTCAAATTTCGTGTTTTCAAGTTTGCATGTTTTGGCGCTGCAGTGTGCTGCCCTTTTTACTTAACTATATACGAGTTGGCGACTCTGGGTTCAGCACCTGTTCACACTCAGTCTATGTTTGGATGTGCAGGTCAAGTTTTTGAAATGTAGACTGAGAAAAACATCAGGCACAGTCTGGCAGGAACAAAATAGAAACAAGATAAGCACAGAAAATAAACACACAGCAGTGTGTCTAAAAAATGAAGCAAACACTTATCTTAGCTGAATTGGCAGCAAGCAGGAGAGGCCAGGCAGAGGACCAACACTTCCAAAGGAACATTGACTACTGGCAAGGACTAATGAGTCCTGCACAGCTAAATACCCCAGTCAGAATTGCAATTAGCAGAAACACCTGTCCAAGACTGCTGCTCAGGAATAACTGCATTACCATCAACAACCACCGGAGGGAGCCCAAGAGCAGAATTCACAACAGTTCTCCCATCCACTTTATTAATTTTGTTGCCCTCCTTTGTACTCGCTCTAGTTCCATTTTATCCTTCTTGAGCACTGGTGTCCAAAATTGTACACAGTACTCCATGTGTGGTCTAACCAGAGATTTGTACAGAGGCAGTATAATGTTCTCATCATGTGTATCCAGACCTCTTTTAATGCACCCCTTGATCCGGTTTGCCTTGGCAGCTGCTGCCTGGCACTGGCTGCTCCAGGTAAGTTTATCATTAACGAGGATCCCCAAGTCCTCTAACCTTTCCACGTAGGACATACTTTACAGTCCGCTCACCAACCTGGTAGCTCTTCTCTTCTCTGAACTTGCTCCCATTTTTCAATTTTTTTTTTTTAAATGTGGTACGCAGAACTGGACACAGTATTCCAGTAGAGATCTGACCAAGGAGGAGTAGACGAGAATAACTACTTGATGTGATCTAGACTCTATGCTTCTCTTAATACATCACAGAACTGGTGTAATGAGAAAAGTGGCGATGGCAGGATTAGAGCTTGTTAGGGCACATGAAATGTGTTCTTGCCTTAGTTGTCTGCCGCCAAATTATATATTGGAGGTTTACGGCCGGAGAAATCACAGGACATGGACAATGAGTCATGTCTCAAATGAATTCTGGTTTATTGGTTGAAATGTACAATAATTTATAGGAAAAATAAGGGGCTTCACCACACATTACCTCACTTCCTTATCTCATAATTATTGCTAGTCTTTGCTGAAGTCTGTCACCCACTTGTCATTATCTATCTTATTTTTGTGGATTATAAGACGCTCCGGATTATCAGATGCATCACAAATTTTGAGGAGAAAAATAGGAAAAAACTTTTTTTTAATAAAATGGTGGTGTTTCTTATAATCCATGCGTCTTATTGCTTACCGGGGGTGGTGGCTGTGGTGAAGTGGGGTCCCTGGGTCACTGCTGGAGGAGGCAAGAATGGAGTGCTTCTGCAGGTCGCATGCTGTGATGAGGGGGTGTTCCGATGTGCGGCTTGTCTCTGTGTCCCTGATGCTGCCGCTGCGCTGTGTCCCCAGTGCTGCCACTGCACTCTATCCCCGGTGCGGTCGTTGCACTCCGTCCCCGATACTGCGGGGAGGCTAGCTGACATTTTATGAAAGGTCAGAGCCCCTGGCAGTTTCATCCATGGTTTCCTGTGCGGTGGACTCTGGGAAAACGGCCGTCGGGGGGCGGCGCATGCACTGATGGAGATCTCCTGAGATCTGGGTGCCGAGATCTCCATCTGTGCATGCACCACCCCTCGGCAGACATTTTCCTGAAGTCCACCGCACAGGAAACCATGGAACTGCGGGGGGATCTGGCCTTTCACAAAATGTCGACAGAGACCCCTATAGCAACGGAGACCATCGCAGCGGCATGGGAGACCGTCGGGCACCCACAGCACTGCCGGGCACCCCCTCATCCCAGTCTGCAGCAACGGTACTGGTAAGGTATATACACATTATATTCATTGGTTTTTTTTATTATTTATTTAAAGAATACAATTAAAAAAACAGCGTGGGGAGCCCTCTATTCTTGATAACTAGCCTTGCTGAAGTTGACAGTTGTGGGTTGCAACCCCCAGCTGTGAGTTTTGCCTGGCTGGTTATAGAAAATACAAGGGAACCAGGCCGTTTTTTTCATTTATTTATAGAGCAGGCACTCCTGCTATCACTGTTATTATTAGCAGCAGGGGTAGACTGGTGGGAGTAATAGTCCCATCAGCCACCGCCTGCTGTCTCTTTTATCACTTAAATATAACTCATCATTCTCCCCTGTGATCACCGGCAGAGCAGGGGAGAATGATGAGAGCCGTATTCAGCACCCGGCATCGGGGGAACAGCGCTTACTGTAACACTTCTTCCTTGGCCCCTGGCGTCCATCTGTGTGGTACTGATGCAGCTCACGCATGCCACATGGGTGTCACACATAATACAAACACGGACACTAACATCTCCTGTACCGGAAATATCAGGACATGTATATCGGGTGTTGTCACACGCTAAAAGACGCCTTTTATTGCAAAAAATAGTTCCATATTTTGGCCCACAGAGTTATGTGAGGGCTTGTTTTTTGCTGGACGAGTTGACATTTTTATTGGTACCATTTTCTGGCACATGACATTTTTTGATCGCTTTCTATTCTGATTTTTGGGAGGCAGTGTTAGGGCACACGAGATGCGTGTGTTGTCATCTTAATGGTCTGCTGCCAAATTGTATCTTGGAGATTTACAGCCAGAGAAAACACAGGACAAGAGCGAGTCATGTTTGAAATGATTTCTGGTTTTATTAGTCGAGATGCACAGTATTTATAGAGGGAAATCAGGTGTTTTCCACACATTACATCATTGCTTACTAATTATTGCTAGTCATTGATGATTCCTGCCGCCAACATGTCACATGTCTTTATCTTTGGCATTATCTTTATTATGATGGTTATTACTCTAATGGTTATTGCTGCAATGGTTAACGACTATTGCTGGGTTAAGTTGACATCTGTCTTGCATGTATTGTATTGATCTTTGGTTTATGAGGGGAATTTTTATGTTTTGGCACTTTAATACAATAAAAACTATTTTATAGAAAAAAATAATTATTTTTGCATCACTTTATTCTGAGAGCTATAACTTTTTTATTTTTCCACTGATGGAGCTGTATGGCGGCTTTTTTGCGGGACAAGCTGATGTTTTCAGCACTACCATGTTTATTTATATCCGTCTTTTTGATTGCGTGTTATTCTACTTTTTGTTTAGCAGTATGATGGTAAAGCGTTGTTGTTTATCTTGTTTTTTTTTAAGGTGTCCACTAAAGGGGTTAACTAGTGGGACAGTTTTATAGGTTGACTCTTTGCGGACGCGGCGATACCAAATACTAGAGAAGAGATAGGATTCAAAAAGATATAAATAAACTGGAGCAGTGGGCAGCAACTAACAGAATGGTTTTTAGCAAGAAAAAATGCAAAGTACTACATCTGGGCAATAAAACTGAAAAAGCATCTACAGAATGGGAGGAATAAGGCTAAGCAACAGCACGTGTGAAAAGACTTGGGTATACTAATGGATCTCAGACTGAACATGAGTCAACAGTGTGATGTAGCAGCAAAAAGGGCAAATACAATTCTGGGTTGTATTAACAGAAGCAAACGGTCTAGAGCACGTGAAGCCATTATTGCCCTCTACTCCTGTTTGGTCAGATATCATCTGGAATACTGTGTCCAGTATTGGGCTCCACATTTTAAAAAAGACATCAACAAACTGGAGCAAGTTCAGAGAAAAGCGACCAGAATGGTGACCGGTCTGCAAACCATGTCCTATGAGGAACGGTTACAGGATTTGGGAATGTTTAGCTGCAAAAGAGAAGACAGAGAGGAGACTTAATAGCTGTCTACAAATATTTGAAGGGCTGTCACATTGTAGAAAGATCAGCTTTATTCTCATTTGCACAAGGAAAGACAAGAAACAATGGGAGGAAACTGAATGGGAGGAGACACAGATTAGATATTAGAAAAAACAAATCTTAGGGTGATCAATGAGTGGAACAGGCGGCCACGAGAGGTGGTGAGTTCTCCTTCAATGGAAGTCTTCAAACAGAGGCTGGACAGACACCTGTCTGGGATGATTTAGTGAATCCTGTTTTGCGCAGGGGGTTGGACCAGATAACCCAGGAGGTCCCTTCCAACTCTAACATTCTATGAAATATGTGTACTTTTATTGTTTGTTTTTTTTCATTTAAAAACTTTTTTAGAGATAGAATATATATTGATTTTTTGATTATTATTATTATTTTTTAAAATATTTTTACAATTATTTTAATCCCTTAACCCCCGAAGCTTTTTTCATCTTTTCATTTTTGTTTTTCGCTCCCCTTCTTCCCTGAGCCATAACTGTTTTATTTTTCCGTCAATATGGCCATGTGAGGGCTTGTTTTTGTGGGACGAGTTGTTCTTTTGAACAACACCATTGGTTTTACCATGTCGTTTATTAGAAAACAGGAAAAAAAATTCCAAGTGCGATGAAATTACAAAAAAAGTGCAATCCCACACTTGTTTTTTGTTTTGGCTTTTGTGCTAGGTTCACTAAATTCTAAAACTGGCCCATTATGATTCTCTAGGTCAGGGGTGGGGAATCTTTTTTTTGCCAAGGGCCATTTGGATATTTATACCATCCTTTCGTGGGCCATACAAACTCCGCCCACAAAGTGCATCTTGACTCTGGCACTGGTGTCAGGACATAATCTTTCATTGCATGCCCTTCAGTGTTCAATATTGAACACTGCGTGTGTGCTAACAGAGCAAGAAGAAATTAAATACATCTCCCTGCCTGATAAAAGGTTATCGAGGGCCGTAAATGGCCCTGTGGCCTGAGGTTCCCCATCCCTGCTCCTGGTCATTACGAGTTCATAGACACCAAACATGTCTAGGTTCTTTGTTATCTAAGTGGTGAAATAAAATTCCAAACTTTTGGTAAAAAAAATAAATTGCGCCATTTTCCGATACTCTCCATTTTTCATGATCTCGGGTTTGGTGAGGGCTTATTTTTTGCGTGCCGATCTGACGTTTTTAATGATACTATTTTGGTGCAGATACGATCTTTGTTCCCCCTTTATTGCATTTTAATGCAATGTTGTGGCGACCAAAAAATCATAATTCTGGCTTTTTGATTTTTTTTTCTCACTAGGTAGATTAGACGATTCTGAATACAGCAATACCAAATATGTGTATGTTTGATTTTATTTGTATTGTTTTGAATGGGGTGAAAGGGGGGTGATTTGAACTTTTATATATTTTTTTTCATATTTTTAAAAAGTTTTTTTTTTTTTTTTACTTTTGGCATGCTTTAATAGTCCCCATGGGAGACTAGAAGCTGCGATAGCCCGATCAGCTCTGCTATATAGAGGCGATAATCAGTTCGCCTCTGTATAGCAGATTTACTCACTTGCCATGAGCACCGACCACTGGGTGGCACTCACAGCAAGCCGGCACTGATAACCATAGAGGTCTCCAGGAAATCTCCATTTGTCATGCCAACACACCGGTGACCCGCGATCATGTGATGGGGTCACCAGTGGGCGTATTTCCATGGCGATTTCTGGAAGCACATGTTAAATGGCGCTGTCAGCATTTGACAGCGGCATTTAATGGGTTAATAGCAGCGGGTGGATTGCGATTCCACCCGTGGCTATTCCGGGCACATGTCAGCTGTTCAAAACAGCTGTTACAGTGCCTTGCGAAAGTATTCGGCCCCCTGGAACTTTTCAACCTTTTCCCACATATCATGCTTCAAACATAAAGATACCAAATGTAAATTGTTGGTGAAGAATCAGCAATAAGTGGAAGACAATTGTGAAGTTTAACAAAATTTATTGGTTATTTCAAATTTTTGTGGAAATTTAAAAACTGAAAAGTGGGGCGTGCAATATTATTCGGCCCCTTTAACTTAATACTTTGTTGCGCCCCTTTTGCTGCGATTACAAGTCACTTGGGGTATGTCTCTATCACTTTTGTACCTCGAGAGACTGAAATTCTTGCCCATTCTTCCTTGACAAACAGCTCGAGCTCAGTGAGGTTTGATGGAGATCATTTGTGAACAGCAGTTTTCAGCTCTTTCCACAGATTCTCGATTGGATTGAGGTCTGGACTGTGACTTGGCCATTCTAACACCTGGATACGTTTATTTGTGAACCATTCCATTTTAGATTTTGCTTTATGTTTGGGATCATTGTCTTGTTGGATGACAAATCTCTGTCCCAGTCCCAGGTCTTTTGCAGACTCCAACAGGTTTTCTTCAAGAATAGTCCTGTATTTGGCTCCATCCATCTTCCCATCAATTTTAACCATCTTCCCTGTCCCTGCTGAAGAAAAGCAGGCCCAAACCATGATGCTGCCACCATGTTTGACAGTGGGGATGGTGTGTTCACGGTGATGAGCTGTGTTGTCTTTACGCCAAACATATCGTTTGACATTGTTGCCAAAATGTCCGATTTTGGTTTCATCTGACCAGAGAACCTTCTTCCACATGTTTGGTGTGTCTCCCAGGTGGCTTGTTGCAAACTTTAAATCACACTTTTTATGGATATCTTTGAGAAATGGCTTTCTTCCTGCCACTCTTCCATAAAGGCTAGATTTGTGCAGTGTGCGACTGATTGTTGTCCTATGGACAGACTGTCCCACCTCAGCTGTAGATCTCTGCAGTTCATCCACAGTGATCATGGGCCTCTTGGCTGCATCTCTGATCAGTCTTCTCCTTGTTTGAGTTGAAAGTTTAGAGGGACAGCCGGGTCTTGGTAGATTTACAGTGGTATGATACTCCTTCCATTTCAATATGATCGCATGCACAGTGCTCCTTGGGATGTTTAAAGTTTTGGAAATCATTTTGTATCCAAATCCGGCTTTAAACTTCTCCACGGCAGTATCACGGGCCTGCCTGTTGTGTTCTTTCGTCTTCATGATGCTCTCTGTGCTTCAAACAGAACCCTGAGACTATCACAGAGCAGGTGCATTTATACGAAGACTTGATTTCACACAGGTGGATTATATTTATCATCATTAGGCATTTAGGACAACATTGGATCGTTCAGAGATCCACAGTGAACTTGTGGAGGGAGTTTGCTGCACTGCACATGATCAGCAAGTTTCCTAGCTCTGGTGACCCGGATGTCATCATGATGACATTGGGTCACCATGGCAACGATCGGACCCCCGCATCATGCTGCGATGTCTCCAATCCAAAGGCAGAAGGCCTGTCAGTCCTCTGTCGGCTTCTGGAATGCTGCGATTGTGTTTGATTGTAGTGTTTTGTGGGTTAATGTAGCAGAGGCAGTCTATGACTACTCCTGGCACCTAGTGCCAGGTGTCAGCTGTCAGAATCAGCTGACACCCGGTGGCGATCGCCCACACACTCCCCTTTATTGCGGGCGATCACAATGACGTAATGTTCCATCCATGGTCAAATAGGCCCAGGTCACATGGACGGAATATTACGTCCAATGTCAGAAAGGGGTTAACATTATTCAGTATTATTCATTATGCAGTGTCTGTATACAATATATATAGCAAAGAGTCCATGATTGAATATCTACAGGTCATATATGTATCTTTAACAAGCTGATCATAGATGTGACTTCTCCATCTGTCGGTGACTTTTATAATATTTGTTTCAGGGTGAAGATCTGACCCATATTAATACTACAGAGACATATATGAGGGGTGATGAGTGGTGTAAAGAGGAGATTCCCACATATGGCTACCCAGGTGAGTAGTAACCACTAAATGCAGAGAAGTCACAGATTCTTCTCATTACCGGCTGTGGCGGCTTTATCGGTGGTGTAGTCCGGCCGTATTACCATGATCACCATTTTACCTCTAGACCACAACATTCTCCTCCACCCAAAACTGTTCTAATGACTTTGGTCATTGAAAGCCCTTTTCTATAGATCTTACAACCTGGTAGATCCACCTACCCCCTGGGTTTAGGAGACACTGTTACCTGCCCAGATCTGTGAACTATAAAGCCAAATGACCGCGTACGTAGAATGTGCTGACAAGATAGAAAATCACTTGAAGACAAATATTATGATGGGCCTGTAAGAGAAAGCGGAGGGTAATGATGCTGGTTAATAATTATACGGGTACTACGGAATCTGATAGCGTGGGATAACGCAAAAGATGTATTTACTCAAAACAGAAATATAAACAGAACCTACACAAATATTTCTGCAATTGTAACGAGGGCCCCAGCTCTATATAGTA
The DNA here is from genome assembly GCF_032444005.1 of Ranitomeya imitator. Lineage (NCBI taxonomy): Eukaryota > Metazoa > Chordata > Amphibia > Anura > Dendrobatidae > Ranitomeya > Ranitomeya imitator. The sequence continues at coordinate 238,855,202 of NC_091283.1, forward strand.
AATAATAGCAAACAGGATAGTGAACAGAACATAATACAGATATTCCTGCAATAGTAACGAGGTGCTCAGCTCTATATAGCAAATCACGGCAAACTGAGTAGCGGTGCGCGACCGCTAATAGGAACCAGTCCAGCAAGGAAATGACGTGGAAGCGAACAAGACATTAAACGATGAAGTCCAATAAGGTTATTAATGGAAATGCACACAGTACTTAAGTGAGGAAGTCCAGCAATAACTTGATCACACGTGCGCACAGTACTTGCTGGTGGGAGTCCAATAATTCGCAGATGGTGCGTTGTGTGAATGAAGTCCTGGGAAAGAGAGGACAAAGGGAAAAAAAGAGGGAGAGCGCTATCTAAGCATAGTAGATGAGTAGATCTTTCTTGGAGAGAAAAGCACACCTTGAATCTTGCTCACCCGGTTGTGCAAAGAGGCACAACACTGGGAAAAGCTTTGCAAACAAAGGAGATCCTTCCACTGGTGCGCTGCCCGTCGCAGCAGTTCCAGAGGTGAGATGCAGCTGAATGGGGTGAGGCAGACCACGGAGTAGTGAGCAGCAAAAGCAAGGAGTTACCAGCAAACAGCCAGCAGCACAAAATACTCAGGCACAGGAGAACACATGACCCGGACTTAAAAAATCAGGACAGACCGGAAGTTCCATGACAGGGCGAGATCCAAGACTCCATCTTGGATCAGGGCGAACTGGCACAGGGAAAGTCCGGAAACCTTACATGCTGTTGGCTTCCTAGAACCCTGAGATCTTATCGGATGAATCTCCCTTCTCTCCCTTCTGTGCTGCTGAATGTAACATAGTAACATAGTAACATAGTTAGTAAGGCCGAAAAAAGACATTTGTCCATCCAGTTCAGCCTATATTCCATCATATTAAATCCCCAGATCTACGTCCTTCTACAGAACCTAATTGTATGATACAATATTGTTCTGCTCCAGGAAGACATCCAGGCCTCTCTTGAACCCCTCGAGTGAGTTCGCCATCACCACCTCTTCAGGCAAGCAATTCCAGATTCTCACTGCCCTAACAGTAAAGAATCCTCTTCTATGTTGGTGGAAAAACCTTCTCTCCTCCAGACGCAAAGAATGCCCCCTTGTGCCCGTCACCTTCCTTGGTATAAACAGATCCTCAGCGAGATATTTGTATTGTCCCCTTATATACTTATACATGGTTATTAGATCGCCCCTCAGTCATCTTTTTTCTAGACTAAATAATCCTAATTTCGCTAATCTATCTGGGTATTGTAGTTCTCCCATCCCCTTTATTAATTTTGTTGCCCTCCTTTGTACTCTCTCTAGTTCCATTATATCCTTCCTGAGCACCGGTGCCCAAAACTGGACACAGTACTCCATGTGCGGTCTAACTAGGGATTTGTACAGAGGCAGTATAATGCTCTCATCATGTGTATCCAGACCTCTTTTAATGCACCCCATGATCCTGTTTGCCTTGGCAGCTGCTGCCTGGCACTGGCTGCTCCAGGTAAGTTTATCATTAACTAAGATCCCCAAGTCCTTCTCCCTGTCAGATTTACCCAGTGGTTTCCCATTCAGTGTGTAATGGTGATATTGATTCCTTCTTCCCATGTGTATAACCTTACATTTATCATTGTTAAACCTCATCTGCCACCTTTCAGCCCATGTGATCATATGTTCCCTACAAGACCAGCTCCCGTCTTTCTGGCCAAACTTCACTTTTATGATCGACAACATTAAATGTGCAGTGAGGCCAAGTGTGAATTTCTGGACAATAACAGAGTTTCTCTTTATCCTGACTTTTCAATTTCTTTTAAAACTGACTATTTTCAAACAGGATTTTGATAAACTACATAAAGCACATTACACCTGTGCCAGGGTTGGTGCAGTGCAACAAAAAGTCAGTGACCACATAGAGATTTTAAGCAAATGTCTTTTAATGTCCAAAACTCACAAAATGATCAGCACACGGTATACTTTGGATAGCAGCCAGGCATCAAAACAGTCCGTTTGCGAGACCGGGTGCTGAGGGCGACTGCACCACCGTGTCACGCTCAGGGGTGCCCAGCCTTTTGGCTTGGCTTCGCTCAATGTTACTTCACACAGACTGAACCTTGCAGAGCCACCTGCTCTGCAGTTTGCAAATCAAGACTATCACAGCCATCCCTTTGCTGCAGAGCTTTAAATGGAATCTGTAGCCATGGGCCACTTGTAAGACCCTGCCTGTAGGGAGCAAACCGACCCACTGCCATCTTGCAATTCGCTCTAAAAATAAAAGCCCATGCCTGGTACTCTTAAATCTGCCTTGGGCAAATAGGTTGTCCAAGAACACACTTACTTTTATTTTGCTTTGCAGCCACAGCTATATCTGTGACTGCCATGCACTCCAGCGGCCTTAATACACTTCCTTGCGCATCCTGGGGGACACATAGCGACCTTCGCATAAAATACCTGTCACTGCCTTACACGTGATATATCTCTGAGCTGTGCGTGGCTGATGGCTGTAATATACATTTATTCCCGCCTGCAGGAGATGTATTGGCCAGGCTCGAGCCCTGGTATCATGGAATCAACCAACGTCATAAATTGATACTACTGCACAATCTCTCTCGATGGAGAGCAAAAAATAATATCAGAACTCAGTAGCTCTTATGGTCCATCATAAATTAGTGATGGAACTTCCCCCCCAGACATATGTTGTTGTTGGGGATATAACATTTTTTTATTCTATGTCAATTTTTACGGGTTCATTTTGTATGGAAGTTCAATAATAGTGGGATCAGCCTGCCTCACTTATGTGAGTCTGCAACTGCCTGGTAGCCTTTAAAAGAAGGTCTTCACTACCTCTTCCAAATGCCTGAGATCTAAATTTAAGACACCTCAGCTCTGCACTATTATAAAAAGTTCTCTATGAATGTGTAATATTTCTTCTTGAAACTCATCTGACAGAAAATATTGGCCCTTATTTAAGATTGCCAAAAGCCAGCAAGCTACATACTCTAATTAACCAGAGAGTTTTCGCCAGGATAATAGGAAACCAATGGACCTTACAAATTATTTTCCAATGTCTCTTGAATCTGACAATACTCTATATATGGCCGTACACTACTTTCTGGGCACATGGCAGGGTTAAGAAAGGAAGGAGCGCCATTTAGCTATTTGAACGTAGATCTTGCTAGAATAGTTTGCAGACACTATGTATTGGGAGCACTGTGATCACTAGGCGATCAAAAGATGACCACCACGAGAAGGCTTGGCTCTATCTACTCCATTTTCCACATCCCAGGGATTGCCTGCTCATCACCCTTTAACCCCTCTACATGGATCTGGACATACACAAAGACCCCTAGGCTTGGGCCATGGTGTTATCTGCTATTCTGTGGTGTCAGATGGTAAGAATAGTCAGGTAGTTGGGTCAGAACCAGGTACAAAATCAGAAGAATCAAGAGTAGTCAGTAAGCAGTCTGGGATCACAACAGGAAACAAATACAATACACTAGCGGGGAGCTGAGCACAGAGGACTGAACCAGAGGAGAACAAGGCTGTATCTGGCAGCTTCTGGCAATGTGCTTCAAGCTTGCTTTAGTAGGGTTTGGTGCTTTCCAATTAGCTTAAGCAGGTAGCAGATTGCTCCAGCTGAACAGTGCACAAACCCATACTGCCAGACTAGGTGGTACTACTGGTCTCAGGCACCCTACTCTTAGTGGCTGGACAGAGCCAGCGCCATCAAGAGCTTCTGGTTTTGACGTCTCTATTACCAGCAATGCCTGCACAATAAATAAGGCACTGTCTGGAAGCAAATATTGCAGGAGCAGATTTCAGTGGAGATGGGACACCCCATTTGCAGATGCCCTAATATAACAAAATTACAGAAAACTAAAGCAGTCGAAATCCCCATAAAATGACTCCATTTTCGAAATTATACCCCTCAGTGAATTATTTTATGGGAGTAGTGACTATTTTGACTCCACAACCACTTTACGGAAATTAGCTCGCATTGGATGTTGCAACTTGAAAATTGCACATTTTCCATTTTATTATCCAACACATAGTGCCCAGATTGTGCTCCAGGAGACACACACTATAAATTAAGTGGGTTGGTCTCACTATAGTAATGCCAAATACATGGATGCTAAATGTTGTTTGGGCACACTACAAGGCTCAGAAGCGAGTGAAAATTTAACTTCGGGAGAGCGGATATTGCTGGATTGGTTTATGAAAGCCATGTTGCTTTTCAAGAGCTTTTGAGCCACTAATAATGTGGAAACCTTTGTTTTTCTACTGACAGATGATGGACCTGAGTGGTGTCTTGTATTTTGTGAGATGAGTAGAAGTTTTATTGGTATCATTTTTGCCTTCATAACATTGTTTGGTGGCTTTTTATTCCATGTTTGGGAGGCAGAATGAACAAACGGTTGAACGCCATGATCCACTGGTTCGTGCTATGAGGTTTTCGATTAGACTTGAACTTGAAACTGTCATTGTCTTGGTGAATCGTTCAATATTTTTACATAAGCTGTCCGTAAAAATTACAAGTTAAGTAGAAATATTCAAAAGTATAAAATGTGAGGCTATTTTATTCAAAATTAATAACTGGTTTTATTTTTAGCAGATTACTGCACCAGGAGATCAGAGGGAACGCTGACATCTTCAGTTTTTAAATTGGATGATCTTGAGATCACCCAAGATACAATTGAAGTGAATGCCATTACTCCAGATATGGCATCATCCCTTCACAGCAAAGATCTATCATCTGATCCTTTGAAACAAGTTCTGTCTTCTGGTTCATTACCAACTACTAAGAAAAATCAAAGTAACAATATAAGAATTAAAAAACAAATTGATTTTAAAGGAAAGAAGACATTTTCATATTCAGAATATGGAAATAGTTTTCTCAAAAAGACTTTTCTTAAATGTGGAAAAATTAACATAACAGAGAATAGATTTTCATGTTCAGAATGTGGGAAATATTTTAAGCAGAAATCAGATCTTGAAAATCACCAGAGAACTCACACAGGGGAGAAGCCTTTTTCATGTTCAGAATGTGGGAAATGTTTTACTCAGAAATCAAATGTTGTTAGTCACCAGAGAACTCACACTGGGGAGAAGCCTTTTTCATGTTCAGAATGTGGGAAATGTTTTAACAAAAAATCACATCTTGTTATACACCACAGAACTCACACAGGTGAGAAGCCTTTTTCCTGTTCAGAATGTGGGAAATGTTTTAACCAGAAATCAGATTTTGTTAATCACCAGCGAACTCACACAGGGGAGAAGCCTTTTTACTGTTCAGAATGTGGGAAATGTTTTAACCGGCAATCAGTTTTGGTTAATCACCATAGAACTCACACAGAGGAGAAACCTTTTTGCTGTTCAGAATGTGGAAAATGTTTTAACCGGAAAGCAAATCTTGATCGCCACCAGAGAACTCACACGGGAGAAAAGCCTTTTTCATGTTCAGAATGTGGAAAATGTTTTGTGAAGAAATCAGCTCTTCTTAGTCACCAGAGAACTCACACGGGAGAGAAGCCTTTTTCATGTTCTTAATGTGGGAAATGTTTTACACAGAAATCAACTTTTAATAAACATCAGGGAAGTCACATAGGGAAGATAACTTTTTCATGCTCAGAATGTGGGAAATATTTTAACTGAAAATTGTATTTTCTTAAAGGGGTTGACCACTACTAGGACAACTCCTTGTTATTCCTCATGTTTGGCCACGTTAAAATAAAAACTCATTGTACGAGAATGATCAATGCTAAATATGTTGAACAGCCATGTCGGACTGAGCTGCCGTCAGGAAAAAACTTTCACCAACTAACTAAAATAACATCAGATCCATTAGCAGGTATGGTTGGCATATACAAAGGTTAATATGGGTAGTTGCAGGGCATTGTGAGCGTAAATAAGTGGTGTCAAATGGTAGTAAGTAGTCTCTGTGACAAGGACAATACAGTTGTCAATATGTGAAGAGTTATGTGAGTAACAACATTAGTTAAAAGGGACATCGGGATTTGTGAATTGTAATGGAGTTTGGTAAAGTACTCCTAAATATTGTCATGTTATAGTATCACTTTCTTTGTTGTTCTAAAATACATGTATTTCCCTGCAGTATGAGGTTATTATGTATACACCCTTTGCGCCATATATGTAGTTCCTTTGTCTGACCTTATATATAAAAAGCCCAAACGAGGTCGTCCATATATTCAGGAGTAGAAATCAACAACATAGCCTATAAACCTTACTCCCATAAACACAATTTCAGTATTAAATACAATATCTTTATTTTAACAAAACACATAAAGCCATGTAAGAAGAGGAGATTATGGGCAGCACGGTGGCGCAGTGGATAGCACAGCAGCCTTGCAGCGCTGGAGTCCTGGGTTCAAACCCCACCAAGGACAACATCTGCAAAGAGTTTGTATGTTCTCTCCGTGTTTGCGTGGGTTTCCTCCGGGTACTCCGGTTTCCTCCCACATTCCAAAGACATACTGTAACCACCGATTGACCAAACCGCAGCACGGCCAGCTCTACCCTCACCTACTGTATCCTCACCCATCCCTTGTAGATTGTGAGCCCTCGCGGGCAGGGTCCTCTCTCCTCCTGTACCAGTTGTGACTTGTATTTTTCAAGATTATTGTACTTGTTTTATTATGTATACCCCTCCTCACATGTAAAGCGCCATGGAATAAATGGCGCTATAATAATAAATAATAATAATAATAATAATACTGATAGGGAATTTAGATTGTGAGCCCCATCGGGGACAGCGATGATAATGTCTGTAAAGCGCTGCGGAATATGTTAGCGCTATATAAAAATAAAGATTATTATATTATGCAGAGAAAAATCATCGGGTAAGTATATAAAACATGTTTAAATCTGTCCCAAAGTATAGTTTAGTAAAATCCTTTACATATATATAATTTTAAGTGGAAAGCCCATATGGAAGAAGTATAAGAATTATATACCATATCATCCTATATCATTAACACTCAGGTGTAAGGTCTCCACTGAGTGGTAAATAGCAATTCACAATAAACCCAGATACAAATAAATATATAGAACGGGTTTACAATCCACACATGAATAAATATTGAATTGTAGAATAATAAAGTGACTTTGCTCATGTAAACATTCAAAAACTATTACAAACAATAAATGTCATCACAGCAATAGAAGAGAGGCGTTCCAGCTCCATAAAAGGAGATACTTTATTAGTTTATAAAATCTTTGCAATTCAGTAAATCCTTGCGTACATGCGAATGCCCAGGTGTGGAGAAATATGCGACGCGTTTCGATCGAAGCCTAGTGTGTAATACTGGGCCTGATTTCTTGACAATTCTCCCAGAAACAAAAAAAAAAGGAGTGGGATATTAAGATTGGCATTTCTGCTAGAGTGCCAGTCCTGTATGTACCATCTCTCTCCAATTTTGGGGCACAGAAAGCCTAGTGTGTAATACTGGCCCTAATTTCTTGGCAATTCTCCCTAACAAAAAAAAAGTAGTGGGAGATTAAGATTGGCATTTCTGCTTGAGTGACAGTCCTGTGTGTGTGGCATCTCTCTCAAATTGTGGGCCACAGAAAGCCTAGTGTCTGCAATACTGGTTTTTTTTTTTTTTGGTTTTTAATTCTCCCTTAAAAAAAAAATATGGGAGATTAATATTGGCATTTTTGCTCGAGTGACAGTCCTGCGTGTGTGGCATTCTCTCAAATTGTGGGCCACAGAAAGCCTAGTGTCTGCAATACTGTTTTTTTTTTTTTTATTTTTAATTCTCCCTTTAAAAAAAAAATGGGAGATTAATATTGGCATTTGTGCTTGAGTGCCAGTCGTGTGTGCCATCTCTCTCAAATTGTGGGCCACAGAATGCCTAGTGTCTTTTTTTTTATTTTGGATTTTAAATTCTCCCTAAAAAAAAAAATAGTGGGAGATTAATATTGGCATTTTTGCTTCAGTGCCAGTCGTGTGTGCCATCTCTCTCAAATTGTGGGCCACAGAAAGCCTAGTTTTTTGTTTGTTTTTTAAATTCTCCCTGAAAAAAAAAAATAGTGGGAGATTAATATTGGCATTTGTGCTTCAGTGCCAGTCCTGCGTGTGTGGCATCTGTCTCATTTTGTGCCACAGAAAACCGAGTGTGTAACATTGTGCCTGATTTTCCTTGCAGTCTCACCCACCTAAAAAGGGATATCTAAATCCTACAGAAGTTTGAGTTCACCTTGTAAGTTGTTTTACAGTAACAAATACCGTTACTTTGGTTACGTTTTTAAAACAATGAAGAAGTCTGGTGGAAGAGGTCGTGGCCGTGGGTGTTCATTGCCAGCTGGTAATGATGGTAGTGGTGGTGGAGCATTTGGGAAAAACAATATAGCACCTAAGTCTCGAGCTGTGGAGCCAGGTTCGTCGTCTGGCTACACAAGGCCTCGAACGCTCCCTTTTCTGGGAGTAGGAAAACCGCTTTTAAAGCTGGAGCAGCAAGAGCAAGTTTTGGCTTTCCTTGCTGACTCAGTCTCTAGCTCTTTTGCCTCCTCTTCTGAAACTGGTAAATGTAAAAGCAGCGCGTTGTTAGTGGATGTTCACGTTCAGGGACAAGTCGCTCCATTGTCCTGTTCAGCAAAAACAACAACAGAGAAGGATGCGTCAAGCGACACAACGGGTTACTCCATGGATCTCTTTACACATACCGTTCCTGGGTTAGAAAGTGAAACAGTTAACAGGCCATGCCCATTACAAGTTGAATCGGACATGGAGTGCACAGATGCACAGCCACAGCCAGATTACTATGCTGTTCCTTTGACTCAGACCACAACATTGCCCTCGCAGTGTACTGATCCAGAATCAGACCCTGATGAGAATATGGTGCCCCGTCACGAACGCTATACCACCGGCTTACACGGTAACACAGACGAAGTTGCACATGAGATAGAAGAGGAGGTCATAGATGACCCAGTTGTTGACCCCGATTGGCAGCCATTGGGGGAACAGGGTGCAGGCAGCAGTAGTTCTGAAGTGGAGGAGGAGGGGCCGCAGCAGGCATCAACATCGTAACAGGTTCCATCTGCCGGGCCCGTATCTGGCCCAAAACGCGTGGCAATCAGCACAAAGTCATCTGTCAAAAATGTTCAACTACCTTAAGCAGAGGTCAGAATCTGAAAAGTCTAAATACAAGTTGCATGCATAGACATTTAACCACCATGCATTTGCAAGACTGGACTAACTACCAAACTTCCCTTAATGTTGTAGCACCCTCGGCCAATGAAGCTAGTCAGCAACGCTACATCCCTTCCGTCACTGTAAGGCCACCATTTTCCGCACCACCTGCAGTATCTGTGCAGGTTTCGTTGCCAGGCCAAAGCAGTCAGGGTCAGGGAATCACCAGTTTCGTAGTAGGAAACACTGCATCTAGGGCACCGGCAAGAATACCGTCTCCAACCGTCTCTCAGTCTGCCATGTCCACCGGCACCCCCGCTAGTTCCACGATCTCCAGCTCTCCAGTCCAGCTCACCCTACATGAGACTCTCGTTAGAAAAAAGAAGCACTCATCCTCGCATCCGCATACACAGGGTTTGAACGCCCACATAGCTAGACTAATCTCGTTAGAGATGATGCCCTACCGGATAGTTGAAAGCAAAGCTTTCAAAGCCCTGATGGACTACGCTGAACCTCGCTACGAGTTACCCAGTCGACACTTCTTTTCGAGAAAAGCCATCCCAGCCCTCCACCAGCATGTTAAAGAGCGCATCGTCCATGCACTCAGGCAATCTGTGAGTACAAAGGTGCACCTGACAACAGATGCATGGACCAGTAGGCATGGCCAGGGACGTTACGTGTCCATCACGGCACACTGGGTGAATGTGGTGGATGCAGGGTCCACAGGGGACAGCAATATTGGGACAGTTCTGCCTAGCCCATGGTCTAGGAAACAGTTGGCTGTAGCGGTTCGCCCCCCCTCCTCCTCATCCTCCTGCAGAAGCGAGAGCTCGTCCACAGACAGCAGTCGCACAACCACTCCATCCACAGCTGCCACTGTTGCACACCAGTTGTCCCATTATGGGGCAGCTACTGGCAAGCGTCAGCAGGCTGTATTGGCTATGAAATGTTTGGGCGACAACAGACACACTGCGGAAGTTCTGTCCGAGTTCTTGCAGAAAGAAATGCAGTCGTGGCTGGGCACTGTAGATCTTAAGGCAGGCAAGGTAGTGAGTGATAACGGAAGGAATTTCATGGCTGCCATCGCCCTTTCCCAACTGAAACACATTCCTTGCCTGGCTCACACCTTAAAACTGGTGGTGCAGTGCTTCCTGAAAAGTTATCCGGGGTTATCCGACCTGCTCCTCAAAGTGCGCGGACTTTGCTCGCATATCCGCCGTTCGCCCGTACACTCCAGCCATATGCAGACCTATCAGCGGTCTTTGAACCTTCCCCAGCATCGCCTAATCATCGACGTTGCAACAAGGTGGAACTCAACACTGCACATGCTTCAGAGACTGTGCGAACAGAGGCGGGCTGTTATGTATTTGTGGGAGGATACACATACAGTACACGGGCAGGCAGTAGGATGGCAGACATGGAGTTGTCAGGTGTGCAGTGGTCGAAGGTACAAGATATGTGTCAAGTCCTTCAGTGTTTTGAGGAATGCACACGGCTGGTAAGTGCAGACAACGCCATAATAAGCATGAGCATCCCCCTAATGCGTCTGCTGATGCAAAGTTTGACGCACATAAAGGAGCAGGCGTGTTATGAACAGGTAATTCAGAACCACAATGGACCTTGAAGTTCAGAGCACACAAGGTGACCTGACATTTACCAAAAACATAGGACGAGCTCTGAGACGTGGAAACTCTGCTGACCGCAATCCCTAATCCTATCATACCACACTAGAGGTAGCCGTGGATTGCGCCTAACGCTCCCTATGCAACTCGGCACAGCCTGAGAAACTAACTAGCCTTGAAGATAGAAAAATAAGCCTACCTTGCCTCAGAGAAATTCCCCAAAGGAAAAGGCAGCCCCCCACATATAATGACTGTGAGTAAAGATGAAATACAAACACAGATGAAATAGATTTAGCAAAGTGAGGCCCGACTTACTGAATAGACCGAGGATAGGAAAGATAGCTTTGCGGTCAACAAAAAAACCTACAAACAACCACGCAGAGGGGCAAAAAGACCCTCCGCACCGACTAACGGTACGGAGGTGCTCCCTCTGCGTCTCAGAGCTTCCAGCAAGCAAGAAAAAACAATATAGCAAGCTGGACAGAAAATATAGCAAACAAAAATAACACAAGCAGAACTTAGCTTATGCAGGATAGAGAGGCCACAGGAACGATCCAGGAGGAAGCAAGACCAATACTAGAACATAGTAACATAGTAACATAGTTAGTAAGGCCGAAAAAAGACATTTGTCCATCCAGTTCAGCCTATATTCCATCATAATAAATCCCCAGATCTACGTCCTTCTACAGAACCTAATAATTGTATGATACAATATTGTTCTGCTCCAGGAAGACATCCAGGCCTCTCTTGAACCCCTCGACTGAGTTCGCCATCACCACCTCCTCAGGCAAGCAATTCCAGATTCTCACTGCCCTAACAGTAAAGAATCCTCTTCTATGTTGGTGGAAAAACCTTCTCTCCTCCAGACGCAAAGAATGCCCCCTTGTGCCCGTCACCATAAATTGCCCCATACAGATATTTGCCCCATATAATGCTGCACATGGCCACATAAGATGCTCCATACAGATATTTGCCCCCATATAATGCTGCACATGGCCACATAAGATGCTCCATACAGATATTTTCACCCATATAATGCTGCATATGGCCACATAAATTGCCCCATACAGATATTTGCCTCATATAATGCTGCACATGGCCACATAAGATGCTCCATACAGATATTTGCCCCTATATAATGCTGCACATGGCCCCATAAGATGCCCCATACAGATATCTGGCCCATATAATGCTGCACATGGCCACATAAATTGCCCCATACAGATATTTGCCTCATATAATGCTGCACATGGCCACATAAGATGCTCCATACAGATACTTTCACCCATATAATGCTGCACATGGCCACATAAATTGCCCCATACAGATATTTGCCTCATATAATGCTGCACATGGCCACATAAGATGCTCCATACAGATATTTGCCCCTATATAATGCTGCACATGGCCCCATAAGATGCCCCATACAGATATTTGCCCCATATAACGCTGCACATGGCCCCATAAGATGCCCCATACAGATTTTTGCCCCCATATAATGCTACACATGGCCACATAAGATGCCCCATACAGATATTTGCCCCCACATAATGCTGCACATGGCCACATAAGATGCTCCACAGTTAACTGCCCCCATATAATGCTGCACATGGCCACATAAGATGCTCCATACAGACATTTGCCCCATATAATGCTGCACATGGCCACATAAGATGCCCCATACAGATAAATGCCCCCATATAATGCTGCACATGGCCACATAAGATGCTCCATACAGATATTTGCCCCATATAAGGCTGCACATGGCCACATACAGATGTTTGCCCCCATATCATGCTGCACATGGCCACATAAGATGCCCCATACAGATATTTGCCCCCATATCATGCTGCACATGGCCACATAAGATGCTCCATACAGATATTTGCCCCCATATCATGCTGCACATGGCCACATAAGATGCTCCATACAGATATTTTCCCCATATAATGCTGCACATGGCCACATAAGATGCCCCATACAGATATTTGCCCCATATCATGCTGCACATGGCCACATAAGATGCTCCATACAGAAATTTGCCCCCATATCATGATGCACATGGCCACATAAGATGCTCCATACAGATATTTGCCCCATATAATGCTGCACATGGCCACATAAGATGCCCCATACAGATATTTGCCCCAAATAATGCTGCACATGGCCACATAAGATGCCCCATACAGATATTTGCCCCCATATCATGCTGCACATGGCCACATAAGATGCTCCATACAGATATTTGCCCCATATAATGCTGCACATGGCCACATTAGATGCCCCATACAGATATTTGCCCCCATATCATGCTGCACATGGCCCCATACAGATATTTGCCCCCATATAATGCTGCACATGGCCACGTAAGATGCTCCACACAGATATTTGCCCCATATAATGCTGTTCATGGCCACATAAGATGCCCCATACAGATATTTGCCCCATATAATGCTGCATATGGCCACAAAAGATGCCCTATACAGATATTTGCCCCATATCATGCTGCACATGGCCACATAAGATGCCCAATACAGATATTTGCCCCCATATCATGCTGCACATGGCCACATAAGATGCCCCATACAGATATTTGCCCCCATATCATGCTGCACATGGCCACATAAGATGCCCCATACAGATATTTGCCCCATATCATGCTGCACATGGCCCCATAAGATGCCCCATACAGATATTTGCCCCATATAATGCTGCACATGGCCCCATAATATGCTCCGTACAGATATTTGCCCCCATATAATGCTGCACATGGCCCCATAATATGCTCCATACAGATATTTGCCTCATATAATGCCGCACATGGCCACATAAGATGCCCCATACAGATATTTGCCCCCATATAATGCTGCACATGGCCACATAAGATGCCCCATACAGATATTTTCCCCCATATCATGATGCACATGGCCACACAAGATGCTCCATACAGATATTTGCCCCCATATAATGCTGCACATGGCCACATAAGATGCCCCATACAGATATTTGCCCCCATATCATGCTGCACATGGCCACATAAGATGCTCCATACAGATATTTGCCCCCATATCATGCTGCACATGGCCACATAAGATGCTCCATACAGATATTTTCCCCATATAATGCTGCACATGGCCACATAAGATGCCCCATACAGATATTTGCCCCATATAATGCTGCACATGGCCACATAAGATGACCCATACAGATATTTGCCCCATATCATGCTGCACATGGCCACATAAGATGCTCCATACAGAAATTTGCCCCCATATCATGATGCACATGGCCACATAAGATGCTCCATACAGACATTTGCCCCATATAATGCTGCACATGGCCACATAAGATGCCCCATACAGATAATTGCCCCCATATAATGCTGCACATGGCCACATACAGATATTTGCCCCCATATCATGCTGCACATGGCCACATAAGATGCTCCATACAGATATTTGCCCTATATAAGGCTGCACATGGCCACATATAGATATTTGCCCCCATATAATGCTATACATGGCCACATAAGATGCCCCATACAGATATTTGCCCCCATATAATGCTGCACATGGCCACATACAGATATTTGCCCCCATATCATGCTGCACATGGCCACATAAGATGCTCCATACAGATATTTGCCCCTAAATAATGCTGCACATGGCCCCATAAGATGCACCATACAGATATCTGCCCCATATAATGCTGCACATGGCCACATAAATTGCCCCATACAGATATTTGCCTCATATAATGCTGCACATGGCCACATAAGATGCTCCATACAGATACTTTCACCCATATAATGCTGCACATGGCCACATAAATTGCCCCATACAGATATTTGCCTCATATAATGCTGCACATGGCCACATAAGATGCTCCATACAGATATTTGCCCCTATATAATGCTGCACATGGCCCCATAAGATGCCCCATACAGATATTTGCCCCATATAATGCTGCACATGGCCCCATAAGATGCCCCATACAGATATTTGCCCCCATATAATGCTGCACATGGTCCCATAAGATGCCCCATACAGATAACTGCCCCATATAATGCTGCACATGGCCACATAAGATGCTCCATACAGATAACTGCCCCCATATAATGCTGCACATGGCCACATAAGATGCTCCATACAGATATTTGCCCCCATATAATGATGCACATGGCCACATAAGATGCCCCATACAGATAACTGCCCCCATATAATGCTGCACATGGCCACATAAGATGCTCCATACAGATATTTGCCCCATATAATGCTGCACATGGCCACATAAGATGCCCCATACAGATATTTGCCCCCATATAATGCTACACATGGCCACATAAGATGCTCCATACAGACATTTGCCCCATATAATGCTGCACATGGCCACATAAGATGCCCCATACAGATAATTGCCCCCATATAATGCTGCACATGGCCACATACAGATATTTGCCCCCATATCATGCTGCACATGGCCACATAAGATGCTCCATACAGATATTTGCCCTATATAAGGCTGCACATGGCCACATATAGATATTTGCCCCCATATAATGCTATACATGGCCACATAAGATGCCCCATACAGATATTTGCCCCCATATAATGCTGCACATGGCCACATACAGATATTTGCCGCCATATAATGCTGCACATGGCCACATAAGATGCCCCATACAGATATTTGCCCCCATATCATGCTGCACATGGCCACATAAGATGCTCCATACAGATATTTGCCCCCATATCATGCTGCACATGGCCACATAAGATGCTCCATACAGATATTTTCCCCATATAATGCTGCACATGGCCACATAAGATGCCCCATACAGATATTTGCCCCATATAATGCTGCACATGGCCACATAAGATGACCCATACAGATATTTGCCCCATATCATGCTGCACATGGCCACATAAGATGCTCCATACAGAAATTTGCCCCCATATCATGATGCACATGGCCACATAAGATGCTCCATACAGACATTTGCCCCATATAATGCTGCACATGGCCACATAAGATGCCCCATACAGATAATTGCCCCCATATAATGCTGCACATGGCCACATACAGATATTTGCCCCCATATCATGCTGCACATGGCCACATAAGATGCTCCATACCGATATTTGCCCTATATAAGGCTGCACATGGCCACATATAGATATTTGCCCCCATATAATGCTATACATGGCCACATAAGATGCCCCATACAGATATTTGCCCCCATATAATGCTGCACATGGCCACATACAGATATTTGCCCCCATATCATGCTGCACATGGCCACATAAGATGCTCCATACAGATATTTGCCCCTAAATAATGCTGCACATGGCCCCATAAGATGCACCATACAGATATCTGCCCCATATAATGCTGCACATGGCCACATAAATTGCCCCATACAGATATTTGCCTCATATAATGCTGCACATGGCCACATAAGATGCTCCATACAGATACTTTCACCCATATAATGCTGCACATGGCCACATAAATTGCCCCATACAGATATTTGCCTCATATAATGCTGCACATGGCCCCATAAGATGCCCCATACAGATATTTGCCCCATATAATGCTGCACATGGCCCCATAAGATGCCCCATACAGATATTTGCCCCCATATAATGCTGCACATGGTCCCATAAGATGCCCCATACAGATAACTGCCCCATATAATGCTGCACATGGCCACATAAGATGCTCCATACAGATAACTGCCCCCATATAATGCTGCACATGGCCACATAAGATGCTCCATACAGATATTTGCCCCCATATAATGATGCACATGGCCACATAAGATGCCCCATACAGATAACTGCCCCCATATAATGCTGCACATGGCCACATAAGATGCTCCATACAGATATTTGCCCCATATAATGCTGCACATGGCCACATAAGATGCCCCATACAGATATTTGCCCCCATATAATGCTACACATGGCCACATAAGATGCCCCATACAGATATTTGCCCCCACATAATGCTGCACATGGCCACATAAGATGCTCCACACAGTTAACTGCCCCCATATAATGCTGCACATGGCCACATAAGATGCTCCATACAGACATTTGCCCCATATAATGCTGCACATGGCCACATAAGATGCCCCATACAGATAATTGCCCCCATATAATGCTGCACATGGCCACATACAGATATTTGCCCCCATATCATGCTGCACATGGCCACATAAGATGCTCCATACAGATATTTGCCCTATATAAGGCTGCACATGGCCACATATAGATATTTGCCCCCATATAATGCTATACATGGCCACATAAGATGCCCCATACAGATATTTGCCCCCATATAATGCTGCACATGGCCACATACAGATATTTGCCGCCATATAATGCTGCACATGGCCACATAAGATGCCCCATACAGATATTTGCCCCCATATCATGCTGCACATGGCCACATAAGATGCTCCATACAGATATTTGCCCCCATATCATGCTGCACATGGCCACATAAGATGCTCCATACAGATATTTTCCCCATATAATGCTGCACATGGCCACATAAGATGCCCCATACAGATATTTGCCCCATATAATGCTGCACATGGCCACATAAGATGACCCATACAGATATTTGCCCCATATCATGCTGCACATGGCCACATAAGATGCTCCATACAGAAATTTGCCCCCATATCATGATGCACATGGCCACATAAGATGCTCCATACAGACATTTGCCCCATATAATGCTGCACATGGCCACATAAGATGCCCCATACAGATAATTGCCCCCATATAATGCTGCACATGGCCACATACAGATATTTGCCCCCATATCATGCTGCACATGGCCACATAAGATGCTCCATACAGATATTTGCCCTATATAAGGCTGCACATGGCCACATATAGATATTTGCCCCCATATAATGCTATACATGGCCACATAAGATGCCCCATACAGATATTTGCCCCCATATAATGCTGCACATGGCCACATACAGATATTTGCCGCCATATAATGCTGCACATGGCCACATAAGATGCCCCATACAGATATTTGCCCCCATATCATGCTGCACATGGCCACATAAGATGCTCCATACAGATATTTGCCCCCATATCATGCTGCACATGGCCACATAAGATGCTCCATACAGATATTTTCCCCATATAATGCTGCACATGGCCACATAAGATGCCCCATACAGATATTTGCCCCATATAATGCTGCACATGGCCACATAAGATGACCCATACAGATATTTGCCCCATATCATGCTGCACATGGCCACATAAGATGCTCCATACAGAAATTTGCCCCCATATCATGATGCACATGGCCACATAAGATGCTCCATACAGATATTTGCCCCATATAATGCTGCACATGGCCACATAAGATGCCCCATACAGATATTTGCCCCATATAATGCTGCACATGGCCACATAAAATGCCCCATACAGATATTTGCCCCCATATCATGCTGCACATGGCCACATAAGATGCCCCATACAGATATTTGCCCCCACATAATGCTGCACATGGCCACATAAGATGCTCCACACAGTTAACTGCCCCCATATAATGCTGCACATGGCCACATAAGATGCTCCATACAGACATTTGCCCCATATAATGCTGCACATGGCAACATAAGATGCCCCATACAGATAATTGCCCCCATATAATGCTGCACATGGCCACATACAGATATTTGCCCCCATATCATGCTGCACATGGCCACATAAGATGCTCCATACAGATATTTGCCCTATATAAGGCTGCACATGGCCACATATAGATATTTGCCCCCATATAATGCTATACATGGCCACATAAGATGCCCCATACAGATATTTGCCCCCATATAATGCTGCACATGGCCACATACAGATATTTGCCGCCATATAATGCTGCACATGGCCACATAAGATGCCCCATACAGATATTTGCCCCCATATCATGCTGCACATGGCCACATAAGATGCTCCATACAGATATTTGCCCCCATATCATGCTGCATATGGCCACATAAGATGCTCCATACAGATATTTTCCCCATATAATGCTGCACATGGCCACATAAGATGCCCCATACAGATATTTGCCCCATATAATGCTGCACATGGCCACATAAGATGACCCATACAGATATTTGCCCCATATCATGCTGCACATGGCCACATAAGATGCTCCATACAGAAATTTGCCCCCATATCATGATGCACATGGCCACATAAGATGCTCCATACAGACATTTGCCCCATATAATGCTGCACATGGCCACATAAGATGCCCCATACAGATAATTGCCCCCATATAATGCTGCACATGGCCACATACAGATATTTGCCCCCATATCATGCTGCACATGGCCACATAAGATGCTCCATACAGATATTTGCCCAATATAAGGCTGCACATGGCCACATATAGATATTTGCCCCCATATAATGCTATACATGGCCACATAAGATGCCCCATACAGATATTTGCCCCCATATAATGCTGCACATGGCCACATACAGATATTTGCCGCCATATAATGCTGCACATGGCCACATAAGATGCCCCATACAGATATTTGCCCCCATATCATGCTGCACATGGCCACATAAGATGCTCCATACAGATATTTGCCCCCATATCATGCTGCACATGGCCACATAAGATGCTCCATACAGATATTTTCCCCATATAATGCTGCACATGGCCACATAAGATGCCCCATACAGATATTTGCCCCATATAATGCTGCACATGGCCACATAAGATGACCCATACAGATATTTGCCCCATATCATGCTGCACATGGCCACATAAGATGCTCCATACAGAAATTTGCCCCCATATCATGATGCACATGGCCACATAAGATGCTCCATACAGATATTTGCCCCATATAATGCTGCACATGGCCACATAAGATGCCCCATACAGATATTTGCCCCATATAATGCTGCACATGGCCACATAAAATGCCCCATACAGATATTTGCCCCCATATCATGCTGCACATGGCCACATAAGATGCTCCATACAGATATTGGCCCATTATGATGCTGCACATGGCCACATTAGATGCCCCATACAGATATTTGCCCCCATATCATGCTGCACATGGCCACGTAAGATGCTCCACACAGATATTTGCCCCATATCATGCTGTACATGGCCACATAAGATGCCCCATACAGATATTTGCCCCATATAATGCTGCATATGGCCACATAAGATGCCCTATACAGATATTTGCCCCATATCATGCTGCACATGGCCACATAAGATGCCCCATACAGATATTTGCCCCATATAATGCTGCACATGGCCACATAAGATGACCCATACAGATATTTGCCCCTATATAATGCTGAACATGGCCACATAACATGCCCCATACAGACATTTGCCCCTATATCATGCTGCACATGGCCACATAAAATGCCCCATACAGATATTTGCCCCCATATCATGCTGCACATGGCCACATAAGATGCTCCATACAGATATTTGCCCCATATAATGCTGCACATGGCCCCATAAGATGCCCCATACAGATATTTTCCCCACATAATGCTGCACATGGCCCCATAAGATGCCCCATACAGATATTTGCCCCATATCATGCTGCTCATGGCCACATAAGATGCCCTATACAGATATTTGCCCCTATATAATGCTGCACATGGCCACATAACATGCCCCATACAGATATTTGCCCCTATATGATGCTGCACATGGCCACATAAAATGCCCCATACAGATATTTGCCCCCATATCATGCTGCACATGGCCACATAAGATGCCCCATACAGATATTTGTCCCATATCATGCTGCACATGGCCACATAAGATGCCCCATACAGATATTTGCCCCATATCATGCTGCACATGGCCACATAAGATGCCCCATACAGATATTTGCCCCTATATAATGCTGCACATGGCCACATAACATGCCCCATACAGATATTTGCCCCTATATTATGCTGCACATGGCCACATAAAATGCCCCATACAGATATTTGCCCCCATATCATGCTGCACATGGCCACATAAGATACTCCATACAGATATTTGCCCCATATAATGCTGCACATGGCCCCATAAGATGCCCCATACAGATATTTGCCCCATATAATGCTGCACATGGCCCCATAAGATGCCCCATACATATATTTGCCCCATAAAATGCTGCACATGGCCACATAAGATGCTCCGTACAGATATTTGCCCCCATATCATGCTGCACATGGCAACATAAGATGCTCTATACAGATATTTGCCCCATATAATGCTGCACATGGCCACATAAGATGCTCCATACAGATATTTGCCCCCATATAATGCTGCACATGGCCACATAAGATGCCCCATACAGATATTTGCCCCATATAATGCTGCACATGGCCCCATAAGATGCCCCATACAGATATTTGCCCCATATCATGCTGCACATGGCCACATAAGATGCCCTATACAGATACTTGCCCCTATATAATGCTGCACATGGCCACATAGGATGCCCCATACAGATATTTGACCCATATAATACTGCACATGGCCACATAAGATGCCCCATACAGATATTTGCCCCATATCATGCTGCACATGGCCACATAAGATGCCCCATACAGATATTTGCCCCTATATAATGCTGCACATGGCCACAAGATGCCCCATACAGATATTTGCCCCATATAATGCTGCACATGGCCACATAAAATGCCCCATACAGATATTTGCCCCCATATAATGCTGCACATGGCCCCATACGATGCCCCATACAGATATTTGCCCCCACATCATGCTGCACATGGCCCCATAAGATGCCCCATACAGATAATTGCCCCCATATAATGCTGCACATGGCCCCATAAGATGCCCCATACAGATATTTGCCCCCATATAATGCTGCACATGGTCCCATAAGATGCTCCATACAGATATTTGCCCCCATATCATGCTGCACATTGCCACATAAGATGCCCCATACAGATATTTGCCCCCATATAATGCTGCGCATGGCCACATAAGATGCCCCATACAGATATTTGCCCCATATAATGCTGCGCATGGCCACATAAGATGCCCCATACAGATAATTGCCCCTATATAATGCTGCACATGGCCACAACACATGCCCCATACAGATATTTGCCCCTATATAATGCTGCACATGGCCACATAAAATGCCCCATACAGATATTTGCCCCATATAATGCTGCACATGGCCCCATAAGATGCCCCATACAGATATTTGCCCCATATAATGCTGCACATGGCCCCATAAGATGCCCCATACAGATATTTGCCCCCATATAATGCTGCACATGGCCACATAAGATGCCCCATACCGATATTTTTCCCCATATCATGATGCACATGGCCACATAAGATGCTCCATACAGATATTTGCCCCCATATCATGCTGCACATGGCCACGTAAGATGCCCCATACAGATATTTGCCCCCATACCATGCTGCACATGGCCCCATACAGATATTTGCCCCCATATAATGCTGGACATGGCCACATAAGATGCCCCATACAGATATTTGCCCCCATACCATGCTGCACATGGCCCCATACAGATATTTGCCCCCATATCATGCTGCACATGGCCACATAAGATGCCCCATACAGATGTTTTCCCCCATATCATGATGCACATGGCCACATAAGATGCTCCATACAGATATTTGCCCCTATATAATGCTGCACATGGCCCCATAAGATGCACCATACAGATATCTGCCCCATATAATGCTGCACATGGCCACATAAATTGCCCCATACAGATATTTGCCTCATATAATGCTGCACATGGCCACATAAGATGCTCCATACAGATACTTTCACCCATATAATGCTGCACATGGCCACATAAATTGCCCCATACAGATATTTGCCTCATATAATGCTGCACGTGGCCACATAAGATGCTCCATACAGATATTTGCCCCTATATAATGCTGCACATGGCCCCATAAGATGCCCCATACAGATATTTGCCCCATATAATGCTGCACATGGCCCCATAAGATGCCCCATACAGATATTTGCCCCCATATAATGCTGCACATGGTCCCATAAGATGCCCCATACAGATAACTGCCCCATATAATGCTGCACATGGCCACATAAGATGCTCCATACAGATAACTGCCCCCATATAATGCTGCACATGGCCACATAAGATGCTCCATACAGATATTTGCCCCCATATAATGATGCACATGGCCACATAAGATGCCCCATACAGATAACTGCCCCCATATAATGCTGCACATGGCCACATAAGATGCTCCATACAGATATTTGCCCCATATAATGCTGCACATGGCCACATAAGATGCCCCATACAGATATTTGCCCCCATATAATGCTACACATGGCCACATAAGATGCCCCATACAGATATTTGCCCCCACATAATGCTGCACATGGCCACATAAGATGCTCCACACAGTTAACTGCCCCCATATAATGCTGCACATGGCCACATAAGATGCTCCATACAGACATTTGCCCCATATAATGCTGCACATGGCCACATAAGATGCCCCATACAGATAATTGCCCCCATATAATGCTGCACATGGCCACATACAGATATTTGCCCCCATATCATGCTGCACATGGCCACATAAGATGCTCCATACAGATATTTGCCCTATATAAGGCTGCACATGGCCACATATAGATATTTGCCCCCATATAATGCTATACATGGCCACATAAGATGCCCCATACAGATATTTGCCCTCATATAATGCTGCACATGGCCACATACAGATATTTGCCGCCATATAATGCTGCACATGGCCACATAAGATGCCCCATACAGATATTTGCCCCCATATCATGCTGCACATGGCCACATAAGATGCTCCATACAGATATTTGCCCCCATATCATGCTGCACATGGCCACATAAGATGCTCCATACAGATATTTTCCCCATATAATGCTGCACATGGCCACATAAGATGCCCCATACAGATATTTGCCCCATATAATGCTGCACATGGCCACATAAGATGACCCATACAGATATTTGCCCCATATCATGCTGCACATGGCCACATAAGATGCTCCATACAGAAATTTGCCCCCATATCATGATGCACATGGCCACATAAGATGCTCCATACAGACATTTGCCCCATATAATGCTGCACATGGCCACATAAGATGCCCCATACAGATAATTGCCCCCATATAATGCTGCACATGGCCACATACAGATATTTGCCCCCATATCATGCTGCACATGGCCACATAAGATGCTCCATACAGATATTTGCCCTATATAAGGCTGCACATGGCCACATATAGATATTTGCCCCCATATAATGCTATACATGGCCACATAAGATGCCCCATACAGATATTTGCCCCCATATAATGCTGCACATGGCCACATACAGATATTTGCCCCCATATCATGCTGCACATGGCCACATAAGATGCTCCATACAGATATTTGCCCCTAAATAATGCTGCACATGGCCCCATAAGATGCACCATACAGATATCTGCCCCATATAATGCTGCACATGGCCACATAAATTGCCCCATACAGATATTTGCCTCATATAATGCTGCACATGGCCTCATAAGATGCTCCATACAGATACTTTCACCCATATAATGCTGCACATGGCCACATAAATTGCCCCATACAGATATTTGCCTCATATAATGCTGCACATGGCCACATAAGATGCTCCATACAGATATTTGCCCCTATATAATGCTGCACATGGCCCCATAAGATGCCCCATACAGATATTTGCCCCATATAATGCTGCACATGGCCCCATAAGATGCCCCATACAGATATTTGCCCCCATATAATGCTGCACATGGTCCCATAAGATGCCCCATACAGATAACTGCCCCATATAATGCTGCACATGGCCACATAAGATGCTCCATACAGATAACTGCCCCCATATAATGCTGCACATGGCCACATAAGATGCTCCATACAGATATTTGCCCCCATATAATGATGCACATGGCCACATAAGATGCCCCATACAGATAACTGCCCCCATATAATGCTGCACATGGCCACATAAGATGCTCCATACAGATATTTGCCCCATATAATGCTGCACATGGCCACATAAGATGCCCCATACAGATATTTGCCCCCATATAATGCTACACATGGCCACATAAGATGCCCCATACAGATATTTGCCCCCACATAATGCTGCACATGGCCACATAAGATGCTCCACACAGTTAACTGCCCCCATATAATGCTGCACATGGCCACATAAGATGCTCCATACAGACATTTGCCCCATATAATGCTGCACATGGCCACATAAGATGCCCCATACAGATAATTGCCCCCATATAATGCTGCACATGGCCACATACAGATATTTGCCCCCATATCATGCTGCACATGGCCACATAAGATGCTCCATACAGATATTTGCCCTATATAAGGCTGCACATGGCCACATATAGATATTTGCCCCCATATAATGCTATACATGGCCACATAAGATGCCCCATACAGATATTTGCCCCCATATAATGCTGCACATGGCCACATACAGATATTTGCCGCCATATAATGCTGCACATGGCCACATAAGATGCCCCATACAGATATTTGCCCCCATATCATGCTGCACATGGCCACATAAGATGCTCCATACAGATATTTGCCCCCATATCATGCTGCACATGGCCACATAAGATGCTCCATACAGATATTTTCCCCATATAATGCTGCACATGGCCACATAAGATGCCCCATACAGATATTTGCCCCATATAATGCTGCACATGGCCACATAAGATGACCCATACAGATATTTGCCCCATATCATGCTGCACATGGCCACATAAGATGCTCCATACAGAAATTTGCCCCCATATCATGATGCACATGGCCACATAAGATGCTCCATACAGACATTTGCCCCATATAATGCTGCACATGGCCACATAAGATGCCCCATACAGATAATTGCCCCCATATAATGCTGCACATGGCCACATACAGATATTTGCCCCCATATCATGCTGCACATGGCCACATAAGATGCTCCATACAGATATTTGCCCTATATAAGGCTGCACATGGCCACATATAGATATTTGCCCCCATATAATGCTATACATGGCCACATAAGATGCCCCATACAGATATTTGCCCCCATATAATGCTGCACATGGCCACATACAGATATTTGCCGCCATATAATGCTGCACATGGCCACATAAGATGCCCCATACAGATATTTGCCCCCATATCATGCTGCACATGGCCACATAAGATGCTCCATACAGATATTTGCCCCCATATCATGCTGCACATGGCCACATAAGATGCTCCATACAGATATTTTCCCCATATAATGCTGCACATGGCCACATAAGATGCCCCATACAGATATTTGCCCCATATAATGCTGCACATGGCCACATAAGATGACCCATACAGATATTTGCCCCATATCATGCTGCACATGGCCACATAAGATGCTCCATACAGAAATTTGCCCCCATATCATGATGCACATGGCCACATAAGATGCTCCATACAGATATTTGCCCCATATAATGCTGCACATGGCCACATAAGATGCCCCATACAGATATTTGCCCCATATAATGCTGCACATGGCCACATAAAATGCCCCATACAGATATTTGCCCCCATATCATGCTGCACATGGCCACATAAGATGCCCCATACAGATATTTGCCCCCACATAATGCTGCACATGGCCACATAAGATGCTCCACACAGTTAACTGCCCCCATATAATGCTGCACATGGCCACATAAGATGCTCCATACAGACATTTGCCCCATATAATGCTGCACATGGCCACATAAGATGCCCCATACAGATAATTGCCCCCATATAATGCTGCACATGGCCACATACAGATATTTGCCCCCATATCATGCTGCACATGGCCACATAAGATGCTCCATACAGATATTTGCCCTATATAAGGCTGCACATGGCCACATATAGATATTTGCCCCCATATAATGCTATACATGGCCACATAAGATGCCCCATACAGATATTTGCCCCCATATAATGCTGCACATGGCCACATACAGATATTTGCCGCCATATAATGCTGCACATGGCCACATAAGATGCCCCATACAGATATTTGCCCCCATATCATGCTGCACATGGCCACATAAGATGCTCCATACAGATATTTGCCCCCATATCATGCTGCACATGGCCACATAAGATGCTCCATACAGATATTTTCCCCATATAATGCTGCACATGGCCACATAAGATGCCCCATACAGATATTTGCCCCATATAATGCTGCACATGGCCACATAAGATGACCCATACAGATATTTGCCCCATATCATGCTGCACATGGCCACATAAGATGCTCCATACAGAAATTTGCCCCCATATCATGATGCACATGGCCACATAAGATGCTCCATACAGACATTTGCCCCATATAATGCTGCACATGGCCACATAAGATGCCCCATACAGATAATTGCCCCCATATAATGCTGCACATGGCCACATACAGATATTTGCCCCCATATCATGCTGCACATGGCCACATAAGATGCTCCATACAGATATTTGCCCTATATAAGGCTGCACATGGCCACATATAGATATTTGCCCCCATATAATGCTATACATGGCCACATAAGATGCCCCATACAGATATTTGCCCCCATATAATGCTGCACATGGCCACATACAGATATTTGCCGCCATATAATGCTGCACATGGCCACATTAGATGCCCCATACAGATATTTGCCCCCATATCATGCTGCACATGGCCACATAAGATGCTCCATACAGATATTTGCCCCCATATCATGCTGCACATGGCCACATAAGATGCTCCATACAGATATTTTCCCCATATAATGCTGCACATGGCCACATAAGATGCCCTATACAGATATTTGCCCCATATAATGCTGCACATGGCCACATAAGATGACCCATACAGATATTTGCCCCATATCATGCTGCACATGGCCACATAAGATGCTCCATACAGAAATTTGCCCCCATATCATGATGCACATGGCCACATAAGATGCTCCATACAGATATTTGCCCCATATAATGCTGCACATGGCCACATAAGATGCCCCATACAGATATTTGCCCCATATAATGCTGCACATGGCCACATAAAATGCCCCATACAGATATTTGCCCCCATATCATGCTGCACATGGCCACATAAGATGCTCCATACAGATATTTGCCCCATATAATGCTGCACATGGCCACATTAGATGCCCCATACAGATATTTGCCCCCATATCATGCTGCACATGGCCACGTAAGATGCTCCACACAGATATTTGCCCCATATCATGCTGTACATGGCCACATAAGATGCCCCATACAGATATTTGCCCCATATAATGCTGCATATGGCCACATAAGATGCCCTATACAGATATTTGCCCCATATCATGCTGCACATGGCCACATAAGATGCCCCATACAGATATTTGCCCCATATAATGCTGCACATGGCCACATAAGATGCCCCATACAGATATTTGCCCCTATATAATGCTGAACATGGCCACATAACATGCCCCATACAGACATTTGCCCCTATATGATGCTGCACATGGCCACATAAAATGCCCCATACAGATATTTGCCCCCATATCATGCTGCACATGGCCACATAAGATGCTCCATACAGATATTTGCCCCATATAATGCTGCACATGGCCCCATAAGATGCCCCATACAGATATTTTCCCCACATAATGCTGCACATGGCCCCATAAGATGCCCCATACAGATATTTGCCCCATATCATGCTGCTCATGGCCACATAAGATGCCCTATACAGATATTTGCCCCTATATAATGCTGCACATGGCCACATAACATGCCCCATACAGATATTTGCCCCTATATGATGCTGCACATGGCCACATAAAATGCCCCATACAGATATTTGCCCCCATATCATGCTGCACATGGCCACATAAGATGCCCCATACAGATATTTGTCCCATATCATGCTGCACATGGCCACATAAGATGCCCCATACAGATATTTGCCCCATATCATGCTGCACATGGCCACATAAGATGCCCCATACAGATATTTGCCCCTATATAATGCTGCACATGGCCACATAACATGCCCCATACAGATATTTGCCCCTATATTATGCTGCACATGGCCACATAAAATGCCCCATACAGATATTTGCCCCCATATCATGCTGCACATGGCCACATAAGATGCTCCATACAGATATTTGCCCCATATAATGCTGCACATGGCCCCATAAGATGCCCCATACAGATATTTGCCCCATATAATGCTGCACATGGCCCCATAAGATGCCCCATACATATATTTGCCCTATAAAATGCTGCACATGGCCACATAAGATGCTCTGTACAGATATTTGCCCCCATATCATGCTGCACATGGCAACATAAGATGCTCTATACAGATATTTGCCCCATATAATGCTGCACATGGCCACATAAGATGCTCCATACAGATATTTGCCCCCATATAATGCTGCACATGGCCACATAAGATGCCCCATACAGATATTTGCCCCATATAATGCTGCACATGGCCCCATAAGATGCCCCATACAGATATTTGCCCCCATATAATGCTGCACATGGCCCCATACAGATATTTGCCCCCATATAATGCTGCACATGGCCCCATGAGATGCTCCATACAGATATTTGCCCCTATTTAATGCTGCACATGGCCACATAAGATGCTCCATACAGATATTTGCCCCTATATAATGCTGCACATGGCCCCATTAGATGCCCCATACAGATATTTGCCCCATATAATGCTGCACATGGCCCCATAAGATGCCCCATACAGATATTTGCCCCCATATAATGCTGCACATGGCCCCATATAGATATTTGCCCCTATTTAATGCTGCACATGGCCACATAAGATGCTCCATACAGATATTTGCCCCCATATAATGCTGCACATGGCCACATAAGATGCCCCATACAGATATTTGCCCCATATAATGCTGCACATGGCCCCATAAGATGCCCCATACAGATATTTGCCCCCACATAATGCTGCACATGGCCCCATACAGATATTTGCCCCCATATAATGCTGCACATGGCCACATAAGATGCTCCATACAGATATTTGCCCCCATATAATGCTGCACATGGCCACATAAGATACTCCATACAGATATTTGCCCCCATATAACGCTGCACACGGCCACATAAGATGCCCCATACAGATATTTGCCCCATATAATGCTGCACATGGCCCCATAAGATGCTCCATACAGATATTTGTCACATATAATGCTGCACATGGCCACATAAGATGCTCCATACAGATATTTGCCCCATATAATGCTGCACATGGCCCCATAAGATGCTCCATACAGATATTTGTCACATATCATGCTGCACATGGCCACATAAGATGCTCCATACAGATATTTGTCCCATATAATGCTGCACATGGCCACATAAGATGCCCCATACAGATATTTGCCCCATATCATGCTGCACATGGCCACATAAGATGCCACATACAGATATTTGCTCCCATATAATGCTGCACATGGCCACATAAGATGCCCCATACAGATATTTGCCCCCATATCATGCTGCACATGGCCACATAAGTTGCTCCATACAGATATTTGCCCCCATATCATGCTGCACATGGCCACATAAGATGCTCCATACAGATATTTTCCCCATATAATGCTGCACATGGCCACATAAGATGCCCCATACAGATATTTGCCCCATATAATGCTGCACATGGCCACATAAGATGACCCATACAGATATTTGCCCCATATCATGCTGCACATGGCCACATAAGATGCTCCATACAGAAATTTGCCCCCATATCATGATGCACATGGCCACATAAGATGCTCCATACAGATATTTGCCCCATATAATGCTGCACATGGCCACATAAGATGCCCCATACAGATATTTGCCCCATATAATGCTGCACATGGCCACATAAAATGCCCCATACAGATATTTGCCCCCATATCATGCTGCACATGGCCACATAAGATGCTCCATACAGATATTTGCCCCATATAATGCTGCACATGGCCACATTAGATGCCCCATACAGATATTTGCCCCCATATCATGCTGCACATGGCCACGTAAGATGCTCCACACAGATATTTGCCCCATATCATGCTGTACATGGCCACATAAGATGCCCCATACAGATATTTGCCCCATATAATGCTGCATATGGCCACATAAGATGCCCTATACAGATATTTGCCCCATATCATGCTGCACATGGCCACATAAGATGCCCCATACAGATATTTGCCCCATATAATGCTGCACATGGCCACATAAGATGCCCCATACAGATATTTGCCCCTATATAATGCTGAACATGGCCACATAACATGCCCCATACAGACATTTGCCCCTATATGATGCTGCACATGGCCACATAAAATGCCCCATACAGATATTTGCCCCCTTATCATGCTGCACATGGCCACATAAGATGCTCCATACAGATATTTGCCCCATATAATGCTGCACATGGCCCCATAAGATGCCCCATACAGATATTTTCCCCACATAATGCTGCACATGGCCCCATAAGATGCCCCATACAGATATTTGCCCCATATCATGCTGCTCATGGCCACATAATATGCCCCATACAGATATTTGCCCCTATATGATGCTGCACATGGCCACATAAAATGCCCCATACAGATATTTGCCCCCATATCATGCTGCACATGGCCACATAAGATGCCCCATACAGATATTTGTCCCATATCATGCTGCACATGGCCACATAAGATGCCCCATACGGATATTTGCCCCATATCATGCTGCACATGGCCACATAAGATGCCCCATACAGATATTTGCCCCTATATAATGCTGCACATGGCCACATAACATGCCCCATACAGATATTTGCCCCTATATTATGCTGCACATGGCCACATAAAATGCCCCATACAGATATTTGCCCCCATATCATGCTGCACATGGCCACATAAGATGCTCCATACAGATATTTGCCCCATATAATTCTGCACATGGCCCCATAAGATGCCCCATACAGATATTTGCCCCATATAATGCTGCACATGGCCCCATAAGATGCCCCATACATATATTTGCCCCATAAAATGCTGCACA
This sequence comes from Ranitomeya imitator, assembly GCF_032444005.1. NCBI lineage: Eukaryota > Metazoa > Chordata > Amphibia > Anura > Dendrobatidae > Ranitomeya > Ranitomeya imitator. The sequence continues at coordinate 238,887,178 of NC_091283.1, forward strand.
TGGCCACATAAGATGCTCCGTACAGATATTTGCCCCCATATCATGCTGCACATGGCAACATAAGATGCTCTATACAGATATTTGCCCCATATAATGCTGCACATGGCCACATAAGATGCTCCATACAGATATTTGCCCCCATATAATGCTGCACATGGCCACATAAGATGCCCCATACAGATATTTGCCCCATATAATGCTGCACATGGCCCCATAAGATGCCCCATACAGATATTTGCCCCATATAATGCTGCACATGGCCCCATAAGATGCCCCATACAGATATTTGCCCCCATATAATGCTGCACATGGCCCCATATAGATATTTGCCCCTATTTAATGCTGCACATGGCCACATAAGATGCTCCATACAGATATTTGCCCCCATATAATGCTGCACATGGCCACATAAGATGCTCCATACAGATATTTGCCCCCATATAATGCTGCACATGGCCACATAAGATACTCCATACAGATATTTGCCCCCATATAACGCTGCACACGGCCACATAAGATGCCCCATACAGATATTTGCCCCATATAATGCTGCACATGGCCCCATAAGATGCTCCATACAGATATTTGTCACATATAATGCTGCACATGGCCACATAAGATGCTCCATACAGATATTTGCCCCATATAATGCTGCACATGGCCACATAAGATGCTCCATACAGATATTTGTCCCATATAATGCTGCACATGGCCACATAAGATGCCCCATACAGATATTTGCCCCATATCATGCTGCACATGGCCACATAAGATGCCACATACAGATATTTGCTCCCATATAATGCTGCACATGGCCACATAAGATGCCCCATACAGATATTTGCCCCCATATCATGCTGCACATGGCCACATAAGATGCTCCATACAGATATTTGCCCCCATATCATGCTGCACATGGCCACATAAGATGCTCCATACAGATATTTTCCCCATATAATGCTGCACATGGCCACATAAGATGCCCCATACAGATATTTGCCCCATATAATGCTGCACATGGCCACATAAGATGACCCATACAGATATTTGCCCCATATCATGCTGCACATGGCCACATAAGATGCTCCATACAGAAATTTGCCCCCATATCATGATGCACATGGCCACATAAGATGCTCCATACAGATATTTGCCCCATATAATGCTGCACATGGCCACATAAGATGCCCCATACAGATATTTGCCCCATATAATGCTGCACATGGCCACATAAAATGCCCCATACAGATATTTGCCCCCATATCATGCTGCACATGGCCACATAAGATGCTCCATACAGATATTTGCCCCATATAATGCTGCACATGGCCACATTAGATGCCCTATACAGATATTTGCCCCCATATCATGCTGCACATGGCCACGTAAGATGCTCCACACAGATATTTGCCCCATATCATGCTGTACATGGCCACATAAGATGCCCCATACAGATATTTGCCCCATATAATGCTGCATATGGCCACATAAGATGCCCTATACAGATATTTGCCCCATATCATGCTGCACATGGCCACATAAGATGCCCCATACAGATATTTGCCCCATATAATGCTGCACATGGCCACATAAGATGCCCCATACAGATATTTGCCCCTATATAATGCTGAACATGGCCACATAACATGCCCCATACAGACATTTGCCCCTATATGATGCTGCACATGGCCACATAACATGCCCCATACAGATATTTGCCCCCATATCATGCTGCACATGGCCACATAAGATGCTCCATACAGATATTTGCCCCATATAATGCTGCACATGGCCCCATAAGATGCCCCATACAGATATTTTCCCCACATAATGCTGCACATGGCCCCATAAGATGCCCCATACAGATATTTGCCCCATATCATGCTGCTCATGGCCACATAAGATGCCCTATACAGATATTTGCCCCTATATAATGCTGCACATGGCCACATAACATGCCCCATACAGATATTTGCCCCTATATGATGCTGCACATGGCCACATAAAATGCCCCATACAGATATTTGCCCCCATATCATGCTGCACATGGCCACATAAGATGCCCCATACAGATATTTGTCCCATATCATGCTGCACATGGCCACATAAGATGCCCCATACAGATATTTGCCCCATATCATGCTGCACATGGCCACATAAGATGCCCCATACAGATATTTGCCCCTATATAATGCTGCACATGGCCACATAACATGCCCCATACAGATATTTGCCCCTATATTATGCTGCACATGGCCACATAAAATGCCCCATACAGATATTTGCCCCCATATCATGCTGCACATGGCCACATAATATGCTCCATACAGATATTTGCCCCATATAATGCTGCACATGGCCCCATAAGATGCCCCATACAGATATTTGCCCCATATAATGCTGCACATGGCCCCATAAGATGCCCCATACATATATTTGCCCCATAAAATGCTGCACATGGCCACATAAGATGCTCCGTACAGATATTTGCCCCCATATCATGCTGCACATGGCAACATAAGATGCTCTATACAGATATTTGCCCCATATAATGCTGCACATGGCCACATAAGATGCTCCATACAGATATTTGCCCCCATATAATGCTGCACATGGCCACATAAGATGCCCCATACAGATATTTGCCCCATATAATGCTGCACATGGCCCCATAAGATGCCCCATACAGATATTTGCCCCCATATAATGCTGCACATGGCCCCATACAGATATTTGCCCCCATATAATGCTGCACATGGCCCCATGAGATGCTCCATACAGATATTTGCCCCTATTTAATGCTGCACATGGCCACATAAGATGCTCCATACAGATATTTGCCCCTATATAATGCTGCACATGGCCCCATTAGATGCCCCATACAGATATTTGCCCCATATAATGCTGCACATGGCCCCATAAGATGCCCCATACAGATATTTGCCCCCATATAATGCTGCACATGGCCCCATATAGATATTTGCCCCTATTTAATGCTGCACATGGCCACATAAGATGCTCCATACAGATATTTGCCCCCATATAATGCTGCACATGGCCACATAAGATGCCCCATACAGATATTTGCCCCATATAATGCTGCACATGGCCCCATAAGATGCCCCATACAGATTTTTTCCCCCACATAATGCTGCACATGGCCCCATACAGATATTTGCCCCCATATAATGCTGCACATGGCCACATAAGATGCTCCATACAGATATTTGCCCCCATATAATGCTGCACATGGCCACATAAGATACTCCATACAGATATTTGCCCCCATATAACGCTGCACACGGCCACATAAGATGCCCCATACAGATATTTGCCCCATATAATGCTGCACATGGCCCCATAAGATGCTCCATACAGATATTTGTCACATATAATGCTGCACATGGCCACATAAGATGCTCCATACAGATATTTGCCCCATATAATGCTGCACATGGCCCCATAAGATGCTCCATACAGATATTTGTCACATATCATGCTGCACATGGCCACATAAGATGCTCCATACAGATATTTGTCCCATATAATGCTGCACATGGCCACATAAGATGCCCCATACAGATATTTGCCCCATATCATGCTGCACATGGCCACATAAGATGCCACATACAGATATTTGCTCCCATATAATGCTGCACATGGCCACATAAGATGCCCCATACAGATATTTGCCCCCATATAATGCTGCACATGGCCACATAAGATGCCCCATACAGATATTTGCCCCATATAATGCTGCACATGGCCCCATAAGATGCCCCATACAGATATTTGCCCCTATATAATGCTGCACATGGCCACATAAGATGCTCCATACAGATATTTGCCCCCATATAATGCTGCACATGGCCATATAAGATGCTCCATAGAGATATTTGCCCCCATATAATGCTGCACATGGCCCCATAAGATGCTCCATACAGATATTTGCCCTCATATAATGCTGTACATGGCCACATAAGATGCTCCATACAGATTACTGCCCCAATATAATGCTGCACATGGCCACATAAGATGCCCCATACAGATATTTGCCCCCATATAATGCTGCACATGGCCACATAAGATGCCCCATACAGATAGTTGCCCCATATAATGCTGCACATGGCCACATAAGATGCTCCATACTGATATCTGCCCCATATAATGCTGCACATGGCCCCATAAGATGCCCCACACAGATATTTGGCCCATATCATGCTGCACATGGCCACATAAGATGCCCAATACAGATATTTGCCCCCATATAATGCTGCACATGGCCACATAAGATGCCCCATACAGATATTTGCCCCCATATAATGCTGCACATGGCCACATAAGATGCCCCATAGAGATATTTGCCCCATATAATGCTGCACATGGCCACATAAGATGCTCCATACAGATATCTGCCCCATATAATGCTGCACATGGCCCCATAAGATGCCCCACACAGATATTTGCCCCCATATCATGCTGCACATGGCCACATAAGATGCCCCATACAGATATTTGCCCCCATATAATGCTGCACATGGCCACATAAGATGCCCCATACAGATATTTGCCCCCATATAATGCTGCACATGGCCACATAAGATGCCCCATACAGATATTTGCCCCATATAATGCTGCACATGGCCACATAAGATGCTCCATACAGATATTTGCCCCATATAATGCTGCACATGGCCACATAAGATGCTCCATACAGATATTTGCCCCCATATAATGCTGCACATGGCCACATAAGATGCCCCATACAGATATTTTCCTCATATAATGCTGCACATGGCCACATAAGATGCCCCATACAGATATTTGCCCCCATATCATGCTGCACATGGCCACATAAGATGCTCCATACAGATATTTGCCCCCATATAATGCTGCACATGGCCACATAAGATGCCCCATACAGATATTTTCCTCATATAATGCTGCACATGACCACATAGGATGCCCCATACAGATATTTGCCCCCATATCATGCTGCACATGGCCACATAAGATGCTCCATACAGATATTTGCCCCCATATAATGCTGCACATGGCCACATAAGATGCCCCATACAGATATCTGCCCCTTATAATGCTGCACATGGCCACATAAGATGCCCCATACAGATATTTACCCCAAATAATGCTGTACATGGCCACATAAGATGCCCCATACAGATATTTGCCCCTATATAATGCTGCACATGGCCACATAAGATGCTCCATGCAGATATTTGCCCCATATAATGCTGCACATGGCCACATAAGATGCCCCATACAGATATCTGCCCCATATAATGCTGCACATGGCCCCATAAGATGCCCCATACAGATATTTGCCCCCATATAATGCTGCACATGGCCCCATACAGATATTTGCCCCCATATAATGCTGCACATGGCCCCATGAGATGCTCCATACAGATATTTGCCCCTATTTAATGCTGCACATGGCCACATAAGATGCTCCATACAGATATTTGCCCCTATATAATGCTGCACATGGCCCCATTAGATGCCCCATACAGATATTTGCCCCATATAATGCTGCACATGGCCCCATAAGATGCCCCATACAGATATTTGCCCCCATATAATGCTGCACATGGCCCCATATAGATATTTGCCCCTATTTAATGCTGCACATGGCCACATAAGATGCTCCATACAGATATTTGCCCCCATATAATGCTGCACATGGCCACATAAGATGCTCCATACAGATATTTGCCCCCATATAATGCTGCACATGGCCACATAAGATACTCCATACAGATATTTGCCCCCATATAACGCTGCACACGGCCACATAAGATGCCCCATACAGATATTTGCCCCATATAATGCTGCACATGGCCCCATAAGATGCTCCATACAGATATTTGTCACATATAATGCTGCACATGGCCACATAAGATGCTCCATACAGATATTTGCCCCATATAATGCTGCACATGGCCACATAAGATGCTCCATACAGATATTTGTCCCATATAATGCTGCACATGGCCACATAAGATGCCCCATACAGATATTTGCCCCATATCATGCTGCACATGGCCACATAAGATGCCACATACAGATATTTGCTCCCATATAATGCTGCACATGGCCACATAAGATGCCCCATACAGATATTTGCCCCCATATCATGCTGCACATGGCCACATAAGATGCTCCATACAGATATTTGCCCCCATATCATGCTGCACATGGCCACATAAGATGCTCCATACAGATATTTTCCCCATATAATGCTGCACATGGCCACATAAGATGCCCCATACAGATATTTGCCCCATATAATGCTGCACATGGCCACATAAGATGACCCATACAGATATTTGCCCCATATCATGCTGCACATGGCCACATAAGATGCTCCATACAGAAATTTGCCCCCATATCATGATGCACATGGCCACATAAGATGCTCCATACAGATATTTGCCCCATATAATGCTGCACATGGCCACATAAGATGCCCCATACAGATATTTGCCCCATATAATGCTGCACATGGCCACATAAAATGCCCCATACAGATATTTGCCCCCATATCATGCTGCACATGGCCACATAAGATGCTCCATACAGATATTTGCCCCATATAATGCTGCACATGGCCACATTAGATGCCCTATACAGATATTTGCCCCCATATCATGCTGCACATGGCCACGTAAGATGCTCCACACAGATATTTGCCCCATATCATGCTGTACATGGCCACATAAGATGCCCCATACAGATATTTGCCCCATATAATGCTGCATATGGCCACATAAGATGCCCTATACAGATATTTGCCCCATATCATGCTGCACATGGCCACATAAGATGCCCCATACAGATATTTGCCCCATATAATGCTGCACATGGCCACATAAGATGCCCCATACAGATATTTGCCCCTATATAATGCTGAACATGGCCACATAACATGCCCCATACAGACATTTGCCCCTATATGATGCTGCACATGGCCACATAACATGCCCCATACAGATATTTGCCCCCATATCATGCTGCACATGGCCACATAAGATGCTCCATACAGATATTTGCCCCATATAATGCTGCACATGGCCCCATAAGATGCCCCATACAGATATTTTCCCCACATAATGCTGCACATGGCCCCATAAGATGCCCCATACAGATATTTGCCCCATATCATGCTGCTCATGGCCACATAAGATGCCCTATACAGATATTTGCCCCTATATAATGCTGCACATGGCCACATAACATGCCCCATACAGATATTTGCCCCTATATGATGCTGCACATGGCCACATAAAATGCCCCATACAGATATTTGCCCCCATATCATGCTGCACATGGCCACATAAGATGCCCCATACAGATATTTGTCCCATATCATGCTGCACATGGCCACATAAGATGCCCCATACAGATATTTGCCCCATATCATGCTGCACATGGCCACATAAGATGCCCCATACAGATATTTGCCCCTATATAATGCTGCACATGGCCACATAACATGCCCCATACAGATATTTGCCCCTATATTATGCTGCACATGGCCACATAAAATGCCCCATACAGATATTTGCCCCCATATCATGCTGCACATGGCCACATAAGATGCTCCATACAGATATTTGCCCCATATAATGCTGCACATGGCCCCATAAGATGCCCCATACAGATATTTGCCCCATATAATGCTGCACATGGCCCCATAAGATGCCCCATACATATATTTGCCCCATAAAATGCTGCACATGGCCACATAAGATGCTCCGTACAGATATTTGCCCCCATATCATGCTGCACATGGCAACATAAGATGCTCTATACAGATATTTGCCCCATATAATGCTGCACATGGCCACATAAGATGCTCCATACAGATATTTGCCCCCATATAATGCTGCACATGGCCACATAAGATGCCCCATACAGATATTTGCCCCATATAATGCTGCACATGGCCCCATAAGATGCCCCATACAGATATTTGCCCCCATATAATGCTGCACATGGCCCCATACAGATATTTGCCCCCATATAATGCTGCACATGGCCCCATGAGATGCTCCATACAGATATTTGCCCCTATTTAATGCTGCACATGGCCACATAAGATGCTCCATACAGATATTTGCCCCTATATAATGCTGCACATGGCCCCATTAGATGCCCCATACAGATATTTGCCCCATATAATGCTGCACATGGCCCCATAAGATGCCCCATACAGATATTTGCCCCCATATAATGCTGCACATGGCCCCATATAGATATTTGCCCCTATTTAATGCTGCACATGGCCACATAAGATGCTCCATACAGATATTTGCCCCCATATAATGCTGCACATGGCCACATAAGATGCCCCATACAGATATTTGCCCCATATAATGCTGCACATGGCCCCATAAGATGCCCCATACAGATTTTTTCCCCCACATAATGCTGCACATGGCCCCATACAGATATTTGCCCCCATATAATGCTGCACATGGCCACATAAGATGCTCCATACAGATATTTGCCCCCATATAATGCTGCACATGGCCACATAAGATACTCCATACAGATATTTGCCCCCATATAACGCTGCACACGGCCACATAAGATGCCCCATACAGATATTTGCCCCATATAATGCTGCACATGGCCCCATAAGATGCTCCATACAGATATTTGTCACATATAATGCTGCACATGGCCACATAAGATGCTCCATACAGATATTTGCCCCATATAATGCTGCACATGGCCCCATAAGATGCTCCATACAGATATTTGTCACATATCATGCTGCACATGGCCACATAAGATGCTCCATACAGATATTTGTCCCATATAATGCTGCACATGGCCACATAAGATGCCCCATACAGATATTTGCCCCATATCATGCTGCACATGGCCACATAAGATGCCACATACAGATATTTGCTCCCATATAATGCTGCACATGGCCACATAAGATGCCCCATACAGATATTTGCCCCCATATAATGCTGCACATGGCCACATAAGATGCCCCATACAGATATTTGCCCCATATAATGCTGCACATGGCCCCATAAGATGCCCCATACAGATATTTGCCCCTATATAATGCTGCACATGGCCACATAAGATGCTCCATACAGATATTTGCCCCCATATAATGCTGCACATGGCCATATAAGATGCTCCATAGAGATATTTGCCCCCATATAATGCTGCACATGGCCCCATAAGATGCTCCATACAGATATTTGCCCTCATATAATGCTGTACATGGCCACATAAGATGCTCCATACAGATTACTGCCCCAATATAATGCTGCACATGGCCACATAAGATGCCCCATACAGATATTTGCCCCCATATAATGCTGCACATGGCCACATAAGATGCCCCATACAGATAGTTGCCCCATATAATGCTGCACATGGCCACATAAGATGCTCCATACTGATATCTGCCCCATATAATGCTGCACATGGCCCCATAAGATGCCCCACACAGATATTTGGCCCATATCATGCTGCACATGGCCACATAAGATGCCCAATACAGATATTTGCCCCCATATAATGCTGCACATGGCCACATAAGATGCCCCATACAGATATTTGCCCCCATATAATGCTGCACATGGCCACATAAGATGCCCCATAGAGATATTTGCCCCATATAATGCTGCACATGGCCACATAAGATGCTCCATACAGATATCTGCCCCATATAATGCTGCACATGGCCCCATAAGATGCCCCACACAGATATTTGCCCCCATATCATGCTGCACATGGCCACATAAGATGCCCCATACAGATATTTGCCCCCATATAATGCTGCACATGGCCACATAAGATGCCCCATACAGATATTTGCCCCCATATAATGCTGCACATGGCCACATAAGATGCCCCATACAGATATTTGCCCCATATAATGCTGCACATGGCCACATAAGATGCTCCATACAGATATTTGCCCCATATAATGCTGCACATGGCCACATAAGATGCTCCATACAGATATTTGCCCCCATATAATGCTGCACATGGCCACATAAGATGCCCCATACAGATATTTTCCTCATATAATGCTGCACATGGCCACATAAGATGCCCCATACAGATATTTGCCCCCATATCATGCTGCACATGGCCACATAAGATGCTCCATACAGATATTTGCCCCCATATAATGCTGCACATGGCCACATAAGATGCCCCATACAGATATTTTCCTCATATAATGCTGCACATGACCACATAGGATGCCCCATACAGATATTTGCCCCCATATCATGCTGCACATGGCCACATAAGATGCTCCATACAGATATTTGCCCCCATATAATGCTGCACATGGCCACATAAGATGCCCCATACAGATATCTGCCCCTTATAATGCTGCACATGGCCACATAAGATGCCCCATACAGATATTTACCCCAAATAATGCTGTACATGGCCACATAAGATGCCCCATACAGATATTTGCCCCTATATAATGCTGCACATGGCCACATAAGATGCTCCATGCAGATATTTGCCCCATATAATGCTGCACATGGCCACATAAGATGCCCCATACAGATATCTGCCCCATATAATGCTGCACATGGCCCCATAAGATGCCCCATACAGATATTTGCCCCCATATAATGCTGCACATGGCCCCATACAGATATTTGCCCCCATATAATGCTGCACATGGCCCCATGAGATGCTCCATACAGATATTTGCCCCTATTTAATGCTGCACATGGCCACATAAGATGCTCCATACAGATATTTGCCCCTATATAATGCTGCACATGGCCCCATTAGATGCCCCATACAGATATTTGCCCCATATAATGCTGCACATGGCCCCATAAGATGCCCCATACAGATATTTGCCCCCATATAATGCTGCACATGGCCCCATACAGATATTTGCCCCCATATAATGCTGCACATGGCCACATAAGATGCTCCATACAGATATTTGCCCCCATATAATGCTGCACATGGCCAAATAAGATGCTCCATACAGATATTTGCCCCCATATAACGCTGCACACGGCCACATAAGATGCCCCATACAGATATTTGCCCCATATAATGCTGCACATGGCGCCATAAGATGCTCCATACAGATATTTGTCGCATATAATGCTGCACATGGCCACATAAGATGCTCCATACAGATATTTGCCACATATAATGCTGCACATGTCCCCATAAGATGCTCCATACAGATATTTGTCACATATAATGCTGCACATGGCCACATAAGATGCTCCATACAGATATTTGTCCCATATAATGCTGCACATGGCCACATAAGATGCCCCATACAGATATTTGCCCCATATCATGCTGCACATGGCCACATAAGATGCCACATACAGATATTTGCTCCCATATAATGCTGCACATGGCCACATAAGATGCCCCATACAGATATTTGCCCCCATATAATGCTGCACATGGCCACATAAGATGCCCCATACAGATATTTGCCCCATATAATGCTGCACATGGCCCCATAAGATGCTCCATACAGATATTTGCCCCTATATAATGCTGCACATGGCCACATAAGATGCACCATACAGATATTTGCCCCCATATAATGCTGCACATGGCCATATAAAATGCTCCATAGAGATATTTGCCCCCATATAATGCTGCACATGGCCCCATAAGATGCTCCATACAGATATTTGCCCCCATATAATGCTGTACATGGCCACATAAGATGCTCCATACAGATTACTGCCCCGATATAATGGTGCACATGGCCACATAAGATGCCCCATACAGATATTTGCCCCCATATAATGCTGCACATGGCCACATAATATGCCCCATACAGATATTTGCCCCATATAATGCTGCACATGGCCACATAAGATGCTCCATACTGATATCTGCCCCATATCATGCTGCACATGGCCCCATAAGATGCCCCACACAGATATTTGCCCCCATATCATGCTGCACATGGCCACATAAGATGCCCCATACAGATATTTGCACCCATATAATGCTGCACATGGCCACATAAGATGCCCCATACAGATATTTGCCCCCATATAATGCTGCACATGGCCACATAAGATGCCCCATACAGATATTTGCCCCATATAATGCTGCACATGGCCACATAAGATGCTCCATACAGATATCTGCCCCATATAATGCTGCACATGGCCCCATAAGATGCCCCACACAGATATTTGCCCCCATATCATGCTGCACATGGCCACATAAGATGCTCCATACAGATATTTGCCCCTATATAATGCTGCACATGGCCACATAAGATTCCCCATACAGATATTTGCCCCCATATAATGCTGCACATGGCCACATAAGATGCCCCATAGAGATATTTGCCCCATATAATGCTGCACATGGCCACATAAGATGCTCCATACAGATATCTGCCCCATATAATGCTGCACATGGCCCCATAAGATGCCCCACACAGATATTTGCCCCCATATCATGCTGCACATGGCCACATAAGATGCCCCATACAGATATTTGCCCCATATAATGCTGCACATGGCCACATAAGATGCCCCATACAGATATTTGCCCCCATATAATGCTGCACATGGCCACATAAGATGCCCCATACAGATATTTGCCCCATATAATGCTGCACATGGCCACATAAGAGGCTCCATACAGATATCTGCCCCATATAATGCTGCACATGGCCACATAAGATGCCCCACACAGATATTTGCCCCCATATCATGCTGCACATGGCCACATAAGATGCTCCATACAGATATTTGCCCCTATATAATGCTGCACATGGCCACATAAGATTCCCCATACAGATATTTGCCCCCATATCATGCTGCACATGGCCACATAAGATGCTCCATACAGATATTTGCCCCCATATAATGCTGCACATGGCCACATAAGATGCCCCATACAGATATTTTCCTCATATAATGCTGCACATGGCCACATAAGATGCCCCATACAGATATTTGCCCCCATATCATGCTGCACATGGCCACATAAGATGCTCCATACAGATATTTGCCCCCATATAATGCTGCACATGGCCACATAAGATGCTCCATGCAGATATTTGCCCCCATATAATGCTGCACATGGCCACATAAGATGCCCCATACAGATATTTGCCCCCATATAATGCTGCACATGGCCACATAAGATGCTCCATACAGATATTTGCCCCCATATAATGCTGCACATGGCCACATAAGATGCTCCATACAGATATTTGCCCCCATATAATGCTGCACATGGCCACATAAGATGCCCCATACAGATATTTGCCCCCATATAACGCTGCACATGGCCACATAAGATGCCCCATACAGATATTTGCCCCATATAATGCTGCACATGGCCCCATAAGATGCTCCATACAGATATTTGCCCCATATAATGCTGCACATGGCCACATAAGATGCCCCATACAGATATCTGCCCCATATAATGCTGCACATGGCCACATAAGATGCTCCATACAGATAACTGCCCCATATAATGCTGCAAATGGCCACATAAGATGCCCCATACAGATATTTGTCCCATATAATACTGTACATGGCCACATAAGATGCCCCATACAGATACCTGCCCCATATAATGCTGCACATGGCCACATAAGATGCTCCATACAGATATTTGCCCCCATATCATGCTGCACATGGCCACATAAGATGCCCCATACAGATAACTGCCCCATATAATGCTACACATGGCCCCATAAGATGCCACATACAGATATTTGTCCCATATAATGCTGCACAAGGTCACATAAGATGCTCCATACAGATATTTGCCCCAAATAATGCTGTACATGGCCACATAAGATGCCCCATACAGATATTTGCCCCATATAATGCTGCACATGGTCACATAAGATGCTCCATACAGATATTTGCCCCAAATAATGCTGTACATGGCCACATAAGATGCCCCATACAGATATTTGCCCCATATAATGCTGTACATGGCCACATAAGATGCCCCATACAAATATCTGCCCCATATAATGCTGCACATGGTCACATAAGATGCTCCATACAGATATTTGCCCCAAATAATGCTGTACATGGCCACATAAGATGCCCCATACAGATATTTGCCCCAAATAATGCTGCACATGGTCACATAAGATGCTCCATACAGATATTTGCCCCAAATAATGCTGCACATGGTCACATAAGATGCTCCATACAGATATTTGCCCCAAATAATGCTGTACATGGCCACATAAGATGCCCCATACAGATATTTGCCCCAAATAATGCTGTACATGGCCATATAAGATGCCCCATACAGATATTTGCCCCATATAATGCTGCACATGGCCACATAAGATGCCCCATACAGATATTTGCCCCATGTAATGCTGCACATGGCCACATAAGATGCCCCATACAGATATCTGCCCCTTATAATGCTGCACATGGCCACATAAGATGCCCCATACAGATATTTACCCCAAATAGTGCTGTACATGGCCACATAAGATGCCCCATACAGATATTTGCCCCTATATAATGCTGCACATGGCCACATAAGATGCTCCATGCAGATATTTGCCCCATATAATGCTGCACATGGCCACATAAGATGCCCCATACAGATATCTGCCCCATATAATGCTGCACATGGTCACATAAGATGCTCCATACAGATATTTGCCCCAAATAATGCTGTACATGGCCACTTAAGATGCCCCATACAGATATTTGCCCCAAATAATGCTGCACATGGTCACATAAGATGCTCCATACAGATATTTGCCCCAAATAATGCTGTACATGGCCACATAAGATGCCCCATACAGATATTTGCCCCAAATAATGCTGTACATGGCCATATAAGATGCCCCATACAGATATTTGCCCCATATAATGCTGCACATGGCCACATAAGATGCCCCATACAGATATTTGCCCCATATAATGCTGCACATGGCCACATAAGATGCCCCATACAGATATCTGCCCCTTATAATGCTGCACATGGCCACATAAGATGCCCCATACAGATATTTACCCCAAATAATGCTGTAAATGGCCACATAAGATGCCCCATACAGATATTTGCCCCTATATAATGCTGCACATGGCCACATAAGATGCTCCATGCAGATATTTGCCCCATATAATGCTGCACATGGCCACATAAATTGCCCCATACAGATATCTGCCCCCATACAATGCTGCACATGGCCACATAAGATGCTCCATACAGATATTTGCCCCCATATAATGCTGCACATGGCCACATAAGATGCTCCATACAGATCTCTGCCCCATATAATGCTGCACATGGCCACATAAATTGCCCCATACAGATATTTGCCCCATATAATGCTGCACATGGCCACATAAGATGCTCCATACAGATATTTGCCCCCATATAATGCTGCACATGGCCACATAAGATGCTCCATACAGATATTTTCACCCATATAATGCTGCATATGGCCACATAAATTGCCCCATACAGATATTTGCCTCATATAATGCTGCAAATGGCCACATAAGATGCTCCATACAGATATTTGCCCCTATATAATGCTGCACATGGCCCCATAAGATGCCCCATACAGATATCTGCCCCATATAATGCTGCACATGGCCACATAAATTGCCCCATACAGATATTTGCCTCATATAATGCTGCACATGGCCACATAAGATGCTCCATACAGATATTTGCCCCTATATAATGCTGCACATGGCCCCATAAGATGCCCCATACAGATATTTGCCCCATATAATGCTGCACATGGCCCCATAAGATGCCCCATACAGATATTTGCCCCCATATAATGCTGCACATGGTCCCATAGGATGCCCCATACAGATAACTGCCCCATATAATGCTGCACATGGCCACATAAGATGCTCCATACAGATAACTGCCCCCATATAATGCTGCACATGGCCACATAAGATGCCCCATACAGATATTTGCCCCTATATAATGCTGCACATGGCCACATGACATGCCCCATACAGATATTTGCCCATATATGATGCTGCACATGGCCACATAAAATGCCCCTTACAGATATTTGCCCCCATATCATGCTGCACATGGCCACATAAGATGCTCCATACAGATATTTGCCCCATATAATGCTGCACATGGCCCCATAACATGCCCCATACAGATATTTGCCCCATATAATGCTGCACATGGCCCCATAAGATGCCACATACAGATATTTGCCCCATATCATGCTGCACATGGCCACATAAGATGCCCCATACAGATATTTGCCCCATATCATGCTGCACATGGCCACATAAGATGCCCTATACAGATATTTGCCCCTATATAATGCTGCACATGGCCACATAACATGCCCCATACAGATATTTGCCCCTATATGATGCTGCACATGGCCACATAAAATGCCCCATACAGATATTTGCCCCCATATCATGCTGCACATGGCCACATAAGATGCCCCATACAGATATTTGCCCCATATCATGCTGCACATGGCCACATAAGATGTCCCATACAGATATTTGCCCCATATCATGCTGCACATGGCCACATAAGATGCCCCATACAGATATTTGCCCCTATATAATGCTGCACATGGCCACATAACATGCCCCATACAGATATTTGCCCCCATATCATGCTGCACATGGCCACATAAGATGCTCCATAAAGATATTTGCCCCATATAATGCTGCACATGGCCACATAAGATGCCCCATACAGATATTTGCCCCATATAATGCTGCACATGGCCCCATAAGATGCCCCATACAGATATTTGCCCCCATATAATGCTGCACATGGTCCCATAAGATGCCCCATACAGATAACTGCCCCATATAATGCTGCACATGGCCACATAAGAAGCTCCATACAGATAACTTCCCCCATATAATGCTGCACATGGCCCCATAAGATGCCCCATACAGATATTTGCCCCCATATAATGCTGGACATGGCCACATAAGATGCCCCATACAGATATTTGCCCCCATATCATGCTGCACATGGCCACATAAGATGCTCCATACAGATATTTGCCCCCATATCATGCTGCACATGGCCACATAAGATGCTCCATACAGATATTTGCCCCCATATCATGCT
This sequence comes from Ranitomeya imitator, assembly GCF_032444005.1. Taxonomy (NCBI): domain Eukaryota; kingdom Metazoa; phylum Chordata; class Amphibia; order Anura; family Dendrobatidae; genus Ranitomeya; species Ranitomeya imitator. Next base: position 238,904,296 of record NC_091283.1, read on the forward strand.
GCACATGGCCACATAAGATGCTCCATACAGATATTTGCCCCATATAATGCTGCACATGGCCACATAAGATGCCCCATACAGATATTTGCCCCATATAATGCTGCACATGGCCACATAAGATGCTCCATACAGAAATTTGCCCCCATATCATGATGCACATGGCCACATAAGATGCTCCATACAGATATTTGCCCCATATAATGCTGTACATGGCCACATAAGATGCCCCATACAGATATTTGCCCCATATAATGCTGCACATGGCCACAAAAGATGCCCCATACAGATATTTGCCCCCATATCATGCTGCACAGGGCCACATAAGATGCTCCATACAGATATTTGCCCCATATAATGCTGCACATGGCCACATTAGATGCCCCATACAGATATTTGCCCCCATATCATGCTGCACATGGCCCCATACAGATATTTGCCCCCATATAATGCTGCACATGGCCACGTAAGATGCTCCACACAGATATTTGCCCCATATAATGCTGTACATGGCCACATAAGATGCCCCATACAGATATTTGCCCCATATAATGCTGCATATGGCCACATAAGATGCCCTATACAGATATTTGCCCCATATCATGCTGCACATGGCCACATAAGATGCCCCATACAGATATTTGCCCCATATAATGCTGCACATGGCCACATAAGATGCCCCATACAGATATTTGCCCCTATATAATGCTGCACATGGCCACATGACATGCCCCATACAGATATTTGCCCCTATATGATGCTGCACATGGCCACATAAAATGCCCCATACAGATATTTGCCCCCATATCATGCTGCACATGGCCACATAAGATGCTCCATACAGATATTTGCCCCATATAATGCTGCACATGGCCCCATAAGATGCCCCATACAGATATTTGCCCCATATAATGCTGCACATGGCCCCATAAGATGCCCCATACAGATATTTGCCCCATATCATGCTGCACATGGCCACATAAGATGCCCCATACAGATATTTGCCCCATATCATGCTGCACATGGCCACATAAGATGCCTTATACAGATATTTGCCCCTATATAATGCTGCACATGGCCACATAACATGCCCCATACAGATATTTGCCCCTATATGATGCTGCACATGGCCACATAAAATGCCCCATACAGATATTTGCCCCCATATCATGCTGCACATGGCCACATAAGATGCCCCATACAGATATTTGCCCCATATCATGCTGCACATGGCCGCATAAGATGCCCCATACAGATATTTGCCCCATATCATGCTGCACATGGCCACATAAGATGCCCCATACAGATATTTGCCCCTATATAATGCTGCACATGGCCACATAACATGCCCCATACAGATATTTGCCCCTATATGATGCTGCACATGGCCACATAAAATGCCCCATACAGATATTTACCCCCATATCATGCTGCACATGGCCACAAAGGATGCTCCATACAGATATTTGCCCCATATAATGCTGCACATGGCCACATAAGATGCCCCATACAGATATTTGCCCCATATAATGCTGCACATGGCCCCATAAGATGCCCCATACAGATATTTGCCCCATATAATGCTGCACATGGCCACATAAGATGCTCCATACAGATATTTGCCCCCATATCATGCTGCACATGGCCCCATAATATGCTCCATACAGATATTTGCCTCATATAATGCCGCACATGGCCACATAAGATGCCCCATACAGATATTTGCCCCCATATAATGCTGCACATGGCCACATAAGATGCCCCATACAGATATTTTCCCCCATATCATGATGCACATGGCCACACAAGATGCTCCATACAGATATTTGCCCCCATATAATGCTGCACATGGCCACATAAGATGCCCCATACAGATATTTGCCCCCATATCATGATGCACATGGCCACATAAGATGCTCCATACAGATATTTGCCCCCATATCATGCTGCACATGGCCACATAAGATGTTCCACACAGATATTTGCCTCATATAATGCTATACATGGCCACATAAGATGCCCCATACAGATATTTGCCCCATATAATGCTGCACATGGCCACATAAGATGCCCCATACAGATATTTGCCCCATATCATGCTGCACATGGCCACATAAGATGCCCCATACAGATACTTGCCCCTATATAATGCTGCACATGGCCACATAGGATGCCCCATACAGATATTTGACCCATATAATGCTGCACATGGCCACATAAGATGCCCCATACAGATATTTGCCCCATATCATGCTGCACATGGCCACATAAGATGCCCCATACAGATATTTGCCCCTATATAATGCTGCATATGGCCACAAGATGCCCCATACAGATATTTGCCCCATATAATGCTGCACATGGCCACATAAGATGCCCCATACAGATATTTGCCCCCATATAATGCTGCACATGGCCCCATAAGATGCCCCATACAGATATTTGCCCCCACATCATGCTGCACATGGCCCCATAAGATGCCCCATACAGAAAATTGCCCCCATATAATGCTGCACATGGCCCCATAAGATGCCCCATACAGATATTTGCCCCCATATAATGCTGCACATGGTCCCATAAGATGCTCCATACAGATATTTGCCCCCATATCATGCTGCACATTGCCACATAAGGTGTCCCATACAGATATTTGCCCCCATATAATGCTGCACATGGCCAGATAAGATGCCCCATACAGATATTTGCCCCATATAATGCTGCGCATGGCCACATAAGATGCCCCATACAGATAATTGCCCCTATATAATGCTGCACATGGCCACAACACATGCCCCATACAGATATTTGCCCCTATATAATGCTGCACATGGCCACATAAAATGCCCCATACAGATATTTGCCCCATATAATGCTGCACATGGCCCCATAAGATGCCCCATACAGATATTTGCCCCATATAATGCTGCACATGGCCCCATAAGATGCCCCATACAGATATTTGCCCCCATATAATGCTGCACATGGCCACATAAGATGCCCCATACCGATATTTTTCCCCATATCATGATGCACATGGCCACATAAGATGCTCCATACAGATATTTGCCCCCATATCATGCTGCGCATGGCCACGTAAGATGCCCCATACAGATATTTGCCCCCATACCATGCTGCACATGGCCCCATACAGATATTTGCCCCCATATAATGCTGGACATGGCCACATAAGATGCGCCATACAGATATTTGCCCCCATATCATGCTGCACATGGCCACATAAGATGCCCCATACAGATATTTTCCCCCATATCATGATGCACATGGCCCCATAAGATGCCCCATACAGATATTTGCCCCCATATAATGCTGCACATGGTCCCATAAGATGCCCCATACAGATAACTGCCCCATATAATGCTGCACATGGCCACATAAGATGCTCCATACAGATAACTGCCCCCATATAATGCTGCACATGGCCCCATAAGATGCCCCATACAGATATTTGCCCCCATATAATGCTGGACATGGCCACATAAGATGCCCCATACAGATATTTGCCCCCATATCATGCTGCACATGGCCACATAAGATGCTCCATACAGATATTTGCCCCCATATCATGCTGCACATGGCCACATAAGATGCTCCATACAGATATTTGCCCCCATATCATGCTGCACATGGCCACATAAGATGCTCCATACAGATATTTGCCCCATATAATGCTGCACATGGCCACATAAGATGCCCCATACAGATATTTGCCCCCATATAATGCTGCACATGGCCACATACAGATATTTGCCCCCATATAATGCTGCACATGGCCACATAAGATGCTCCATACAGATATTTGCCCCCATATCATGCTGCACATGGCTACATAAGATGCTCCATACAGATATTTGCCCCCATATCATGCTGCATATGGCCACATAAGATGCTCCATACAGATATTTTCCCCATATAATGCTGCACATGGCCACATAAGATGCCCCATACAGATATTTGCCCCATATAATGCTGCACATGGCCACATAAGATGCCCCATACAGATATTTGCCCCATATCATGCTGCACATGGCTACATAAGATGCTCCATACAGATATTTGCCCCCATATCATGCTGCATATGGCCACATAAGATGCTCCATACAGATATTTTCCCCATATAATGCTGCACATGGCCACATAAGATGCCCCATACAGATATTTGCCCCATATAATGCTGCATATGGCCACATAAGATGCCCCATACAGATATTTGCCCCATATCATGCTGCACATGGCCACATAAGATGCTCCATACAGAAATTTGCCCCCATATCATGATGCACATGGCCACATAAGATGCTCCATACAGATATTTGCCCCATATAATGCTGCACATGGCCACATAAGATGCCCCATACAGATATTTGCCCCATATAATGCTGCACATGGCCACATAAAATGCCCCATACAGATATTTGCCCCCATATCATGCTGCACATGGCCACATAAGATGCTCCATACAGATATTTGCCCCATATAATGCTGCACATGGCCACATTAGATGCCCCATACAGATATTTGCCCCCATATCATGCTGCACATGGCCTCATACAGATATTTTCCCCCATATAATGCTGCACATGGCCACGTAAGATGCTCCACACAGATATTTGCCCCATATAATGCTGTAGATGGCCACATAAGATGCCCCATACCGATATTTGCCCCATATAATGCTGCATATGGCCACATAAGATGCCCTATACAGATATTTGCCCCATATCATGCTGCACATGGCCACATAAGATGCCCCATACAGATATTTGTCCCATATAATGCTGCACATGGCCACATAAGATGCCCCATACAGATATTTGCCCCTACATAATGCTGCACATGGCCACATAACATGCCCCATACAGATATTTGCCCCTATATGATGCTGCACATGGCCACATAAAATGCCCTAAACAGATATTTGCCCCCATATCATGATGCACATGGCCACATAAGATGCTCCATACAGATATTTGCCCCATATAATGCTGCACATGGCCCCATAAGATGCCCCATACAGATATTTGCCCCATATAATGCTGCACATGGCCCCATAAGATGCCCCATACATATATTTGCCCCATATCATGCTGCTCATGGCCACATAAGATGCCCCATACAGATATTTGCCCCATATCATGCTGCACATGGCCACATAAGATGCCCTATACAGATATTTGCCCCTATATAATGCTGCACATGGCCACATAACATGCCCCATACAGATATTTGCCCCTATATGATGCTGCACATGGCCACATAAAATGCCCCATACAGATATTTGCCCCCATATCATGCTGCACATGGCCACATAAGATGCCCCATACAGATATTTTCCCCATATCATGCTTCACATGGCCACATAAGATGCCCCATACAGATATTTGCCCCATATCATGCTGCACATGGCCACATAAGATGCCCCATACAGATATTTGCCCCTATATAATGCTGCACATGGCCACATAACATGCCCCATACAGATATTTGCCCCTATATGATACTGCACGTGGCCACATAAAATGCCCCATACAGATATTTGCCCCCATATCATGCTGCACATGGCCAGATAAGATGCTCCATACAGATATTTGCCCCATATAATGCTGCACATGGCCCCATAAGATGCCCCATACAGATATTTGCCCCATATAATGCTGCACATGGCCCCATAAGATGCCCCATACAGATATTTGCCCCATATAATGCTGCACATGACCACATAAGATGCTCCATACAGATATTTGCCCCCATATAATGCTGCACATGGCCACATAAGATGCCCCATACAGATATTTTCCCCCATATCATGATGCACATGGCCACACAAGATGCTCCATACAGATATTTGCCCCCATATAATGCTGCACATGGCCACATAAGATGCCCCATACAGATATTTGCCCCCATATCATGATGCACATGGCCACATAAGATGCTCCATACAGATATTTGCCCCCATATCATGCTGCACATGGCCACATAAGATGTTCCACACAGATATTTGCCTCATATAATGCTATACATGGCCACATAAGATGCCCCATACAGATATTTGCCCCATATAATGCTGCACATGGCCACATAAGATGCCCCATACAGATATTTGCCCCATATCATGCTGCACATGGCCACATAAGATGCCCCATACAGATACTTGCCCCTATATAATGCTGCACATGGCCACATAGGATGCCCCATACAGATATTTGACCCATATAATGCTGCAGATGGCCACATAAGATGCACCACACAGATATTTGCCCCTATATAATGCTGCACATGGCCACAAGATGCCCCATACAGATATTTGCCCCATATAATGCTGCACATGGCCACAAAAGATGCCCCATACAGATATTTGCCCCCATATAATGCTGCACATGGCCCCATAAGATGCCCCATACAGATATTTGCCCCCACATCATGCTGCACATGGCCCCATAAGATGCCCCATACAGATAATTGCCCCCATATAATGCTGCACATGGCCCCATAAGATGCCCCATACAGATATTTGCCCCCATATAATGCTGCACATGGTCCCATAAGATGCCCCATACAGATATTTGCCCCCATATAATGCTGCACATGGCCACATAAGATGCCCCATACAGATATTTGCCCCATATAATGCTGCGCATGGCCACATAAGATGCCCCATACAGATAATTGCCCCTATATAATGCTGCACATGGCCACAACACATGCCCCATACAGATATTTGCCCCTATATAATGCTGCACATGGCCACATAAAATGCCCCATATAGATATTTGCCCCATATAATGCTGCACATGGCCCCATAAGATGCCCCATACAGATATTTGCCCCATATAATGCTGCACATGGCCCCATAAGATGCCCCATACAGATATTTGCCCCCATATAATGCTGCACATGGCCACATAAGATGCCCCATACCGATATTTTTCCCCATATCATGATGCACATGGCCACATAAGATGCTCCATACAGATATTTGCCCCCGTATCTTGCTGCACATGGCCACGTAAGATGCCCCATACAGATATTTGCCCCCATACCATGCTGCACATGGCCCCATACAGATATTTGCCCCCATATAATGCTGGACATGGCCACATAAGATGCCCCATACAGATATTTGCCCCCATATCATGCTGCACATGGCCACATAAGATGCCCCATACAGATATTTTCCCCCATATCATGATGCACATGGCCACATAAGATGCTCCATACAGATATTTGCCCCTATATAATGCTGCACATGGCCACATAACATGCCCCATACAGATATTTGACCCATATCATGCTGCACATGGCCACATAAGATGCTCCATACAAATAATTGCCCCTATATAATGCTGCACATGGCCACATAACATGCCCCATACAGATATTTGCCCCTATATAATGCTGCACATGGCCACATAAAATGCCCCATACAGATATTTGCCCCCATATCATGCTGCACATGGCCACATAAGATGCCCCATACGGATTTTTGCCCCTACATAATGCTGCACATGGCCACATAAGATGCCCCATACAGATATTTAACCCCATATCATGCTGCACATGGCCTCATAAGATGTTCCATACAGATATTTGCCCCCATATAATGCTGCACATGGCCCCATAAGATGCCCCATACAGAGATTAAACCCCATATAATGCTGCACATGGCCACATAAGATGCCCCATACAGATATTTTCCCCCATATCATGATGCACATGGCCAAATAAGATGCTCCATACAGATATTTCCCCCATATCATGCTGCACATGGCCCCATACAGATATTTGCCCCATATAATGCTGCACATGGCCACATAAGATGCTCCACACAGATATTTGCCCCATATAATGCTGCACATGGCGACATAAGATGCCCCATACAGATATTTGACCCATATCATGCTGCACATGGCCACATAAGATGCCCCATACAGATAATTGCCCCTATATAATGCTGCACATGGCCACAAAACATGCCCCATACAGATATTTGCCCCTATATAATGCTGCACATGGCCACATAAACTGCCCCATACAGATATTTGCCCCCATATCATGCTGCACATGGCCACATAACATGCCCCGTACAGATATTTGCCCCTATATAATGCTGCACATGGCCACATAAAATGCCCCATACAGATATTTGCCCCCATATCATGCTGCACATGGCCACATAACATGCCCCATACAGATATTTGCCCCATATCATGCTGCACATGGCCACATAAGATGCCCCATACAGATAATTGCCCCTATATAATGCTGCACATGGCCACATAACATGCACCATACAGATATTTGCCCCTATATAATGCTGCACATGGCCACATAAGATGCCCCATACAGATATTTGACCCATATCATGCTGCACATGGCCACATAAGATGCCCCATACAGATAATTGCCCCTTTATAATGCTGCACATGGCCACATAACATGCCCCATACAGATATTTGCCCCTATATAATGCTGCACATGGCCACATAAAATGCCCCATACAGATATATGCCCCCATATCATGCTGCACATGGCCACATAAGATGCCCCATAGAGATATTTGCCCCCATATAATGCTGCACATGGCCCCATAAGATGCCCCATACAGATATTCGCCCCCATATCATGCTGCACATGGCCACATAAGATGCCCCATACTGATTTTTGCCCCTACATAATGCTGCACATGGCCACATAAGATGTTCCATACAGATATTTGCCCCCATATAATGCTGCACATGGCCCCATAAGATGCCCCATACAGATATTTGCCCCCATATAATGCTGCACATGGCCACATAAGATGCCCCATACAGATATTTTCCCCCATATCATGATGCACATGGCCACATAAGATGCTCCACACAGATATTTGCCCCCATATCATGCTGCACATGGCCCCATACAGACATTTGCCCCCATATAATGCTGCACATGGCCACATAAGATGCTCCACACAGATATTTGCCTCATATAATGCTGTACATGGCCACATAAGATGCCCCATACAGATATTTGCCCCATATAATGCTGCACATGGCCACATAAGATGCCCCATACAGATATTTGCCCCATAACATGCTGCACATGGCCACATAAGATGCCCCATACAGATAATTGCCCCTATATAATGCTGCACATGGCCACATAAAATGCCCCATACAGATATTTGCCCCCATATCATGCTGCACATGGCCACATAAGATGCCCCATACAGATATTTGCCCCCATATCATGCTGCACATGGCCCCATAAGATGCCCCATACAGATATTTGCCCCCATATAATGCTGAACATGGCCCCATAAGATGCCCCATACAGATATTTACCCCCATATAATGCTGCACATGGTCCCATAAGATTCTCCATACAGATATTTGCCCCCATATCATGCTGCACATGGCCCCATAAGATGCTCCATACAGATAACGGCCCTAATATAATGCTGCACATGGCCACATAAGATGCTCCATACAGATAACTGCCCTCTTATAATGCTGCACATGGCCACATAAGATGCTCCATACAGATAACTGCCCCCGTATAATGCTGCACATGGCCACATAAGATGCCCCATACAGATATTTGCCCCATATAATGCTGCACATTGTCACATAAGATGCTCCATACAGATAACGGCCCTAATATAATGCTGCACATGGCCACATAAGATGCTCCATACAGATAACTGCCCCCATATAATGCTGCACATGGCCACATAAGATGCTCCATACAGATATTTGCCCCCATATCATGCTGCACATGGCCCCATAAGATGCTCCATACAGATAACGGCCCTAATATAATGCTGCACATGGCCACATAAGATGCTCCATACAGATAACTGCCCTCATATAATGCTGCACATGGCCACATACGATGCTCCATACAGATAACTGCCCCCATATAATGCTGCACATGGCCACATAAGATGCCCCATACAGATATTTGCCCCATATAATGCTGCACATGGCCACATAAGATGCCCCATACAGATATTTGCCCCCTTATCATGCTGCATATGGCCACATACAGATATTTGCCCCCATATCATGCTGCACATGGCCACATAAGATGCCCCATACAGATATTTGCCACCATATAATGCTGCACATGGCCCCATAAGATGCCCCATACAGATATTTGCCCCCATATCATGCTGCACATGGCCCCATAAGATGCCCCATACAGATATTTGCCCCCATATAATGCTGAACATGGCCCCATAAGATGCCCCATACAGATATTTGCCCCCATATAATGCTGCACATGGTCCCATAAGATTCTCCATACAGATATTTGCCCCCATATCATGCTGCACATGGCCCCATAAGATGCTCCATACAGATAACGGCCCTAATATAATGCTGCACATGGCCACATAAGATGCTCCATACAGATATCTGCCCTCATATAATGCTGCACATGGCCACATAAGATGCTCCATACAGATAACTGCCCCCATATAATGCTGCACATGGCCACATAAGATGCTCCATACAGATAGCGGCCCTAATATAATGCTGCACATGGCCACATAAGATGCTCCATACAGATAACTGCCCCCATATAATGCTGCACATGGCCACATAAGATGCTCCATACAGATATTTGCCCCCATATCATGCTGCACATGGCCCCATAAGATGCTCCATACAGATAACGGCCCTAATATAATGCTGCACATGGCCACATAAGATGCTCCATACAGATAACTGCCCTCATATAATGCTGCACATGGCCACATAAGATGCTCCATACAGATAACTGCCCCCATATAATGCTGCACATGGCCACATAAGATGCCCCATACAGATATTTGCCCCATATAATGCTGCACATGGCCACATAAGATGCCCCATACAGATATTTGCCCCCTTATCATGCTGCACATGGCCACATACAGATATTTGCCCCCATATCATGCTGCACATGGCCACATAAGATGCTCCATACAGATATTTGCCCCATATCATGCTGCACATGGCCACATAAGATACTCCATACAAATATTTGCCCCCATATCATGCTGCATATGGCCACATAAGATGCTCCATACAGAAATTGGCCCCCATATAATGCTGCACATGGCCCCATAAGATGCCCCATACAGATATTTGCCCCATATAATGCTGCACATGGCCACATAAGATGCTCCATACAGATAGCGGCCCTAATATAATGCTGCACATGGCCACATAAGATGCTCCATACAGATATTTGCCCCCATATAATGCTGCACATGGCCACATAAGATGCTCCATACAGATAACGGCCCTAATATAATGCTGCACATGGCCACATAAGATGCTCCATACAGATAACTGCCCTCATATAATGCTGCACATGGCCACATAAGATGCTCCATACAGATACTTTCACCCATATAATGCTGCACATGGCCACATAAATTGCCCCATACAGATATTTGCCTCATATAATGCTGCACATGGCCACATAAGATGCTCCATACAGATATTTGCCCCTATATAATGCTGCACATGGCCCCATAAGATGCCCCATACAGATCTTTGCCCCATATAATGCTGCACATGGCCCCATAAGATGCCCCATACAGATATTTGCCCCCATATAATGCTGCACATGGTCCCATAAGATGCCCCATACAGATAACTGCCCCATATAATGCTGCACATGGCCACATAAGATGCTCCATACAGATAACTGCCCCCGTATAATGCTGCACATGGCCACATAAGATGCTCCATACAGATAACTGCCCCCGTATAATGCTGCACATGGCCACATAAGATGCTCCATACAGATATTTGGACAGATAGCTAAAAGATATATATATCTTTTAGCTATCATGCTAAAAGAACCTGAAGACTCATCTCTTCCGACAAGCCTACAGCCTGCAGTGATCCTCAACCTACTGAACAGCCGCACAGCCAGCTCTTCCCTCTCCTAGTGTATCCTCACCCACCCCCTGCAGACTGTGAGCCCTCGCAGGCAGGGTCCTCCCTCCTTATGTACTCGTGTGCCTTGTTATCTGCTCATGTTTAATGTATTTGTCTATATTTGCCCCGTATTCACATGTAAAGCGCCATGGAATAAATGGCGCTATAAAAATGTATAATAATAATAATAATATTTGCCCCCATATAATGCTGCACATGGCCACTTAAGATGCTCCATACAGATATTTGCCCCCATATAATGATGCACATGGCCACATAAGATGCCCCATACAGATAACTGCCCCTATATAATGCTGCACATGGCCACATAAGATGCTCCATACAGATATTTGCCACATATAATGCTGCACATGGCCACATAAGATGCCCCATACAGATATTTGCCCCCATATAATGCTACACATGGCCACATAAGATGCCCCATACAGATATTTGCCCCCACATAATGCTGCACATGGCCACATAAGATGCTCCACACAGTTAACTGCCCCCATATAATGCTGCACATGGCCACATAAGATGCTCCATACAGACATTTGCCCCATATAATGCTGCACATGGCCACATACAGATATTTGCCCCCATATCATGCTGCACATGGCCACATAAGATGCTCCATACAGATATTTGCCCCATATAAGGCTGCACATGGCCACATACAGATATTTGCCCCCATATCATGCTGCACATGGCCACATAAGATGCTCCATACAGATATTTGCCCCATATCATGCTGCACATGGCCACATAAGATGCTCCATACAGATATTTGCCCCCATATCATGCTGCACATGGCCACATAAGATGCTCCATACAGATATTTGCCCCATATAATGCTGCACATGGCCACATAAGATGCCCCATACAGATATTTGCCCCCATATAATGCTGCACATGGCCACATACAGATATTTGCCCCCATATAATGCTGCACATGGCCACATAAGATGCCCCATACAGATATTTTCCCCATATAATGCTGCACATGGCCACATAAGATGCCCCATACAGATATTGGCCCCATATAATGCTGCACATGGCCACATAAGATGCCCCATACAGATATTTGCCCCATATCATGCTGCACATGGCCATATAAGATGCTCCATACAGAAATTTGCCCCCATATCATGATGCACATGGCCACATAAGATGCTCCATACAGATATTTGCCCCATATAATGCTGCACATGGCCACATAAGATGCCCCATACAGATATTTGCCCCATATAATGCTGCACATGGCCACATAAAATGCCCCATACAGATATTTGCCCCCATATCATGCTGCACATGGCCACATAAGATGCTCCATACAGATATTTGCCCCATATAATGCTGCACATGGCCACATTAGATGCCCCATACAGATATTTGCCCCCATATCATGCTGCACATGGCCCCATACAGATATTTTCCCCCATATAATGCTGCACATGGCCACGTAAGATGCTCCACACAGATATTTGCCCCATATAATGCTGTAGATGGCCACATAAGATGCCCCATACAGATATTTGCCCCATATAATGCTGCATATGGCCACATAAGATGCCCTATACAGATATTTGCCCCATATCATGCTGCACATGGCCACATAAGATGCCCCATACAGATATTTGCCCCTATATAATGCTGCACATGGCCACATAACATGCCCCATACAGATATTTGCTCCTATATGATGCTGCACATGGCCACATAAAATGCCCCATACAGATATTTGCTCCTATATCATGCTGCACATGGCCACATAAGATGCTCCATACAGATATTTGCCCCATATAATGCTGCACATGGCCCCATAAGATGCCCCATACAGATATTTGCCCCATATCATGCTTCACATGGCCACATAAGATGCCCCATACAGATATTTGCCCCTATATAATGCTGCACATGGCCACATAACATGCCCCATACAGATATTTGCCCCTATATGATACTGCACGTGGCCACATAAAATGCCCCATACAGATATTTGCCCCCATATCATGCTGCACATGGCCAGATAAGATGCTCCATACAGATATTTGCCCCATATAATGCTGCACATGGCCCCATAAGATGCCCCATACAGATATTTGCCCCATATAATGCTGCACATGGCCCCATAAGATGCCCCATACAGATATTTGCCCCATATAATGCTGCACATGACCACATAAGATGCTCCATACAGATATTTGCCCCCATATAATGCTGCACATGGCCACATAAGATGCCCCATACAGATATTTTCCCCCATATCATGATGCACATGGCCACACAAGATGCTCCATACAGATATTTGCCCCCATATAATGCTGCACATGGCCACATAAGATGCCCCATACAGATATTTGCCCCCATATCATGATGCACATGGCCACATAAGATGCTCCATACAGATATTTGCCCCCATATCATGCTGCACATGGCCACATAAGATGTTCCACACAGATATTTGCCTCATATAATGCTATACATGGCCACATAAGATGCCCCATACAGATATTTGCCCCATATAATGCTGCACATGGCCACATAAGATGCCCCATACAGATATTTGCCCCATATCATGCTGCACATGGCCACATAAGATGCCCCATACAGATTCTTGCCCCTATATAATGCTGCACATGGCCACATAGGATGCCCCATACAGATATTTGACCCATATAATGCTGCAGATGGCCACATAAGATGCACCACACAGATATTTGCCCCATATCATGCTGCACATGGCCACATAAGATGCCCCATACAGATATTTGCCCCTATATAATGCTGCACATGGCCACAAGATGCCCCATACAGATATTTGCCCCATATAATGCTGCACATGGCCACAAAAGATGCCCCATACAGATATTTGCCCCCATATAATGCTGCACATGGCCCCATAAGATGCCCCATACAGATATTTGCCCCCACATCATGCTGCACATGGCCCCATAAGATGCCCCATACAGATAATTGCCCCCATATAATGCTGCACATGGCCCCATAAGATGCCCCATACAGATATTTGCCCCCATATAATGCTGCACATGGTCCCATAAGATGCCCCATACAGATATTTGCCCCCATATAATGCTGCACATGGCCACATAAGATGCCCCATACAGATATTTGCCCCATATAATGCTGCGCATGGCCACATAAGATGCCCCATACAGATAATTGCCCCTATATAATGCTGCACATGGCCACAACACATGCCCCATACAGATATTTGCCCCTATATAATGCTGCACATGGCCACATAAAATGCCCCATATAGATATTTGCCCCATATAATGCTGCACATGGCCCCATAAGATGCCCCATACAGATATTTGCCCCATATAATGCTGCACATGGCCCCATAAGATGCCCCATACAGATATTTGCCCCCATATAATGCTGCACATGGCCACATAAGATGCCCCATACCGATATTTTTCCCCATATCATGATGCACATGGCCACATAAGATGCTCCATACAGATATTTGCCCCCGTATCTTGCTGCACATGGCCACGTAAGATGCCCCATACAGATATTTGCCCCCATACCATGCTGCACATGGCCCCATACAGATATTTGCCCCCATATAATGCTGGACATGGCCACATAAGATGCCCCATACAGATATTTGCCCCCATATCATGCTGCACATGGCCACATAAGATGCCCCATACAGATATTTTCCCCCATATCATGATGCACATGGCCACATAAGATGCTCCATACAGATATTTGCCCCTATATAATGCTGCACATGGCCACATAACATGCCCCATACAGATATTTGACCCATATCATGCTGCACATGGCCACATAAGATGCTCCATACAAATAATTGCCCCTATATAATGCTGCACATGGCCACATAACATGCCCCATACAGATATTTGCCCCTATATAATGCTGCACATGGCCACATAAGATGCCCCATACGGATTTTTGCCCCTACATAATGCTGCACATGGCCACATAAGATGCCCCATACAGATATTTAACCCCATATCATGCTGCACATGGCCTCATAAGATGTTCCATACAGATATTTGCCCCCATATAATGCTGCACATGGCCCCATAAGATGCCCCATACAGAGATTAAACCCCATATAATGCTGCACATGGCCACATAAGATGCCCCATACAGATATTTTCCCCCATATCATGATGCACATGGCCAAATAAGATGCTCCATACAGATATTTCCCCCATATCATGCTGCACATGGCCCCATACAGATATTTGCCCCATATAATGCTGCACATGGCCACATAAGATGCTCCACACAGATATTTGCCCCATATAATGCTGCACATGGCGACATAAGATGCCCCATACAGATATTTGACCCATATCATGCTGCACATGGCCACATAAGATGCCCCATACAGATAATTGCCCCTATATAATGCTGCACATGGCCACAAAACATGCCCCATACAGATATTTGCCCCTATATAATGCTGCACATGGCCACATAAAATGCCCCATACAGATATTTGCCCCCATATCATGCTGCACATGGCCACATAACATGCCCCGTACAGATATTTGCCCCTATATAATGCTGCACATGGCCACATAAAATGCCCCATACAGATATTTGCCCCCATATCATGCTGCACATGGCCACATAACATGCCCCATACAGATATTTGCCCCATATCATGCTGCACATGGCCACATAAGATGCCCCATACAGATAATTGCCCCTATATAATGCTGCACATGGCCACATAACATGCACCATACAGATATTTGCCCCTATATAATGCTGCACATGGCCACATAAGATGCCCCATACAGATATTTGACCCATATCATGCTGCACATGGCCACATAAGATGCCCCATACAGATAATTGCCCCTTTATAATGCTGCACATGGCCACATAACATGCCCCATACAGATATTTGCCCCTATATAATGCTGCACATGGCCACATAAAATGCCCCATACAGATATATGCCCCCATATCATGCTGCACATGGCCACATAAGATGCCCCATAGAGATATTTGCCCCCATATAATGCTGCACATGGCCCCATAAGATGCCCCATACAGATATTCGCCCCCATATCATGCTGCACATGGCCACATAAGATGCCCCATACTGATTTTTGCCCCTACATAATGCTGCACATGGCCACATAAGATGTTCCATACAGATATTTGCCCCCATATAATGCTGCACATGGCCCCATAAGATGCCCCATACAGATATTTGCCCCCATATAATGCTGCACATGGCCACATAAGATGCCCCATACAGATATTTTCCCCCATATCATGATGCACATGGCCACATAAGATGCTCCACACAGATATTTGCCCCCATATCATGCTGCACATGGCCCCATACAGACATTTGCCCCCATATAATGCTGCACATGGCCACATAAGATGCTCCACACAGATATTTGCCTCATATAATGCTGTACATGGCCACATAAGATGCCCCATACAGATATTTGCCCCATATAATGCTGCACATGGCCACATAAGATGCCCCATACAGATATTTGCCCCATAACATGCTGCACATGGCCACATAAGATGCCCCATACAGATAATTGCCCCTATATAATGCTGCACATGGCCACATAAAATGCCCCATACAGATATTTGCCCCCATATCATGCTGCACATGGCCACATAAGATGCCCCATACAGATATTTGCCCCCATATCATGCTGCACATGGCCCCATAAGATGCCCCATACAGATATTTGCCCCCATATAATGCTGAACATGGCCCCATAAGATGCCCCATACAGATATTTACCCCCATATAATGCTGCACATGGTCCCATAAGATTCTCCATACAGATATTTGCCCCCATATCATGCTGCACATGGCCCCATAAGATGCTCCATACAGATAACGGCCCTAATATAATGCTGCACATGGCCACATAAGATGCTCCATACAGATAACTGCCCTCTTATAATGCTGCACATGGCCACATAAGATGCTCCATACAGATAACTGCCCCCGTATAATGCTGCACATGGCCACATAAGATGCCCCATACAGATATTTGCCCCATATAATGCTGCACATTGTCACATAAGATGCTCCATACAGATAACGGCCCTAATATAATGCTGCACATGGCCACATAAGATGCTCCATACAGATAACTGCCCCCATATAATGCTGCACATGGCCACATAAGATGCTCCATACAGATATTTGCCCCCATATCATGCTGCACATGGCCCCATAAGATGCTCCATACAGATAACGGCCCTAATATAATGCTGCACATGGCCACATAAGATGCTCCATACAGATAACTGCCCTCATATAATGCTGCACATGGCCACATACGATGCTCCATACAGATAACTGCCCCCATATAATGCTGCACATGGCCACATAAGATGCCCCATACAGATATTTGCCCCATATAATGCTGCACATGGCCACATAAGATGCCCCATACAGATATTTGCCCCCTTATCATGCTGCATATGGCCACATACAGATATTTGCCCCCATATCATGCTGCACATGGCCACATAAGATGCCCCATACAGATATTTGCCACCATATAATGCTGCACATGGCCCCATAAGATGCCCCATACAGATATTTGCCCCCATATCATGCTGCACATGGCCCCATAAGATGCCCCATACAGATATTTGCCCCCATATAATGCTGAACATGGCCCCATAAGATGCCCCATACAGATATTTGCCCCCATATAATGCTGCACATGGTCCCATAAGATTCTCCATACAGATATTTGCCCCCATATCATGCTGCACATGGCCCCATAAGATGCTCCATACAGATAACGGCCCTAATATAATGCTGCACATGGCCACATAAGATGCTCCATACAGATATCTGCCCTCATATAATGCTGCACATGGCCACATAAGATGCTCCATACAGATAACTGCCCCCATATAATGCTGCACATGGCCACATAAGATGCTCCATACAGATAGCGGCCCTAATATAATGCTGCACATGGCCACATAAGATGCTCCATACAGATAACTGCCCCCATATAATGCTGCACATGGCCACATAAGATGCTCCATACAGATATTTGCCCCCATATCATGCTGCACATGGCCCCATAAGATGCTCCATACAGATAACGGCCCTAATATAATGCTGCACATGGCCACATAAGATGCTCCATACAGATAACTGCCCTCATATAATGCTGCACATGGCCACATAAGATGCTCCATACAGATAACTGCCCCCATATAATGCTGCACATGGCCACATAAGATGCCCCATACAGATATTTGCCCCATATAATGCTGCACATGGCCACATAAGATGCCCCATACAGATATTTGCCCCCTTATCATGCTGCACATGGCCACATACAGATATTTGCCCCCATATCATGCTGCACATGGCCACATAAGATGCTCCATACAGATATTTGCCCCATATCATGCTGCACATGGCCACATAAGATACTCCATACAAATATTTGCCCCCATATCATGCTGCATATGGCCACATAAGATGCTCCATACAGAAATTGGCCCCCATATAATGCTGCACATGGCCCCATAAGATGCCCCATACAGATATTTGCCCCATATAATGCTGCACATGGCCACATAAGATGCTCCATACAGATAGCGGCCCTAATATAATGCTGCACATGGCCACATAAGATGCTCCATACAGATATTTGCCCCCATATAATGCTGCACATGGCCACATAAGATGCTCCATACAGATAACGGCCCTAATATAATGCTGCACATGGCCACATAAGATGCTCCATACAGATAACTGCCCTCATATAATGCTGCACATGGCCACATAAGATGCTCCATACAGATACTTTCACCCATATAATGCTGCACATGGCCACATAAATTGCCCCATACAGATATTTGCCTCATATAATGCTGCACATGGCCACATAAGATGCTCCATACAGATATTTGCCCCTATATAATGCTGCACATGGCCCCATAAGATGCCCCATACAGATCTTTGCCCCATATAATGCTGCACATGGCCCCATAAGATGCCCCATACAGATATTTGCCCCCATATAATGCTGCACATGGTCCCATAAGATGCCCCATACAGATAACTGCCCCATATAATGCTGCACATGGCCACATAAGATGCTCCATACAGATAACTGCCCCCGTATAATGCTGCACATGGCCACATAAGATGCTCCATACAGATAACTGCCCCCGTATAATGCTGCACATGGCCACATAAGATGCTCCATACAGATATTTGGACAGATAGCTAAAAGATATATATATCTTTTAGCTATCATGCTAAAAGAACCTGAAGACTCATCTCTTCCGACAAGCCTACAGCCTGCAGTGATCCTCAACCTACTGAACAGCCGCACAGCCAGCTCTTCCCTCTCCTAGTGTATCCTCACCCACCCCCTGCAGACTGTGAGCCCTCGCAGGCAGGGTCCTCCCTCCTTATGTACTCGTGTGCCTTGTTATCTGCTCATGTTTAATGTATTTGTCTATATTTGCCCCGTATTCACATGTAAAGCGCCATGGAATAAATGGCGCTATAAAAATGTATAATAATAATAATAATATTTGCCCCCATATAATGCTGCACATGGCCACTTAAGATGCTCCATACAGATATTTGCCCCCATATAATGATGCACATGGCCACATAAGATGCCCCATACAGATAACTGCCCCTATATAATGCTGCACATGGCCACATAAGATGCTCCATACAGATATTTGCCACATATAATGCTGCACATGGCCACATAAGATGCCCCATACAGATATTTGCCCCCATATAATGCTACACATGGCCACATAAGATGCCCCATACAGATATTTGCCCCCACATAATGCTGCACATGGCCACATAAGATGCTCCACACAGTTAACTGCCCCCATATAATGCTGCACATGGCCACATAAGATGCTCCATACAGACATTTGCCCCATATAATGCTGCACATGGCCACATACAGATATTTGCCCCCATATCATGCTGCACATGGCCACATAAGATGCTCCATACAGATATTTGCCCCATATAAGGCTGCACATGGCCACATACAGATATTTGCCCCCATATCATGCTGCACATGGCCACATAAGATGCTCCATACAGATATTTGCCCCATATCATGCTGCACATGGCCACATAAGATGCTCCATACAGATATTTGCCCCCATATCATGCTGCACATGGCCACATAAGATGCTCCATACAGATATTTGCCCCATATAATGCTGCACATGGCCACATAAGATGCCCCATACAGATATTTGCCCCCATATAATGCTGCACATGGCCACATACAGATATTTGCCCCCATATAATGCTGCACATGGCCACATAAGATGCCCCATACAGATATTTTCCCCATATAATGCTGCACATGGCCACATAAGATGCCCCATACAGATATTGGCCCCATATAATGCTGCACATGGCCACATAAGATGCCCCATACAGATATTTGCCCCATATCATGCTGCACATGGCCATATAAGATGCTCCATACAGAAATTTGCCCCCATATCATGATGCACATGGCCACATAAGATGCTCCATACAGATATTTGCCCCATATAATGCTGCACATGGCCACATAAGATGCCCCATACAGATATTTGCCCCATATAATGCTGCACATGGCCACATAAAATGCCCCATACAGATATTTGCCCCCATATCATGCTGCACATGGCCACATAAGATGCTCCATACAGATATTTGCCCCATATAATGCTGCACATGGCCACATTAGATGCCCCATACAGATATTTGCCCCCATATCATGCTGCACATGGCCCCATACAGATATTTTCCCCCATATAATGCTGCACATGGCCACGTAAGATGCTCCACACAGATATTTGCCCCATATAATGCTGTAGATGGCCACATAAGATGCCCCATACAGATATTTGCCCCATATAATGCTGCATATGGCCACATAAGATGCCCTATACAGATATTTGCCCCATATCATGCTGCACATGGCCACATAAGATGCCCCATACAGATATTTGCCCCTATATAATGCTGCACATGGCCACATAACATGCCTCATACAGATATTTGCTCCTATATGATGCTGCACATGGCCACATAAAATGCCCCATACAGATATTTGCTCCTATATCATGCTGCACATGGCCACATAAGATGCTCCATACAGATATTTGCCCCATATAATGCTGCACATGGCCCCATAAGATGCCCCATACAGATATTTGCCCCATATAATGCTGCACATGGCCCCATAAGATGCCCCATACAGATATTTGCCCCATATCATGCTGCTTATGGCCACATAAGATGCCCCATACAGATATTTGCCCCATATCATGCTGCACATGGCCACATAAGATGCCCTATACAGATATTTGCCCCTATATAATGCTGCACATGGCCACATATCATGCCCCATACAGATATTTGCCCCTATATGATGCTGCACATGGCCACATAAAATGCCCCATACAGATATTTGCCCCCATATCATGCTGCACATGGCCACATAAGATGCCCCATACAGATATTTGCCCCATATCATGCTGCACATGGCCACATAAGATGCCCCATACAGATATTTGCCCCATATCATGCTGCACATGGCCACATAAGATGCCCCATACAGATATTTGCCCCTATATAATGCTGCACATGGCCACATAACATGCCCCATACAGATATTTGCCCCTATATGATGCTGCACATGGCCTCATAAAATGCCCCATACAGATATTTGCCCCCATATAATGCTGCACATGGCCACATACAGATATTTGCCCCCATATAATGCTGCACATGGCCACATAAGATGCCCCATACAGATATTTTCCCCATATAATGCTGCACATGGCCACATAAGATGCCCCATACAGATATTTGCCCCATATAATGCTGCACATGGCCACATAAGATGCCCCATACAGATATTTGCCCCATACCATGCTGCACATGGCCATATAAGATGCTCCATACAGAAATTTGCCCCCATATCATGATGCACATGGCCACATAAGATGCTCCATACAGATATTTGCCCCATATAATGCTGCACATGGCCACATAAGATGCCCCATACAGATATTTGCCCCATATAATGCTGCACATGGCCACATAAAATGCCCCATACAGATATTTGCCCCCATATCATGCTGCACATGGCCACATAAGATGCTCCATACAGATATTTGCCCCATATAATGCTGCACATGGCCACATAAGATGCCCCATACAGATATTTGCCCCCATATCATGCTGCACATGGCCCCATACAGATATTTTCCCCCATATAATGCTGCACATGGCCACGTAAGATGCTCCACACAGATATTTGCCCCATATAATGCTGTAGATGGCCACATAAGATGCCCCATACAGATATTTGCCCCATATAATGCTGCATATGGCCACATAAGATGCCCTATACAGATATTTGCCCCATATCATGCTGCACATGGCCACATAAGATGCCCCATACAGATATTTGCCCCATATAATGCTGCACATGGCCACATAAGATGCCCCATACAGATATTTGCCCCTATATAATGCTGCACATGGCCACATAACATGCCCCATACAGATATTTGCTCCTATATGATGCTGCACATGGCCACATAAAATGCCCCATACAGATATTTGCTCCTATATCATGCTGCACATGGCCACATAAGATGCTCCATACAGATATTTGCCCCATATAATGCTGCACATGGCCCCATAAGATGCCCCATACAGATATTTGCCCCATATAATGCTGCACATGGCCCCATAAGATGCCCCATACAGATATTTGCCCCATATCATGCTGCTCATGACCACATAAGATGCCCCATACAGATATTTGCCCCATATCATGCTGCACATGGCCACATAAGATGCCCTATACAGATATTTGCCCCTATATAATGCTGCACATGGCCACATAACATGCCCCATACAGATATTTGCCCCTATATGATGCTGCACATGGCCACATAAAATGCCCCATACAGATATTTGCCCCCATATCATGCTGCACATGGCCACATAAGATGCCCCATACAGATATTTACCCCATATCATGCTGCACATGGCCACATAAGATGCCCCATACAGATATTTGCCCCATATCATGCTGCACATGGCCACATAAGATGCCCCATACAGATATTTGCCCCTATATAATGCTGCACATGGCCACATAACATGCCCCATACAGATATTTGCCCCTATATGATGCTGCACATGGCCTCATAAAATGCCCCATACAGATATTTGCCCCCATATCATGCTGCACATGGCCACATAAGATGCTCCATACAGATATTTGCCCCATATAATGCTGCACATGGCCCCATAAGATGCCCCATACAGATATTTGCCCCATATAATGCTGCACATGGCCCCATAAGATGCCCCATACAGATATTTGCCCCATATAATGCTGCACATGGCCACATAAGATACTCCATACAGATATTTGCCCCCATATAATGCTGCACATGGCCACATAAGATGCCCCATACAGATATTTTCCCTCATATCATGATGCACATGGCCACACAAGATGCTCCATACAGATATTTGCCCCCATATAATGCTGCGCATGGCCACATAAGATGCCCCATACAGATATTTGCCCCCATATCATGATGCACATGGCCACATAAGATGTTCCACACAGATATTTGCCTCATATAATGCTATACATGGCCACATAAGATGCCCCATACAGATATTTGCCCCATATAATGCTGCACATGGCCACATAAGATTCCCCATACAGATATTTGCCCCATATCATGCTGCACATGGCCACATAAGATGCCCCATACAGATACTTGCCCCTATATAATGCTGCACATGGCCACATAGGATGCCCCATACAGATATTTGACCCATATAATGCTGCACATGGCCACATAAGATGCCCCACACAGATATTTGCCCCATATCATGCTGCACATGGCCACATAAGATGCCCCATACAGATATTTGCCCCTATATAATGCTGCACATGGCCACAAGATGCCCCATACGGATATTTGCCCCATATAATGCTGCACATGGCCACATAAGATGCCCCATACAGATATTTGCCCCCATATAATGCTGCACATGGCCCCATAAGATGCCCCATACAGATATTTGCCCCCACATCATGCTGCACATGGCCCCATAAGATGCCCCATACAGATAATTGCCCCCATATAATGCTGCACATGGCCCCATAAGATGCCCCATACAGATATTTGCCCCCATATAATGCTGCACATGGTCCCATAAGATGCTCCATACAGATATTTGCCCCCATATCATGCTGCACATTGCCACATAAGATGCCCCATACAGATATTTGCCCCCATATAATGCTGCACATGGCCACATAAGATGCCACATACAGATATTTGCCCCATATAATGCTGCGCATGGCCACATAAGATGCCCCATACAGATAATTGCCCCTATATAATGCTGCACATGGCCACAACACATGCCCCATACAGATATTTGCCCCTATATAATGCTGCACATGGCCACATAAAATGCCCCATACAGATATTTGCCCCATATAATGCTGCACATGGCCCCATAAGATGCCCCATACAGATATTTGCCCCATATAATGCTGCACATGGCCCCATAAGATGCCCCATACAGATATTTGCCCCCATATAATGCTGCACATGGCCACATAAGATGCCCCATACCGATATTTTTCCCCATATCATGATGCACATGGCCACATAAGATGCTCCATACAGATATTTGCCCCCATATCATGCTGCATATGGCTACGTAAGATGCCCCATACAGATATTTGCCCCCATACCATGCTGCACATGGCCCCATACAGATATATGCCCCCATATAATGCTGGACATGGCCACATAAGATGCCCCATACAGATATTTGCCCCCATATCATGCTGCACATGGCCACATAAGATGCCCCATACAGATATTTTCCCCCATATCATGATGCACATGGCCACATAAGATGCTCCATACAGATATTTGCCCCTATATAATGCTGCACATGGCCATATAACATGCCCCATACAGATATTTGACCCATATCATGCTGCACATGGCCACATAAGATGCTCCATAAAGATAATTGCCCCTATATAATGCTGCACATGGCCACATAACATGCCCCATACAGATATTTGCCCCTATATAATGCTGCACATGGCCACATAAAATGCCCCATACAGATATTTGCCCCCATATAATGCTGCATATTGCCACATAAGATGCCCCATACAGATATTTTCCCCCATATCATGCTGCACATGGCCACATATGATGTTCCACACAGATATTTGCCTCATATAATGCTATACATGGCCACATAAGATGCCCCATACAGATATTTGCCCCATATAATGCTGCACATGGCCACATAAGATTCCCCATACAGATATTTGCCCCATATCATGCTGCACATGGCCACATAAGATGCCCCATACAGATACTTGCCCCTATATAATGCTGCACATGGCCACATAGGATGCCCCATACAGATATTTGACCCATATAATGCTGCACATGGCCACATAAGATGCCCCACACAGATATTTGCCCCATATCATGCTGCACATGGCCACATAAGATGCCCCATACAGATATTTGCCCCTATATAATGCTGCACATGGCCACAAGATGCCCCATACGGATATTTGCCCCATATAATGCTGCACATGGCCACATAAGATGCCCCATTCAGATATTTGCCCCCATATAATGCTGCACATGGCCCCATAAGATGCCCCATACAGATATTTGCCCCCACATCATGCTGCACATGGCCACATAAGATGCCCCATACAGGTAATTGCCCCCATATAATGCTGCACATGGCCCCATAAGATGCCCCATACAGATATTTGCCCCCATATAATGCTGCACATGGTCCCATAAGATGCTCCATACAGATATTTGTCCCCATATCATGCTGCACATTGCCACATAAGATGCCCCATACAGATATTTACCCCCATATAATGCTGCACATGGCCACATAAGATGCCACATACAGATATTTGCCCCATATAATGCTGCGCATGGCCACATAAGATGCCCCATACAGATAATTGCCCCTATATAATGCTGCACATGGCCACAACACATGCCCCATACAGATATTTGCCCCTATATAATGCTGCACATGGCCACATAAAATGCCCCATACAGATATTTGCCCCATATAATGCTGCACATGGCCCCATAAGATGCCCCATACAGATATTTGCCCCATATAATGCTGCACATGGCCCCATAAGATGCCCCATACAGATATTTGCCCCCATATAATGCTGCACATGGCCACATAAGATGCCCCATACCGATATTTTTCCCCATATCATGATGCACATGGCCACATAAGATGCTCCATACAGATATTTGCCCCCATATCATGCTGCATATGGCTACGTAAGATGCCCCATACAGATATTTGCCCCCATACCATGCTGCACATGGCCCCATACAGATATTTGCCCCCATATCATGCTGCACATGGCCACATAAGATGCCCCATACAGATATTTGCCCCCATATCATGCTGCACATGGCCACATAAGATGCCCCATACAGATATTTTCCCCCATATCATGATGCACATGGCCACATAAGATGCTCCATACAGATATTTGCCCCTATATAATGCTGCACATGGCCACATAACATGCCCCATACAGATATTTGACCCATATCATGCTGCACATGGCCACATAAGATGCTCCATACAGATAATTGCCCCTATATAATGCTGCACATGGCCACATAACATGCCCCATACAGATATTTGCCCTTATATAATGCTGCACATGGCCACATAAAATGCCCCATACAGATATTTGCCCCCATATAATGCTGCATATTGCCACATAAGATGCCCCATACAGATATTTTCCCCCATATCATGATGCACATGGCCACATAAGATGCTCCATACAGATATTTGCCCCATATCATGCTGCACATGGCCCCATACAGATATTTGCCCCCATATAATGCTGCACATGGCCACATAAGATGCTCCACACAGATATTTGCCCCATATAATGCTGCACATGGCCACATAAGATGCCCCATACAGATATTTGACCCATATCATGCTGCACATGGCCACATAAGATGCCCCATACAGATAATTGCCCCTATATAATGCTGCACATGGCCACATAACATGCCCCATACAGATATTTGCCCCTATATAATGCTGCACATGGCCACATAAAATGCCCCATACAGATATTTGCCCCCATATCATGCTGCACATGGCCACATAACATGCCCCGTACAGATATTTGCCCCTATATAATGCTGCACATGGCCACATAAGATGCCCCATACAGATATTTGACCCATATCATGCTGCACATGGCCACATAAGATGCCCCATACAGATAATTGCCCCTATATAATGCTGCACATGGCCACATAACATGCCCCATACAGATATTTGCCCCTATATAATGCTGCACATGGCCACATAAAATGCCCCATACAGATATTTGCCCCCATATCATGCTGCACATGGCCACATAAGATGCCCCATACAGATATTTGCCCCCATATAATGCTGCACTTGGCCCCATAAGATGCCCCATACAGATATTTGCCCCCATATCATGCTGCACATAGCCAAATAAGATGCCCCATACAGATTTTTGCCCCTACATAATGCTGCACATGGCCACATAAGATGCCCCATACAGATATTTGCCCCCATATCATGCTGCACATGGCCACATAAGATGTTCCATACAGATATTTGCCCCCATATAATGCTGCACATGGCCCCATAAGATGCCCCATACAGATATTTGCCCCCATATAATGCTGCACATGGCCACATAAGATGCCCCATACAGATATTTTCCCCCATATCATGATGCACATGGCCACATAAGATGCTCCATACAGATATTTGCCCCCATATCATGCTGCACATGGCCCCATACAGACATTTGCCCCCATATAATGCTGCACATGGCCACATAAGATGCTCCACACAGATATTTGCCTCATATAATGCTGTACATGGCCACATAAGATGCCCCATACAGATATTTGCCCCATATAATGCTGCACATGGCCACATAAGATGCCCCATACAGATATTTGCCCCATATCATGCTGCACATGGCCACATAAGATGCCCCATACAGATAATTGCCCCTATATAATGCTGCACATGGCCACATAACATGCCCCATACAGATATTTGCCCCTATATAATGCTGCACATGGCCACATAAAATGCCCCATACAGATATTTGCCCCATATCATGCTGCACATGGCCACATAAGATGCCCCATACAGATATTTGCCACCATATAATGCTGCACATGGCCCCATAAGATGCCCCATACAGATATTTGCCCCCATATCATGCTGCACATGGCCCCATAAGATGCCCCATACAGATATTTGCCCCCATATAATGCTGCACATGGCCCCATAAGATGCCCCATACAGATATTTGCCCCCATATAATGCTGCACATGGTCCCATAAGATGCTCCATACAGATATTTGCCCCCATAACATGCTGCACATGGCCCCATAAGATGCTCCATACAGATAATGGCCCTAATATAATGCTGCACATGGCCACATAAGATGCTCCATACAGATAACTGCCCTCATATAATGCTGCACATGGCCACATAAGATGCTCCATACAGATAACTGCCCCCATATAATGCTGCACATGGCCACATAAGATGCCCCATACAGATATTTGCCCCATATAATGCTGCACATGGCCACATAAGATGCCCCATACAGATATTTGCCCCCTTATCATGCTGCACATGGCCACATACAGATATTTGCCCCCATATCATGCTGCACATGGCCACATAAGATGCTCCATACAGATATTTGCCCCATATCATGCTGCACATGGCCACATAAGATACTCCATACAAATATTTGCCCCCATATCATGCTGCATATGGCCACATAAGATGCTCCATACAGATATTTGCCCCCATATCATGCTGCATGTGGCCCCATACAGATGCCCCACACAGATATTTGCCCCCATATCATGCTGCACATGGCCACATAAGATACTCCATACAAATATTTGCCCCCATATCATGCTGCATATGGCCACATAAGATGCTCCATACAGATATTTTCCCCCATATAACGCTGCACATGGCCCATAAGATGCCCCATACAGATATTTGCCCCATATAATGCTGCACATGGCCCCATAATATGCCCCATACAGATATTTGCCCAATATAATGCTGCACATGGCCACATAAGATGCCCCATACAGATATTTGCCCCCATATAATGCTGCACATGGCCACATAAGATGCCCCATACAGATATTTTCCCCCATATCATGCTGCACATGGCCCCATAACATGCTCCATACAGGTAACTGCCCCCATATAATGCTGCACATGGCCACATAAGATGCTCCATACAGATAACGGCCCTAATATCATGCTGCACATGGCCACATAAGATGCTCCATACAGATAACTGCCCTCATATAATGCTGCACATGGCCACATAAGATGCTCCATACAGATAACTGCCCTCATATAATGCTGCACATGGCCACATAAGATGCTCCATACAGATAACTGCCCCCATATAATGCTGCACATGGCCACATAAGATGCCCCATACAGATATTTGCCCCCTTATCATGCTGCACATGGCCACATATAGATATTTGCCCCCATATCATGCTGCACATGGCCACATAAGATGCTCCATACAGATATTTGCCCCATATCATGCTGCACATGGCCACATAAGATACTCCATACAAATATTTGCCCCCATATCATGCTGCATATGGCCACATAAGATGCTCCATACAGATATTTGCCCCATATAATGATGCAAATGGCCCCATACAGATGCCCCATACAGATATTTGCCCCATATCATGCTGCATGTGGCCCCATACAGATGCCCCACACAGATATTTGCCCCCATATCATGCTGCACATGGCCACATAAGATACTCCATACAAATATTTGCCCCCATATCATGCTGCATATGGCCACATAAGATGCTCCATACAGATAACGGCCCTAATATAATGCTGCACATGGCCACATAAGATGCTCCATACAGATAACTGCCCTCATATAATGCTGCACATGGCCACATAAGATGCTCCATACAGATAACTGCCCCCATATAATGCTGCACATGGCCACATAAGATGCCCCATACAGATATTTGCCCCATATAATGCTGAACATGGCCACATAAGATGCCCCATACAGATATTTGCCCCCTTATCATGCTGCACATGGCCACATGCGGATATTTGCCCCCATATCATGCTGCACATGGCCACATAAGATGCTCCATACAGATATTTGCCCCATATCATGCTGCACATGGCCACATAAGATACTCCATACAAATATTTGCCCCATATAATGATGCAAATGGCCCCATACAGATGCCCCATACAGATATTTGCCCCCATATCATGCTGCATGTGGCCCCATACAGATGCCCCACACAGATATTTGCCCCCATATCATGCTGCACATGGCCACATAAGATACTCCCTACAAATATTTGCCCCCATATCATGCTGCATATGGCCACATATGATGCTCCATACAGATATTTGCCCCCATATAATGCTGCACATGGCCCCATAAGATGCCCCATACAGATATTTGCCCCATATAATGCTGCACATGGCCCCATAATATGCCCCATACAGATATTTGACCCATATAATGCTGCACATGGCCACATAAGATGCCCCATACAGATATTTGCCCCCATATAATGCTGCACATGGCCACATAAGATGCCCCATACAGATATTTTCCCCCATATCACGATGCACATGGCTATATAAGATGCTCCATACAGATATTTGCCCAATATCATGCTGCACATGGCCACATACAGATATTTGCTCCCATATAATGCTGCACATGGCCACGTAAGATGCCCCATACAGATATTTTCCCCCATATCATGATGCACATGGCCACATAAGATGCCCCATACAGATATTTGCCCCATATAATGCTGTACATGGCCACATAAGATGCCCCATACAGATATTTTCCCCCATATCATGATGCACATGGCCACATAAGATGCCCCATACAGATATTTGCCCCATATAATGCTGCACATGGCCACGTAAGATGCTCCACACAGATATTTGCCCCATATAATGCTGTACATGGCCACATACAGATATTTGCTCCCATATAATGCTGGACATGGCCACGTAAGATGCCCCATACAGATATTTTCCCCCATATCATGATGCACATGGCCACATAAGATGCCCCATACAGATATTTGCCCCATATAATGCTGCACATGGCCACATAAGATGCCCCATACAGATATTTGCCCCATATAATGCTGTACATGGCCACATAAGATGCCCCATACAGATATTTGCCCCCTATAATGCTGCACATGGCCACATAAGATGCCCCATACAGATATTTGCCCCATATCATGCTGCACATGGCCACATAAAATGCCCCATACAGATATTTGCCCCCATATAATGCTGCACATGGCCACATAAGATGCCCCATACAGATATTTTCCCCCATATCACGATGCACATGGCTATATAAGATGCTCCATACAGATATTTGCCCAATATCATGCTGCACATGGCCACATACAGATATTTGCTCCCATATAATGCTGCACATGGCCACGTAAGATGCCCCATACAGATATTTTCCCCCATATCATGATGCACATGGCCACATAAGATGCCCCATACAGATATTTGCCCCATATAATGCTGTACATGGCCACATAAGATGCCCCATACAGATATTTTCCCCCATATCATGATGCACATGGCCACATAAGATGCTCCATACAGATATTTGCCCCATATAATGCTGCACATGGCCACGTAAGATGCTCCACACAGATATTTGCCCCATATAATGCTGTACATGGCCACATACAGATATTTGCTCCCATATAATGCTGCACATGGCCACGTAAGATGCCCCATACAGATATTTTCCCCCATATCATGATGCACATGGCCACATAAGATGCCCCATACAGATATTTGCCCCATATAATGCTGCACATGGCCACATAAGATGCCCCATACAGATATTTGCCCCATATAATGCTGCACATGGCCACATAAGATGCCCCATACAGATATTTGCCCCATATCATGCTGCACATGGCCCCATACAAATATTTGCCACAATATAATGCTGCACATGGTGCACATGGCCACATAAGATGCTCCACACAGATATTTGCCTCATATAATGCTGTACATGGCCACATAAGATGCCCCATACAGATATTTGCCCCATATAATGCTGCACATGGCCACATAAGATGCCCCATACAGATATTTGCCCCATATCATGCTGCACATGGCCACATAAGATGCCCCATACAGATATTTGCCCCTATATAATGCTGCACATGGCCACATAAGATGCCCCATACAGATATTTGCATCATATAATGCTGCACATGGCCATATAAGATGCCCCATACAGATATTTGCCCCTATATAATGCTGCACATGGCCACATAAGATGCCCCATGCAGATATTTGCCCCATATAATGCTGCACATGGCCCCATAAGATGCCCCATACAGATATTTGCCCCCATATCATGCTGCACATGGCCCCATAAGATGCCCCATTCAGATATTTGCCCCCATATAATGCTGCACATGGCCCCATAAGATGCCCCATACAGATATTTGCCCCCATACAATGCTGCACATGGCCCCATAAGATGCCCCATACAGATATTTGCCCCCATATAATGCTGCACATGGTCCCATAAGATGCCCCATACAGATATTTTCCCCCATATGAAGCTGCACATGGCCACATAAGATGCCCCATACAGATATTTGCCCCATATAATGCTGCACATGGCCACATAAGATGCTCCATACAGATAACGGCCCTAATATAATGCTGCACATGGCCCCATAAGATGCCCCATACAGATATTTGCCCCGATATAATGCTGCACATGGCCCCATAAGATGCCCCATACAGATATTTGCCCCCATATAATGCTGCACATGGCCACATAAGATGCCCCATACAGATATTTGCCCCCATATAATGCTGCACATGGCCACATACAGATATTTGCCCCCATATCATGCTGCACATGGCCACATAAGATGCTCCATACAGATATTTGCCCCCTTATCATGCTGCACATGGCCACATACAGATATATGCCCCCATATCATGCTGCACATGGCCAGATAAGATGCTCCATACAGATATTTGCCCCATATCATGATACACATGGCCACATTCAGATGCCGCATACAGATATTTTCCCCCATATCATGAGGCAAATGGCCACATAATTTGCTCCATAGAGATATTTGCCCCCATATAATGCTGCACATGGCCCCATACAGATATTTGCCCCCATATCATGCTGCACATGGCCACATAAGATGCTCCATACAGATATTTGCCCCCATATAATGCTGCACATGGCCCCATACAGATGCCCCATACAGATATTTGCCCCCATATCATGCTGCACATGGCCACATAAGATGCCCCATACAGATATTTGCCCCATATCATTCTGCACATGGCCACATAAGATGCCACATACAGATATTTGCCCCCATATCATGCTGCACATGGCCACATAAGATGCCCCACACATATATTTGCCCCCATATCTTGCTGCACATGGCCCCATACAGATGCCCCACACAGATATTTGCCCCCATATCATGCTGCACATGGCCACATAAGATGTCCCATACAGATATTTGCCCCCATATAATGCTGCACATGGCCAAATAAGATGCCCCACACAGATATTTGCCCCCATATCATGCTGCACATGGCCCCATACAGATGCCCCACACAGATCTTTGCCACCATATAATGCTGCACAAGGCCACATAAGATGCCCCATACAGATATTTGCACCATATCATGCTCCACATGGCCACATAAGATGCCCCATACAGATATTTGCCCCCATATAATGCTGCACATGGCCACATAAGTTGCTCCATACAGATATCTGCCCCATATAATGCTGCACATGGCCACATAAGATGCCCCATACAGATATTTGCCCCATATCATGCTGCACATGGCCACATAAGATGCCCCATACAGATATTTGCCCCCATATAATGCTGCACATGGTCCCATAAGATGCCCCATACAGATATTTTCCCCCATATAATGCTGCACATGGCCACATAAGATGCTCCATACAGATAACTGCCCTCATATAATGCTGCACACGGCCACATAAGATGCTCCATACAGATAACTGCCCCCATATAACGCTGCACATGGTCCCATAAGATGCTCCATACAGAAATTTGCCCCATATAATGCTGCACATGACCACATAAGATGCCCCATACAGATATTTGCCCCCATGTAATGCTGCACATGGCCACATACAGATATTTGCCCCCATATCATGCTGCACATGGCCACATAAGATGCTCCATACAGATATTTGCCCCATATAATGCTGCACATGACCACATAAGATGCCCCATACAGATATTTACCCCCATAAAATGCTGCACATGGCCACATACAGATATTTGCCCCATATAATGCTGAACATGGCCACATAAGATGCCCCATACAGATATTTGCCCCCTTATCATGCTGCACATGGCCACATGCAGATATTTGCCCCCATATCATGCTGCACATGGCCACATAAGATGCTCCATACAGATATTTGCCCCATATCATGCTGCACATGGCCACATAAGATACTCCATACAAATATTTGCCCCATATAATGATGCAAATGGCCCCATACAGATGCCCCATACAGATATTTGCCCCCATATCATGCTGCATGTGGCCCCATACAGATGCCCCACACAGATATTTGCCCCCATATCATGCTGCACATGGCCACATAAGATACTCCATACAAATATTTGCCCCCATATCATGCTGCATATGGCCACATATGATGCTCCATACAGATATTTGCCCCCATATAATGCTGCACATGGCCCCATAAGATGCCCCATACAGATATTTGCCCCATATAATGCTGCACATGGCCCCATAATATGCCCCATACAGATATTTGACCCATATAATGCTGCACATGGCCACATAAGATGCCCCATACAGATATTTGCCCCCATATAATGCTGCACATGGCCACATAAGATGCCCCATACAGATATTTTCCCCCATATCACGATGCACATGGCTATATAAGATGCTCCATACAGATATTTGCCCAATATCATGCTGCACATGGCCACATACAGATATTTGCTCCCATATAATGCTGCACATGGCCACGTAAGATGCCCCATACAGATATTTTCCCCCATATCATGATGCACATGGCCACATAAGATGCCCCATACAGATATTTGCCCCATATAATGCTGTACATGGCCACATAAGATGCCCCATACAGATATTTTCCCCCATATCATGATGCACATGGCCACATAAGATGCCCCATACAGATATTTGCCCCATATAATGCTGCACATGGCCACGTAAGATGCTCCACACAGATATTTGCCCCATATAATGCTGTACATGGCCACATACAGATATTTGCTCCCATATAATGCTGGACATGGCCACGTAAGATGCCCCATACAGATATTTTCCCCCATATCATGATGCATATGGCCACATAAGATGCCCCATACAGATATTTGCCCCATATAATGCTGCACATGGCCACATAAGATGCCCCATACAGATATTTGCCCCATATAATGCTGTACATGGCCACATAAGATGCCCCATACAGATATTTGCCCCCTATAATGCTGCACATGGCCACATAAGATGCCCCATACAGATATTTGCCCCATATCATGCTGCACATGGCCACATAAAATGCCCCATACAGATATTTGCCCCCATATAATGCTGCACATGGCCACATAAGATGCCCCATACAGATATTTTCCCCCATATCACGATGCACATGGCTATATAAGATGCTCCATACAGATATTTGCCCAATATCATGCTGCACATGGCCACATACAGATATTTGCTCCCATATAATGCTGCACATGGCCACGTAAGATGCCCCATACAGATATTTTCCCCCATATCATGATGCACATGGTCACATAAGATGCCCCATACAGATATTTGCCCCATATAATGCTGTACATGGCCACATAAGATGCCCCATACAGATATTTTCCCCCATATCATGATGCACATGGCCACATAAGATGCTCCATACAGATATTTGCCCCATATAATGCTGCACATGGCCACGTAAGATGCTCCACACAGATATTTGCCCCATATAATGCTGTACATGGCCACATACAGATATTTGCTCCCATATAATGCTGCACATGGCCACGTAAGATGCCCCATACAGATATTTTCCCCCATATCATGATGCACATGGCCACATAAGATGCCCCATACAGATATTTGCCCCATATAATGCTGCACATGGCCACATAAGATGCCCCATACAGATATTTGCCCCATATAATGCTGCACATGGCCACATAAGATGCCCCATACAGATATTTGCCCCATATCATGCTGCACATGGCCCCATACAAATATTTGCCACAATATAATGCTGCACATGGTGCACATGGCCACATAAGATGCTCCACACAGCTATTTGCCTCATATAATGCTGTACATGGCCACATAAGATGCCCCATACAGATATTTGCCCCATATAATGCTGCACATGGCCACATAAGATGCCCCATACAGATATTTGCCCCATATCATGCTGCACATGGCCACATAAGATGCCCCATACAGATATTTGCCCCTATATAATGCTGCACATGGCCACATAAGATGCCCCATACAGATATTTGCATCATATAATGCTGCACATGGCCATATAAGATGCCCCATACAGATATTTGCCCCTATATAATGCTGCACATGGCCACATAAGATGCCCCATACAGATATTTGCCCCATATAATGCTTCACATGGCCACATATGATGCCCCATACAGATATTTGCCCCCATATAATGCTGCACATGGCCCCATAAGATGCCCCATACAGATATTTGCCCCCATATCATGCTGCACATGGCCCCATAAGATGCCCCATTCAGATATTTGCCCCCATATAATGCTGCACATGGCCCCATAAGATGCCCCATACAGATATTTGCCCCCATACAATGCTGCACATGGCCCCATAAGATGCCCCATACAGATATTTGCCCCCATATAATGCTGCACATGGTCCCATAAGATGCCCCATACAGATATTTTCCCCCACATGAAGCTGCACATGGCCACATAAGATGCCCCATACAGATTTTTGCCCCATATAATGCTGCACATGGCCCCATAAGATGCTCCATACAGATAACGGCCCTAATATAATGCTGCACATGGCCCCATAAGATGCCCCATACAGATATTTGCCCCGATATAATGCTGCACATGGCCCCATAAGATGCCCCATACAGATATTTGCCCCCATATAATGCTGCACATGGCCACATAAGATGCCCCATACAGATATTTGCCCCCATATAATGCTGCACATGGCCACATACAGATATTTGCCCCCATATCATGCTGCACATGGCCACATAAGATGCTCCATACAGATATTTGCCCCCTTATCATGCTGCACATGGCCACATACAGATATTTGCCCCCATATCATGCTGCACATGGCCAGATAAGATGCTCCATACAGATATTTGCCCCATATCATGATGCACATGGCCAGATAAGATGCTCCATACAGATATTTTCCCCCATATCATGATGCAAATGGCCACATAATTTGCTCCATAGAGATATTTGCCCCCATATAATGCTGCACATGGCCCCATACAGATATTTGCCCCCATATCATGCTGCACATGGCCACATAAGATGCTCCATACAGATATTTGCCCCCATATAATGCTGCACATGGCCCCATACAGATGCCCCATACAGATATTTGCCCCCATATCATGCTGCACATGGCCACATAAGATGCCCCATACAGATATTTGCCCCATATCATTCTGCACATGGCCACATAAGATGCCACATACAGATATTTGCCCCCATATCATGCTGCACATGGCCACATAAGATGCCCCACACATATATTTGCCCCCATATCTTGCTGCACATGGCCCCATACAGATGCCCCACACAGATATTTGCCCCCATATCATGCTGCACATGGCCACATAAGATGTCCCATACAGATATTTGCCCCCATATAATGCTGCACATGGCCAAATAAGATGCCCCACACAGATATTTGCCCCCATATCATGCTGCACATGGCCCTATACAGATGCCCCACACAGATCTTTGCCACCATATAATGCTGCACAAGGCCACATAAGATGCCCCATACAGATATTTGCACCATATCATGCTCCACATGGCCACATAAGATGCCCCATACAGATATTTGCCCCCATATAATGCTGCACATGGCCACATAAGATGCTCCATACATATATCTGCCCCATATAATGCTGCACATGGCCACATAAGATGCCCCATACAGATATTTGCCCCCATATAATGCTGCACATGGTCCCATAAGATGCCCCATACAGATATTTTCCCCCATATAATGCTGCACATGGCCACATAAGATGCTCCATACAGATAACTGCCCTCATATAATGCTGCACACGGCCACATAAGATGCTCCATACAGATAACTGCCCCCATATAACGCTGCACATGGTCCCATAAGATGCTCCATACAGAAATTTGCCCCATATAATGCTGCACATGACCACATAAGATGCCCCATACAGATATTTGCCCCCATGTAATGCTGCATATGGCCACATACAGATATTTGCCCCCATATCATGCTGCACATGGCCACATAAGATGCTCCATACAGATATTTGCCCCATATTATGCTGCACATGACCACATAAGATGCCCCATACAGATATTTACCCCCATAAAATGCTGCACATGGCCACATACAGATATTTGCCCCCATATCATGCTGCACATGGCCACATAAGATGCTCCATACAGATATTTGCCCCATATAATGCTGCACATGGCCACATAAGATGCCCCATACAGATATTTGCCCCCTTATCATGCTGCACATGGCCACATACAGATATTTGCCCCCATATCATGCTGCACATGGCCACATAAGATGCTCCATACAAATATTTGCCCCCATATCATGCTGCACATGGCCACATAAGATGCTCCATACAGATATTTTCCCCCATATCATGATGCACATGGCCACATAAGATGCTCCATAGAGATATTTGCCCCCATATAATGCTGCACATGGCCCCATACAGATATTTGCCCCATATCATGCTGCACATGGCCACATAAGATGCTCCATACAGATATTTGCCCCCATATAATGCTGCACATGGCCCCATACAGATGCCCCATACAGATATTTGCCCCCATATCATGCTGCACATGGCCACATAAGATGCTCCATACAGATATTTTCCACCATATCATGATGCACATGGCCACATAAGATGCTCCATAGAGATATTTGCCCCCATATAATGCTGCACATGGCCCCATACAGATATTTGCCCCCATATCATGCTGCACATGGCCACATAAGATGCTCCATACAGATATTTTCCCCCATATCATGATGCACATGGCCACATAAGATGCTCCATAGAGATATTTGCCCCCATATAATGCTGCACATGGCCCCATACAGATATTTGCCCCCATATCATGCTGCACATGGCCACATAAGATGCTCCATACAGATATTTGCCCCCATATAATGCTGCACATGGCCCCATACAGATGCCCCATACAGATATTTGCCCCATATCATGCTGCACATGGCCACATAAGATGCCCCATACAGATATTTGCCCCATATCATGCTGCACAAGGCCACATAAGATGCTCCATTCAAATATTTGCCCCCATATCATGCTGCACATGGCCACATAAGATGCTCCATACAGATATTTGCCCCCATATAATGCTGCACATGGCCCCATACAGATGCCCCATGCAGATTTTTGCCCCCATATCATGCTGCACATGGCCACATAAGATGCCCCATACAGATATTTGCCCCATATCATTCTGCACATGGCCACATAAGATGCCACATACAGATATTTGCCCCCATATCATGCTGCACATGGCCACATAAGATGCCCCACACATATATTTGCCCCCATATCTTGCTGCACATGGCCCCATACAGATGCCCCACACAGATATTTGCCCCCATATCATGCTGCACATGGCCACATTCAGATGCCGCATACAGATATTTTCCCCCATATCATGATGCAAATGGCCACATAATTTGCTCCATAGAGATATTTGCCCCCATATAATGCTGCACATGGCCCCATACAGATATTTGCCCCCATATCATGCTGCACATGGCCACATAAGATGCTCCATACAGATATTTGCTCCCATATAATGCTGCACATGGCCCCATACAGATGCCCCATACAGATATTTGCCCCCATATGATGCTGCACATGGCCACATAAGATGCCCCATACAGATATTTGCCCCATATCATTCTGCACATGGCCACATAAGATGCCACATACAGATATTTGCCCCCATATCATGCTGCACATGGCCACATAAGATGCCCCATACAGATATTTGCCCCATATCATTCTGCACATGACCACATAAGATGCCACATACAGATATTTGCCCCATATAATGCTGCACATGGCAACATAAGATGCCCTATACAGATATTTGCCCCGTATAATGCTGCACATGGCCACATAATATGCCCCATACAGATATTTGCCCCCATATCATGCTGCACATGGCCACATAAGATGCCCCATACAGATATTTGCCCCATATAATGCTGCACATGGCCACATAAGATGCCCCATACAGATATTGCCCCCATATAATGCTGCACATTGCCACATAATATGCCCCATACAGATACTTGCCCCCGTATCATGCTGCACATGGCCACATAAGATGCTCCATACAGATATTTGCCCCGTATAATGCTGCACATGGCCCCATAAGATGCCCCATACAGATATTTGCCCCATATAATGCTGCACATGGCCCCATAAGATGCCCCATACAGATATTTGCCCCATATAATGCTGCACATGGCCCCATAAGATGCCCCATACAGATATTTGCCCCATATAATGCTGCACATGGCCACATAAGATGCCCCATACAGATATTTGCCACATATCATGCTGCACATGGCCCCATAAGATGCCCCATACAGATATCTGCCCCATATAATGCTGCACATGGCCACATAAAATGCCCCATACAGATATTTGCCCCATATCATGCTGCACATGGCCACATAAGATGCCCCATACAGATATTTGCCCCATATAATGCTGCACATGGCCACATAAGATGCCCCATACAGATATTTGCCCCAAATAATGCTGCACATGGCCACATAAGATGCCCCATACAGATATTTGCCCCAAATAATGCTGCACATGGCCACATAAGATGCCCCATACAGATATTTGCCCCATATAATGCTGCACATGGCCACATAAGATGCCCTATACAGATATTTGCCCCCGTATAATGCTGCACATGGCCACATAACATGCCCCATACAGATATTTGCCCCCATATCATGCTGCATATGGCCACATAAGATGCTCCATACAGATATTTGCCCCATATAATGCTGCACATGGCCCCATAAGATGCCCCATACAGACATTTGCCCCATATAATGCTGCACATGGCCCCATAAGATGCCCCATACAGATATTTGCCCCATATAATGCTGCACATGGCCACATAAGATGCTCCATACAGATATTTTCCCCCATATCATGATGCACATGGCCACATAAGATGCTCCATAGAGATATTTGCCCCCATATAATGCTGCACATGGCCCCATACAGATATTTGCCCCCATATCATGCTGCACATGGCCACATAAGATGCTCCATACAGATATTTGCCCCCATATAATGCTGCACATGGCCCCATACAGATGCCCCATACAGATATTTGCCCCCATATCATGCTGCACATGGCCACATAAGATGCCCCATACAGATATTTGCCCCATATCATGCTGCACATGGCCACATAAGATGCTCCATTCAAATATTTGCCCCCATATCATGCTGCACATGGCCACATAAGATGCTCCATACAGATATTTGCCCCCATATAATGCTGCACATGGCCCCATACAGATGCCCCATACAGATTTTTGCCCCATATAATGCTGCACATGGCCAAGTAAGATGCCCCATACAGATATGTGCCCCCATATCATGCTGCACATGGCCCCATAAGATGCCCCATACAGATATTTGCCCCCATATAATGCTGCACATGGCCCCATAAGATGCCCCATACAGATATTTGCCCCCATATAATGCTGCACATGGCCCCATAAGATGCCCCATACAGATATTTGCTCCCATATAATGCTGCACATGGTCCCATAAGATGCCCCATACAGATATTTTCCCCCATATAATGCTGCACATGGCCACATAAGATGCTCCATACAGATAACTGCCCTCATATAATGCTGCACACAGCCACATAAGATGCTCCATACAGATAACTGCCCCCATATAATGCTGCACATGGTCCCATAAGATGCTCCATACAGATATTTGCCCCATATAATGCTGCACATGACCACATAAGATGCCCCATACAGATATTTGCCCCCATATAATGCTGCACATGGCCACATACAGATATTTGCCCCCATATCCTGCTGCACATGGCCACATAAGATGCTCCATACAGATATTTG
The DNA here is from genome assembly GCF_032444005.1 of Ranitomeya imitator. Classification (NCBI taxonomy): domain Eukaryota; kingdom Metazoa; phylum Chordata; class Amphibia; order Anura; family Dendrobatidae; genus Ranitomeya; species Ranitomeya imitator. Next base: position 238,948,007 of record NC_091283.1, read on the forward strand.
CCCCATATTATGCTGCACATGACCACATAAGATGCCCCATACAGATATTTGCCCCCATAAAATGCTGCACATGGCCACATACAGATATTTGCCCCCATATCATGCTGCACATGGCCACATAAGATGCTCCATACAGATATTTGCCCCATATAATGCTGCACATGGCCACATAAGATGCCCCATACAGATATTTGCCCCCTTATCATGCTGCACATGGCCACATACAGATATTTGCCCCCATATCATGCTGCACATGGCCACATAAGATGCCCCATATAGATATTTGCCCCATATCATGCTGCACATGGCCACATAAGATGCTCCATACAAATATTTGCCCCCATATCATGCTGCACATGGCCACATAAGATGCTCCATACAGATATTTTCCCCCATATCATGATGCACATGGCCACATAAGATGCTCCATAGAGATATTTGCCCCATATAATGCTGCACATGGCCCCATACAGATATTTGCCCCCATATCATGCTGCACATGGCCACATAAGATGCTCCATACAGATATTTGCCCCCATATAATGCTGCACATGGCCCCATACAGATGCCCCATACAGATATTTGCCCCCATATCATGCTGCACATGGCCACATAAGATGCCCCATACAGATATTTGCCCCATATCATGCTGCACATGGCCACATAAGATGCCACATACAGATATTTGCCCCCATATCATGCTGCACATGGCCACATAAGATGCCCCACACATATATTTGCCCCCATATCTTGCTGCACATGGCCCCATACAGATGCCCCACACAGATATTTGCCCCCATATCATGCTGCACATGGCCACATAAGATGTACCATACAGATATTTGCCCCAATATCATGCTGCACATGGCAAAATAAGATGCCCCACACAGATCTTTGCCACCATATAATGCTAACCATGGCCACATAAGATGCCCCATACAGATATTTGCCACATATCATGCTCCACAGGGCCACATAAGATGCCCCATACAGATCTTTGCCCCATATAATGCTGCACATGGCCACATAAGATGCCCCATACAGACCTTTGCCCCATATAATGCTGCACATGGCCACATAAGATGCCCCATACAGATATTTGCCCCATATAATGCTGCACATGGCCACATAAGATGCCCTATACAGATATTTGCCCCGTATAATGCTGCACATGGCCACATAATATGCCCCATACAGATATTTGCCCCCATATCATGCTGCACATGGCCACATAAGATGCTCCATACAGATATTTGCCCCATATAATGCTGCACATGGCCCCATAAGATGCCCCATACAGATATTTGCCCCATATAATGCTGCACATGGCCCCATACGATGCCCCATACAGATATTTGCCCCATATAATGCTGCACATGGCCACATAAGATGCCCCATACAGATATTGCCCCCATATAATGCTGCACATGGCCACATAATATGCCCCATACAGATATTTGCCCCCGTATCATGCTGCACATGGCCACATAAGATGCTCCATACAGATATTTGCCCCGTATAATGCTGCACATGGCCCCATAAGATGCCCCATACAGATATTTGCCCCATATAATGCTGCACATGGCCCCATAAGATGCCCCATACAGATATTTGCCCCATATAATGCTGCACATGGCCCCATAAGATGCCCCATACAGATATTTGCCCCATATAATGCTGCACATGGCCACATAAGATGCCCCATACAGATATTTGCCACATATCATGCTGCACATGGCCCCATAAGATGCCCCATACAGATATCTGCCCCATATAATGCTGCACATAGCCACATAAAATGCCCCATACAGATATTTGCCCCATATCATGCTGCACATGGCCACATAAGATGCCCCATACAGATATTTGCCCCATATAATGCTGCACATGGCCACATAAGATGCCCCATACAGATATTTGCCCCAAATAATGCTGCACATGGCCACATAAGATGCCCCATACAGATATTTGCCCCAAATAATGCTGCACATGGCCACATAAGATGCCCCATACAGATATTTGCCCCATATAATGCTGCACATGGCCACATAAGATGCCCTATACAGATATTTGCCCCCGTATAATGCTGCACATGGCCACATAACATGCCCCATACAGATATTTGCCCCCATATCATGCTGCATATGGCCACATAAGATGCTCCATACAGATATTTGCCCCATATAATGCTGCACATGGCCCCATAAGATGCCCCATACAGATATTTGCCCCATATAATGCTGCACATGGCCCCATAAGATGCCCCATACAGATATTTGCCCCATATAATGCTGCACATGGCCACATAAGATGCTCCATACAGATATTTTCCCCCATATCATGATGCACATGGCCACATAAGATGCTCCATAGAGATATTTGCCCCCATATAATGCTGCACATGGCCCCATACAGATATTTGCCCCCATATCATGCTGCACATGGCCACATAAGATGCTCCATACAGATATTTGCCCCCATATAATGCTGCACATGGCCCCATACAGATGCCCCATACAGATATTTGCCCCCATATCATGCTGCACATGGCCACATAAGATGCCCCATACAGATATTTGCCCCATATCATGCTGCACATGGCCACATAAGATGCTCCATTCAAATATTTGCCCCCATATCATGCTGCACATGGCCACATAAGATGCTCCATACAGATATTTGCCCCCATATAATGCTGCACATGGCCCCATACAGATGCCCCATACAGATTTTTGCCCCCATATCATGCTGCACATGGCCACATAAGATGCCCCATACAGATATTTGCCCCATATCATTCTGCACATGGCCACATAAGATGCCACATACAGATATTTGCCCCCATATCATGCTGCACATGGCCACATAAGATGCCCCACACATATATTTGCCCCCATATCTTGCTGCACATGGCCCCATACAGATGCCCCACACAGATATTTGCCCCCATATCATGCTGCACATGGCCACATAAGATGTCCCATACAGATATTTGCCCCCATATAATGCTGCACATGGCCAAATAAGATGCCCCACACAGATATTTGCCCCCATATCATGCTGCACATGGCCCCATACAGATGCCCCACACAGATCTTTGCCACCATATAATGCAGCACATGGCCACATAAGATGCCCCATACAGATATTTGCACCATATCATGCTCCACATGGCCACATAAGATGCCCCATACAGATATTTACCCCCATATAATGCTGCACATGGCCACATAAGATGCTCCATACAGATATCTGCCCCATATAATGCTGCACATAGCCACATAAGATGCCCCATACAGATATTTGCCCCATATCATGCTGCACATGGCCACATAAGATGCCCCATACAGATATTTGCCCCATATAATGCTGCACATGGCCACATAAGATGCCCCATACAGATATTTGCCCTCATATAATGCTGCACATGGTCCCATAAGATGCCCCACACAGATATTTGCCCCCATATAATGCTGCACATGGCCACAAAAGATGCCCCATACAGATATTTGCCCATATCATGCTGCACATGGCCACATAATATGCCCCATATAGATCTTTGCCCCATATAATGCTGCACATGGCCACATAAGATGCCCCATACAGATATTTGCCCCATATAATGCTGCACATGGCCACATAAGATGCCCTATACAGATATTTGCCCCCGTATAATGCTGCACATGGCCACATAATATGCCCCATACAGATATTTGCCCCCATATCATGCTGCACATGGCCACTTAAGATGCTCCATACAGATATTTGCCCCATATAATGCTGCACATGGCCCCATAAGATGCCCCATACAGATTTTTGCCCCATATAATGCTGCACATGGCCACATAAGATGCCCCATACAGATATTTGCCCCCATATCATGCTGCACATGGCCCCATAAGATGCCCCATACAGATATTTGCCCCCATATAATGCTGCACATGGCCCCATAAGATGCCTCATACAGATATTTGCCCCAATATAATGCTGCACATGGCCCCATAAGATGCCCCATACAGATATTTGCCCCCATATAATGCTGCACATGGTCCCATAAGATGCCCCATACAGATATTTTCCCCCATATAATGCTGCACATGGCCACATAAGATGCTCCATACAGATAACTGCCCTCATATAATGCTGCACACGGCCACATAAGATGCTCCATACAGATAACTGCCCCCATATAACGCTGCACATGGTCCCATAAGATGCTCCATACAGAAATTTGCCCCATATAATGCTGCACATGACCACATAAGATGCCCCATACAGATATTTGCCCCCATGTAATGCTGCACATGGCCACATACAGATATTTGCCCCCATATCATGCTGCACATGGCCACATAAGATGCTCCATACAGATATTTGCCCCATATAATGCTGCACATGACCACATAAGATGCCCCATACAGATATTTACCCCCATAAAATGCTGCACATGGCCACATACAGATATTTGCCCCATATAATGCTGAACATGGCCACATAAGATGCCCCATACAGATATTTGCCCCCTTATCATGCTGCACATGGCCACATGCAGATATTTGCCCCCATATCATGCTGCACATGGCCACATAAGATGCTCCATACAGATATTTGCCCCATATCATGCTGCACATGGCCACATAAGATACTCCATACAAATATTTGCCCCATATAATGATGCAAATGGCCCCATACAGATGCCCCATACAGATATTTGCCCCGATATCATGCTGCATGTGGCCCCATACAGATGCCCCACACAGATATTTGCCCCCATATCATGCTGCACATGGCCACATAAGATACTCCATACAAATATTTGCCCCCATATCATGCTGCATATGGCCACATATGATGCTCCATACAGATATTTGCCCCCATATAATGCTGCACATGGCCCCATAACATGCCCCATACAGATATTTGCCCCATATAATGCTGCACATGGCCCCATAATATGCCCCATACAGATATTTGACCCATATAATGCTGCACATGGCCACATAAGATGCCCCATACAGATATTTGCCCCCATATAATGCTGCACATGGCCACATAAGATGCCCCATACAGATATTTTCCCCCATATCACGATGCACATGGCTATATAAGATGCTCCATACAGATATTTGCCCAATATCATGCTGCACATGGCCACATACAGATATTTGCTCCCATATAATGCTGCACATGGCCACGTAAGATGCCCCATACAGATATTTTCCCCCATATCATGATGCACATGGCCACATAAGATGCCCCATACAGATATTTGCCCCATATAATGCTGTACATGGCCACATAAGATGCCCCATACAGATATTTTCCCCCATATCATGATGCACATGGCCACATAAGATGCCCCATACAGATATTTGCCCCATATAATGCTGCACATGGCCACGTAAGATGCTCCACACAGATATTTGCCCCATATAATGCTGTACATGGCCACATACAGATATTTGCTCCCATATAATGCTGGACATGGCCACGTAAGATGCCCCATACAGATATTTTCCCCCATATCATGATGCATATGGCCACATAAGATGCCCCATACAGATATTTGCCCCATATAATGCTGCACATGGCCACATAAGATGCCCCATACAGATATTTGCCCCATATAATGCTGTACATGGCCACATAAGATGCCCCATACAGATATTTGCCCCCTATAATGCTGCACATGGCCACATAAGATGCCCCATACAGATATTTGCCCCATATCATGCTGCACATGGCCACATAAAATGCCCCATACAGATATTTGCCCCCATATAATGCTGCACATGGCCACATAAGATGCCCCATACAGATATTTTCCCCCATATCACGATGCACATGGCTATATAAGATGCTCCATACAGATATTTGCCCAATATCATGCTGCACATGGCCACATACAGATATTTGCTCCCATATAATGCTGCACATGGCCACGTAAGATGCCCCATACAGATATTTTCCCCCATATCATGATGCACATGGTCACATAAGATGCCCCATACAGATATTTGCCCCATATAATGCTGTACATGGCCACATAAGATGCCCCATACAGATATTTTCCCCCATATCATGATGCACATGGCCACATAAGATGCTCCATACAGATATTTGCCCCATATAATGCTGCACATGGCCACGTAAGATGCTCCACACAGATATTTGCCCCATATAATGCTGTACATGGCCACATACAGATATTTGCTCCCATATAATGCTGCACATGGCCACGTAAGATGCCCCATACAGATATTTTCCCCCATATCATGATGCACATGGCCACATAAGATGCCCCATACAGATATTTGCCCCATATAATGCTGCACATGGCCACATAAGATGCCCCATACAGATATTTGCCCCATATAATGCTGCACATGGCCACATAAGATGCCCCATACAGATATTTGCCCCATATCATGCTGCACATGGCCCCATACAAATATTTGCCACAATATAATGCTGCACATGGTGCACATGGCCACATAAGATGCTCCACACAGCTATTTGCCTCATATAATGCTGTACATGGCCACATAAGATGCCCCATACAGATATTTGCCCCATATAATGCTGCACATGGCCACATAAGATGCCCCATACAGATATTTGCCCCATATCATGCTGCACATGGCCACATAAGATGCCCCATACAGATATTTGCCCCTATATAATGCTGCACATGGCCACATAAGATGCCCCATACAGATATTTGCATCATATAATGCTGCACATGGCCATATAAGATGCCCCATACAGATATTTGCCCCTATATAATGCTGCACATGGCCACATAAGATGCCCCATACAGATATTTGCCCCATATAATGCTTCACATGGCCACATATGATGCCCCATACAGATATTTGCCCCCATATAATGCTGCACATGGCCCCATAAGATGCCCCATACAGATATTTGCCCCCATATCATGCTGCACATGGCCCCATAAGATGCCCCATTCAGATATTTGCCCCCATATAATGCTGCACATGGCCCCATAAGATGCCCCATACAGATATTTGCCCCCATACAATGCTGCACATGGCCCGATAAGATGCCCCATACAGATATTTGCCCCCATATAATGCTGCACATGGTCCCATAAGATGCCCCATACAGATATTTTCCCCCACATGAAGCTGCACATGGCCACATAAGATGCCCCATACAGATATTTGCCCCATATAATGCTGCACATGGCCACATAAGATGCTCCATACAGATAACGGCCCTAATATAATGCTGCACATGGCCCCATAAGATGCCCCATACAGATATTTGCCCCGATATAATGCTGCACATGGCCCCATAAGATGCCCCATACAGATATTTGCCCCCATATAATGCTGCACATGGCCACATAAGATGCCCCATACAGATATTTGCCCCCATATAATGCTGCACATGGCCACATACAGATATTTGCCCCCATATCATGCTGCACATGGCCACATAAGATGCTCCATACAGATATTTGCCCCCTTATCATGCTGCACATGGCCACATACAGATATTTGCCCCCATATCATGCTGCACATGGCCAGATAAGATGCTCCATACAGATATTTGCCCCATATCATGATGCACATGGCCAGATAAGATGCTCCATACAGATATTTTCCCCCATATCATGATGCAAATGGCCACATAATTTGCTCCATAGAGATATTTGCCCCCATATAATGCTGCACATGGCCCCATACAGATATTTGCCCCCATATCATGCTGCACATGGCCACATAAGATGCTCCATACAGATATTTGCCCCCATATAATGCTGCACATGGCCCCATACAGATGCCCCATACAGATATTTGCCCCCATATCATGCTGCACATGGCCACATAAGATGCCCCATACAGATATTTGCCCCATATCATTCTGCACATGGCCACATAAGATGCCACATACAGATATTTGCCCCCATATCATGCTGCACATGGCCACATAAGATGCCCCACACATATATTTGCCCCCATATCTTGCTGCACATGGCCCCATACAGATGCCCCACACAGATATTTGCCCCCATATCATGCTGCACATGGCCACATAAGATGTCCCATACAGATATTTGCCCCCATATAATGCTGCACATGGCCAAATAAGATGCCCCACACAGATATTTGCCCCCATATCATGCTGCACATGGCCCCATACAGATGCCCCACACAGATCTTTGCCACCATATAATGCTGCACAAGGCCACATAAGATGCCCCATACAGATATTTGCACCATATCATGCTCCACATGGCCACATAAGATGCCCCATACAGATATTTGCCCCCATATAATGCTGCACATGGCCACATAAGATGCTCCATACAGATATCTGCCCCATATAATGCTGCACATGGCCACATAAGATGCCCCATACAGATATTTGCCCCATATCATGCTGCACATGGCCACATAAGATGCCCCATACAGATATTTGCCCCATATAATGCTGCACATGGCCACATAAGATGCCCCATACAGATATTTGCCCCCATATAATGCTGCACATGGTCCCATAAGATGCCCCATACAGATATTTTCCCCCATATAATGCTGCACATGGCCACATAAGATGCTCCATACAGATAACTGCCCTCATATAATGCTGCACACGGCCACATAAGATGCTCCATACAGATAACTGCCCCCATATAACGCTGCACATGGTCCCATAAGATGCTCCATACAGAAATTTGCCCCATATAATGCTGCACATGACCACATAAGATGCCCCATACAGATATTTGCCCCCATGTAATGCTGCACATGGCCACATACAGATATTTGCCCCCATATCATGCTGCACATGGCCACATAAGATGCTCCATACAGATATTTGCCCCATATTATGCTGCACATGACCACATAAGATGCCCCATACAGATATTTACCCCCATAAAATGCTGCACATGGCCACATACAGATATTTGCCCCCATATCATGCTGCACATGGCCACATAAGATGCTCCATACAGATATTTGCCCCATATAATGCTGCACATGGCCACATAAGATGCCTCATACAGATATTTGCCCCCTTATCATGCTGCACATGGCCACATACAGATATTTGCCCCCATATCATGCTGCACATGGCCACATAAGATGCTCCATACAAATATTTGCCCCCATATCATGCTGCACATGGCCACATAAGATGCTCCATACAGATATTTTCCCCCATATCATGATGCACATGGCCACATAAGATGCTCCATAGAGATATTTGCCGCCATATAATGCTGCACATGGCCCCATACAGATATTTGCCCCATATCATGCTGCACATGGCCACATAAGATGCTCCATACAGATATTTGCCCCCATATAATGCTGCACATGGCCCCATACAGATGCCCCATACAGATATTTGCCCCCATATCATGCTGCACATGGCCACATAAGATGCTCCATACAGATATTTTCCACCATATCATGATGCACATGGCCACATAAGATGCTCCATAGAGATATTTGCCCCCATATAATGCTGCACATGGCCCCATACAGATATTTGCCCCCATATCATGCTGCACATGGCCACATAAGATGCTCCATACAGATATTTTCCCCCATATCATGATGCACATGGCCACATAAGATGCTCCATAGAGATATTTGCCCCCATATAATGCTGCACATGGCCCCATACAGATATTTGCCCCCATATCATGCTGCACATGGCCACATAAGATGCTCCATACAGATATTTGCCCCCATATAATGCTGCACATGGCCCCATACAGATGCCCCATACAGATATTTGCCCCATATCATGCTGCACATGGCCACATAAGATGCCCCATACAGATATTTGCCCCATATCATGCTGCACAAGGCCACATAAGATGCTCCATTCAAATATTTGCCCCCATATCATGCTGCACATGGCCACATAAGATGCTCCATACAGATATTTGCCCCCATATAATGCTGCACATGGCCCCATACAGATGCCCCATGCAGATTTTTGCCCCCATATCATGCTGCACATGGCCACATAAGATGCCCCATACAGATATTTGCCCCATATCATTCTGCACATGGCCACATAAGATGCCACATACAGATATTTGCCCCCATATCATGCTGCACATGGCCACATAAGATGCCCCACACATATATTTGCCCCCATATCTTGCTGCACATGGCCCCATACAGATGCCCCACACAGATATTTGCCCCCATATCATGCTGCACATGGCCAGATAAGATGCTCCATACAGATATTTGCCCCATATCATGATGCACATGGCCACATTCAGATGCCGCATACAGATATTTTCCCCCATATCATGATGCAAATGGCCACATAATTTGCTCCATAGAGATATTTGCCCCCATATAATGCTGCACATGGCCCCATACAGATATTTGCCCCCATATCATGCTGCACATGGCCACATAAGATGCTCCATACAGATATTTGCTCCCATATAATGCTGCACATGGCCCCATACAGATGCCCCATACAGATATTTGCCCCCATATGATGCTGCACATGGCCACATAAGATGCCCCATACAGATATTTGCCCCATATCATTCTGCACATGGCCACATAAGATGCCACATACAGATATTTGCCCCCATATCATGCTGCACATGGCCACATAAGATGCCCCATACAGATATTTGCTCCATATCATTCTGCACATGACCACATAAGATGCCACATACAGATATTTGCCCCATATAATGCTGCACATGGCAACATAAGATGCCCTATACAGATATTTGCCCCGTATAATGCTGCACATGGCCACATAATATGCCCCATACAGATATTTGCCCCCATATCATGCTGCACATGGCCACATAAGATGCCCCATACAGATATTTGCCCCATATAATGCTGCACATGGCCACATAAGATGCCCCATACAGATATTGCCCCCATATAATGCTGCACATTGCCACATAATATGCCCCATACAGATACTTGCCCCCGTATCATGCTGCACATGGCCACATAAGATGCTCCATACAGATATTTGCCCCGTATAATGCTGCACATGGCCCCATAAGATGCCCCATACAGATATTTGCCCCATATAATGCTGCACATGGCCCCATAAGATGCCCCATACAGATATTTGCCCCATATAATGCTGCACATGGCCCCATAAGATGCCCCATACAGATATTTGCCCCATATAATGCTGCACATGGCCACATAAGATGCCCCATACAGATATTTGCCACATATCATGCTGCACATGGCCCCATAAGATCCCCCATACAGATATCTGCCCCATATAATGCTGCACATGGCCACATAAAATGCCCCACACAGATATTTGCCCCATATCATGCTGCACATGGCCACATAAGATGCCCCATACAGATATTTGCCCCATATAATGCTGCACATGGCCACATAAGATGCCCCATACAGATATTTGCCCCAAATAATGCTGCACATGGCCACATAAGATGCCCCATACAGATATTTGCCCCAAATAATGCTGCACATGGCCACATAAGATGCCCCATACAGATATTTGCCCCATATAATGCTGCACATGGCCACATAAGATGCCCTATACAGATATTTGCCCCCGTATAATGCTGCACATGGCCACATAACATGCCCCATACAGATATTTGCCCCCATATCATGCTGCATATGGCCACATAAGATGCTCCATACAGATATTTGCCCCATATAATGCTGCACATGGCCCCATAAGATGCCCCATACAGACATTTGCCCCATATAATGCTGCACATGGCCCCATAAGATGCCCCATACAGATATTTGCCCCATATAATGCTGCACATGGCCACATAAGATGCTCCATACAGATATTTTCCCCCATATCATGATGCACATGGCCACATAAGATGCTCCATAGAGATATTTGCCCCCATATAATGCTGCACATGGCCCCATACAGATATTTGCCCCCATATCATGCTGCACATGGCCACATAAGATGCTCCATACAGATATTTGCCCCCATATAATGCTGCACATGGCCCCATACAGATGCCCCATACAGATATTTGCCCCCATATCATGCTGCACATGGCCACATAAGATGCCCCATACAGATATTTGCCCCATATCATGCTGCACATGGCCACATAAGATGCTCCATTCAAATATTTGCCCCCATATCATGCTGCACATGGCCACATAAGATGCTCCATACAGATATTTGCCCCCATATAATGCTGCACATGGCCCCATACAGATGCCCCATACAGATTTTTGCCCCATATAATGCTGCACATGGCCAAGTAAGATGCCCCATACAGATATGTGCCCCCATATCATGCTGCACATGGCCCCATAAGATGCCCCATACAGATATTTGCCCCCATATAATGCTGCACATGGCCCCATAAGATGCCCCATACAGATATTTGCCCCCATATAATGCTGCACATGGCCCCATAAGATGCCCCATACAGATATTTGCTCCCATATAATGCTGCACATGGTCCCATAAGATGCCCCATACAGATATTTTCCCCCATATAATGCTGCACATGGCCACATAAGATGCTCCATACAGATAACTGCCCTCATATAATGCTGCACACAGCCACATAAGATGCTCCATACAGATAACTGCCCCCATATAATGCTGCACATGGTCCCATAAGATGCTCCATACAGATATTTGCCCCATATAATGCTGCACATGACCACATAAGATGCCCCATACAGATATTTGCCCCCATATAATGCTGCACATGGCCACATACAGATATTTGCCCCCATATCCTGCTGCACATGGCCACATAAGATGCTCCATACAGATATTTGCCCCATATTATGCTGCACATGACCACATAAGATGCCCCATACAGATATTTGCCCCCATAAAATGCTGCACATGGCCACATACAGATATTTGCCCCCATATCATGCTGCACATGGCCACATAAGATGCTCCATACAGATATTTGCCCCATATAATGCTGCACATGGCCACATAAGATGCCCCATACAGATATTTGCCCCCTTATCATGCTGCACATGGCCACATACAGATATTTGCCCCCATATCATGCTGCACATGGCCACATAAGATGCCCCATATAGATATTTGCCCCATATCATGCTGCACATGGCCACATAAGATGCTCCATACAAATATTTGCCCCCATATCATGCTGCACATGGCCACATAAGATGCTCCATACAGATATTTTCCCCCATATCATGATGCACATGGCCACATAAGATGCTCCATAGAGATATTTGCCCCATATAATGCTGCACATGGCCCCATACAGATATTTGCCCCCATATCATGCTGCACATGGCCACATAAGATGCTCCATACAGATATTTGCCCCCATATAATGCTGCACATGGCCCCATACAGATGCCCCATACAGATATTTGCCCCCATATCATGCTGCACATGGCCACATAAGATGCCCCATACAGATATTTGCCCCATATCATGCTGCACATGGCCACATAAGATGCCACATACAGATATTTGCCCCCATATCATGCTGCACATGGCCCCATACAGATGCCCCACACAGATATTTGCCCCCATATCATGCTGCACATGGCCACATAAGATGTACCATACAGATATTTGCCCCAATATCATGCTGCACATGGCAAAATAAGATGCCCCACACAGATCTTTGCCACTATATAATGCTAACCATGGCCACATAAGATGCCCCATACAGATATTTGCCACATATCATGCTCCACAGGGCCACATAAGATGCCCCATACAGACCTTTGCCCCATATAATGCTGCACATGGCCACATAAGATGCCCCATACAGATATTTGCCCCATATAATGCTGCACATGGCCACATAAGATGCCCTATACAGATATTTGCCCCGTATAATGCTGCACATGGCCACATAATATGCCCCATACAGATATTTGCCCCCATATCATGCTGCACATGGCCACATAAGATGCTCCATACAGATATTTGCCCCATATAATGCTGCACATGGCCCCATAAGATGCCCCATACAGATATTTGCCCCATATAATGCTGCACATGGCCCCATACGATGCCCCATACAGATATTTGCCCCATATAATGCTGCACATGGCCACATAAGATGCCCCATACAGATATTGCCCCCATATAATGCTGCACATGGCCACATAATATGCCCCATACAGATATTTGCCCCCGTATCATGCTGCACATGGCCACATAAGATGCTCCATACAGATATTTGCCCCGTATAATGCTGCACATGGCCCCATAAGATGCCCCATACAGATATTTGCCCCATATAATGCTGCACATGGCCCCATAAGATGCCCCATACAGATATTTGCCCCATATAATGCTGCACATGGCCCCATAAGATGCCCCATACAGATATTTGCCCCATATAATGCTGCACATGGCCACATAAGATGCCCCATACAGATATTTGCCACATATCATGCTGCACATGGCCCCATAAGATGCCCCATACAGATATCTGCCCCATATAATGCTGCACATAGCCACATAAAATGCCCCATACAGATATTTGCCCCATATCATGCTGCACATGGCCACATAAGATGCCCCATACAGATATTTGCCCCATATAATGCTGCACATGGCCACATAAGATGCCCCATACAGATATTTGCCCCAAATAATGCTGCACATGGCCACATAAGATGCCCCATACAGATATTTGCCCCAAATAATGCTGCACATGGCCACATAAGATGCCCTATACAGATATTTGCCCCGTATAATGCTGCACATGGCCACATAATATGCCCCATACAGATATTTGCCCCCATATCATGCTGCACATGGCCACATAAGATGCTCCATACAGATATTTGCCCCATATAATGCTGCACATGGCCCCATAAGATGCCCCATACAGATATTTGCCCCATATAATGCTGCACATGGCCCCATACGATGCCCCATACAGATATTTGCCCCATATAATGCTGCACATGGCCACATAAGATGCCCCATACAGATATTGCCCCCATATAATGCTGCACATGGCCACATAATATGCCCCATACAGATATTTGCCCCCGTATCATGCTGCACATGGCCACATAAGATGCTCCATACAGATATTTGCCCCGTATAATGCTGCACATGGCCCCATAAGATGCCCCATACAGATATTTGCCCCATATAATGCTGCACATGGCCCCATAAGATGCCCCATACAGATATTTGCCCCATATAATGCTGCACATGGCCCCATAAGATGCCCC
Source organism: Ranitomeya imitator (assembly GCF_032444005.1). Taxonomy (NCBI): domain Eukaryota; kingdom Metazoa; phylum Chordata; class Amphibia; order Anura; family Dendrobatidae; genus Ranitomeya; species Ranitomeya imitator. The sequence goes on from NC_091283.1 coordinate 238,963,216, forward strand.
ATACAGATATTTGCCCCATATAATGCTGCACATGGCCACATAAGATGCCCCATACAGATATTTGCCACATATCATGCTGCACATGGCCCCATAAGATGCCCCATACAGATATCTGCCCCATATAATGCTGCACATAGCCACATAAAATGCCCCATACAGATATTTGCCCCATATCATGCTGCACATGGCCACATAAGATGCCCCATACAGATATTTGCCCCATATAATGCTGCACATGGCCACATAAGATGCCCCATACAGATATTTGCCCCAAATAATGCTGCACATGGCCACATAAGATGCCCCATACAGATATTTGCCCCAAATAATGCTGCACATGGCCACATAAGATGCCCCATACAGATATTTGCCCCATATAATGCTGCACATGGCCACATAAGATGCCCTATACAGATATTTGCCCCCGTATAATGCTGCACATGGCCACATAACATGCCCCATACAGATATTTGCCCCCATATCATGCTGCATATGGCCACATAAGATGCTCCATACAGATATTTGCCCCATATAATGCTGCACATGGCCCCATAAGATGCCCCATACAGATATTTGCCCCATATAATGCTGCACATGGCCCCATAAGATGCCCCATACAGATATTTGCCCCATATAATGCTGCACATGGCCACATAAGATGCTCCATACAGATATTTTCCCCCATATCATGATGCACATGGCCACATAAGATGCTCCATAGAGATATTTGCCCCCATATAATGCTGCACATGGCCCCATACAGATATTTGCCCCCATATCATGCTGCACATGGCCACATAAGATGCTCCATACAGATATTTGCCCCCATATAATGCTGCACATGGCCCCATACAGATGCCCCATACAGATATTTGCCCCCATATCATGCTGCACATGGCCACATAAGATGCCCCATACAGATATTTGCCCCATATCATGCTGCACATGGCCACATAAGATGCTCCATTCAAATATTTGCCCCCATATCATGCTGCACATGGCCACATAAGATGCTCCATACAGATATTTGCCCCCATATAATGCTGCACATGGCCCCATACAGATGCCCCATACAGATTTTTGCCCCCATATCATGCTGCACATGGCCACATAAGATGCCCCATACAGATATTTGCCCCATATCATTCTGCACATGGCCACATAAGATGCCACATACAGATATTTGCCCCCATATCATGCTGCACATGGCCACATAAGATGCCCCACACATATATTTGCCCCCATATCTTGCTGCACATGGCCCCATACAGATGCCCCACACAGATATTTGCCCCCATATCATGCTGCACATGGCCACATAAGATGTCCCATACAGATATTTGCCCCCATATAATGCTGCACATGGCCAAATAAGATGCCCCACACAGATATTTGCCCCCATATCATGCTGCACATGGCCCCATACAGATGCCCCACACAGATCTTTGCCACCATATAATGCTGCACATGGCCACATAAGATGCCCCATACAGATATTTGCACCATATCATGCTCCACATGGCCACATAAGATGCCCCATACAGATATTTACCCCCATATAATGCTGCACATGGCCACATAAGATGCTCCATACAGATATCTGCCCCATATAATGCTGCACATAGCCACATAAGATGCCCCATACAGATATTTGCCCCATATCATGCTGCACATGGCCACATAAGATGCCCCATACAGATATTTGCCCCATATAATGCTGCACATGGCCACATAAGATGCCCCATACAGATATTTGCCCTCATATAATGCTGCACATGGTCCCATAAGATGCCCCACACAGATATTTGCCCCCATATAATGCTGCACATGGCCACAAAAGATGCCCCATACAGATATTTGCCCATATCATGCTGCACATGGCCACATAATATGCCCCATATAGATCTTTGCCCCATATAATGCTGCACATGGCCACATAAGATGCCCCATACAGATATTTGCCCCATATAATGCTGCACATGGCCACATAAGATGCCCTATACAGATATTTCCCCCCGTATAATGCTGCACATGGCCACATAATATGCCCCATACAGATATTTGCCCCCATATCATGCTGCACATGGCCACTTAAGATGCTCCATACAGATATTTGCCCCATATAATGCTGCACATGGCCCCATAAGATGCCCCATACAGATTTTTGCCCCATATAATGCTGCACATGGCCACATAAGATGCCCCATACAGATATTTGCCCCCATATCATGCTGCACATGGCCCCATAAGATGCCCCATACAGATATTTGCCCCCATATAATGCTGCACATGGCCCCATAAGATGCCTCATACAGATATTTGCCCCAATATAATGCTGCACATGGCCCCATAAGATGCCCCATACAGATATTTGCCCCCATATAATGCTGCACATGGTCCCATAAGATGCCCCATACAGATATTTTCCCCCATATAATGCTGCACATGGCCACATAAGATGCTCCATACATATAACTGCCCTCATATAATGCTGCACACGGCCACATAAGATGCTCCATACAGATAACTGACCCCATATAATGCTGCACATGGTCCCATAAGATGCTCCATACAGATATTTGCCCCATATAATGCTGCACATGACCACATAAGATGACCCATACAGATATTTGCCCCCATATAATGCTGCACATGGCCACATACAGATATTTGCCCCCATATCCTGCTGCACATGGCCACATAAGATGCTCCATACAGATATTTGCCCCATATTATGCTGCACATGACCACATAAGATGCCCCATACAGATATTTGCCCCCATAAAATGCTGCACATGGCCACATACAGATATTTGCCCCCATATCATGCTGCACATGGCCACATAAGATGCTCCATACAGATATTTGCCCCATATAATGCTGCACATGGCCACATAAGATGCCCCATACAGATATTTGCCCCCTTATCATGCTGCACATGGCCACATACAGATATTTGCCCCCATATTATGCTGCACATGGCCACATAAGATGCCCCATATAGATATTTGCCCCATATCATGCTGCACATGGCCACATAAGATGCTCCATACAAATATTTGCCCCCATATCATGCTGCACATGGCCACATAAGATGCTCCATACAGATATTTTCCCCCATATCATGATGCACATGGCCACATAAGATGCTCCATAGAGATATTTGCCCCCATATAATGCTGCACATGGCCCCATACAGATATTTGCCCCCATATCATGCTGCACATGGCCACATAAGATGCTCCATACAGATATTTGCCCCCATATAATGCTGCACATGGCCCCATACAGATGCCCCATACAGATATTTGCCCCCATATCATGCTGCACATGGCCACATAAGATGCCCCATACAGAAATTTGCCCCATATCATGCTGCACATGGCCACATAAGATGCCACATACAGATATTTGCCCCCATATCATGCTGCACATGGCCACATAAGATGCCCCACACATATATTTGCCCCCATATCATGCTGCACATGGCCACATAAGATGTCCCATACAGATATTTGCCCCAATATCATGCTGCACATGGCCAAATAAGATGCCCCACACAGATCTTTGCCACCATATAATGCTGACCATGGCCACATAAGATGCCCCATACAGATATTTGCCACATATCATGCTCCACAGGGCCACATAAGATGCCCCATACAGATCTTTGCCCCATATAATGCTGCACATGGCCACATAAGATGCCCCATACAGATCTTTGCCCCATATAATGCTGCACATGGCCACATAAGATGCCCCATACAGATATTTGCCCCATATAATGCTGCACATGGCCACATAAGATGCCCTATACAGATATTTGCCCCGTATAATGCTGCACATGGCCACATAATATGCCCCATACAGATATTTGCCCCCATATCATGCTGCACATGGCCACATAAGATGCTCCATACAGATATTTGCCCCATATAATGTTGCACATGGCCCCATAAGATGCCCCATACAGATATTTGCCCCATATAATGCTGCACATGGCCCCATACGATGCCCCATACAGATATTTGCCCCATATAATGCTGCACATGGCCACATAAGTTGCCCCATACAGATATTGCCCCCATATAATGCTGCACATGGCCACATAATATGCCCCATACAGATATTTGCCCCCGTATCATGCTGCACATGGCCACATAAGATGCCCCATACAGATCTTTGCCCCATATAATGCTGCACATGGCCACATAAGATGCCCCATACAGATCTTTGCCCCATATAATGCTGCACATGGCCACATAAGATGCCCCATACAGATATTTGCCCCAAATAATGCTGCACATGGCCACATAAGATGCCCCATACAGATATTTGCCCCAAATAATGCTGCACATGGCCACATAAGATGCCCCATACAGATATTTGCCCCATATAATGCTGCACATGGCCACATAAGATGCCCTATACAGATATTTGCCCCCGTATAATGCTGCACATGGCCACATAACATGCCCCATACAGATATTTGCCCCCATATCATGCTGCATATGGCCACATAAGATGCTCCATACAGATATTTGCCCCATATAATGCTGCACATGGCCCCATAAGATGCCCCATACAGATATTTGCCCCATATAATGCTGCACATGGCCCCATAAGATGCCCCATACAGATATTTGCCCCATATAATGCTGCACATGGCCACATAAGATGCTCCATACAGATATTTTCCCCCATATCATGATGCACATGGCCACATAAGATGCTCCATAGAGATATTTGCCCCCATATAATGCTGCACATGGCCCCATACAGATATTTGCCCCCATATCATGCTGCACATGGCCACATAAGATGCTCCATACAGATATTTGCCCCCATATAATGCTGCACATGGCCCCATACAGATGCCCCATACAGATATTTGCCCCATATCATGCTGCACATGGCCACATAAGATGCTCCATACAGATATTTGCCCCCATATAATGCTGCACATGGCCCCATACAGATGCCCCATACAGATTTTTGCCCCCATATCATGCTGCACATGGCCACATAAGATGCCCCATACAGATATTTGCCCCATATCATTCTGCACATGGCCACATAAGATGCCACATACAGATATTTGCCCCCATATCATGCTGCACATGGCCACATAAGATGCCCCACACATATATTTGCCCCCATATCTTGCTGCACATGGCCCCATACAGATGCCCCACACAGATATTTGCCCCCATATCATGCTGCACATGGCCACATAAGATGTCCCATACAGATATTTGCCCCCATATAATGCTGCACATGGCCAAATAAGATGCCCCACACAGATATTTGCCCCCATATCATGCTGCACATGGCCCCATACAGATGCCCCACACAGATCTTTGCCACCATATAATGCTGCACATGGCCACATAAGATGCCCCATACAGATATTTGCACCATATCATGCTCCACATGGCCACATAAGATGCCCCATACAGATATTTACCCCCATATAATGCTGCACATGGCCACATAAGATGCTCCATACAGATATCTGCCCCATATAATGCTGCACATAGCCACATAAGATGCCCCATACAGATATTTGCCCCATATCATGCTGCACATGGCCACATAAGATGCCCCATACAGATATTTGCCCCATATAATGCTGCACATGGCCACATAAGATGCCCCATACAGATATTTGCCCTCATATAATGCTGCACATGGTCCCATAAGATGCCCCACACAGATATTTGCCCCCATATAATGCTGCACATGGCCACAAAAGATGCCCCATACAGATATTTGCCCATATCATGCTGCACATGGCCACATAATATGCCCCATATAGATCTTTGCCCCATATAATGCTGCACATGGCCACATAAGATGCCCCATACAGATATTTGCCCCATATAATGCTGCACATGGCCACATAAGATGCCCTATACAGATATTTGCCCCCGTATAATGCTGCACATGGCCACATAATATGCCCCATACAGATATTTGCCCCCATATCATGCTGCACATGGCCACTTAAGATGCTCCATACAGATATTTGCCCCATATAATGCTGCACATGGCCCCATAAGATGCCCCATACAGATTTTTGCCCCATATAATGCTGCACATGGCCACATAAGATGCCCCATACAGATATTTGCCCCCATATCATGCTGCACATGGCCCCATAAGATGCCCCATACAGATATTTGCCCCCATATAATGCTGCACATGGCCCCATAAGATGCCTCATACAGATATTTGCCCCAATATAATGCTGCACATGGCCCCATAAGATGCCCCATACAGATATTTGCCCCCATATAATGCTGCACATGGTCCCATAAGATGCCCCATACAGATATTTTCCCCCATATAATGCTGCACATGGCCACATAAGATGCTCCATACATATAACTGCCCTCATATAATGCTGCACACGGCCACATAAGATGCTCCATACAGATAACTGACCCCATATAATGCTGCACATGGTCCCATAAGATGCTCCATACAGATATTTGCCCCATATAATGCTGCACATGACCACATAAGATGACCCATACAGATATTTGCCCCCATATAATGCTGCACATGGCCACATACAGATATTTGCCCCCATATCCTGCTGCACATGGCCACATAAGATGCTCCATACAGATATTTGCCCCATATTATGCTGCACATGACCACATAAGATGCCCCATACAGATATTTGCCCCCATAAAATGCTGCACATGGCCACATACAGATATTTGCCCCCATATCATGCTGCACATGGCCACATAAGATGCTCCATACAGATATTTGCCCCATATAATGCTGCACATGGCCACATAAGATGCCCCATACAGATATTTGCCCCCTTATCATGCTGCACATGGCCACATACAGATATTTGCCCCCATATTATGCTGCACATGGCCACATAAGATGCCCCATATAGATATTTGCCCCATATCATGCTGCACATGGCCACATAAGATGCTCCATACAAATATTTGCCCCCATATCATGCTGCACATGGCCACATAAGATGCTCCATACAGATATTTTCCCCCATATCATGATGCACATGGCCACATAAGATGCTCCATAGAGATATTTGCCCCCATATAATGCTGCACATGGCCCCATACAGATATTTGCCCCCATATCATGCTGCACATGGCCACATAAGATGCTCCATACAGATATTTGCCCCCATATAATGCTGCACATGGCCCCATACAGATGCCCCATACAGATATTTGCCCCCATATCATGCTGCACATGGCCACATAAGATGCCCCATACAGAAATTTGCCCCATATCATGCTGCACATGGCCACATAAGATGCCACATACAGATATTTGCCCCCATATCATGCTGCACATGGCCACATAAGATGCCCCACACATATATTTGCCCCCATATCATGCTGCACATGGCCACATAAGATGTCCCATACAGATATTTGCCCCAATATCATGCTGCACATGGCCAAATAAGATGCCCCACACAGATCTTTGCCACCATATAATGCTGACCATGGCCACATAAGATGCCCCATACAGATATTTGCCACATATCATGCTCCACAGGGCCACATAAGATGCCCTATACAGATATTTGCCCCGTATAATGCTGCACATGGCCACATAATATGCCCCATACAGATATTTGCCCCCATATCATGCTGCACATGGCCACATAAGATGCTCCATACAGATATTTGCCCCATATAATGTTGCACATGGCCCCATAAGATGCCCCATACAGATATTTGCCCCATATAATGCTGCACATGGCCCCATACGATGCCCCATACAGATATTGCCCCCATATAATGCTGCACATGGCCACATAATATGCCCCATACAGATATTTGCCCCCGTATCATGCTGCACATGGCCACATAAGATGCTCCATACAGATATTTGCCCCGTATAATGCTGCACATGGCCCCATAAGATGCCCCATACAGATATTTGCCCCATATAATGCTGCACATGGCCCCATAAGATGCCCCATACAGATATTTGCCCCATATAATGCTGCACATGGCCCCATAAGATGCCCCATACAGATATTTGCCCCATATAATGCTGCACATGGCCACATAAGATGCCCCATACATATATTTGCCACATATCATGCTGCACATGGCCCCATAAGATGCCCCATACAGATATCTGCCCCATATAATGCTGCACATGGCCACATAAAATGCCCCATACAGATATTTGCCCCATATCATGCTGCACATGGCCACATAAGATGCCCCATACAGATATTTGCCCCATATAATGCTGCACATGGCCACATAAGATGCCCCATACAGATATTTGCCCCAAATAATGCTGCACATGGCCACATAAGATGCCCCATACAGATATTTGCCCCAAATAATGCTGCACATGGCCACATAAGATGCCCCATACAGATATTTGCCCCATATAATGCTGCACATGGCCACATAAGATGCCCTATACAGATATTTGCCCCCGTATAATGCTGCACATGGCCACATAACATGCCCCATACAGATATTTGCCCCCATATCATGCTGCATATGGCCACATAAGATGCTCCATACAGATATTTGCCCCATATAATGCTGCACATGGCCCCATAAGATGCCCCATACAGATATTTGTACCATATAATGCTGCACATGGCCCCATAAGATGCCCCATACAGATATTTGCCCCATATAATGCTGCACATGGCCACATAAGATGCCCCATACAGATATTTGCCCCCATATAATGCTGCACATGGCCACATAATATGCTCCATACAGATATTTGCCCCCGTATCATGCTGCACATGGCCACATAAGATGCTCCATACAGATATTTGCCCCATATAATGCTGCACATGGCCCCATAAGATGCCCCATACAGATATTTGCCCCATATAATGCTGCACATGGCCCCATAAGATGCCCCATACAGATATTTGCCCCATATAATGCTGCACATGGCCCCATAAGATGCCCCATACAGATATTTGCCCCATATAATGCTGCACATGGCCCCATAAGCTGCCCCATACAGATATTTGCCCCATATAATGCTGCACATGGCCACATAAGATGCCCCATACAGATATTTGCCCCATATAATGTTGCACATGGCCCCATAGGATGCCCCATACAGATAACTGCCCCATATAATGCTGCACATGGCCCCATAAGATGCCCCATACAGATATTTGCCCCATATAATGCTGCACATGGCCCCAAAAGATGCTCCATACAGATATTTGCCCCATATAATGCTGCACATGGCCCCATAAGATGCCCCATACAGATATTTGCCCCATATAATGCTGCACATGGCCCCATAAGATGCCCCATACAGATATTTGCCCCATATAATGCTGCACATGGCCCCATAAGATGCCCCATACAGATATTTGCCCCATATAATGCTGCACATGGCCCCATAAGATGCCCCATACAGATATTTGCCCCATATAATGCTGCACATGGCCCCATAAGCTGCCCCATACAGATATTTGCCCCATATAATGCTGCACATGGCCACATAAGATGCCCCATACAGATATTTGCCCCATATAATGTTGCACATGGCCCCATAGGATGCCCCATACAGATAACTGCCCCATATAATGCTGCACATGGCCCCATAAGATGCCCCATACAGATATTTGCCCCATATAATGCTGCACATGGCCCCAAAAGATGCTCCATACAGATATTTGCCCCATATAATGCTGCACATGGCCCCATAAGATGCCCCATACAGATATTTGCCCCATATAATGCTGCACATGGCCATATAAGATGCTCCATACAGATATTTGCCCCATATAATGCTGCACATGGCCACATAAGATGCTCCATACAGATATTTGCCCCGTATAATGCTGCACATGGCCCCATAAGATGCCCCATACAGATAACTGCCCCATATAATGCTGCACATGGCCCCATAAGATGCCCCATACAAATATTTGCCCCATATAATGCTGCACATGGCCACATAAGATGCTCCATACTGATATCTGCCCCATATAATGCTGCACATGGCCACATAAGATGCCCCATACAGATACTTGCCCCCATATCATGCTGCACATGGTCCCATAAGATGCCCCATACAGATAACTGCCCCATATAATGCTGCACATGGCCATATAAGATGCTCCATACAGATATTTGCCACATATAATGCTGCACATGGCCACATAAGATGCCCCATACAGATATTTGCCCCATATCATGCTGCACATGGCCACATAAGATGCCCCATACAGATCTTTGCCCCAAATAATGCTGCACATGGCCACATAAGATGCCCCATACAGATATTTGCCCCATATAATGCTGCACATGGCCACATAAGATGCCCTATACAGATATTTGCCCCCGTATAATGCTGCACATGGCCACTTAATATGCCCCATACAGATATTTGCCCCCATATCATGCTGCACATGGCCACATAAGATGCTCCATACAGATATTTGCCCCATATAATGCTGCACATGGCCCCATAAGATGCCCCATACAGATATTTGCCCCATATAATGCTGCACATGGCCCCAAAAGATGCCCCATACAGATATTTGCCCCATATAATGCTGCACATGGCCACATAAGATGGCCCATACAGATATTTGCCCCCATATAATGCTGCACATGGCCACATAATATGCTCCATACAGATATTTGCCCCCGTATCATGCTGCACATGGCCACATAAGATGCTCCATACAGATATTTGCCCCATATAATGCTGCACATGGCCCCATAAGATGCCCCATACAGATATTTGCCCCATATAATGCTGCACATGGCCCCATAAGATGCGCCAAACAGATATTTGCCCCATATAATGCTGCACATGGCCCCATAAGATGCCCCATACAGATATTTGCCAAATATAATGATGCACATGGCCACATAAGATGCCCCATACAGATATTTGCCCCATATAATGTTGCACATGGCCCCATAAGATGCCCCATACAGATAACTGCCCCATATAATGCTGCACATGGCCCCATAAGATGCCCCATACAGATATTTGCCCCATATAATGCTGCACATGGCCGCAAAAGATGCTCCATACAGATATTTGCCCCATATAATGCTGCACATGGCCACATAAGATGCCCCATACAGATACTTGCCCCCATATCATGCTGCACATGGTCATATAAGATGCCCCATACAGATAACTGCCCCATATAATGCTGCACATGGCCATATAAGATGCTCCATACAGATATTTGCCCCATATAATGCTGCACATGGCCACAGAAGATGCTCCATACAGATATTTGCCCCGTATAATGCTGCACATGGCCCCATAAGATGCCCCATACAGATATTTGCCCCATATAATGCTGCACAAGGCCCCATAAGATGCCCCATACAGATATTTGCCCCATATAATGCTGCACATGGCCCCATAAGATGCCCCATACAGATATTTGCCCCATATAATGCTGCACATGGCCCCATAAGATGCCCCATACAGATATCTGCCCCATATAATGCTGCACATGGCCACATAAGATGCCCCATACAGATATTTGCCCCATATCATGCTGCACATGGCCACATAAGATGCCCCATACAGATCTTTGCCCCATATAATGCTGCACATGGCCACATAAGATGCCCCATACAGATATTTGCCCCATAAAATGCTGCACATGGCCACATAAGATGCCCCATACAGATATTTGCCCCCATATAATGCTGCACATGGCCACATAATATGCTCCACACAGATATTTGCCCCCGTATCATGCTGCACATGGCCACATAAGATGCTCCATACAGATATTTGCCCCATATAATGCTGCACATGGCCCCATAAGATGCCCCATACAGATATTTGCCCCATATAATGCTGCACATGGCCCCATAAGATGCCCCATACAGATATTTGCCCCATATAATGCTGCACAAGGCCCCATAAGATGCCCCATACAGATATTTGCCCCATATAATGCTGCACATGGCCCCATAAGATGCCCCATACAGATATTTGCCCCATATAATGCTGCACATGGCCCCATAAGATGCCCCATACAGATATCTGCCCCATATAATGCTGCACATGGCCACATAAGATGCCCCATACAGATATTTGCCCCATATCATGCTGCACATGGCCACATAAGATGCCCCATACAGATTTTTGCCCCATATAATGCTGCACATGGCCACATAAGATGCCCCATACAGATATCTGCCCCATATAATGCTGCACATGGCCACATAATATGCTCCACACAGATATTTGCCCCCGTATCATGCTGCACATGGCCACATAAGATGCTCCATACAGATATTTGCCCCATATAATGCTGCACATGGCCCCATAAGATGCCCCATACAGATATTTGCCCCATATAATGCTGCACATGGCCCCATAAGATGCCCCATACAGATATTTGCCCCATATAATGCTGCACATGGCCCCATAAGATGCCCCATACAGATATTTGCCCCATATAATGCTGCACATGGCCCCATAAGATGCCCCATACAGATATTTGCCCCATATAATGCTGCACATGGCCACATAAGATGCCCCATACAGATATTTGCCCCATATAATGTTTCACATGGCCCCATAAGATGCCCCATACAGATAACTGCCCCATATAATGCTGCACATGGCCCCATAAGATGCCCCATACAGATATTTGCCCCATATAATGCTGCACATGGCCCCAAAAGATGCTCCATACAGATATTTGCCCCATATAATGCTGCACATGGCCACATAAGATGCCCCATACAGATACTTGCCCCCATATCATGCTGCACATGGTCCCATAAGATGCCCCATACAGATAACTGCCCCATATAATGCTGCACATGGCCATATAAGATGCTCCATACAGATATTTGCCCCATATAATGCTGCACATGGCCACATAAGATGCCCCATACAGATATTTGCCCCTATATCATGCTGTACATGGCCCATAAGATGCCCCATACAGATACTTGCCCCATATAATGCTGCACATGGTCCCATAAGAAGCCCCATACAGATATTTGCCCCATATAATGCTGCACATGGCCACATAAGATGCCCCATACAGATTTTTGCCCCATATAATGCTGCACATGGCCCCATAAGATGCCCCATACAGATATTTGCCCCATATAATGCTGCACATTGCCCCATAAGATGCCCCATACAGATATTTGCCCCATATAATGCTGCACATGGCCCCATAAGATGCCCCATACAGATATTTGCCCCTTATAATGCTGCACATGGCCACATAAGATGCCCCATACAGATATTTGCCCCATATAATGTTGCACATGGCCCCATAAGATGCCCCATACAGATAACTGCCCCATATAATGCTGCACATGGCCCCATAAGATGCCCCATACAGATATTTGACCATATATTGCTGCACATGGCCCCAAAAGATGCTCCATACAGATATTTGCCCCATATAATGCTGCACATGGCCACATAAGATGCCCCATACAGATACTTGCCCCCATATCATGCTGCACATGGTCCCATAAGATGCCCCATACAGATAACTGCCCCATATGATGCTGCACATGGCCATATAAGATGCCCCATACAGATAACTGCCCCCTATTATGCTGCACATGGCCATATAAGATGCTCCATACAGATATTTGCCCCATATAATGCTGCACATGGCCACATAAGATGCCCCATACAGATATTTGCCCCTATATCATGCTGTACATGGTCTCATAAGATGCCCCACACAGATATTTGCCCCATATAATGCTGCACATGGTCCCATAAGATGCCCCATACAGATATTTGCCCCATATAATGCTGCACATGGCCACATAAGATGCCCCATACAGATATTTGCCCCCATATAATGCTGCACATGGTCCCATAAGATGCCCCACAGATATTTGCCCCCATATAATGCTGCACATGGCCACATAAGATGCCCCATACAGATATTTGCCCCATATCATGCTGCTCATGGCCACATAAGATGCCCCATACAGATCTTTGCCCCATATAATGCTGCACATGGCCACATAAGATGCCCCATACAGATATTTGCCCTGTATAATGCTGCACATGGCCACATAATATGCCCCATACAGATATTTGCCCCCATATCATGCTACACATAGCCACATAAGATGCTCCATACAGATATTTGCCCCTTATAATGCTGCACATGGCCCCATAAGATGCCCCATACAGATATTTGCCCCATATAATGCTGCACATGGCCACATAAGATGCCCCATACAGATATTTGCCCCCATATAATGCTGCACATGGCCACATAAGATGCCCCATACAGATATTTGCCCCCATAAAATGCTGCACATGGCCACATAATATGCCCCATACAGATATTTGCCCCCGTATCATGCTGCACATGGCCACATAAGATGCTCCATACAGATATTTGCCCCATATAATGCTGCACATGACCCCATAAGATGCCCCATACAGATATTTGCCCCATATAATGCTGCACATGGCCCCATAAGATGCCCCATACAGATATTTGCCATGTAATGCTGCACATGGCCCCATAAGATGCCCCATACAGATAACTGCCCCATATAATGCTGCACATGGCCACATAAGATGCTCCATACAGATATTTGCCCCATATCATGATGCACATGGCCACATAAGATGCTCCATAGAGATATTTGCCCCCATATAATGCTGCACATGGCCACATAATATGCCCCAGATATTTGCCCCATATAATGCTGCACATGGCCACATACAGATATTTGCCCCCATATAATGCTGCACATGGCCCCATAAGATGCCCCATACAGATATTTGCTCCATATAATGCTGCACATGGCCCCAAAAGATGCTCCATACAGATATTTGCCCCATATAATGCTGCACATGGCCACATAAGATGCCCCATACAGATATTTGCCCCCATATAATGCTGCACATGGCCACATAAGATGCTCCATACAGATATTTGCCCCCATATCATGCTGCACATGGTCCCATAAGATGCCCCATACAGATAACTGCCCCAAATAATGCTGCACATGGCCACATAAGATGCTCCATACAGATATTTGCCCCATATCATGATGCAAATGGCCACATAAGATGCTCCATAGAGATATTTGCCCCACATAATGCTGCACATGGTCCCATAAGATGCTCCATACAGATATTTGCCCCATATCATGATGCACATGGTCCCATAAGATGCTCAATACAGATAACTGCCCCATATAATGCTGCACATGGCCACATAAGATGCCCCAGATATTTGCCCCCATATAATGCTGCACATGGCCACATACAGATATTTGCCCCCATATCATGCTGCACATGGCCACATAAGATGCTCCATACAGATATTTGCCCCATATAATACTGCACATGGCCCCATAAGATGCCCCATACAGATATTTGCCCCATATAATGCTGTACATGGCCACATAAGATGCTCCATAGAGATATTTGCCCCCATATAATGCTGCACATGGCCCCATAAGATGCTCCATACAGATATTTGCCCCATATAATGCTGCACATGGCCACATAAGATGCTCCATACAGATATTTGCCCCCATATCATGCTGCACATAGCCACATAAGATGCTCCATACAGATTTTTGCCCCATATAATGCTGAACATGGCCACATAAGATGCCCCATACAGATATTTTCCCCCATATCATGATGCACATGGCCACATAAGATGCTCCATACAGATATTTGCCCCCATATAATGCTGCACATGGCCCCATACAGATATTTGCCCCATATAATGCTGCACATGGCCACGTAAGATGCTCCACACAGATATTTGCCCCATATAATGCTGCATATGGCCACATAAGGTGCCCCATACAGATATTTGCCCCATATCATGCTGCACATGGCCACATAAGATGCCCCATTCAGATATTTGCCCCTATATAATGCTGCACATGGCCACATAAGGTGCCCCATACAGATATTTGCCCCATATCATGCTGCACATGGCCACATAAGATGCCCCATTCAGATATTTGCCCCTATATAATGCTGCACATGGCCACATAAGATGCTCCATACAGATATTTGCCCCCATATCATGATGCACATGGCCCCATAAGATGCTCCACACAGATATTTGCCCCCATATAATGCTGCACATGGCCACATAAGATGCTCCATACAGATATTTACCCCCATATAATGCTGCACATGGCCACATAAGATGCCCCATACAGATATTTGCCCCTATATAATGCTGCACATGGCTACATAAGATGCCCCACACAGATATTTGCCCCCATATCATGCTGCACATGGCCCCATACAGATGCCCCACACAGATATTTGCCCCATATCATGCTGCACATGGCCACATAAGATGCCCATTACAGATATTTGCCCCATATCATGCTGCACATGGCCACATAAGATGCCCCATACAGATATTTGCCCCCATATAATGCTGCACATGGCCACATAAGATGCTCCATACAGATATCTGCCCCATATAATGCTGCACAAGGCCACATAAGATGCCCCATACAGATATTTTCCCTCATATCATGCTGCACATGGCCACATAAGATGCCCCATACAGATATTTGCCACCATATAATGCTGCACTTGGTCCCATAAGATGCCCCACACAGATATTTGCCCCCATATAATGCTGCACATGGCCACATAAGATGCTCCATACAGATATTTGCCCCATATCATGCTGCACATGGCCACATAAGATGCTCCATACAAATATTTGCCCCCATATCATACTGCACATGGCCACATAAGATGTTCCATACAGATATTTTCCCCCATATCATGATGCACATGGCCACATAAGATTCTCCTTAGAGATATTTGCCCCCATATAATGCTGCACATGGCCCCATACAGATATTTGCCCCCATATCATGCTGCACACGGCCACATAAGATGCCCCATACAGATATTTGCCCCTATTTAATGCTGCACATGGCCACATAAGATGCCCCATACAGATATTTACCCCCATATAATGCTGCACATGGCCACATAAAATGCTCCATACAGATATTTGCCCCCATATCATGCTGCACATGGCCCCATAAGATGCCCCATACAGATATTGCCCCATATCATGCTGCACATGACAAATAAGATGCCCCATACAGACATATGCCCCCATACAATGCTGCACATGGCCACATAAGATGCCCCACACAGATATTTGCCCCCATATCATGATGCACATGGCCACATAAGATGCTCCATACAGATATTTGCCCCCATATCATGCTGCACATGGCCACATAAGATGCCCCACACAGATATTTGCCCCCATATCATGATGGATGCACATGGCCCCATAAGATGCCCCACACAGATATTTGCCCCCATATCATGCTGCACATGGCCACATAAGATGCCCCACACAGATATTTGCCCCCATATCATGATGCACATGGCCACATAAGATGCTCCATACAGATATTTGCCCCCATATCATGATGCACATGGCCACATAAGATGCTCCATACAGATAATTGCCCCATATCATGATGCACATGGCCACATAAGATGCTCCATACAGATATTTGCCCATATATAACGCTGCACATGGCCACATAAGATGCTCCATACAGATATTTGCCCCCATATAATGCTGCACATGGCCACATAAGATGCTCCATACAGATATTTGCCCCCATATCATGATGCACATGGCCCCATAAGATGCTCCACACAGATATTTGCCCCCATATAATGCTGCACATGGCCACATAAGATGCTCCATACAGATATTTACCCCCATATAATGCTGCACATGGCCACATAAGATGCCCCATACAGATATTTGCCCCTATATAATGCTGCACATGGCCACATAAGATGCCCCACACAGATATTTGCCCCCATATCATGCTGCACATGGCCCCATACAGATGCCCCACACAGATATTTGCCCCATATCATGCTGCACATGGCCACATAAGATGCTCATTACAGATATTTGCCCCATATCATGCTGCACATGGCCACATAAGATGCCCCATACAGATATTTGCCCCCATATAATGCTGCACATGGCCACATAAGATGCTCCATACAGATATCTGCCCCATATAATGCTGCACAAGGCCACATAAGATGCCCCATACAGATATTTGCCCCATATCATGCTGCACATGGCCACATAAGATGCCCCATACAGATATTTGCCACCATATAATGCTGCACTTGGACCCATAAGATGCCCCACACAGATATTTGCCCCCATATAATGCTGCACATGGCCACATAAGATGCTCCATACAGATATTTGCCCCATATCATGCTGCACATGGCCACATAAGATGCTCCATACAAATATTTGCCCCCATATCATACTGCACATGGCCACATAAGATGTTCCATACAGATATTTTCCCCCATATCATGATGCACATGGCCACATAAGATGCTCCATAGAGATATTTGCCCCCATATAATGCTGCACATGGCCCCATACAGATATTTGCCCCCATATCATGCTGCACACGGCCACATAAGATGCCCCATACAGATATTTGCCCCTATTTAATGCTGCACATGGCCACATAAGATGCCCCATACAGATATTTACCCCCATATAATGCTGCACATGGCCCCATAAGATGCCCCATACAGATATTTGCCCCCATATCATGCTGCACATGGCCCCATAAGATGCTCCATACAGATATTTGCCCCCATATCATGCTGCACATGGCCACATAAGATGCCCCATACAGATATTTGCCCCATATAATGCTGCGCATGGCCACATAAGATGCCCCATACAGATATTTGCCCCATATAATGCTGCACATGGCCACATAAGATGCTCCATACAGATAACTGCCCCCATATAATTCTGCACATGGCCACATAAGATGCTCCATACAGATAACTGCCCCCATATAATGCTGCACATGGCCACATAAGATGCTTCATACAGATAACGGCCCTAATATAATGCTGCACATGGCCACATAGAATGCTCCATACAGATAACTGCCCCCATATAATGCTGCACATGGCCACATAAGATGTTCCATACAGATAACTGCCCCCATATAATTCTGCACATGGCCACATAAGATGCTCCATACAGATAATTGCCCCCATATAATGCTGCACATGGCCACATTAGATGCTCCATACAGATAACTGCCCCCATATAATGCTGCACATGGCCACATAAGATGCTCCATACAGATATTTGCCCCATATAATGCTGCACATGACCACATAAGATGCCCCATACAGATATTTGCCCCCATATCATGCTGCACATGGCCACATAAGATGCCCCATACAGATATTTGCCCCATTTCATGCTGCACATGGCCACATAAGATGCCCCATACAGATATTTGCCCCGATATCATGCTGCACATGGCCACATAAGATGTCCCATACAGATATTTGCCCCATATCATGCTGCACATGGCCACATAAGATGCCCCATACAGATATTTCCCCGCATATCATGCTGCACATGGCCCCATACAGATGCCCCACACAGATATTTGCCCCATATCATGCTGCACATGGCCACATAAGATGCCCCATACAGATATTTGCCCCATATCATGCTGCACATGGCCACATAAGATGCCCCATACAGATATTTGCCCCCATATAATGCTGCACATGGCCACATAAGATGCTCCATACAGATATCTGCCCCATATAATGCTGCACATGGCCACATAAGATGCTCCATACAGATATTTGCCCCCATATCATGCTGCACATGGCCACATAAGATGCTCCATACAAATATTTGCCCCCATATCATGTTGCACATGGCCACATAAGATGCTCCATACAGATATTTTCCCCCATATCATGATGCACATGGCCACATAAGATGCTCCATAGAGATATTTGCCCCCATATAATGCTGCACATGGCCCCATACAGATATTTGCCCCCATATCATGCTGCACATGGCCCCATAAGATGCCCCATACAGATATTTGCCCCATATCATGCTGCACATGGCCACATAAGATGCCCCATACAGATATTTGCCCCATATCATGCTGCACATGGCCACATAAGATGCTCCATACAGATATTTGCCCCCATATCATGCTGCACATGGCCACATAAGATGCTCCATACAAATATTTGCCCCCATATCATGTTGCACATGGCCACATAAGATGCTCCATACAGATATTTTCCCCCATATCATGATGCACATGGCCACATAAGATGCTCCATAGAGATATTTGCCCCCATATAATGCTGCACATGGCCCCATACAGATATTTGCCCCCATATCATGCTGCACATGGCCCCATAAGATGCCCCATACAGATATTTGCCCCATATCATGCTGCACATGGCCACATAAGATGCCCCATACAGATATTTGCCCCATATCATGCTGCACATGGCCACATAAGATGCTCCATACAGATATTTGCCCCCATATCATGATGCACATGGCCACATAAGATGCTCCATACAGATATTTGCCCATATATAACGCTGCACATGGCCACATAAGATGCTCCATACAGATATTTGCCCTCATATAATGCTGCACATGGCCCCATACAGATGCCCCATACAGATATTTGCCCCCATATCATGCTGCACATGGCCCCATAAGATGCCCCATACAGATATTTGCCATATATCATGCTGCACATGGCCACATAAGATGCCCCATACAGATATTTGCCCCATATCATGCTGCACATGGCCACATAAGATGCCCCATACAGATATTTGCCCCATATCATGCTGCACATGGCCACATAAGATGCTCCATACAGATATTTGCCCCCATATAATGCTGCACATGGCCCCATACAGATGCCCCATACAGATATTTGCCCCCATATCATGCTGCACATGGCCCCATAAGATGCCCCATACAGATATTTGCCCCATATCATGCTGCACATGGCCAAATAAGATGCCCCATACAGACATATGCCCCCATACAATGCTGCACATGGCCACATAAGATGCCCCATACAGATATTTGCCCCATATCATGCTGCACATGGCCACATAAGATGCCCCACACAGATATTTGCCCCCATATCATGCTGACATGGCCCCATACAGATTCCCTACACAGATATTTGCCCCATATAATGCTGCACATGGCCCCATAAGATGCCCCACACAGATATTTGCCCCCATATCATGCTGCACATGGCCACATAAGATGCCCCACACAGATATTTGCCCCCATATCATGATGCACATGGCCACATAAGATGCTCCATACAGATATTTGCCCCCATATCATGCTGCACATGGCCACATAAGATGCTCCATACAGATATTTGCCCCCATATCATGATGCACATGGCCACATAAGATGCTCCATACAGATATTTGCCCTTATATAACGCTGCACATGGCCACATAAGATGCTCCATACAGATATTTGCCCCCATATAATGCTGCACATGGCCCCATACAGATGCCCCATACAGATATTTGCCCCCATATCATGCTGCACATGGCCCCATAAGATGCCCCATACAGATATTTGCCATATATCATGCTGCACATGGCCACATAAGATGCCCCATACAGATATTTGCCCCATATCATGCTGCACATGGCCACATAAGATGCCCCATACAGATATTTGCCCCATATCATGCTGCACATGGCCACATAAGATGCTCCATACAGATATGTGCCCCCATATAATGCTGCACATGGCCCCATAAGATGCCCCATACAGATATTTGCCCCCATATCATGATGCACATGGCCCCATAAGATGCCCCATACAGATATTTGCCCCATATCATGCTGCACATGGCCAAATAAGATGCCCTATACAGACATATGCCCCCATACAATGCTGCACATGGCCACATAAGATGCCCCACACAGATATTTGCCCCCATATCATGATGCACATGGCCACATAAGATGCTCCATACAGATATTTGCCCCCATATCATGATGCACATGACCACATAAGATGCTCCATACAGATATTTGCCCTCATATCATGATGCACATGGCCACATAAGATGCTCCATACAGATATTTGCCCATATATAACACTGCACATGGCCACATAAGATGCTCCATACAGATATTTGCCCCATATCATGCTGCACATGGCCAAATAAGATGCCCCATACAGACATATGCCCCCATACAATGCTGCACATGGCCACATAAGATGCCCCATACAGATATTTGCCCCATATCATGCTGCACATGGCCACATAAGATGCCCCACAGAGATATTTGCCCCCATATCATGCTGACATTGCCACATACAGATTCCCCACACAGATATTTGCCCCATATAATGCTGCACATGGCCCCATAAGATGCCCCACACAGATATTTGCCCCCATATCATGCTGCACATGGCCACATAAGATGCCCCACACAGATATTTGCCCCCATATCATGATGCACATGGCCACATAAGATGCTCCATACAGATATTTGCCCCCATATCATGATGCACATGGCCACATAAGATGCTCCATACAGATATTTGCCCCCATATCATGATGCACATGGCCACATAAGATGCTCCATACAGATTTTTGCCCCCATATAATGCTGCACATGGCCCCATAAGATGCCCCACACAGATATTTGCCCCCATATCATGCTGCACATGGCCACATAAGATGCCCCACACAGATATTTGCCCCCATATCATGATGCACATGGCCACATAAGATGCTCCATACAGATATTTGCCCCCATATCATGATGCACATGGCCACATAAGATGCTCCATACAGATATTTGCCCATATATAACGCTGCACATGGCCACATAAGATGCTCCATACAGATATTTGCCCCATATCATGCTGCACATGGCCAAATAAGATGCCCCATACAGACATATGCCCCCATACAATGCTGCACATGGCCACATAAGATGCCCCATACAGATATTTGCCCCATATCATGCTGCACATGGCCACATAAGATGCCCCACAGAGATATTTGCCCCCATATCATGCTGACATTGCCCCATACAGATTCCCCACACAGATATTTGCCCCATATAATGCTGCACATGGCCCCATAAGATGCCCCACACAGATATTTGCCCCCATATCATGCTGCACATGGCCACATAAGATGCCCCACACAGATATTTGCCCCCATATCATGATGCACATGGCCACATAAGATGCTCCATACAGATATTTGCCCCCATATCATGATGCACATGGCCACATAAGATGCTCCATACAGATATTTGCCCCCATATCATGATGCACATGGCCACATAAGATGCTCCATACAGATTTTTGCCCCCATATAATGCTGCACATGGCCACATAAGATGCTCCATACAGATATTTGCCCCATATCATGCTGCACATGGCCACATAAGATGCCCCACACAGATATTTGCCCCCATATCATGCTGACATTGCCCCATACAGATTCCCCACACAGATATTTGCCCCATATAATGCTGCACATGGCCCCATAAGATGCCCCACACAGATATTTGCCCCCATATCATGCTGCACATGGCCACATAAGATGCCCCACACAGATATTTGCCCCCATATCATGATGCACATGGCCACATAAGATGCTCCATACAGATATTTGCCCCCATATCATGATGCACATGGCCACATAAGATGCTCCATACAGATATTTGCCCCCATATCATGATGCACATGGCAACATAAGATGCTCCATACAGATATTTGCCCCCATATAATTCTGCACATGGCCACATAAGATGCTCCATACAGATATTTGCCCCCATATCATGATGCACATGGCCCCATAAGATGCTCCACAAAGATATTTGCCCCCATATAATGCTGCACATGGCCACATAAGATGCTCCATACAGATATTTACCCCCATATAATGCTGCACATGGCCACATAAGATGCCCCATACAGATATTTACCCCATATCATGATGCACATGGCCACATACGATGCTCCATACAGATATTTGCCCCCATATAATGCTGCACATGGCCACATAAGATGCTCCATACAGATATTTGCCCCTATATCATGATGCACATGGCCACATAAGATGCTCCATACAGATATTTGGCCCCTATGCTATTGCTGCAATTAAAAAAATTACATACTCACCTCTCCGGCCCCCGGCACTTGCTATAATCACCTGCTCCCCGTTCCACCGCTGACTGCCGCTGTGTCTTCCCATCCTCTGCGCCGACGTTCAGGAAGAGGGCGGCGCGCACTAATCGCGTCACCGGGCCCTCTGACCTGAGTGTCACTGCGGACGTTCAGGAAGAGGGCGACGCGCACTAATCGCGTCACCGGGCCCTCTGACCTGAGTGTCACTGCGGAAGACACAGCGGTGCCAACGGTGGAACTAGGAGCAGGTGAATATCGCGCACTTCCCCCGTCATACTCACCTGTTACTGGTGCCGTCGCTGCACATCTGTTCCCCATACAGATATTTGCCCCCATATAATGCTGCACATGGCCACATAAGATGCTCCATACAGATATTTCCCCCTATATCATGATGCACATGGCCACATAAGATGCTCCATACAGATATTTGCCCCCTATGCTGTTGCTGCAATTAAAAAAATTACATACTCACCTCTCCGGCCCCCGGCACTTGCTATAATCACCTGCTCCCCGTTCCACGGCTGACTGCCGCTGTGTCTTCCCATCCTCTGCGCCGACGTTCAGGAAGAGGGCGGCGCGCACTAATCGCGTCACCGGGCCCTCTGACCTGAGTGTCACTGCGGAAGACACAGCGGTGCCAATGGTGGAACTAGGAGCAGGTGAATATCGCGCACTTCCCCCGTCATACTCACCTGTTCCTGGCGCCGTCGCTGCACGTCTGTTCCCCGCCACATTTTCTTCCTGTAGTGAGCGGTCACCGCTACCGCTCATTACAGTAATGAATATGCGGCCCCACCCCTATGGGACGTGGAGCCGCATATTCATTACTGTAATGAGCAGTACCATGTGACCGCTCACTGCAGGGACCGCACCAGGAGCAGGTGAGTATAATTAGACAGCCCCCTCATCTTGAAAAATGTTTTAATCATCCCCAAACATTCTTTCAATTGATGAGATAAGAAAAGTGTCCAAAATATCAACAGATACTTGTGCATTTATTTAAGATGTAATGACAGCCATCTCCCCAGTGCCTTTACCTGACATGCAGCCCCATATCATCAATGACTGTGGAAATTTGCATGTTCTCTTTAGGCAGTCATCTTTATAAATCTTATTGGAACGGCACCAAAGTTCCATCATCATCACCTTGCCCAATGCAGATTCGTGATTCATCACTGAATATGACTTTCATCCAGTCATCCACAGTCCACGATTGCTTTTCCTTAGCCCATTGTAACCTTGTTTTTTTCTGTTTAGGTGTTAATGATGGCTTTCATTTAGCTTTTCTGTATGTAAGTCCCATTTCCTTTAGGTGGTTTCTTACAGTTCGGTCACAGACGTTGACTCCACTTTCCTCCCATTCGTTCCTCATTTGTTTTGTTGTGCATTTCCTGTTTTAGAGACATATTGCTTTAAGTTTCCGGTCTAGATGCTTTGATGTCTTCCTTGGTCTGCCAGTATGATTGCCTTTATCAACCTTCCCACGTTGTTTGTATTTGGTCCAGATTTTAGACACAGCTGACTGAACATCCAACATCTTTTGCAACATTGCCTGATGATTTACCCTCTTTTAAGAGTTTGATAATCCTCTCCTTTGTTTCAATTGACATTTCTCCTGTTGGAGCCATGATTCATGTCAGTCCACTTGGTGCACCAGATCTCCAAGGTGTGATCACTCCTTTTAGATGCAGAATAATGAGCAGATCTAATTTGATGCAGGTGTTAGTTTTGGGAATGAAAATTTACAGGGTGATTCCATAATTTTTTCCCTCACAATTGAGTGATTCCATAATTTTTACCCTATTTTTATTATTATTTATTATTACAGCACCATTTATTCCATGGCGCTTTACATGTGAGGAGGGGTATACATAGTAAAAACAAGTACAATCTTAAACAATAAAAGTCATAACTGGTACAGGAGGAGAGAGGGCCCTGCCCGCGAAGGCTCACAATCTACAAGGGATGGGTGAGGATACAGTAGGTGAGGGTAGAGCTGGTCATGCAGCGGTTTGGTCGATAGGTGGTTACAAAAAGTAACCATTACTGACTACCACATTTTTTGTTCTTAATTTTTTTGTGTGTTTATTAAACTCAGAAAGTTGCCATTTGAAATGACTTTAGTTTTGTGCCATGTCTGTGATCTGCTTTTCTTCTACAAAATTAAACAACTTCAAACATACTGACTAGATAGCTATTAAATTATACTTAACCCCTTAGCGACCGCCGATACGCCTTTTAACGGCAGCCGCTAAGGGTACTTAAACCACAGCGCCGTTAATTAACGGCGCTGAGGAAAAAGTACATAGCGCCCCCCAGAGGCCAATTTTCTCCGGGGTCTCGGCTGCCGGGGGTAGCCGAGACCCCAGAGAACATGATTCAGGGTTTTTTTAACCCTCCCCACATTTGCGATCGCCGGTAATTAACCGTTTACCGGCGATCCCAAAAAAAAACCAAAAAAAAAAAAACGCGATCTCTTTTTAATTTCTCTGTCCTCTGATGTGATCGCACATCGGAGGACAGAGAAAAGGGGTCCCAGGTGGCCCCCCAATACTCACCTAGCTCCCCCGATGCTCCTCGTGTCTCCCGGTGGGCGCCGCCATCTTCAAAATGGCGGGCGCATGCGCAGTGCGCCCGCCGGCCGGCACCGGGAGAATCTTTGGGGTCTCGGCTGCCGGGGGTAGCCGAGACCCCAAAGAGCATGATCGGGGTAGGTATTACCGACCCCTGTTTTGCGATCGCCGGTAATTAACTGTTTACCGGCGACCGCAAAAAAAAAAAAAAAAAGTAAAGTGTAATTCTCTGTCCTCTGATGTGATCGCACATCAGAGGACAGAGAAATAGGGGGATTCAGGGACCCTAGCATACTTACCTAGGTCCCTGGATCCTCTTGCTGCTCCTCCTGGCATGCCCAGTGCGCCCGCCATCTGTCTCCATCTGCCGGCCGGCAGGAGAACAGCAGTTGGGGCTAAAATTAGGGTTAGGGTTAGGGGTAGGGTTAGGGGTAGGGTTAGGGATAGGGTTAGGGGTAGGGTTAGGGGTAGGGTTAGGGGTAGGGTTAGGGTTAGGGGTAGGGTTAGGGGTAGGGATAGGGTTAGGGTTAGGGGTAGGGTTAGGGGTAGGGTTAGGGGTAGGGTTAGGGTTAGGGCTAGGGTTAGGGCTAGGGTTGGGGCTAAATTTAGGGTTAGGGTTGGGGCTAAATTTAGGGTTAGGGTTGGGGCTAAATTTAGGGTTAGGCTTCTTTCACACTTACGTCGGTACGGGGCCGTCGCAATGCGTCGGCCCGACATACCGACGCACGTTGTGAAAATTGTGCACAACGTGGGCAGCAGCTGTAGTTTTTCAAAGCATCCGCTGCCCAATCTATGTCCTGGGGAGGAGGGGGCGGAGTTACGGCCATGCATGCGCGGTCAGAAATGGCGGATGCGACGTACAAAAAAAGTTTCATTGAACGTTTTTTTGTGCCGACGCTCCGCCAAAACACAACTGATCCAGTGCACGACGGACGCGACGTGTGGCCATCCGTCACGATCCGTCGGCAATACAAGTCTATGGGCAAAAAACGCATCCTGCGGGCACATTTGCAGGATCCGTTTCTTGTCCAAAACGACGGATTGCGACGGAATGCCAAACAACGCAAGTGTGAAAGTAGCCTTAGGGCTAGGGTTAGGGTTGGGGCTAAAGTTAGGGCTAGGGTTGGGGCTAAAGTTAGGGTTAGAGCTGGGATTAGGGTTAGAGTTTGGATTAGGGTTGGTATTAGGGTTAGGGTTGGCATTAGGGTTACGCTTGGGATTAGGGTTAGGTTTGGGATTAGGGTTAAGGTTAGGGTTGTGATTAGGGGTGCATTGGGTCTAGGGTTAGGTTTGAGGTTAGGGTTGAGATTAGGATTAGGGGTGTGTTGGATTTAGGGTTTTGATTAGGGTTATGGTTAGGGTTGACATTAGTGTTGTTTTGGGGTAAGGGTTGTGATTATGGTTAGGGTTAGTGATTAGGATTATGGATCAGGTTGGGATTAGGGTTAGGGGTGTGTTGGGGTTAGGGTTGGAGCTAGAATTGGGGGGTTTCCACTGTTTAGGTACATCAGGGGGTCTCCAAACACGACAGCCAATTTTGCGCTCAAAAAGTCAAATGGTGCTCCCTCCCTTCTGAGCTCTGCCGTGCGCCCAAACAGTGGGTTACCCCCACATATGGGGCATCAGCGTACTCGGGATTAATTGGACAACAACTTTTGGGGTCCAATTTCTCTTGTTACCCTTGTGAAAATAAAAACTTGGGGGCTACAATATCTTTTTTGTGGAAAAAAAAAATATTTTTTATTTTCACGACTCTGCATTCTAAACTTCTGTGAAGCACTTGGGCATTCAAAGTTCTCACCACACATCTAGATAAGTTCCTTGGGGGGTCTAGTTTCCAAAATGGGGTCACTTGTGGGGGGTTACTACAGTTTAGGTACATCAGGGGCTCTGCAATCGCAACATAATGCCCACAGACCATTCTATCAAAGTCTGCATTCCAAAAAGGCGCTCCTTCCCTTCCGAGCTCTGCCGTGCGCCCAAACAGTGGTTTACCCCCACATATGGCACATCAGCGTACTCGGGATAAATTGGACAATAACTATTGCAGTCCAATTTCTCCTGTTACCCTTGTGAAAATAAAAACTTGGGGGCTACAATATCTTTTTTGTGGAAAAAAAAAATATTTTTTATTTTCACGGCTCTGCATTATAAACTTCTGTGAAGCACTTGGGCATTCAAGGTTCTCACCACACATCTAGATAAGTTCCATGGGGTGTCTAGTTTCCAAAATGGGGTCACTTGTGGGGGATTTCTACTGTTTAGGCACATCAGGGGCTCTCCAAACGCGACATGGCGTCCGATCTCAATTCCAGCCAATTCTACATTGAAAAAGTAAAACGGCACTCTTTCTCTTCCAAGCTCTGCGGTGCGCCCAAACAGTGGTTTACCCCCACATATTGGGTATCGACGTACTCAGGAGAAATTGCACAACAACTTTAGTGGTCTAATTTCTCCTGTTACCCTTGTGAAAATAAAAATTTGTGGGCAAAAAGATCATTTTTGTAGAAAAAATGCAATTTTTTTTTTTCACGGCTCTACGTTATAAACTTCTGTGAAGCACATGGGGGTTCAAAGTGCTCGCCACACATCTAGATAAGTTCCTTAAGGGGTCTAGTTTCCAAAATGGTGTCACGTGTGGGGGGTTTCCACTGTTTAGGCACATCAGGGGCTCTCCAAACGCGACATGGCGTCCAATCTCAATTCCAGCCAATTCTACATTGAAAAAGTAAAACGGCACTCCTTCTCTTCCAAGCTCTGCGGTGCGCCCTAACAGTGGTTTACCCCCACATATTGGGTATCAGCGTACTCAGGAGAAATTGCACAACAACTTTTGTGGTCTAATTTCTCCTGTTACCCTTGTGAAAATAAAAATTTGTGGGCAAAAAGATCATTTTTGTAGAAAAAATGCGATTTTTTTTTTCACGGCTCTACATTATAAACTTCTGTGAATTACATGGGGGTTCAAAGTGCTCACCACACATCTAGATATGTTCCTTAAGGGGTCTAGTTTCCAAAATGGTGTCACTTGTGGGGGGTTTCCACTGTTTAGGCACATCAGAGGCTCTCCAAACGCAACATGGCGTCCAATCTCAATTCCAGCCAATTCTACATTGAAAAAGTAAAACGGCACTCCATCTCTTCCAAGCTCTGCGGTGCGCCCAAACAGTGGTTTACCCTCACATATGGGGTATCGACGTATTCAGGAGAAATCGCACAACAACTTTTGTGGTCTAATTTCTCCTGTTACCCTTGTGAAAATAAGAATTTGTGGGCGAAAAGATTATTTTTGTGTAAACAAAAGCGATTTTTTATTTTCACGGCTCTACGTTATAAACTTCTGTGAAGCACTTGGGGGTTCAAAGTGCTCACCACACATCTAGATAAGTTCCTTAAGGGGTCTAGTTTCCAAAATGGTGTCACTTGTGGGGAGTTTCCACTGTTTAGGCACATCAGGGGCTCTCTAAACGTGACATGGCGTCCGATCTCAATTCCAGCCAATTCTGCATTGAAAAAGTCAAACGGCACTCCTTCACTTCCAAGCTCTGCGGTGCGCCCAAACAGTGGTTTACCCCCACATATGGGGTATTGGCGTATTCAGGAGAAATTGCATAACAAAATTTATGGTTACATTTCTGTTTTTACACTTGTGAAAATAAAAAAAATGGTTCTGAATTAAGATGTTTGCAAAAAAAAGTTAAATGTTCATTTTTTCCTTCCACATTGTTTCAGTTCCTGTGAAGCACGTAAAGGGTTAATAAACTTCTTGAATGTGGTTTTGAGAACCTTGAGGGGTGTAGTTTTTAGAATGGTGTCACACTTCGTTATTTTCTATCATATAGACCCCTCAAAATGACTTCAAATGTGATGTGGTCCCTAAAAAAAAAGGGTGTTGTAAAAATGAGAAATTGCTGGTCAACTTTTAACCCTTATAACTCCCTAACAAAAAAAAATGTTGTTTCCAAAATTGTGCTGATGTAAAGTAGACATGTGGGAAATGTTATTTATTAACTTTTTTTCATGACATATCTCTCTGATTTAAGGGCATAAAAATACAAAGTTTGAAAATTGCAAAATTTTAAAAATTTTCGCCATATTTCCGTTTTTTTCATAAATAATCGCAAGTAATATCGAAGAAATGTTACCACTAACATGAAGTACAATATGTCACGAAAAAACAATCTCAGAATCACTGGGATCCGTTGAAGCGTTCCAGAGTTATAACCTCATAAAGTGACAGTGGTCAGAATTGCAAAAATTGGCCTGGTCATTAAGTACCAAATTGGCTCTGTCACTAAGGGGTTAATCAACGAGTGTATTTTGATTTTTAAATAAAAAATACAACTTTATTTAAACACATAAAATATACATACAAAAATAGATAAAATAGAGCCTCTAAACCAAAGACAATTCTGTACATGGGGCCAGCTGAGCGTATATAGTACCTGGGTGTCATCTCCTCTGTATATAGTATATACCTTTGTGTCAACTCCTCCTGTATAGAGTATATACCCGTGTGTCCTCTCCTCCTGTATATAGTATATACCTGTGTCCTCTCCTCCTGTGTATAGTATATACCTGTATGTCCTCTCCCCTGTATATAGTATATACCTGTATGTCCTCTCCCCTGTATATAGTATATACCTGTGTCCTCTCCCCTGTATATAGTATATACCTGTGTGTCCTCTCCCCTGTATATATTATATACCTGTATGTCATCTCCTCTTTATATAGTATATACCTGTGTGTCATCTCCCCCTGTATATAGTATATACCTGTGTGTCATCTCCTCTGTATATAGTATATACCTGTGTGTCATCTCCTCCTGTATATAGTATATACCTGTGTGTCATCTCCTCCTGTATATAGTATATACCTGTGTCCTCTCCCTTGTATAAAGTATATACCTGTAAGTGATCTCCTCTGTATATAGTATATACCTGTGTGTCATCTCCCCTGTATATAGTATATACCTGTATGTCTATGCGGCGCCCCAGGGTCCTGGTCGTCGCAGTGGTATTGCTTTCCTCTTGGGGAGAGTGATGCTACGTTTGGAGGCAAGAAAGGATAACTGCATCCAGGTATCACAAACACGCAACATATTCACACTCCAGGCCACCAGGGGGAGCTTCTGCTCCTATTTATTAGGTCACTCCTCATATATATATATACTAGCTGAAGAGCCCGGCGTTGCCTGGGCATAGTAAATATCTGTGGTTAGTTATAGCACCTCACTTCTCTTATTTTCCCTTATTTTTTAGAGCCTCTAAAGCAAAGACAATTCTGTACATGGGGCCAGCTGAGCGTATATAGTACCTGGGTGTCATCTCCTCTGTATATAGTATATACTGTTGCGTCATCTCCTCCTGTATAGAGTATATACCCGTGTGTCCTCTCCTCCTGTATATAGTATATACCTGTGTCCTCTCCTCCTGTGTATAGTATATACCTGTATGTCCTCTCCCCTGTATATAGTATATACCTGTATGTCCTCTCCCCTGTATATAGTATATACCTGTGTCCTCTCCCCTGTATATAGTATATACCTGTGTGTCCTCTCCCCTGTATATATTATATACTTGTATGTCATCTCCTCTTTATATAGTATATACCTGTGTGTCATCTCCCCCTGTATATAGTATATACCTGTGTGTCATCTCCTCTGTATATAGTATATACCTGTGTGTCATCTCCTCCTGTATATAGTATATACCTGTGTGTCATCTCCTCCTGTATATAGTATATACCTGTGTCCTTTCCCTTGTATAAAGTATATACCTGTAAGTGATCTCCTCTGTATATAGTATATACCTGTGTGTCATCTCCCCTGTATATAGTATATACCTGTATGTCTATGCGGCGCCCCAGGGTCCTGGTCGTCTCAGAGGTATTGCTTTCCTCTTGGGGAGAAGGATGCTACGTTTGGAGGCAAGAAAGGATAACTGCATCCAGGTATCACAAACACGCAACACATTCACAATCCAGGCCACCAGGGGGAGCTTCTGCTCTATTTATTAGGTCACTCCTCATATATATATATATATACTAGCTGAAGAGCCCGGCGTTGCCTGGGCATAGTAAATATCTGTGGTTTGTTATAGCACCTCACTTCTCTTATTTTCCCATCACGCCTCTCATTTTCCCCCTCACATCTCTCATTTTCTCCCTCACACCTCTCATTTTCTCCCTCACTCCTCTCATTCCCCCATAACACTTGTCATTTCGACCTCACATCTGTCATTTTCCGATCACTCCACTATTTTCCCTCACTCCTCTCATTTTGCACTCACACCTTTTCATTTTCACCTCACACCTCTCATTTTCACCTCAGTATATACATGTTTGTCATCTCCCTTATATATAGTATACACCTGTATGTCATCTCCTGTATATAGTATATATATATATATACCTGTATGTCATCTCCCCTGTATATAGTATATACCTGCTGTGTGTCATCTCCCTTGTATATAGTATATACCTGTATGTCATCTCCTCCTATATATAGTATATACCTGTATGTCATCTCCTTCTATATATAGCATATACCTGTATGTCATCTCCTCCTGTATATAGTATATACCTGTGTGTCATCTCCCCTGTATATAGTATATATCTGTGTGTCATCTCCTCCTGTATATAGTATATACCTGTATGTCATCTTCTATATATAGCATATACCTGTATGTCATCTCCTGTATATACTATATACCTGTAGGTCATCTGCTCCTGTATATAGTATATACCAGTGTGTCATCTCCTCCTGTATATAGTATATACCTGTATGTCATCTCCTCCTCTATATAGTATATACCTGTGTGTCATCTCTCCTGTATATAGTATATATCTGTGTGTCATCTCCCCTGTATATAGTATATATCTGTGTGTCATCTCCTCCTGTATTAGACCTCGTTCACACGTTATTTGATCAGTATTTTTAACTCAATATTTGTAAGCTAAATTGGCAGCCTGATAAATCCCCAGCCAACAGGAAGCCCTCCCCCTGGCAGTATATATTAGCTCACACATGCACATAATAGACAGGTCATGTGACTGACAGCTGCCGTATTTCCTATATGGTACATTTGTTGCTCTTGTAGTTTGTCTGCTTATTAATCAGATTTTTATTTTTGAAGCATAATACCAGACTTGTGTGTGTTTTAGGGTGAGTTTCGTGTGTCAAGTTGTGTGTTGAGTTGCGTGTGGCGACATGCATGTAGCGACTTTTGTGAGATGAGTTTTGTGTGGCGACATGCGTGTAGCAACTTTTTGTGTGTCGAGTTGCATGTGACAGCTCAGTGTAGCAAGTTGTGTGCAGCAAGTTTTGCGCATGGCGAGTTTTGCACATGGCGAGTTTTATGTGTGGTGCCTTTTGAATATGTGCAAGTTTTGTGTGAGGCAACTTTTGCATGTGTTGCAACTTTTGTGCATGTGGCAATTTTTCCACGTGTGCAAGTTTTGCGTGTGGCGAGTTTTCCATGAGGTGAGTTTTGCACTTGTGGCAAGTTTTGCGTGAGCCTAGTTTTTGCATGTGGCGAGTTTTGCGTGTGGCAAGTTTTGAGCGGTGACTTTTGTGTTTCGACTTTTATGTGGCGAGGTTGGTGTATGTGTGGTGAAATGTGTGCTGAGGGTAATACTGTATGTGTTCAAGCACGTGGTAGTGTGTGGCGCATTTTGTGTGTGTGTTCATATCCCCGTGTGTGGTGAGTATCTCATGTCGGGGCCCCACCTTAGCAACTGTACGGTATATACTCTTTGGCGCCATTGCTCTCATTCTTTAAGTCCCCCTTGTTCACATCTGGCAGCTGTCAATTTGCCTCCAACACTTTTCCTTTCACTTTTCCCCATTATGTAGAAAGCAGCAAAATTGTTTGGTGAATTGGAAAGCGCGGGGTTAAAATTTCAACTCACAACATAGACTGTGATGCTCTCGGGGTCCAGACGTGTGACTGTGCAAAATTTTGTGGCTGTAGCTGCGACGCCTCCAACACTTTACTTTTACTTTTCCCCCATTATGTAGATAGAGGCAAAATTGTTTGGTGAATTGGAAAGCGCGGGGTTAAAATTTCACCTCACAACATAGCCTATGATGCTCTCAGGGTCCAGACGTGTGACTGTGCAAAATTTTGTGGCTGTAGCTGCGACGCCTCCAACACTTTTCCTTTTCCTTTTTCCCCATTATGTAGATAGGGGCAAAATTGTTTGGTGAATTGGAACGCGCGGGATTAAAATTTCGCTTCACAACATAGCCTATGACGCTCTCGGGGTCTAGACGTGTGACTGTGCAAAATTTTGTGGCTGTAGCTGCGACAGTGCAGATGCCAATCCCGGACATACATACATACACACATACACACACACATTCAGCTTTATATATTAGATAACTGATAGTCTGTAGGGAAAATTGGTTACTGGCTGAGCTATGCTCAGTTCAGTTCCTGGGACAGTGAGTTCCAGACAGCAGTTGAGTTGCTGACAGAAGGTTAATGGGGCTGTGCATGCCGTCAGAGCTGCAGCTCCCAGAAAGAGACATTCAGAAGGAGAATTGTATTGCAGCGAGCATGAAGGAAGTCAAAGCAAAGGAGAGGATACCAGAAGGGGACCAGCCCCGCTCAGGCTGCCTCCGAGGTGCAAAATCCCGGTAGCCAGAACACCAAGGGAGTAAGGACCTCTACGCCTAATTTCAGAGACCGGCAGGACAGCTAATTGCAGGTTACCTGTCCACACCTACACCCATGAGGCACGGTGACACCTACAGAGCCGGGTTATCTAAGAGACCCTATAAACAGGCTCAAGTCACCATTCATGCGGGTTTTGTCCTATCCTATATGGGGGACAGAGAGAGCAAAACACCACATCTGTGAGACCCTTATGTGAAGCCATAGGCAGTAAGGGACTACACCACTGCAGCGCAAGGGAAGGCTACTGATTTCCACATGGACAAGGGGACTCTGGACTTGCCTCCAAACCTGCCGGTCTCTGCCTGCCCTGTGATCTGGTGCTCTAGACTGTGGACACTGAAGTCTTCAGTAAAGGTAAAGAGACTGCAACCTTGTGTCCTCATTCTTCTCTGCACCTCTCACCATACCATCATCTACACACTGGGAAGCCCAGGGGACATACTTCACCTATGGGAAGGTACAGTATACCATTTAACTGCCATAACATCACCCCAGCGGACCCCTTAAAGCAGCTTCGGTCACCCTGACCGAATACCACAGGTAGCGTCATGAACATAAACTCCATCCCTTTGAAAACCTTCCCTTTTTACATGGGTGCCCTGGGCCACGGACCGGGTCGCAGCAACCGTGACATCCCCCTGTGAACTGCAGGACCCGGTATCGAGTATCCCTAGCACGCTGGGTGACTCCCCTACCTGTATGTCATCTCCCCTGTATATAGTATATACCTGTATGTCATCTCCTCCTGTATATAGTATATACCTGTGTGTCCTCTCTCCTGTATATAGTATATACATGTGTCATCTCCCCTGTATATAATATAAACCCGTGTCATCTCCCCATATATAGTATATACCTGTATGTCCTCTCCCCTGTGTATAGTATAAACCTGTGTGTCATCTCTTCCTGTATATAGTATACACCTGTATGTCATCTCCCCTGTATATAGTATATACCTGTGTCATCCCTCTGTATATAGTATATACGTGTGTCATCACCTCCTG
This sequence comes from Ranitomeya imitator, assembly GCF_032444005.1. NCBI lineage: Eukaryota > Metazoa > Chordata > Amphibia > Anura > Dendrobatidae > Ranitomeya > Ranitomeya imitator. The sequence goes on from NC_091283.1 coordinate 238,999,544, forward strand.
TATACAGTATATACTTGTATGTCTATCTGTATGTCATCTCCTGTATATAGTATATACCTGTATGTCATCTCCTCCTGTATATAGTATATACCTGTATATCATCTCCTCCTGTATATAATATATATACCTGTACGTCATCTCCTGTATATAGTATATACCTGTCAGGAACATGAGGTATTTGATTGTGTATTATCATGCACACTGAGCTCTGCTAAGTCCCCTAAAGCTGACAAGACACCTTGCGGGCTGTTCCGACCCCCCTCTTCTCTCACTTCTGCCAGCTTATATGTGTGTAATTGAAAACCCTCCCTAGAATCACTGGACCAATCCCCTACAGCCACTCATTTCCCCCTCCCACTGGCCCAGGAATGCCTTCGTCTGAAAGCTCAGAAGTGTAAAATAGTAGAACAAGGAATGCATATTATTACTCAGCCCTCTCATTGATGTCACGACCGGAGGGCAAATCTTTACCCCTGCTGAGTTGGGAGTGAGAGTTGGTCCAGGATGCGAGCTAGCAACAGCTCGGCAAAGCTGTGCCCATGCATCTGGATATAAGAAAACCCTTTCTCCTCCATATCATATGGCCAGTCACCAACTGAAAATAATCTGAATGACCTGTAAGTGTTCTATTTAATTTTAAGCCTTTTTTATTTGTAATCTCTAATGTACGCATGTATTGTCTCCATTATAATATCCTTTTACTTTGTAAACACTGCCTACCTTTTTATGGAGTAAAATATATAACTTACTAGCTTGTATCTCTGCTCTATAAATGAACTATCGCTTCCTTTGAAGTGAATTACGCTACTGATTTGGGTTGGCTTTGGACCCATTAACCCTTGTGGAATTGGAGCTGGTGGCAGCTTACTTTGTTCTGTGCGTTTGGGAAGCTTTGTACCAACAGTGGCGTTGTTAAATATTGTTCCCACCTGAGTGGGAGTAGTTAAATTGCCCTCCCTGCAGTGAGCCCAAAAGCCAGTACATAGCAGGCAGCCTTTCTGGCGACTAATTACCCTGGCTGCAGTACCTAATCTGACCTGAGGGTAAGGGGGCGTCAGAGAGCTGCAAGTTCCAAACCAGAACTTGGAAGTGGGATATAGATAAATCCCCTTCAGAATGAACCAGGGGCAACCAAACAACCTCAGTTCGTGACAAATTGGTGTGAGGAGTGGGGGCGATAAAGATATCCTCCCCGGGATCTTTGACATATTGGTGGAAACCGTGACATATTGGTGGCAGCACGGTGGGATCCGTGACAATACCTGTGTGTCATCTCCTCCTGTATCTAGTATACTGTATACCTGTGTGTCATCTCCTGTATATAGTATATACCTGTTTCATCTCCCCTGTATATAGTATATACTTGTGTCATCTTCCCTGTATATAGTATATACCTGTGTGTCATCTCCTGTATATAGTATATACCTTTATGTCATCTCCCCATATATAGTATATACCTATGTGTCATCTCCCCTGTATATAGTATACCTGTACGTCATCTGCTCTGTATATAGTATATACCTGTACGTCATCTCCCCTGTATATAGTATAGACCTGTAAGTCATCTCTCTTGTATATAGTATATACCTGTGTGTCATCTCCTCCTGTATATAGTTTATACCTGTGTGTCATCTCCCCTGTATATAGTATATACCTGTTTGTCATCTCCTGTATACAGTAAATAACTGTGTCATCTCCCCTGGATATAGTATATACCTGTATATCATCTCTCCCTGTATATAGTATATACAGGTATGTCATCTCCCATGTATATAGTATATACCTGTCATCTCCTCCTGTATACAGTATATACCTATGTGTAATCTCCCCTATATATAGTATATACCTGTGTGTCATGTCCCCTGTATATAGTATATACCGGTACGTCCTCTCCCCTGTATATAGTATATACCTGTGTTCTCTCCCCTGTATATAGTATATACCTAGTAGTAGAAATTCACCGCACACTCTTGTTTGTCAGTTTGCAAGCGTGTTTTCACAATTTTATTCCAAAGATAGTCTCAAACAGATAAATAAACCACAAGCAGTGCAGTGATATACTAGATATAAATCCCAACGTTTCGACCCTCCAGGGTCTTAACCCCTCTGTGACCTTAGACGTACTATCCCGTCGAGGTGCCCTGGGCTTATCTGACCCTGGACGGGATAGTACGTCATAGCCGATCGGCCGCGCTCACGGGGGGAGCGCGGCCGATCGTGGCCGGGTGTCAGCTGCTTATCGCAGCTGACATCCGGCACTATGTGCCAGGAGCGGTCACGGACCGCCCCCGGCACATTAACCCCTGGCACACCGCGATCAAAGATGATCGCGATGTGCCGGCGGTGCAGGGAAGCACCGCCCAGGGAGGGGGCTCCCTGCGGGCTTCCCTGAGCCCCCCGCAGCAACGCGATGTGATCGCGTTGCTGCGAGGGTCTCCTCACCTCCCTCCCTGCTCGAGCCCCGGATCCAAGATGGCCGCGGATCCGGGTCCTGCAGGGAGGGAGGTGGCTTCACAGAGCCTGCTCAGAGCAGGCACTGTGAAGGCTGCAGCGCTGCATGTCAGATCAGTGATCTGACAGAGTGCTGTGCAAACTGTCAGATCACTGATCTGTGATGTCCCCCCGGGACAAAGTAAAAAAGTAAAAAAAAAATTTTCCAAATGTGTAAAAAAAATAAAAAAAAATATTCCAAAATAATGAAAAAAAAAAAAAATATTATTCCCATAAATACATTTCTTCATCTAAATAAAAAAAAAACCAATAAAAGTACACATATTTAGTATCGCCGCGTCCGTAACGACCCGACCTATAAAACTGTCCCACTAGTTAACCCCTTCAGTAAACACCGTAAGAAAAAAAAAAAAAAACGAGGCAAAAAACAACGCTTTATTATCATACCACCGAACAAAAAGTGGAATAACACGCGATCAAAAGGACAGATATAAATAACCATGGTACCGCTGAAAGCGTCATATTGTCCCGCAAAAAAAGAGCCACCATACAGCATCATCAGCAAAAAAATAAAAAAGTTATAGTCCTGAGAATAAAGCGATGCAAAAATAATTATTTTTTCTGTAAAATAGTTTTAATCGTATAAAAGCACCAAACCATAAAAAAATGATATAAATGAGGTATCGCTGTAATCGTACTGACCCGAAGAATAAAACTGATTTATCAATTTTACCAAACGCGGAACGGTATAAACGCCTCCCCCAATAGAAATTCATGAATAGCTGGCTTTTGGTCATTCTTCCTCACAAAAATCGGAATAAAAAGCGATAAAAAAATGTCACGTGCCCAAAAATGTTTTCAATAAAAACGTCAACTCGTCCCGCAAAAAACAAGACCTCACATGACTCTGTGGACCAAAATATGGAAAAATTATAGCTCTCAAAATGTGGTATTGCAAAAAATATTTTTTGCAATAAAAAGGGTCTTTCAGTGTGTGACGGCTGCCAATCATAAAAATCCGCTAAAAAACTCGCTATAAAAGTAAATCAAACCCCCCTTCATCACCCCCTTAGTTAGGGAAAAATAAAAAAAAATGTATTTATTTCCATTTTCCCATTAGGGCTAGGGTTAGGGCTAGGGTTAGGGCTAGGGCTAGGGTTAGGGCTAGGGTTAGGGCTAGGGTTAGGGCTAGGGCTAGGGCTAGGGTTAGGGTTAGGGCTAGGGTTAGGGCTAGGGCTAGGGTTAGGGTTAGGGCTAGGGTTAGGGCTAGGGTTAGGGCTAGGGTTAGGGTTAGGGCTAGGGTTAGGGCTAGGGTTAGGGCTAGGGTTAGGGTTGGGGCTACAGTTAGGGTTGGGGCTAAAGTTAGGGTTAGGGTTTAGATTACATTTACAGTTGGGAATAGGGTTGGGATTAGGGTTAGGGGTGTGTCAGGGTTAGAGGTGTGGTTAGGGTTACCGTTGGAATTAGGGTTAGGGGTGTGTTTAGATTAGGGTTTCAGTTATAATTGGGGGGTTTCCACTGTTTCGGCACATCAGGGGCTCTCCAAACACGACATGGCGTCCGATCTCAATTCCAGCCAATTCTGCGTTGAAAAAGTAAAACAGTGCTCCTTCCCTTCCGAGCTCTCCTGTGTGCCCAAACAGGGGTTTACCCCAACATATGGGGTATCAGCGTACTCAGGACAAATTGGACAACAACTTTTGTGGACCAATTTCTCCTGTTACCCTTGGGAAAATACAAAACTGGGGGCTAAAAAATAATTTTTGTGGGAAAACAAAAAGATTTTTTATTTTCACGGCTCTGCGTTATAAACTGTAGTGAAACACTTGGGGGTTCAAAGTTCTCACAACACATCTAGATAAGTTCATTGAGGGGTCTAGTTTCCAATATGGGGTCACTTGTGGGGGGTTTCTACTGTTTAGGTACATTAGGGGCTCTGCAAACGCAATGTGACGCCTGCAGACCAATCCATCTAAGTCTGCATTCCAAATGATGCTCCTTCCCTTCCGAGCCCTCCCATGCGCCCAAACGGTGGTTCCCCCCCACATATCGGGTATCAGCGTACTCAGGACAAATTGGACAACAACATTTAGGGTCCAATTTCTCCTGCTAACCTTGGAAAAATACAAAACTGGGGGCTAAAATATAATTTTTGTGGAAAAAAAATATTTTTTATTTGCATGGCTCTGCGTTATAAACTGTAGTGAAATACTTGGGGGTTCAAAGCTCTCACAACACATCAAGATGAGTTCCTTAGGGGGTCTACTTTCCAAAATGGTGTCACTTGTGGGGGGTTTCTACTGTTTAGGTACATTAGGGGCTCTGCAAACGCAATGTGACGCCTGCAGACCATTCCATCTAAGTCTGCATTCCAAATGGCGCTCCTTCCCTTCCGAACCCTCCCATGCGCCCAAACGGTGGTTCCCCCCCACATATGGGGTATCAGCGTACTCAGGACAAATTGGACAACAACTTTTGGGGTCCAATTTCTCCTGTTACCCTAGGGAAAATACAAAACTGGGGGCTAAAAAATAATTTTTGTGGGAAAAAAATTTTGTTTTATTTTTATGGCTCTGCATTATAAACTTCTGTGAAGCACTTGGTGGGTCAAAGTGCTCACCACACATCCAGATAAGTTCCTTAGGGGGTCTACTTTCCAAAATGGTGTCAGTTGTGGGGGTTTTCAATGTTTAGGCACATCAGTGGCTCTCCAAACGCAACATGGCGTCCCATCTCAATTCCTGTCAATTTTGCATTGAAAAGTCAAATAGCGCTCCTTCCCTTCCGAGCTCTCCCATGCGCCCAAACAGTGGTTTACTGCCACATATGGGGTATCAGCGTACTCAGGACAAATTGGACAACAACTTTTTGGGTCCAATTTCTCCTGTTACCCTTGGTAAAATAAAACAAATTGGAGCTGAAGTAAATTTTTTGTGTAAAAAAGTTAAATGTTCATTTTTATTTAAATATTCCTATTAAACACCTGAAGGGTTAATAAACTTCTTGAATGTGGTTTTGAGCACCTTGAGGGGTGCAGTTTTTAGAATGGTGTCACACTTGGGCATTTTCTATCATATAGACCCCTCAAAATGACTTCAAATGAGACGTGGTCCCTAAAAAAAAATGGTGTTGTAAAAATGAGAAATTGCTGGTCAACTTTTAACCCTTATAACTCCCTAACAAAAAAAAAATTGGTTCCAAAATTATGCTGATGTAAAGGAGACATGTGGGAAATGTTACTTATTAAGTATTTTGTGTGACATATCTCTGTGATTTAATTGCATAAAAATTCAAAGTTTGAAAATTGCGAAATTGTCAAAATTTTCGCCAAATTTCCGTTTTTTTCACAGATAAACGCAGGTACTATCAAAGAAATTTTACCACTATCATGAAATACAATATGTCACGAGAAAACATTGTCAGAATCACCAGGATCCGTTGAAGCGTTTCGGAGTTATAACCTCATAAAGGGACAGTGGTCAGAATTGTAAAAATTGGCCTGGTCATTAACGTGCAAACCACTCTTGGGGGTAAAGGGGTTAAGGTACCGTCACACATAAAGATATCGTTAACGATATCGTTGCTTTTTGTGACGTAGCAACGATATCGTTAAGAAAATCGTTATGTGTGACAGCGACCATCGATCAGGCCCCTGCTGGGAGATCATTGGTCGCTGAAGAAAGTCCAGAACTTTATTTCGTCGCTGGATCTCCTGCTGACATCGCTGGATCGGCGTGTGTGACACCGATCCAGCGATGTCTTCACTGGCAACTAGGGTAAACATCGGGTTACTAAGCGCAGGGCCGCGCTTAGTAACCCGATGTTTACCCTGGTTACCAGCGTAAACGTTAAAAAAACAAACACTACATACTTACCTTCAGCTGTCTGTCCCCGGCGCTCTGCTTCTCTGCACTCCTCCTGCATCCTGTGTCAGCGCCGGCCAGCCGGAAAGCACAGCGGTGACGACACCGCTCTGCTTTCCGGCTGACCGGTGCTGACAGTGCAGAGGAAAGCAGAGCGCCGGAGGACAGACAGCTGAAGGTAAGTATGTAATGTTTGTTTTTTTAATGTTTACGCTGGTAACCAGGGTAAACATCGGGTTACTAAGCGCGGCCCTGCGCTTAGTAACCCGATGTTTACCCTGGTTACCGGGGACCTCGGGATCGTTGGTCGCTGGAGAGCTGTCTGTGTGACAGCTCTCCAGCGACCAAACAGCGACGCTGCAGCGATCGACATCGTTGTCGATATCGCTGCAGCGTCGCTTAGTGTGACGGTACCTTAAGTCATGGGGTTACTGGAGAGAATAAGAAAACAAAGAATAAGACACTGAATACTATATACATAATTTACATAATTTACAAAGGGATACAAGGTAGCAATTTGAACCTGATAGCATAAATGATAACGGTTACCAACATAGAAAAATGCATAAAACAGAGATAGGGCAACCAGTAATAGTTGGTATAAACTAGAACAAGACATAGCACAATGTAGTAGCGATCCATGACTTTTGAGTGACATAAATTAAGACAGGCATATATTACCTTGGTTGTTGTAGCCAGAGTAGAGGGTAAAGAATGTGGAAAGGGACCCTTGGTGTTTAGGTGCCCGAGACTGCAATGAAAAATACAGTGAACCCGGCATTGTCAGGGTGACGCTGTTACACCGAGTAAAATGGTTCTTGGGTTGGAGAAATCCATCTTGTGTTTCTTTCTTTAATCTGTGGTTGAAGTTAATGAGATGCTTCATCCCAAAGAGAAGTTCCTGATTCTGGGCCCCCTGCAGTCTGTGGCAGAGGGGGTCTGTGTCGGCACGGTAATAAATTGTGTTATTTCCAGCTTTAGAGAAGGACGATAACTCCATAGAAATGACAAGAATAATAGGCCTCAGGTACCAACTCAGTTAGCAACCAATCACAGCTCAGCTTTCATCTTTTAACCCCTTAGTGACCGAGCCAAATTTTAGAAATCTGACCAGTGTCACTTTATGTGGTAATAACTCTGCAACGCTTCAACAAATCCTAGTGATTTTGAGATTGTTTTTTCGTGACACATTATACTTTATGATAATGGTAAATTTAGTTCAACATTTTTTGTGTTTATTTATAAAAAATATAAAAAATTTGAGAAAAAGTTAAAAAATTAGCAATTTTCTAAATTTGAATGATTATCCCTTTAATCCAGATAGTCATACAACAGCAAACCATTAATAAATAACATTTCCCACATGTCGGCTTTACATCAGCACCATTTGTAAAATGTTATTTTATTTTGTTAGCATTTTAGGAGGTTTAAAAATGTAGCAGCAATTTTTCATTTTTTCAAAGAAATTTACCACATTTATTTTTTTAGGGACTTATCCATGTTTGAAGTGACTTTAGGGGTCCCATATATTGGGAAACCCCCAAACGTGATACCATTTTAAAAACAGCACCCCTAAACATATTGAAAACTGCTGTCAGGTAGTTTATTAACCCTTCAGGTGCTTTACAGGAATTAATGCAAAGTGACATGACAGAAATGAAAATGTGTATTTTTACCACCTAAATGTTGCTAACTTCTAAACAGATTACTATAGCCGTCAGACTCAAAGGCCGCTATTTGGTCATGAATTGCCATCGCAAACATCAAGACCACAAAATCATGATCTAAGTGCACCAATTGGGATAAAGAAGAAGCCCCCACACTCTGTTAACCATTTATAATGAAGTAGTCACTATTGACAGCAGCATCTAAGGGGTTAAACAGATTTGGACGGTGCAAATACTGATCATGGCTGATACAGCAAGTTGTCAGCTATAGTGTACAACCAACAGATGCTGGATTGTCATCTGTATGGGGAGGCCATTCTCTTATATGTCAGGTCAGTTAAAAGGCGTATTGGCGGTCATTAAGGGGTTAAACAGCTCTGATGAAATGAAAGATGCTTAGCGAGTGGTTGCTATGGGCAACACAGGCAGTGTAAGCTGTTGTGGTCAAGAAGATGTGCCTATGAAATAGATATATTAGATATTTATTATATGGGGCATTGCGTGTGGAGTGAGTGTGGCTATGCAGAGTGGGCGGGGCTATGTGGAGTGGGCGTGGCTTCATACGCACACACATATACGTATGTATACATGATTGATTACCACTTGTCTCTGTAAAAACAATCCCCCTTAACCCGTTTCCGACATCAGGTGTAAATGTACGCCGATGTCGGACTTCCTTCCTTTGATGTGGGCTCCATCAGTGAGCCCACATCTTTTCTGGCACATGTCAGCAAGTGCACCGGAAATACCACCCACCAGTGACTGCGTCACATGATCACGGGTCACCGATGGGTTGGCATGACAACCAGAGGTCGACAGCATCCAGCAGATGTCTATGGTTGTCACCGCCGGATTGCTATGAGCGCTGTCCACTAGCTGAAAACGCAGGGACCAGGGATCATCTCGCCGAAGTCCTGCTCTCCTTTTAACATGGGCAAATCGATACTCAGGCAAAACATGGCGAGGGTAAACCAGTGTGGCAATGCTTTATAGTACCAGAAAACAGGCAGATAACATATAGAACAGTCCCAGCACAGTACCCAAGATGGTGCACATCTCAGAGTATCACCCGCTGACTCACCGGGATAATAGCAGCTGTGACTACAGATCTTCCAGGGTTGCTACCTCACCTGTGGCATGCACACAGGAAGGAACAACAAGTATAGGAAGATGACAGTCCTTTGAGTCCATACAAGGTACAAGGCCAGTTGATCTGAGAATTACAACCTGACTTCTACAAATGTATCCATGGTTCAGCGATGGTCAATTGAGATCTGGATTCTACCAAGTTGTTTGCTATAGTATGATAGATCCTTGTCCCTCATAATGGAGCCATGATCTAAAATGGCTGCTGTCCTGTCTCTGGTCCATTTGAGATGTATGAATGTCTTGGCAGAATCTCTCTGGCTGTTTCTCTGAGTCTCTTTCTACAGAGGCATGTAACCTATTTTTAGACTAAGGCTATGTGCACACATTGCGGATTAGGCTTAGGAATTTCTGGTGCAGATTCTGCCTCTCCTGGCAGAAAACGCACCTGCCGATTTGTCGCATTTTTTGTGCATTTTTGCTGCGGTTTTCTTGCGTTTTTTTTACCCCGGTGGTTTTCTATAATGGAATGGGTACAAAAATGCCACAGATTCACAAAAAAGAAGTGACATGCTACTTGTTTTTCTCATTGATTTACATTGTTCTGTAAATTAATTGTGGATCTGCAGCGATTCTGCACTGCAAAAAACGCTGCGGTTCCGCAGAGAATCCGCAATGTGTGCACATAGCCTTAACGTGTCCCTCATTCAGTATTTACCTAAAGGGTAAGAATGGAGACGAGATCAAGTAGCTTTACTTCATTATTTAAACTATTTGCATAATTTTTCCCCCTCTGCTTTAGAAGTCAAACTGGCTCAATAATACAATAACAACCAAAGAAAAAACACGACAAAGAAGTCCCAAAATTATTTAGAATAATGCATATAAATTTATTAGAAGATCAGATAAAAGATGACAAACACATGGAATAGGAGGGGAGTACAACCACATAACACATGTCAAAAAAGGACACTCACAGGACTAAAGAACAATCATAAAGTTGTATGCAGGCGGCTCAGGACATACCTGCTACCATTAAAGTATAATACTATATAAATATTGCACGGCGCCCATACTGCCTGATTATAAACCAACTTGGTGCTAGGGTGTGGGATATACATCCAAAAAGTGGAAAGGGCCACAACAGAGCCACATGAGATAAAAGGTATATTTACCCGTATAGCACCAGGAAAGAAGTCCGGGAGTGTCCACCCGACGCGCGTTTCGGCGGTGTGGCCTTTCTCAAGGGGTAGGGAAGGAAGGGGAAATAGGGGGGGTAGAGAGCCTTCCTTCCTTTTTGTTGGACACAGGAGAATTCCTAAGGCGGGTGGATGGCCTCCATATGGACAGTGACATGCTAACGGTTACAGGTGACATTGAGTCCCTGTATACCAGTATTAAGCATAAAGACGGTCTAACAGCGACCAAATATTTTCTTGAGATGTCTCAGCTGGTATTTAACCATGGAGCACCCAGGACTCATTGCTGCCATATTCTCTGACGTGTGCGCTGTCATGGAGACAGGACGCTTAGCGGCGCAGAATCGTAAAGTGTCTCACATAGCGCACACTGAACTTATTACCACCACATCCATGACGCATGCGCAGTCATGGTGACAGGACGCTCGGCGGCGGAGTCATGTGGTGCAGGACGTCATATCACATGATCGCCACTGCAGCACATAGAGACGCCGCAAGCCGACGAGGGAACAGGAACCATGACGCACATGTGTACTGTGGGGAAATCAAGGTACGCTAGCTAGTCGTATACAGTTGTAATACAATAATGAGTAGATAGATTTAGCGATATTAAATGCACACAATATGGGACGACAGATATTATATAAACAAGAATTGACGTATCATGCAGTCATAACGTCCAACATACAGGTCATCACAAAAGTATTCTTATATATCACAATCAATATGTATACTGACGAAATCTATAAATTATCTGTGTATTATGACCGCCTCATATATTGTGAATACAGATGACAAAATGACAGCAATGTAAGTAACGCAGGCTCTGTGCATTCCTTAAAGATGTCAAGGCAGAAAATTAGGTCCATATGGGTGAAGCTTCTTGATAGTATAAGAAGTCCAGCATCACAAATGTGTCCATCACAAGAATGGTCCAACATCATTTCTGGAAATGAAGGTAATGGGGCTGAATAAAAATAAACATAATAAAATCCTAATCCTAATCCTAATCCTAGTTAATGATAAACTTACCTGGAGCAGCCAGTGCCAGGCAGCAGCTGCCAAGGCAAACAGGATCATGGGGTGCATTAAAAGAGGTCTGGATACACATGATGAGAGCATTATACTGCCTCTGTACAAATCCCTAGTTAGACCGCACATGGAGTACTGTGTCCAGTTTTGGGCACCGGTGCTCAGGAAGGATATAATGGAACTAGAGAGAGTACAAAGGAGGGCAACAAAATTAATAAAGGGGATGGGAGAACTACAATACCCAGATAGATTAGCGAAATTAGGATTATTTAGTCTAGAAAAAAGACGACTGAGGGGCGATCTAATAACCATGTATAAGTATATAAGGGGACAATACAAATATCTCGCTGAGGATCTGTTTATACCAAGGAAGGTGACGGGCACAAGGGGGCATTCTTTGCGTCTGGAGGAGAGAAGGTTTTTCCACCAACATAGAAGAGGATTCTTTACTGTTAGGGCAGTGAGAATCTGGAATTGCTTGCCTGAGGAGGTGGTGATGGCGAACTCAGTCGAGGGGTTCAAGAGAGGCCTGGATGTCTTCCTGGAGCAGAACAATATTGTATCATACAATCATTAGGTTCTGTAGAAGGACGTAGATCTGGGTATTTATTATGATGGAATATAGGCTGAACTGGATGGACAAATGTCTTTTTTCGGCCTTACTAACTATGTTACTATGTTACTATGTAAAAAGCATTAAAAACAAGAGACATGCGTATATGACAACCAGCGGTCTTATTATAGAAACGGTGCAAAACTAATATTTTCATTAAGCCCCTTGGGGTGAACAGTATCCAAAATCCATATCCACCTACATTCCCGTTGGGCTAATTTAGTACTGATTTTCCCACCACGGATCCCCGGGTCTACCAAATCTATACCTCTAACTTTAAGTGTAGAGCCATCACAGTTGTGATGTGTCTTAAAGTGGTGAGGTATAGTCCGAAGTGTGGATATGTCGACATGGTCGGCGGCCGCCGCAATCCCAAGAACGTGCTCACATACACGTACTTTAAGTTGACGCGTAGTGAGACCAATATATTTAAGACCGCACGGACACGTTGCAAAATAAATCACATTTCTGGTGGTACATGTGATGCGTTGCCTAATCTCATAAGTTCTAGACCCAGAGTAGTTGGTAAATGTGTCCGTGAGGTCAATATTAGGACAGGCAACACACCGGCCACATGGAGCACTTCCACACCTTGGACCCACACCATCAATAAAGCGTAACCCAGGGCCCTCCTGATAGTGGCTCCTGACAAGACAGTCACGAAGATTCTTTGAACGTCGGATGGTTACACTAGGGTTTTTAGTGAGGATCTGCTTAAGGATCGAATCTGCTTGCAGGATAGGCCATGCTTTATGAAGGCATTATTTCATACGGGAGAACTGGGCATGGTAGTTGGTAACAAAACGTATTTTATTGGGAAGGTCACGACAATCATTACGAGCATACAGTAATGCGTGTCTTGTAGAATATTTTGCTCTATGATAAGCGCGTTTAACAGCACGTCTCCCATACCCACGCTCATAAAACCTCTCACACAGATCTCTTGCTTTAACTTCAAAGTCCTCATTATTGGAACAGATCCTCCGCAAGCGGAGGAACTGTCCAACAGCTAGTACAGCAGAGCGCCGGGGACAGACAACGGAAGGTAAGTATGAAGCGTTTGTTTTTTTTACTTTTAGGATGGTAACCAGGGTAAACATCGGGTTACTAAGCGCGGCCCTGCGCTTAGTAACCCGATGTTTACCCTGGTTACCGGCATCGTTGGTCGCTGGAGAGCGGTCTGTGTGACAGCTCTCCAGCGACCAAACAGTAACGCTGCAGCGATCCGGATCGTTGTCTGGATCGCTGCAGCGTCGTTTAGTGTGAAGGTACCTTTACTGCTTTCATGAGGTGTGTTGACTCCATAATACAATGCATAATTAGCATATCAGCAAACATCACTAGAATAAGCACACAATAAAAGTCAATTTTCCAGGATTACACAAACAAAAGTCTGTTTTCTTGACCATCCAGAAATCAACACTTAATTTGAAAGCCAACATATAGATAACATTCTATTATTCTTCGTTTGCAAAATAGTCGGCTGTTTAATTAACCCCTGAAACCCCCCAAGGGTGGTTTGCACGTTAATGACCGGGCCAATTTTTACAATTCTGACCACTGTCCCTTTATGAGGTTATAACTCTGGAACGCTTCAACAGATCCTGATGATTCTGACATTGTTTTCTTGTGACTTCATGATAGTGGTAACATTTATTTGATATTGCCTGTATTTATTTGTGAAAAAAATGGAAATTTGGGAAAATTTTGAAAATTTCACAATTTTCCAACTTTGAATTTTTATGCCCTTAAATAACAGATATATGTGACACAAAATACAAAATATATTTCCCACATGTCTACTTTACATCAGCACAATTTTGGAACCAAAATTTTTTTTGTTAGGGAGATATAAGGGTTAAAAGTTGACCAGCAATTTCTCATTTTTACAACACCATTTTTTTTAGGGACCACATCACATTTGAAGTCACTTTGAAGGGTCTATATGATAGAAAATAACCAAGTGTGACAACATTCTAAAAACTGCACCCCTCAAGGTGCTCAAAACCACATTCAAGAAGTTTAATAACCCTTCAGGTGTTTCACAGGAATTTTTGGAATGTTTTTAAAAAAAATGAACGTTTAACTTTTTTCACAAAAAATTTACTTTAGCTCCAATTTGTTTTATTTTACCAAGGTTAACAGGAGAAATTGGACCCAAAAGCTGTTGTGCAATTTGTCCTGAGTTCGCTAATACTCCATATGTAAGGGGGGAAACCACCGTTTGGGGGGAAAGCAGAGCTTGGAAGGGAAGGCGCGCCGTTTGACTTTTCAATGCAAAATTGACAGGAATTGAGATGGGATGCCATGTCGCGTTTGGAGAGCTCCTGATATGCCTCAACATTGAAATCCCCCACAAGTGACCCCATTTTGGAAAGTAGACCACCTAAGGAACTTATCTAGATGTGTTGTGAGAACTGTGAACCCATATAGTTTATATCGCAGAGCCGTGAAAAAAAAAATCTTTTTTTATCCACAAAAATTAATTTTTAGTCCCGTTTTGTATTTTCCAAAGGGTAACAGGCAAAATTGGACCCCAAAAGTTTTCCAATTTGTCCTGAGTACGCTGATACCCCATATGTAGGGGGGAACCACCATTTGGGTGCATGGCAGAGCTCGGAAGGGAAGGAGCGCCGTTTGGAATGCAGACTTAGATGGAATGGTCTGCAGGTGTCACGTTGCATTTGCAGAGTCCCTGATGTTCCTAAACAGCAGATACCCTCCACAAGTGACCCCATATTGGAAACTAGACCCCCAAGGAACTTATCTAGATGTGTTGTGAGAACTTTGAACACCCAACTGTTTCACAACAGTTTATAACGCAGAGCCGTGAAAATAAAAAATCTTATTTTTCCCACAAAAATTATTTTTTAGCCACCGGTTTTGTATTTTACCAAGGGTAACAAGAGAAATTGGACACCAGAAGTTGTTGTGCAATTTGCCCTGAGTACGATACCCCATATGTTGGGATAAACCCGTTTGGGCGCATGGGAGAGCTCGGAAGGGAAGGAGCACTGTTTTACTTTTTCAATGCAGAATTAGCTGGAATTGACATCGGAAACCATGTCGCGTTTGGAGAGCCCCTGATGTGCCTAAACAGTGGAAACCCCCCCAATTCTAACTGAAACCCTAACCCAAACACATGCCTAACCCTAATCCCAACCCTAACCACACCTCAAACCACACTCCTAACCCGAACATACCCTAGCCCTAATCCCATCCATATCCCTAACCCCAACACACCCCTAACTCCAACACACCCCTAACCCTAATCCCAACCATAACCCTAACCACACCCCTCACCCTAATCCCAACCCTAATTCCAACCATAAATGTAATCCAAACCCTAACTTTAGCCCCAACCCTAACCCTAACTTTAGCCCCAACCCTAGCCCTAATGGGAAAATGGAAATAAATACATTTTTTAAAATGTTATTATTTTTCCCTAACTAAGGGGGTGATGAAGGGGGGTTGGATTTACTTTTATAGCTTTTTTTTTAGTTTTTTATGATTGGCTGCTGTCGCACACTAAAAGACGCTTTTTATTGCAAAAAATAGTTTTTGCGTCTCCACATTTTGAGAGCTATAATTTTTCCATATTTTGGTCCACAGAGTCATGTGAGGTCTTGTTTTTTGCGGGACGAGTTGACGTTTTTATTGGTAACATTTTCGGGCACGTGACATTTTTTGATTGCTTTTTATTCCGATTTTTGTGAGGCAGAATGACCAAAAACCAGCTATTCATGACTTACTTTGGAGGGCCATTATACTGTTTCACGTTTGGTAAAATTGTTAAAACAGTTTTATGCTTCGGGTCAGTACGATTACAGCGATACCTCATTTATATTTTTTATGTTTTGGCGCTCTTATACGATAAAAACTATTTTATATAAAAAATAATTATTTTTGCATCGCTTTATTCTGAGGGCTATAACTTTATTTTTTCGCTGATGAAGCTGTATGGCGGCTCGTTTTCTGCGGGACAAGAAGACATTTTCAGCGGTACCAAAGTTATTTCTGTCTTTTTGTTCGCGTGTTATTCCACTTTTTGTTCGGCGGTATGATAAAGCGTTTTTTCCATCTTTTTTTTTACGGTGTTCACTGAAGGGGTTAACTAGTGGGACAGTTTTATAGGTCAGGTCGTTATGGACATGGCAATACTAAATATATGTACTTTTATTTTTTTTTTATTTTATTTATTAAAGAAATGTATTTATTGGAACAATACTTTTTTTTCTTTATTTAGGAATTTGTTGTTTTTTTTTTAACATATTTAAATGTTATCATTTTTGCTTTGCAATATTGCCCCAGGAGGGGACATATTATAGTGTCAGATCACTAATCTGACACTTTGCAGTGCACTGTGTCAGATAAGCGATCTGACAGGCAGTGCAGGGAGGCTTCCCGGCGCCTTCCCTGAGCAGGCGCTTGAAAGCCACCTCCCTGCAGGACCCCCGCAGCCATTTTGGATCCGGGGCCTGCAGGGAGGAGACACTCAGAGCAACGGGATTACATCGCGTTGCTCCGAGGGTCTCAGGGAAGCACGCAGGGAGCCCCCTCCCTGCGCGATGCTTTACTATGCTGCCGGAACGCTGTGATCATGTTTGATCGCAGTGTTCCATTGGTTAATGTGCCAGAAGCGGTCCGTGTAATAATCAGTTGACACCCGGCGGCGATCGGCAGCGCTCCCCCTGTGAGCGTGGCCGATTGCCTATGATGTACTATCCCATCCCTGGGAATTAAGTCCCAGGTCACCTTGATGGGTTAGTACGTCATATGGGATATAGGGGTTAAGATACAATGCTGTATGTCTTCACAATGCCAAAAGTGAAAAAAAAGTTTTTGATATTAAAGAAATAAAAGTTCAAATAGCCCCCTTTCGCCCCATTCACAATAAAATAAAAAAAATCCGAAGCATACACATTTGGTATTGCCGCATTCAGAATTGCTTGATCTATCAAAATAAGAAAAGAATTAACCTGATCGCTAAACGGCGTAACAACAAAAAGTCAAAACGCCAGAATTACATTTTTTTGGTTGCTGCAACATTGCATTAAAATGCATTAACGGGCGATCAAAAGATCGTATCTGCACCAAAATGGCATCATTAAAAATGTCAGCTCGGCACCCAAAAAATAAGCCTTCACCCAACCCAAGATCATGAAAAATGGAGATGCTACGGGTATTGGAAAATGGCGCAATACTTTCATACTTTACCTAATAAAGAGGAGTTATTAGTACTGATAAATGTTTTGGGTCGTGTATTTTCTGTTGGTATTTGGTTTATCCTATAAAACTCCCATATAATATTCTCACCTTGAACGCGTGCTGAGCATCATATTTTTGTACAATTTTTCAATAATATATATAGGTTCTCCCCATCTGAGTTAGTTTTGAAGGTCAACAAAATAAGATTTTCCTGTAATTCATTTCTCACCCTCTAGGTATAATAATGACTTTTCCCTGTGTGGGAGTTTTGATGTTTAAAAAGGTTGACAACTAGTTGGACAAGCCCTTCTCATTCCTCATGTTTGGGCCTGTTAAAATAAAAATCCTCATACAAACCTCCATGGTGGCGCCGTTTCACTGGTGTTGGTGCTTGCGTTCTTGGGGCTCTTCTGGGGTTTTTACGTCATGTGATCCCTGTGCCCAATCAGCGCTGACGTCACTGTCCCCACCTTCGGACAAATCAACCATCATGAGGCAGAGAGCAGCCCTGGCTTCATGTTCATGTTCAATACATCCGAAGGAAGGAGCAGTGAAGCTGCCGCTGATCGGGTGCAGGACTCGTGTGATGTAACAACCTCACATAAGCCCTGGGACAGTGAGTCTCGACACCGCTGAAGTGGAGCCGGCCGCCAGCGGAGCATGAGTGTTTTTATTTTAATGATGCCAAACA
The DNA here is from genome assembly GCF_032444005.1 of Ranitomeya imitator. Lineage (NCBI taxonomy): Eukaryota > Metazoa > Chordata > Amphibia > Anura > Dendrobatidae > Ranitomeya > Ranitomeya imitator. The sequence goes on from NC_091283.1 coordinate 239,017,354, forward strand.
TGAGAAATCAGTTCACTGCAAAAAAAAGATATATACTGTATATACCGTATTTTTTGGATTATAAAATGCACCTAGGTTTTAGAGTAGGACATTAGGAAAAGAAACTGAAACAACAAATGTGGTCAATTCTGTACTTAATATCCCCTATCCTGGTATGCATGTTCCCCTCATCCCTACCCTGGTATGCATGGATCCCTCATCCCTATCCTGGCAGGAATGATCGCCCTCATCCCTATACTAGTATGCATGGCCACATCCTTATCCTGGTGTGCAGGGCCCCATTTTGTCCTGGTATGATTGGCCCTATCCCTATTCTGGTATGATTGGCCCCCATCCTGGTCGTGGTATGCATGGGCCAATCCTTATAATTGGCCCCCTCCCCCATCCTGATCTGCATGGCCCATCGGAAAACATTAAAAAAAACAACATTACACTTATCTACCCGGCGCTCCCTCCCAGCATCCTGCTCCGGTGCCAGCAGATGCTTTATGCTTGTAAGCAGCACATGGCAGGGACGTCACAAGCAGAGCACAGCTGCCGGAGTACTCGCTGGGACTGTGCGCACAGAGAGTGGTGAGTATTCATTGCTCTTCAGTAGTGCGCAGTGTCAGCTACCGGCTTCCTGCTGCTGCCAGTGGTCACGTGTGCCGCTACTTAAGAGAAATGAATATTCATTGGATTCATTCATCAGGAGACTATTTAATATTGAACTATATTCAAGCAGGACTAGACGAAGAAAACCCTAAAATCATGTATCAAGTTATCCGAAACAGTCAGAAAACCAGCTACATATTGGCAGACCCCAGACTTCACACTATATATAGTGTCAGGAATAGATAGTATGTGACAATACAGTATATACCGCTCAGGGAACACTTAACTTTCAGAGATGATCTCCATATTCATACTAAATAATGGCACAGATCTCCAAGACATTATGATTGCACACATCCCTAGTCTTTATAACGATATTGCACTCATTCCTTGACAGACCGCAGCATGGCCATTAGTTAGAAGCTGCTATTGATCTTTGGAGCAGGTAAGTTTTCCCTGAGTGGTACATATTGGGCCATCTGAAAATGGAGTTTAGTCTAGGACAATTTGTCTGCACTACTAATTACCAGCTACAATTACAATACCAAACTAGGGCAGTCCCTATAGGAGAAAAACACAAGAATTATACTGTATTTTCACATACTATCTATTCCTGACACTGGAGTGGCTTATAAACTTACGAAGTACTGTATATAGTTTGAGATCTGGGGTCTGCCAATATGTGGCTGGTTTTCTGACTGTTTCGGATAACATGATACATGATTTTAGTTTCGTCTAGTCTCGCTTGAATATAGGTCAATATTAAATAGTCTCCTGTTGAGTCGCCTTTGTTGAGGACAATGAAAGCCATAGAAATGAGAGGCTTGGAGAGTGAGTGTGTATACGTCACCTCACCCTATATACTGAGATATGGGGTACAAGTTTTTTCTATTAGTCACCTACTGACTAACCTTCAGGGGGTAAATTATGGGTATAGTTTTACATTTGGAATTAATAGTTTAGTTTTATCCTTTTTTTCAGCAAACATGAGGAATGACAAGAGACAACCAATTTCAGAAGATTCAATTTTGGTTAAAACTATTCCAACATTATGAACATAAAAAAAGGCTTCTCCCCTATGTGACGTCTCTGATGTTTATTAACAGATGATTTCCAAGTAAAATATTTCCCACATTAAGAAAATTAAAAAGGCTTCTCCCCTGTGTGACTGCTCTGATGTCTAACAAGAAGTGCTTTCCATTTAAAACATTTCCCACATTCTGAACAGGAAAAAGGCTTCTCCCCTGAGTGGGTTCTTTCGTGTCTAACAAGATTCTGTTTGATGGTAAAACATTTCCCACATTCTGAACAAAAAAAAGGCTTATCTCCTGTGTGAGTCCTGTGGTGATAAACCAAAGCTGTTTTCTGGGTAAAACATTTCCCACATTCTGAACATGAAAAAGGCTTCTCCCCTGAGTGGGTTCTTTGGTGTCTAACAAGACTCTCTTTGACGGTAAAACATTTCCCACATTCTGAACAGGAAAAAGGCTTATCTCCTGTGTGAGTCCTATGGTGATAAACCAAAGCGGTTTTCTGGGTAAAACATTTCCCACATTCTGAACAGGAAAAAGGCTTCTCCCCTGTGTGGGTTCTTTGGTGTCTAACAAGATTTTGTTTGAGAGTAAAATATTTCCCACATTCTGAACAGGAAAAAGGCTTCTTCCCTGTGTGAGTTCTCTGGTGAATAACCAAATCTGATTTCTGGTTAAAACATTTCCCACATTCTGAACAGGAAAAAGGCTTCTTCCCTGTGTGAGTTCTCTGGTGAATAACCAAATCTGATTTCTGGTTAAAACATTTCCCACATTCTGAACAGGAAAAAGGCTTATCTCCTGTGTGAGTCCTATGGTGATAAACCAAAGCTGTTTTCTGGGTAAAACATTTCCCACATTCTAAACATGAAAAAGGCTTCTCCCCTGAGTGGATTCTTTGGTGTCTAACAAGACTCTCTTTGACGGTAAAACATTTCCCACATTCTGAACAGGAAAAAGGCTTATGTCCTGTGTGCGTCCTATGGTGATAAACCAAAGCTGTTTTCTGGGTAAAACAAATCCCACATTCTAAACAGAAAAAAGGCTTCTCCCCTGTGTGGGTTCTTTGGTGTCTAACAAGATTTTGTTTCAGAGTAAAACATTTCCCACATTCTGAACAGGAAAAAGGCTTCTTCCCTGTGTGAGTTCCATGGTGATTAATCAAAGCTGATTTCTGGTTAAAACATTTCCCACATTCTGAACAGGAAAAATGCTTTTCCCCTGTGTGAGTTATTTTGTGTCTAACAAGATTATCTTTGCGGGTAAAACATTTCCCACATGCTGAACAGGAAAAAAGCTTCCCTCCTGTGTGGGTTCTATGGTGATTAACCAAATCGGATTTCTGGTTAAAACATTTTCCACATTCTGAACATGAAAATGACTTATTTGCTTTAGGAGCAGTTTGTCTTTTAATGCTTATGTTGTGACTTTGATTTTCCTTAGTAGTCAGTAATGAATCAGAAGATGGGACCTGTTTCATAGGATCAGATGACAGATCTTTGCTGTGAATGGATGATGATATATCTGGAGTAATGGCATTCACTTCAGTTGTATCTTGTAGGATCTCAAGACAATCAGATTTAAAAATTGAAGATGTCAGCAGTCCCTCTGATCTCCTGGTACAGTCATCTAAGATAAAAAAAAAAACAATTATTATTTTCTACAAACTTTTAGAATTTTCTAGAACATTCTCTGACTGTTCAATAGTAGTCATACAAGTATAAAAGCACAGGTGACTCGAACCAACATTTCAGTTTATGTTATTGCTGAGTAAGAGAATAACAAATTGTAGATAAAGAGCAATTTCTTTTTTTAGATGGAATCAAGAGGTTGATTGCACCCAGCAGATGCATTTTGCTACGTGTGTGGACAATTTATAAAGACAAGAGTGAGAAAGTATTCCATGAAAGCACGTCGTATGATATGCGAGGCCTACAAGGCATATTTCAGCATGCCTGTAGGGCATCAAGACAAGTCCTGGGTACCTCATTTCACATGCGAATATTGGAAGGTAAGGTGAACAATTGCAGCTCATTTAGATGGCAGTGCTTTATTTTTGTAGAATTTCAATAATTTAGATCTAGTACAGTTTAAGGAGTTGCAATTGACAACATTTTCACATATATCAATGCACTATAGTAAAATATGTATTAAGTAATGTGTAAAATTTAATGCCTTTACATTTATATGATTAATTATATCTGCTATGTTACAGGTTGGTACAGGGGATAAAAGAGAGCCACGAAGTTTGCTAACCCGCAAATTTGGCGGCAACCGACCGACGACTCAAGCAATTGCTACTTCTGCATGGTGGATCCTGCCAAACGGCGCACAGGCAAGAATGCACCTCAAATTGTTTATCCAGGCATTCCTTCTTCCATTGTCCCAGTACCACACTGCCACGAGATGACTGTTCCAACTCCCCCAGAGAGGGATCAACCATCTTCAGGAAAAAGCAGCAAGTCGGACAGTGAGGAAGGTATTGGAGATCAAGATTATGTTTTCACAGATGCGGTTGAGGAGAGAAGGCCATACTTTCCTAACTAGAAAGATGTCAACAATCTAATCTGAGACCTTCGTCTTACCAAGTCCAATGCTGAGCTTCTGACATCCAGGCTCAAGCAGTGGAACTTGTTGGATGAAAATGTGCAAGCCACAGATCAAAGAAAGCGTCACCAAATATTTTCCAACTTCTGTTGAGAAGATGGGTTGTGCTTCTGCAACAATGTGGCCGGTCGTTTTGAGGCAATAGGTATCACCTGTAACCCGAGTGAATGGCACCTATTCATAGACAGTTCAAACCGCAGCCTCAAAGCCGTGCTGCTTCACAACGGAAACTACCTGTCTCTCTCTATGGCTCACTCTTTGTATCTCAAAAAGGACTACACCAGTGTCAAGATGTTGCGGAGAGCCTTGAAGTATGATGACTATGGAAGGGAGGTCATCAGAGGCTTCAAAATGGTGTCATTCCTGATGGGCCTTCAAGGCGGTTTCACAAAATTTCCTTTGTCTCTGGGACAGCTGTGACACTAAGGCACATTATCACAGAAAGGACTGGCCACAGCAGACCGAGTTTTCTGTGGGGAAGAGTAACGTCAAGTGGGAGCCGCTGATAGAACCTCTGAAGGTGTTGATGCTACCATTGCATATCAAGATAGGCCTCATAAAGCAATTTGTCATGGCTCTTGACAAGGAGTAAGAAGCTTTCAAGTACCTCTAAGGTCTCTTTCCAAAGCTGTCGGAGGCAAAGGTCAAGGCTGTTATCTTCGTCGAACAGCAAATCAAAAAGATCATAGAATGTGATGAGTTCGGCAAGCTGCTGAACAGGATGGAGAAAATGGCTTGGAACAGTTTCATTACATTGGTTCATGGCTTCCAGGAAATCACAAGGCTGAAAACTATGTGCAATTGGTTCAGACGCTCAAAGAATTATGCCATAATGGGATGCAGAATGTCTCTCCAAGTGCATATCCTTGATGCTCATCTTGACAAGTTCAAGGAGAACAAGAGAACTCTGAGGAGCAAGGCGAGCGCTTTCATCAAGATATATTGGACTTTAAACTTCATTACCAAGGACAGTATACCGAAAACATGACAGGGAACGACATTTGGGGGCTTGTTCAGGAAAGTGATTTGCAATATACTTGCAAATCTAGAACACCTACAGTACAGACCAAAAGTTTGGACACACCTCATTTAAAGATTTTTTTGTATTTTCATGACTATGAAAATTGTAAATTCACACTGAAGGAAACAAAACTATGAATTAACACATGTGGAATTATATACTAAACAAAAAAGTGTGAAACAACTGAAAATATGTCATATTCTAGGTTCTTCAAAGTAGCCACCTTTTGCTTTGATGACTTCTTTGCACACTCTTGGAATTCTCTTGATGAGCTTCAAGAGGTAGTCACTGGAAATGGTCTTCCAACAATCTTGAAGAAGTTCCCAGAGATGCTTAGCACTTGTTGGCCCTTTTGCCTTCACTCTGTGGTCCAGCTCACCCCAAACCATCTCGATTGGGTTCAGGTCTGGTGATTGTGGAGGCCAGGTCGTCTGGCATAGCACCCCATCACTCTCCTTCTTGGTCAAATAGCCCTTACACAGCCTGGAGGTGCGTTTGGGGTCATTGTCCTGTTGAAAAATAAATGATGGTCCAACTAAACACAAACCGGATGGAATAGCATGCCGCTGCAAGATGCTGTAGTAGCCATGCAGGTTCAGTATGCCTTCAATTTTGAATAAATCCCCAACAGTGTAACCAGCAAAGCACCCCCACACCATCACACCTCCTCCTCCATGCTTCACGGTGGGAACCAGGCATGTAGAGTCCATCCGTTCACCTTTTCTGCGGCGCACAAAGACACGGTGGTTGGAACCAAAGATCTCAAATTTGGACTCATCAGACCAAAGCACAGATTTCCACTGGTCTAATGTCCATTCCTTGTGTTCTTTAGCCCAAGCAAGTCTCTTCTGCTTGTTGCCTGTCCTTAGCAGTGGTTTCCTAGCAGCTATTTTACCATGAAGGCCTGCTGCACAAAGTCTCCTCTTAACACTTGTTGTAGAAATGTGTCTGCTACTAAAACTCTGTGTGGCATTGACCTGGTATCTAATCTGAGCTGCTGTTAACCTGCGATTTCTGAGGCTGGTGACTCGGATAAACTTATCCTCAGAAGCAGAGGTGACTCTTGGTCTTCCTTTCCTGGGGTGGTCCTTATGTGAGCCAGTTTCTTTGTAGCGCTTAATGGTTTTTGCAACTGCAAAGTGGGGACACTTTCAAAGTTTTCCCAATTTTTTGGACTGACTGACCTTCATGTCTTAAAGTAATGATGGCCACTCGTTTTTATTTACTTAAGTGCTTTATTCTTGCAAGAATACAAATTCTAACAGTCTATTCAGTAGGACTATCAGCTGTGTAGCCACCAGACTTCTGCACAACACAACTGATGGTCTCAACCCCATTTATAAGGCAATAAATCCCACTTATTAAACCTGACAGGGCACACCTGTGAAGTGAAAACCATTTCTGGTGACTACCTCTTGAAGCTCATCAAGAGAATGCCAAGAGTGTGCAAAGCAGTAATCAAAGCAAAAGGTGGCTACTTTGAAGAACCTAGAATATAAGACATATTTTCAGTTGTTTCACACTTTTTCGTTAAGCATATAATTCCACCTGCCTTCAGTGTGAATTTACAATTTTCATAGTCATGGAAATACAGAAAAATCTTTAAATGAGAGAGTGTGTCCAAACTTTTGGTCTGTACTGTACTCATTTCTGAACCTTTGAGAGATTTTTGACTGTATTTGTCAATTTACAATGCAAGTGTTGTTGTTTTTTATCAGACCGCATGAACGAAAATATAATAATTTCCTTTTTTGTCAAAATAAATACAACATTTTTCTGGGTTGTGATCATAAAATCAAAGTTTCTGTTGAATGTAGTCGTTTTTCCATAGTCTTTAAACATAAGCAATTGAAATATTTCACTTGGAAGCCAGGAACAAAAATTGTGTTACATGGTGTTATTTACCAAACCAATGACTGTTTTGTCCCCACTCAGGTCCATCATCTGTCAATGGAAAAACAGAGGTTTCCACACTATTAGTGGCTCAAAGGCTGTTGAAAAGTAACAGAGTTTATATAAACCAATCCAGCAAAATCCGCTCTCACTTCTGGGTCTTGCAGTGTGCTCAAACAACATTTAGGATCCCTGTATTTAGCAATATTATAGTGAGAAGAATCCACTTAATTTACAGAGTGTGTCTCCTGGAGCATAATCTGGGCACTATGTGCTGGGTAATAAAATGGCAAATGTGTAATTTTCACTCTCCAACATCCACTGCGTGTTAATTTCCAGAAAGTGGCTGTGGAGTCAAAATATTAATTCCTCCTATACACGTGGTCTAAACTGTTGGTTCCCCTCGTTTAACCCCTTTCTGACATGGGACGTACTATCCCGTCGAGGTGGGGTGGGCCCCCATGACCACGGACGGGATAGTACGTCCAGCGCGATCGGCGGCGCTCACGGGGGGAGCGCCGCCGATCGCGGCCGGGTGTCAGCTGCTTATCGCAGGTGACATCCGGCACTATGTGCCAGGAGCGGTCACGGACCGCCCCCGGCACATTAACCCCTGGCACACCGCGATAAAAGATGATCGCGATGTGCCGGCGGTATAGGGAAGCTTCCCGCAGGGAGGGGGCTCCCTGCGGGCTTCCCTGAGCCCCCCGCAGCAACGCGATGTGATCGCGTTGCTGCGAGGGTCTTACCTCCCTCCCTGCTTCCTCCAGCCCCGGATCCAAGATGGCTGCGGATCCGGGTCCTGCAGGGAGGGAGGTGGCTTCACAGAGCCTGCTCAGAGCAGGCACTGTGAAGGCTGCAGCGCTGCATGTCAGATCAGTGATCTGACAGAGTGCTGTGCACACTGTCAGATCACTGATCTGTGATGTCCCCCCCTGGGACAATGTAAAAAAGTAAAAAAAAAATTTCAAAATGTGTAAAAAAAAATAAAAAAAAATATTCCTAAATAATGAAAAAAAAAAAAAATATTATTCCCCTAAATACATTTCTTTATCTAAATTAAAAAAAAAACAATAGAAGTGCACATATTTAGTATCGCCGCGTCCGTAATGGCCCGGCCTATAAAACTGGCCCACTAGTTAACCCCTTCAGTAAACACCGTAAGAAAAAAAAAAAAAAACGAGGCAAAAAACAACGCTTTATTATCATACCGCCGAACAAAAAGTGGAATAACACGCGATCAAAAAGACAGACATAAATAACCATGATACCGCTGAAAGCGTCATCTTGTCCCGCAAAAAACGAGCCGCCATACAGCATCATCAGCAAAAAAAAAAAAAAGTTATAGTCCTGAGAATAAAGCGATGCAAAAATAATTATTTTTTCTATAAAATAGTTTTTATCGTATAAAAGCGCCAAAACATAAAAAAAATGATATAAATGAGGTGTCGCTGTAATCGTACTGACCCGAAGAATAAAACTGATTTATCAATTTTACCAAACGCGGAACGGTATAAACGCCTCCCCCAAAAGAAATTCATGAATAGCTGGTTTTTGGTCATTCTACCTCGCAAAAATCGGAATAAAAAGCGATCAAAAAATGAAACGTGCCCGAAAATGTTACCAATAAAAACATCAACTCGTCCCGCAAAAAAGAAGACCTCACATGACTCTGTGAACCAAAATATGGAAAAATTATAGCTCTCAAAATGTGGTTACGCAAAAAATATTTTTTGCAATAAAAAGCGTCTTTCAGTGTGTGACGGCTGCCAATCATAAAAATCCGCTAAAAAACCCGCTATAAAAGTAAATCAAACCCCCCTTCATCACCCCCTTAGTTAGGGAAAAATTAAAAAAATGTATTTATTTCCATTTTTCCATTAGGGCTAGGGTTAGGGCTAGGGCTAGGGTTAGGGTTAGGGTTTGGGCTAGGGTTAGGGCTAGGGTTAGGGCTAGGGTTAAGGCTACAGTTAGGGTTGGGGCTAAAGTTAGGGTTAGGGCTATGGTTAGGGCTATGGTTAGGGCTAGGGTTAGGGCTACAGTTTGGGTTGGGGCTAAAGTTAGGGTTGGGGCTAGGGTTAAGGCTACAGTTAGGGTTGGGGCTAAAGTTACGGTTAGGGTTTAGATTACATTTACAGTTGGGATTAGGGTTAGGTGTGTGTCAGGGTTAGAGGTGTGGTTAGGGTTACTGTTGGGATTAGGGTTAGGGGTGTGTTTGGATTAGGGTTTCAGTTATAATTGGGGGGTTTCCACTGTTTAGGCACATCAGGGGCTCTCCAAACGCGACATGGCGTCCGATCTCAATTCCAGCCAATTCTGCGTTGAAAAAGTAAAACAGTGCTTCTTCCCTTCCGAGCTCTCCCGTGTGCCCAAACAGGGGTTTACCCCAACATATGGGGTATCAGCGTACTCAGGACAAATAGGACAACAACTGTTGTGGTCCAATTTCTCCTGTTACCCTTGGGAAAATACAAAACTGGGGGCTAAAAAATAATTTTTGTGGGAAAAAAAAAGATTTGTTATTTTCACGGCTCTGCGTTATAAACTGTAGTGAAACACTTGGGGGTTAAAAGTTCTCACAACACATCTAGATAAGTTCCATTGGGGTCTAGTTTCCAATATGGGGTCACTTGTGGGGGATTTCTACTGTTTAGGTACATTAGGGGTTCTGCAAACGCAATGTGATGCCTGCAGACCATTCCATCTAAGTCTGCATTCCAAATGGCACTCCTTCCCTTCCGAGCCCTCCCATGCGCCCAAACGGTGGTTCCCCCCAACATATGGGGTATCAGCGTACTCAGGACAAATTGGACAACAACTTTTGGGGTCCAATTTCTCCTCTTACCCTCGGGAAAATACAAAACTGGGGGCTAAAAAATAATTTTTGTGGGAAAAAATTTTTGTTTTATTTTTACGGCTCTCCATTATAAACTTCTGTGAAGCCCTTGGTGGGTCAAAGTGCTCACCACACATGTAGATAAGTTCCTTAGGGGGTCTACTTTCCAAAATGGTGTCACTTGTGGGGGGTTTCAATGTTTAGGCACATCAGTGGCTCTCCAAACGCAACATGGCGTCCCATCTCAATTCCTGTCAATTTTGCATTGAAAAGTCAAATGGCGCTCCTTCCCTTCCGAGCTCTCCCATCCGCCCAAACAGTGGTTTACCCCCACATATGGGGTATCAGCGTACTCAGGACAAATTGTACAACAACTTTTGGGGTTCAATTTCTTCTCTTACCCTTGGGAAAATAAAAAATTGGGGGCGGAAAGTTAATTTTTGTGAAAAAATATGATTTTTTATTTTTACGGTTCTACATTATAAACTTCTGTGAAGCACTTGGTGGGTCAAAGTGCTCACCACACATCTAGATAAGTTCCTTAAGGGGTCTACTTTCCAAAATGGTGTCACTTGTGGGGGGTTTCAATGTTTAGGCACATCAGGGGCTCTCCAAACGAAACATGGCGTCCCATCTCAATTCCAGTCAATTTTGCATTGAAAAGTCAAATGGCGCTCCTTCGCTTCCGAGCTCTGCCATGCGCCCAAACAGTGGTTTACCCCCATATGTGGGGTATTGTCGTGCTCAGGACAAATTGTACAACAATGTTTGGGGTCTATTTTCTCCTGTTACCCTTGGTAAAATTAAACAAATTGGAGCTGAATTAAATTTTTGTGAAAAAAAGTTAAATGTTCATTTTTATTTAAACATTCAAAAAATTCCTGTGAAGCACCAGTAGGGTTAATAAACTTCTTGAATATGGTTTTGAGCACCTTGAGGGGTGTAGTTTTTAGAATGGTGTCACACTTGGGTATTTTATATCATATAGACCCCTCAAAATGACTTCAAATGAGATGTGGTCCCTAAAAAAAAAATGGTGTTGTAGAAATGAGAAATTGCTGGTCAACTTTTAACCCTTATAACTCCCTCACAAAAAAAATTTTGGTTCCAAAATTGTGCTGATGTAAAGTAGACATGTGGGAAATGTTACTTATTAAGTATTTTGTGTGACATATCTCTGTGATTTAATTGCATAAAAATTCAAAGTTGGAAAATTGCGAAATTTTCATAATTTTCGCCAAATTTCCGTTTTTTTCACAAATAAACGCAGGTACTATCAAAGAATTTTTACCATTGTCATGAAGTACAATATGTCACGAGAAAACAATGTCAGAATCACTGGGATCCGTTGAAGCGTTCCAGAGTTATAACCTCACAAAGGGACAGTGGTCAGAATTGTAAAAATTGGACCGGTCATTAACGTGCAAACCACCCTTGGGGGTAAAGGGGTTAATGACAGAAAAACCCACAATGGTCACAGCAATAACTTGAATCTGACAAAAGTAATAATAAATAAAAAATCTATATTAAAATGAACAAATGAAAGTCAGACATTGCTTTTCAGCCATGCCTCCACAGAATAAAAAAAAAATAAAACTCATGAAATCGGCCCGGACAGAAATGATGGTACCCTTAACGTAATATTTTGTTGCACAACCTTTTGAGGCAATCACTGCAATCAAACGTAAGTGTCAATGAGACTTCTGCACCTCTCGACAGGTATGTTGGCCGCTCCTCAAGAGCAAACTAATCCAGTTGTCTCGTGTTTGAAGGTTGCCTTGTCCAGACGGCATGTTTCAGCTCTTTCCAAAGATGCTCAATAGGATTTAGGTCAGGGCTCATAGAAGGCCACTTCAGAATATTCCAATGTTTTCCTCTTAGCCATTCTTGGGTGTTTTTAGCTGTGTGTTTTGGGTTATTATCCTGTTGCAAGACCCATGACCTGCGCCTGAGACCAAGCTTTCTGACACTGGGCAGCATATTTCTCTCTAGAAACCCTTGATAGTCTTGAGATTTCATTGTACACTGCACAGATTCTAGACACTCTGTGCCAGATGCAGCAAAGCAGCCCCAGAACATAACAGAGCCTCTGCCTTGTTTCACAGTAGGGACAGTGTTCTTTTCTTGATATGCTTCATTTTTCCGTCTCTGAACATAGAGCTGATGTGCCTTGCCAAAAAGTTCCATTTTTGTCTCATCTGTCCATAGGACATTCTCCCAGAAGTTTTGTGGCTTGTCAACATGTAGTTTAGCAAATTCCAGTCTGGCTTTGTTATGATTTTTTTTAAACAATGGTGTCCTCCTTGGTCGTATCTCATGAAGTCCACTTTGAGTCATACAATGACAGATGGTGCGATCTGACACTGATGTTCCTTAAGCTTGAAGTTCACCTTTAATCTGTTTAGAATTTTTTCAGGGCTCTTTTGTTACCATTCGTATTATCCGTCTCTTTGATTTGCCATCAATTTTCCTCCTGCGGCCATGTCCAGGGAGGTTGGCTACAGTCCCATGGATCTTACATTTCTGAATAATATGTGCAACTGTAGTCACAGGAACATCGAGCTGCTTGGAGATGGTCTTATAACTTTTACATTTAACATGTTTGTCTAATTTTCTTTCTAATCTGAGACAACTCTTTCCTTCGCTTCCTCTGGTCCATGTTGAGTGTGATGCACACCATGTCACCAAACAGCACAGTGAGTATCTGTAGCCCTATATACAGGCCACTCACTGATTCCAAGATTGTAGACCTCTGTGATGCTAGTTAGTGGACACACCGCAATTTAACATGTCCCTTTGTCACATTATTTTCAGGGGTACCATCATTTCTGTCCAGGCCTATTTCATGAGTTTTATTTTTTTTAATTTTGTGGAAGCATGGCTGAAAAGCAATGTCTGACTTTCATTTGTTCATTGTCATAGATTTTTTATTTATTATTACTTTTGTCAGATTCAAGTTATTTCTGTGACCATTGTGGGTTTTTCTGTCATTAAAAGAGGGGTACTAACAATTTTGACCACATATGTATAGATTACCCTCAGTGAATTAATTTACAAAATTGAATCACTTTATGGGGATTTCGACTCTTCTGGCTTTCTGTCATTTAGTCATATTAGGGCTTCTGCATATGATGTGTCCAATCTCATCTGGGATCTGTTCCTGCTGTCCAGATGGAGTAATCTGCTCCCTACTTCAGCCAATTGGAAAGTACCACACCCTAATAAAGCTCAAAGCACATGGCCGGAATCTGCCAGAAACAGCGTTGTTCTCCTCTGGTTCAGTCCACTGTGCTCAGCTTGTGGCTTGTGTATTTGTTTCCTGTTGTGACCGTGGCCTGTTTACCGACTACTCTTGTGTCTTCTGATTCTGTATTCTGTCCTTCTGGTTCTGACCCAGCTACCTGACTATTCTTCTTGCCATCTAATACCACAGAATAGCAGGTAACACCACGGTCCAAGCCTAGGGGTCCAAGTGTAAGTCCAGATCCATGTAATGGTGATAAAGGGAGATGAGCAAGGCAATCTTTGGGATATGGAAAGCAGAGAAGATAGTGCCAAGCATGTTCATGGTGGAGATCTTTTGAGCTGCCAGTTGACCACGAACAGTGCTCCCAATACATTGTGTCTGCAAACTATTCCAGCTAGATCTGAATTCAAACAGCTAAATGGCACTCCTTCCCTTCTGAACACTGCCATGTGCCCAGAGAGTAGTGTACAATCATATGTAGGGTATTGAGAGAAGCTGGAAAATAATTTGTAAGATCCATTTGTTTTCTATTATCCTTTGTGAAGAATTCCAAAGTTATCCCCACATAAAGTGACACATGTCAGATTTTAAAAATTGAAAAAACGATGAGACTTGAATACCTCAAGGCAGGACTTATACCTCAGGGTTTACATGTGGCTATTTTTCCCACTTGGGAACCCTCCGATTCTTTCCATAAATCTTGGGAGCAAGGGCTCACACAACGTTCCAATATATTAAAGAATATGCTGCTTGAACATGACAAAAAAACTCTTTTCCATCACTAAAATCCATGTTAAAGAGCTGGAGTCCAAGCTGAGTAAACTTGACTCATCACAGGCCATGAGTTTCAGGACAAAGTTAAAGATTTTAGATAAATATGAGTCGGATGTAACTTCCAGAAAACCGAAAAAGTTTCAGAGAGATAAACTGGACTTTGAGCACCACACAGTTTTTAGGTGGAAGCATAGTGGTAGTGCCCCTTACACCAAGGCTAATAACAAAAATTTCCAAACTATGGCCACAATGGATCCCTCGTCGGGTGAAGCCAGCTCCAGTGATTTTTCGTCATCAGCTGGAAGCGAGCTAGATATCGGACCCGACGGGGTGGAAAACACAACAAGAACAACAAGAAGGAGGCCAACCAGGTACAGTAGTCGGACATCGCCCTTTCGACAGACTTACGGGACCAGGCGCAAGTAACCTCTGGGCATAAGCCATCCCCTACAATGGAAAGTCCAGAGGTGAGCTTTCTATCGTTACAAGTCATTAATCTTTCTGATCATGTCTTGTCTTCTCAGATTTCTGTTATGCAGATGTTCTGCAGAAATTTGACATTCCAGGTGTACAAGAAACTTGACATTATGCAAACACTTCCAGAGGAGGAACATTAAGCTTTTCTAGATCTGCTTGAGCTTCTTGAAGAAAATCATTCCACCACTATCAGAAGTCCCTTTCCATACAGGAATAAGTCCACAAAAGCCACTTCATTTTCATTGGTACCCACAGTGAAGATATTTTTCGAACTGGTCAAACGAGACATTTTGCTTATGTCTCCTCAGGTTAGTACTTCGTCCAATCTGTTTAGGGCTGAGAAGCAGGCACTCTTTTCGCTCAAAAACAATGTCTTCCTAATTAAGGAGGCCAACAAGGGTGGCAATGTGGTTCTTTGGCCTACCCACATGTATTTGGAGGAAGCAACTAGACAAATTTGAAATTCCCTTCTGATCCAACATCAGTTTTTCTCACCCAATTTCATACACTACTCATGAAAGCGGAACAATATGGTATCATTACCTCCAATGAGAAAAAATACATGTGGGTAGAACATCCTGTTATTTCTACCTTTTACATGTTGCCAAAGATCCACAATAATGCCAACAAGCCGCCCGGCCGTCCAATACTTTCAAGCATTGGAAGCATATGTGAAAAAGCCTGCGCTTATTTGGATTTTTTTCTACAACCCTTAGAACTAACTTTACCTTCCTTCATCAGGGCCACGACTCATATAATTGAGATCTGCCAGGATATTGTTGTGCCGACGAATGCTCTCTTCATGACTTGCGATATCGAGTCGTTGTATTCCAACATCAATCACAGTGACGGAGTCAATGTTGCTGCTTTTTTCTGGACAGATGTAATCATATAGACTGCAGGCATGACTATTATTGATCTATTGAATTTTATTCTCCACCATAATTACTTCATCTTTGATAGGGCATTTTTTCGACAGATCTCTGGAGTCGCCATGGGGGCTCGATGCGCACCAGCGTATGCTAATATCTTCCTTGGATGGTGGGAGGAGAATGTGGTGTATCCCTCCAAAGCTTTCAAGGAACAGATTCGCAATTGGCATCGCTATATTGACGACATATTCTTTCTTTGGGTGGGTACTGAGATGGAATGTGCACAATTCCTAAATTAACTAAATCGGAATTCTCATAATATCCCCCCCATGTAACCTGAAAGATAAGAAAAACAAGTTATATTATACTCTGGGTGTGTCCTAGCTGGCCATGTGAGCGGTCGCATAAGAGAGAGCTCCCACTGCCATTATTGCTCTAATCCTGTGCAGACGCCGCTGTCTGCTTTAAAGTGTGATATATCTGCTGGCTGAAGGTCTCGGGAGCGCTGGAGCACGGTGGGGAGGACGAAATGACCCGGAGATGGCAGAAAGATGCAGGAGCTGGAGAGGCCGGTGCATTCCAAGATAGCGCCGCTGCCAGGGAAGACGTTAATAAGGCTAACACTGCATGTCAGAGACGCTTGGAGGCTGCTGCTAATTTGAGAAAAGTTTTCCCGGGCGGATGATGTAGCGGAAGCGAAGTTATCTGCTGAAGTTTGATCTGAAGGGGAGGAGAAGGATGAAGAAATGACTGCCGCAGGAAAGGCTGAGGTACAGAAGGGGGAGGGAGACTGTGGCAGGGCTGCAGCAGCAGGAGGGGAGCTGACCCTAAAGGCCGTATTTATACTCATATCCTCATGTAGACAGTCCCTAAATGACTTGACCCTAGAGATGAAGGAGGTTAAAGGGGAGATTGTACAGATAAAGGATGCCATACAGAAAATGGACAACCGCATGAGAGAGGTGGAAGAGAAGGTGAACAATGCAGAGGATCATGTTGCAAAGTTACAAAAGACAGAGAAAAAGTTTGCTCACAAGATATCAGAACTGGCGGCAAAAAAATGAGGATCTGGAAAATAGATCCAGAAGAAATAACCTCCGAATAGTGGGTCTGCCTGAAAAATCTGAGGGTAGAAATCCTACTGAATATATTGAAAACTGGCTGAGGGAAAAGGTTGGGGTCGAGGCTCTGACGAAAGTTTTTGCAGTTGAAAGAGCTCACAGGGTTCCACCGCAGTCCCCTCCCCCCCGGAGCTAATCCTCGTACCATGTTGGCCAAGATATTAAACTATAGAGACAGACATTCTTAGAAAGGCCAGAGAAATGGAGGATCTCACGGTTGGAGGACAGAGAATTGTCATTTATCCGGATTACTCCGCTGTGGTCCAGAAACAGAGAATGCAGTTTACTGGTGTCAAGAGGCGACAGAGAACTGGGGTTGCAATTTTCCATGTTTTTTCTGGTGAGACTAAGAGAGGTGGCTTTTAATAGAGTTCATTTTTTCCTGACACCAGAGGACGCTACCCAGTGGATTGATATTAATGCTAAGAAAATACAAGCTAAAGGAGACTGAGAACTCGTAGAGATATGGATATGGGATATTGGTTTCTCTTGGGTTAATTGCATACTTGTTTACTGCTTGTATTCTTTTCAATTATGAAAGAGTTGAGTTTAGCCATTCTGGTTCTTTGGCCAGACAATGCAGCAATAGATAATATGGAGGGCAGAGGAGTGCTTTAGAAAAAGGTGTTCTGCAAATGTGTATTATACCTCTTTTCTTTGTTCTATGTTTTGAAATGTTTTAGATGAATAAAAAGAGTTGTGACCTTAATGGTGGCGGGAGGGGGAAGGAGAAAGTAATCCAAGGGAGAGTGTCTCTAATGGGCAGAGGAGCCCCATTCCAGGTGAAGAAAAAGCTTTAGTGGGGGGGTTAGACAGCTCAGGCCAAGAAATAAGGTTACTCTGAAAGTTGATGAGAGATATGATGGGGGACTGTATTAAAATATTGAGTTGGAATATAAGAGGCCTAGAGGATAAAACCAGGCGGGCGGCAGTTTTACAGTATGCTCATGATCAAAGGGCCTCATTGATATGTCTGCTTGAAACACATTTAGTGCGTGAGAGGGTTGATGTCTTGTCTAGGCGCTGGATACAGAAAGCGTATCACTCTACTTTCTCTATGTACTCAAGGGGAGTGCCAGTACGGATTCCTGCGGGGGTGCGATTTGAGGAGATAAAGGTGTATGTTGATGCGGATGGTCAATATGTGGTGGTGAAATGTTAATTGCTTGGGATGCTGCTGTGTGTAGTGGCTATGTATATTCCACCTCCCTATTCCAGTAAGAAAATTAGAGAAGTGTTGGAGCTGCTGGGGCGAGGAGACCCGATACCACTTCTAATTATTGGAGACCTCAAGAATATACTGTATGTGATGTGTTGTGAATTCTGTTGAACTCCCTCCTGTGGTCGTGAATGGTACTTCGGCGAGTTCTGTCCATGGACTCCCTCTGGTGGCTGTGAGTGAAGCTGCTGCTTCTGAGGTTCCTTACACAGGTGACGTGGTTTTTCCTTTGGTTGGCTGCTCTATTTAACTCCACTCAGATCGTTACTCCATGCCAGCTGTCAATGTTCCTGTGCTGGTTCAGGTCGTTCTTGGATCTTTCTGGAGACCTGTCTCTTCCTGCAAGAAGCTAAGTCCCCGTTTGTTATTTTCTGTTCATGGTTTTCTAGTCCAGCTTGCTTTCATGATTTTGTCTTGCTAGCTGGAAGCTCTGGGATGCAGGGTGGTGCCTCCGCACCGTGAGTCGGTGCGGGGGTCTTTTTGCACACTCTGCGTGGTCTTTTGTAGTTTTTGTGCTGACCGCAAAGTTACCTTTCCTATCCTCTGTCTATTTAGTTAGTCTGGCCTCCCTTTGCTAAAACCTGTTTCATTTCTGTGTTTGTGACTTTCATCTTAACTCACAGTTAATATTTGTGGGGGGCTGCCTTTTCCTTTGGGGAAATTTCTCTGAGGCAAGGTAGGCTTTATTTTCTATCTCTAGGGCTAGCTAGTTCTTAGGCTGTGCCGAGGCGTCTAGGCCTGTTAGGTACGCTCCACGGCTATTTCTAGTGTGCGTGATAGGATTAGGGATTGCGGTCAGCAAAAGTTCCCACTTCCCAGAGCTTGTCCTGTGAATTTAACCATCAGGTCATTCCTGGTGCTCCTAACCACCAGGTCACAACAGTGATGACTTCTGGGATAGGAACAAAAACTTACAGAATAGGTCTGAAGGTCATACTACTACGTTTGGTACATATGTTCAGGAAATTGGCATGATTGATCTGTGGAGGGTTCGACACATTAAGGAGAGGAGGTATTCTTGCTAATCACCGGCCCATGATACCTTATCTAGAATAGATATGGCTCTTGGAAATGAAATATTAGATACAATAGTGGGAGACGTGAGATACCTGTCACGGGCATTTTCGGATCATAATCCGATTGAGGTGGAGCTGCGGCCGATGGAGGCGCGGGCAGTGTGCAGGGGTGAGTGGAAAATTCTCCCCAACTGGTTGCGCAGTATTGATATAGACAACGTACAGCGGGAGATAGAGGAGTTTTTTGAGTTTAATGATGGGAGTGCTGATATACCCACTATTTGGGACACTATGAAAGCGTATTTGAGGGGATCACTGTTTAGCGATATTAGTAGATGTAAGCGGCGGGCAAAACAGGTGGAAAGAACGGCAAGTGAGAGGCTGAGAGTAGCGGAGGACGAAATGATTGCTCTGGGTAACCTTGAGGCTGGGAAACAGTTAAAAGAAGCTCAGAATAAAATGGATATAATTCTTTTGGAGAGGGCGAAGAGAAAAAGTTTCAGAGACTAGCTTTTTATCAGGAGGGGAGGAGGTGGGGCATATGCTGTCGCTGGTGGCCTCTGCTCAGAGGAGTACATCATTTGTGCATTCATTGGTTTCAGCAAACAGTGCGAAGGTGCTGGAGACTTCTGAGATCTTGGAGGTCTTTACGGATGCATTGATGGGAGACACTGGGGCTTTTTAGGGGGACTTGAGTTGCCCAAGCTGAGTGAGGATGACAGGGAAAGTTTGGAGGCACCTATTACGGATGAGGAATTGGGCCGGGCATTAAGGTCAATGGCAAGGGGTAAGGCGCCAGGAGCAGATAGATGGACTACCAGCCGAAATTTACAAAGATATGGAGGAAGTGTTGATGTCTAGATTAAGAGTGGTCTTGGCAGAGACTAAGAGTAGGGGAATCCTGCCAGCCTCCATGAGAGAAGCCATAATAGTGGTAATCCCAAAGGGGGATAAAAACTTACGATATCCTGAGTCATACCGACCAATTTCTTTGCTTACAACAGATGTCAATCTTCTGGCCGGGGTGTTGGCAGCCAGACTGTGAGGTGTTCTCTCTAAATTAATACATCCGGATCAGTCAGGCTTTATGCCCGACAGGTCTACGGCAATTAACTTGAGAAGGCTTTTTATGAATGTACAGGTGGGTGCTGATAACTGCGGCCAGAAATTTATTGCATCCTTAGAGGCCCATAAGGCTTTCGACAGTGTAGAATGGGGTATTTGTGGCAGGTGTTACACGGTTTGGGTTTTGGTCCACAATTTGTGTCCTGGGTCAAACTGCTGTATGCGCAACCAGTGGCTAGAGTCAGGGTGAATGGAGTAAAGTTACATAGAGGTACGAGACAGGGGTGTCCACTCTCCCCTCTCCTGTTTGCTTTGGCTGTTGAGCCGTTGCCCGCCAAGATTAGGAAGTCTGCTGAAGTATCTGGGTTTAAGTATGGGTCAATTGAAGAAAAGATAGCGTTATACGCGGACGACATACTGCTGTTCCTGAGCGATCCACATATTTCATTGGGAAATGCAATTCGGCTTATGGAAAGATTTGGAGCATTGTTGGGGTTGAGGATAAATTGGAATAAATCAACTCTGTTTAAGGTAGCTGACGTAGGGGAAGAGGTGGGAGATGTTGCGGAGGGAGGCAGACAAAGTGGCTGATCAGTTCAAATATTTGGGGATATGGATCTCTCTGCCGATTACAGATTACTTGCATAAGAATTTGACTCCCGTGTTGGGGGTTCTTAAGGCAAAAGTAGGGGCATGGTCTAAATTGCACTTGTCAGTGGTGGGCCGAGTCAATCTTATTAAAATGATTCTCATGCCTAAGATTCTGTATGTTCTCCATAACTCACCTATTTGGATACCACGGAGGAAATTAAGCTGATTAACTCCTTATTTAGGAATTTGGTGTGGGGGAAGCAGCATCCCTGCATTAGGTTGGAGACGCTTCAGAGACCTAAGGATGAAGGAGGTTTGGCTTTGCCTAACCCTGAAATATACTTCCTGGTGGCTCAGTGCCGGCACTTAAAGGGCTGGGAGCGTGAGGCGTCTTCCAGCATGGTACATCAGCTGATAGAGAGGGTGACGACAAGATGTCCTGCGGTACAGAGCTTGGAAGATGGGTCTCTGGGGGCACTTGGGAAAATCTATCCTACGCTATTCCGGATATATAAATTATGTGGAAGTCTAGGATGCATGTATGATCTAAAGACGCCAATCTGGTAATAGGATTATAATATTGCACTTGTATCTTGAGCTTTGCTAAATAATCACCTGCCTGCTATAATTTATACACTATTTATTTATTTAAGATTTGTCATTTGTTCTTAGTGTTCACAACATTGTAGCACCCATTGTTTTAGTAAGGTGACTTAATTTTTTTTATCACGGATCATGCTAATTACTAGACAGCAAAATGTAACTATTGTGAGTCCTAAAGTCCCTCTTTTATTTCTGAAACCTTCTTACTATTTGTATCCATGTATTTATCATGTTTGTTGATCTAATAAAAATAAAATAAGATTTTTTTTATAAAAACCATTCCTCTGGCTCCACTACTTTATCCTTTGAGGTTTATCGTCCTCAGGATGTTTTGTCGATGTCACTGTGAGTGGGCACTAACTAATAGGATTACCACGTTAAATAGGACCAAGTTGTGTATTAATATTATCGGAATACTGTTATCTTAACATTGGGGCCGCACAGAATGGACCAAGACCAGGGAAGGCTCCTGGTCAGCTAAAGCTACGGATGTGTGTAAGAAGGGGGCAGGATCTGCACCGGCCACACTTCAATCACCAGCCAAGAGATTCTAATATAAAAATGCTTTACATAAAAACACTAAACTGCGGTGGATGAAAACGGCACTGGAAAATTATTGGGGCCAGAAAATCAGACCACGGGGACTAAGAATACAAGCTTATCCGACTTTTGATCTTGAAGATGAAAATGTAACTCAAAGGTGCATTAAGGCAGCGAATACATGCTCCTTGGAATTTATCCACATAATTATTGAAAATAATACTGCGTCATTGGCCAAAATGGAGCAGAAGTTACAGGATCTCCACAATAAGGAACAATCAGAAATGACAGCAGGATCTTTTCAA
This sequence comes from Ranitomeya imitator, assembly GCF_032444005.1. Classification (NCBI taxonomy): domain Eukaryota; kingdom Metazoa; phylum Chordata; class Amphibia; order Anura; family Dendrobatidae; genus Ranitomeya; species Ranitomeya imitator. The sequence goes on from NC_091283.1 coordinate 239,039,166, forward strand.
GAGACCATAACCAACATGGAGAAAGACATGGAAAGATGGGAACAAACAGTAAGTCCAACAAATATCAACGTGACAGTTCAGATTTTGCCACCGGTAAGATTTTCCACTGGCAAATAAAGAAACGCTCCATTGACAAGAACCTTTCCAGGACCTCATCCATTCAATCCATATCTTCTGTGAGTGAATGTGACATCAAATCACTGACCCTGAAGAGGCTCCTCAAACGAGGCAATTTGGGAAAAGGAATCAGCATCTCGCATCCTCAAATAAAGATCGTCGTGAGGACAATTTACAGGTAATTTATTACATCATGGATCGACAACCACACAGATGACCGTGCTGCAGAAAAGGCGAACGTTCTCCCCTTCATCTCGCCTAGATTCATTCACGATAATTAAGCATTTACATCTATTTTTGAAAAAATTGATTTAAAAAAATTGCATTATTAATCTGATCAATAGGATCTTTTTCCTATAAGGGAGGAACAGGAGGCCCTTGCTAACATTTCAATATTTATTGGATAAACAAGTCTCTGAGGTGAGCCATTTCCCACACATGTAATTAATAAATCCAAAACATTTCCCCATTTGTCTTTGGTCTCAGCAGTTGATGTTTCTACCAAAATGGTCTCTGAGGATAAAGCATCCCGACCATCTAGACCACATGAGACATCTAATCTAACACCAGAAGACAGAAAGGCTTTGGTGGATATGGAAAAATGGAATGTTGTGGTGTTTTGCTGGATGTACATTTTTTTTGTCTAAGCCTCGCATAAGCCAAAATATTATAGGCATTATAAACAATAATATCAACACTATTATATGCATTATGTAAAAATGGGGGGCAGGTCAGTGAGGGATCAGCGACCTGTCATAAGCCAATACAGATGAATATGTAATAAAAGCAACACATAAGCCCCGCCCACAGCTCCACCCAGAGCACCACAAAGCCCCGCCCACAGCACCACATAAAGCCCCGCCCACAGCCCCGCCCCAGAGCACGAGAATGTCATTAACTGAAAACTACATATACAGATTAAACAGCCAGAAGATAGATTTCATCACCAGGACTATCAGGTAGTTACAGACTCACATAAGTGAGGCAGGCCGAACCCACCACAATCAAACTATCATACAGAATGAACAGGTAAAAAAAAAGACCTAGAATAAAAAAAATATGTTACATCCCCATCAACAACGTATGTATGAGGGGAGAACTTTAAAATTAAACCGGAATTGCATTCATTTATGGTGGACCATTGGAGCTACTATGAATCCTGACCAGAAGATTAGAGGAAATAATATTGCTCCCCATTTCAGGAGAGATTGTGCAGTAATCTGAATTTCTTAGGATCAAAAACAATGTAATTTATGAGGTGGAGTGAATCCATGAAACCAGGGCTGGAGCCAACACATCTCCTGCAGGCGGGAATAAATGTATATTACAGCCATCAGCCACGCACAGCTCAGAGATATATCATGGCACCGGTGTGATGGGTTTATGTAGATTATCACAATCCTCCTTGAAGTTAGTCGGTTTTAATACAAATTGAAAAGTCGGGCTAAAGGGAAACTCTGTTATTGTCCAGAAATTCACACTTGGCCTCACTGCACATTTAATGTTGTCGATAATAAAGTGAAGTTTGGCCAGAAAGACTGGACCTGGTCTTGTAGGGACCATATGATCACATTCAGCAGCACAGAAGGGAGAGAAGGGAGATTCATCCGATAAGATCTCAGGGTTCTAGGAAGCCAACAGCATCATTACCCTCCGCTTTCTCTTACAGGCCCATCATAACATTTTTCTCCAAGTGATTTTCTACCTTGTCAGCACATTCTACGTACGCTGTCATTTGGCTTTATAGTTTACAGATCTGGGCAGGTAACAGCGTCTCCTAAACCCAAGGGGTAGGTGGATCTACCAGGTTGTAAGTTCTATAGAAAAGGGCTTTCAATGACCAAAGTTATTTGAATAGTTTTGGGTGGAGGAGAATGTTGTGGTCTAGAGGCAAAATGGTGATCATGGTAATAAGGCCGGACTACACCACTGATAAAGCAGCCACAGCCGGTGACTGAGAAGAATCTGTGACTTCTATGCATTTAGTGGTCACTACTCACCTGGGTAGCCATATGTGGGAATCTCCTCTTTACACCGCTCATCCCCCCTCACATATGTCTCTGTAGTATTAATATGGGTCAGATCTTCACCCTGAAACAAATATTATAAAAGTCACCGACAGATGGAGAGGTCACATCTATGATCAGCTCTAATCCGGCCATCTCCACCGTTCTCATTACACAAGTATAAAACATATAATACTGGTGGATAAAACAAGACTGAGCACAAGACCTTCACCGGCGTCTACACATCATAGGGGAGATCTCCTGACACCTTCTCTCCATCTACCTGATGATCCTGAGGAGCATTGGGATCTTCTTGGTTACAGTCCTGTGGAGGAAGAGGACGGGGACATCTCTCTGGTGTTGTCCTCTTACTGGATAGATCTGGAGGAAACATACAGGGAGTGAATTCATTCTTTACATACAGATAATTATAGGCCGTGTGTATTTAGTCCTGTCTATTACCTGGAGATGTGAGGGGCTGGGGAACCTCCATTATGACGTTCTTGTACAGATCTCTGTGTCCTTCTAAATACTCCCACTCCTCCATGGAGAAATAGACAGCGACATCCTGACACCTTATAGGAACCTGACACATACAATGATACCGTCATCCCCCCGATCTCTTCATAGTGTTACTGTATAATGTCCCAGCATTCCCAGCAGTGTCACCTCTCTAGTCAGCAGCTCAAACATCTTGTAGATGAGTTCTAGGATCTTCTGGTCATTGATGTCCTCATGGATCAAGGGGTGAGGTGGAGGCCCCGTGATTGGGCTCAGGGGTCTTCCCCATCCCTCAGACACAGGGTCCTGACAGCGATCACTAGAGGTCTTCTTCACCACTGTGTAATCCTGGTAATGGAGAGACACATTAATAAATCTCACTACAGACATTTCCAGAGTCCTCACCTCTCCAGTTCTGTCCATCTGTTATTCCCATAGATAAGAATGATGTAATGTGACGTCATCAGAATCTCTCACCTCTCCAGTAAGCTGGAAGAGGATCTCTAGGGTGAGGTGTAATATCCTCTCCGCCATCTTGTCTCTGTCCATATCCATCTTTGATGGGTAAAGATGGGTAAATCAGGAAGATTCTCTTTTGTAGAAGATCTTCACTGAGAGGATCCGATATTGTAGAGACCTGAATGAGAAGATGAGCCGATGTAACATCATAAGAATCCTGTGTAATAATACAATTACTGGAGATAATAAGGGAAACATATGAGGAGATTTATTATTTTACAGTATTTAGTTTCTTCTTTACATCTACTAATAAATCCTATATATTTAGGCCACAGACAACAAGCAGTTTCCTCCTCGGAGTCGGCAGCTGAATACGTTTCTCATAGACTCATCTTCCATAACGCTAATTCTCATCTCATTTACCAACCCTGGAATCGGCATTAGCAATACTGCAGGAGATATTCATTACACGCGACATGAGAAATAACTACTTCATGATGAGGACGACATCTTCATCTTCTACTACGGCTCTAGAGACAGATTTGGCCAGAGTCGGTCACTGACTCCATCACCACCGGCCTCTATATGAAGGTTTCCCGTCTTCCCCGCACTGTAATCTTCTATCACGTTAGATCTCAGCTCTGATTCACACACAGAAGTTTGAGGCTTTTTGGTTTCCACAATCAACGCGGACAGAAATGAGCTGATCCCAAAGTCTCCATGTACAGGGATTTATGGGGTTTATTTCTGGCCTTAGGCTTTCCTATATTACAGGAAAAACACCAGAAAAAAAACAGATATTGAAATGTTTCTAAAGAAAATTGGCTCCAACAATTCTTGTAAAAAGAAAAAAAAACATGGAAAAAGCAGAAGACACATTTTATAATTTTTAACATGTTAAACATTTATTAAAAAGAAATTAATCTTTTTGTGCCCAGAACATAGATATGCACCGCAGGGACGGCACAGATGAGGCTTCAATAAAAACCCTGGCACTTTAACCACTTGCTGCTGTGAAAAGCAAACATGACATCTAAGAAGGTGACAGAGTTTGGCTGAATGCCCCCCAAGTACTCAATAGTATGGGGCGGCCTAGTTATTACGATACTTACATGTCTAACAATGGGGTCTGGGCTGCAATGTATGAAGGTCTATTAGGCCGGACCAGAGGCAGCGTCCAATAAGTTACCTTTTACCGCCCCATACACATTAGACTAAAGTTCCATGAAATCACTGATTTCGGGGTTTGGGCGATTATATAATGTATTTGGGGCCTCCCGACAGGTGATGTCAGGGCAGAGAAGGATCTGACATCCTGGATTTCAGAGGATAATCCGTTTGTTCTTCCTGCAGATAATCCTCAGCTAGCGGAGCGAGGACAGACAGCGGTAGGTAAGTATGTAGTGGTTGTTTTTTTTACTTTAACGATGGTAACCAGGGTAAACATCGGGTTACTAAGCGCGGCCCTGCGCTTAGTAACCCGATGTTTACCCTGGTTACCAGCGAAGACATCGCTGAATCGGCGTCACATACGCCGATTCAGCGATGTCAGCGGGAGAGCCAGCGACCAAATAAAGTTCTGGCCTTTCTGCCCCGACCAGCGATATCACAGCAGGGGCCTGATCGCTGCTGCGTGTCACACTGAACGATATCGCTAGCCAGGACGCTGCAACGTCACGGATCGCTAGCGATATCGTCCAGTGTGACGGTACCTTTACACTGACAGCAGTGATGATACACGGCACTACAATAGTACAGGGCATCACCGGAGCCATCAGAGGCTTGTAAGTTGGATGATCACACTGATCAGAGGGGTTTAACAAAGGGTTAAAGTGAAAAACATCATAGTTTCACCAACAAGAAATATCTGTCATAGTAACATATAACATAGTAATATAGTTAGTAAGGCCGAAAAAAGACATTTGTCCATCCAGTTCAGCCTATATTCCATCATAATAAATCCCCAGATCTACGTCCTTCTACAGAACCTAATAATTGTATGTTACAATATTGTTCTGCTCCAGGAAGACATCCAGGCCTCTCTTGAACCCCTCGACTGAGTTCGCCATCACCACCTCATCAGGCAACCAATTCCAGATTCTCACTGCCCTAACAGTAAAGAATCCTCTTTGGTGGAAAAACCTTCTCTCCTCCAGACGCAAAGAATGCCCCCTTGTGCCCGTCACCTTCCTTGGTATAAACAGATCCTCAGCGAGATATTTGTATTGTCCCCTTATATACTTTTACATGGTTATTAGATCACCCCTCAGTCGTCTTTTTTCTAGATTAAATAATCCTAATTTTGCTAATCTATCTGGGTATTGTAGTTCTCCCATCCCCTTTATTAATTTTGTTGCCCTCCTTTGTACTCTCTCTAGTTCCATTATATCCTTCCTGAGCACCGGTGCCCAAAACTGGACACAGTACTCCATGTGCGGTCTAACTAGGGATTTGCACAGAGGCAGTATAATGCTCTCATCATGTGTATCCAGACCTCTTTTAATGCACCCCATGATCCTGTTTGCCTTGGCAGCTGCTGCCTGGCACTGGCTGCTCCAGGTAAGTTTATCATTAACTAGGATCCCCAAGTCCTTCTCCCTGTCAGATTTACCCAGTGGTTTCCCGTTCAGTGTGTAATGGTGATATTGATTCCTTCTTCCCATGTGTATAACCTTACATTTATCATTGTTAAACCTCATCTGCCACCTTTCAGCCCAAGTTTCCAACTTATCCAGATCCATCTGCAGCAGAATACTATCTTCTCTTGTATTAACTGCTTTACATAGTTTTGTATCATCTGCAAATATCGATATTTTACTGTGTAAACCTTCTACCAGATCATTAATGAATATGTTGAAGAGAACAGGTCCCAATACCGACCCCTGCGGTACCCCACTGGTCACAGCGACCCAGTTAGAGACTATACCATTTATAACCACCCTCTGCTTTCTATCACTAAGCCAGATACTAACCCATTTACACACATTTTCCCCCAGACCAAGCATTCTCATTTTGTGTACCAACCTCTTGTGCGGCACGGTATCAAACGCTTTGGAAAAATCGAGATATACCACGTCGAATGACTCACCGTGGTCCAGCCTATGGCTTACCTCTTCATAAAAACTGATTAGATTGGTTTGACAGGAGCGATTTCTCATAAACCCATGCTGATATGGAGTTAAACAGTTATTCTCATTGAGATAATTCAGAATAACATCCCTCAGAAACCCTTCAAATATTTTACCAACAATAGAGGTTAGTCTTACTGGCCTATAATTTCCACTATATGGAAAGCAGAGTCTCTGCACAATGTTAGTTAAGTCTCGTCCATAACTACTTTATTATACTCTATTATCCTGTACACAGTGGAGGAGATAGAAATCACAGGTCCGACAGCAATAGCTGGAATTGGGCCCTCTGACGTAAAGAAAAAAAAATCTGCTGTGTGATTCCTAGAAGTGTGTCCTAAAAGTGTGGATTACAGTAGAATTAAAACCTGAAAGATGTATACAGACTGTGCCCTGCTACCTGCCACCATAGCACTTTAACAAGCATCTCTATTCTTCCAACAGGTATTTTCATCCACCCAGCTCTCCTGCTGTCTGTCTATGAAGTGTACATAGTACATCACCCAGCTTTGCACACAGACTTTCCTCTGCTTCTAGCATTCTCATGGTATGCCTTTCAGCTAACCCTGTGTTATTTATGACGTTGTTTACTCAGGCGTGATTGTATGCATCTGTCCCTGACCAGGATGAGCAGAGACCACTCCACTCTGCTTCACACCTGAATGCACTTAGTTGTACATATATTGCATAGCTCAAGTCTGCAATGACTTTAGTATGCCTTTAGTTTAGTGTGATTTCTATAAGTGTGTCCTAAAAGTGTGGATTACAGTAGAATTAAAATCTGAATTGAACCTGAAGGGAACTGGCCGGTCACTATAAACAATGTTTCTGTTTGTTTTCTCTTTCACCCCTATAATCCTTCACTTTCTGCTACCTCCCCCAATCCCCACACCAAGTAAGGAACTGTTTATCTCTGCTTCAATCTTCCCCATCCATCTCACCTCCTCCTCAGAACTGTTCCTTAACATACAATCCTCTGTCTCCAAGCACAGGCAGCCACCTCATGCCCTCTCCTGCTCCCACCTGCTAACACTTTCTCTGCTCCTTCTCACTGCTGGTGATATCTCTCCAAATCCTGGTCCTCCTCACCATATTCCCACAGTCATTTCTACCTCCCATCCATGCTCTATCACAAACTTCCGTAACCTCTCTAACCTTATACCCATTCACCCAGCCCCCGCTTCCCCAGTCCCACTTACAGGATCTCTGTGGAACGCTTGCTCTGTCTGCAACAAGCTTTCCTACATCCATGATCTTTATGTTACTACCAAACTTTCCTTCCTCGCCATCACCGAAACCTGGCTCACCCCTTCTGACACAGCCTCCCCTGCTGCACTCTCTTACGGTGGCTTCCACCTTTCTCACACACCCCGGCCCAGCAGCAAACATGGTGGAGGAGTTGGTTTTCTCCTGTCAGATAACTGCTCCTTCACCCCAATCCCACTGCCACCCTCTGTTACCCTCCCTTCCTTTGAGGTGCAATCTGTGCGAATCTACTCCCCCACCAACCTCCAACTGGCTGTCATTTACCGCCCCCCAGGGCCAGCCACCACCTTCTTTGACCACTTCACCACCTGGCTACTTCATTTCCTTTCTGCGGACATCCCCACTATAATCATGGGCGACTTCAACATCCCCATTGACACTTCCCTCTCAGCTGCCACTAAACTTCTATCTCTCACTTCCTCCTTCGGCCTCACTCAATGGTCATCTGCAGCCACTCACAAAGATGGTCACACACTGGACCTCATCTTCACCCGCCTCTGCTCCCTATCTAACCTCTCTAACTCACCTCTTCCACTCTGACCACAACCTTCTCACATTCTCATCTCTCTCCACTCGATGTCTACAATCCCCACCCCACAAACTTTCACATCCTCGCAGAAATCTTAAACATCTTGACCTACATTCATTCTCTGAATCCCTCCTCCCTCTCACAGACATAAGTTCCATACACAATGCGGATGACGCTGCCGCTCTATATAACATCACAATAGCTGTAGCTTTGGAATCTGCTGCCCCACTTACACATACCAAAGCTCGCAAAATCAACAGACTGAACTGAAGAACTGAGGCGAGCTTCCAGGGCTGCTGAGCGCAGATGGAAAAGATCCCACTCCAACGAGCACTTCATTGCATTGAAACAGTCCCTCACTACTTTCAAGACCACACTCGCCACAGCTAAACAAACCTACTTCTCATCTCTCATATCCTCCCTGTCTCACAACCCTAAACAGTTATTCAACACCTTCAATTCTTTCCTCCGTCCCCCAGCACCTCCTCCCTCCCCACTAATCTCCGCTGAAGACTTTGCCTCATTTTTTCAAGCAGAAGATCGCACCCCTCCAATCTATTCTAAACTCTGCTGCCTGACTAATCCACCTGTCCCCCCCACTATTCCCCAGCCTCTCCCCTCTGTCAATCCCTTCACTGGCCCCCCATTGCCCAAAGACTCCAGTACAAAACCCTAACCATGACGTACAAAGCCATCCACAACCTGTCTCCTCCATACATCTGTGACCTCGTCTCCCGGTACTTTCCTGCACGCAACCTCTGATCCTCACAAGATCTCCTTCTCTACTCCCCTCTTATCTCCTCTTCCCACAATCGTATACAAGATTTCTCTCGCGTATTACCCCTACTCTGGAACCCTCTACCACAACACATCAGACTCTCGTCTACCATCGAAACCTTCAAAAAGAACCTGAAGACCCACCTCTTCAGACAAGCCTACAACATGCAGTAACCACCGATCGACCAAACCGCTGCATGACCAGCTCTACCCTCGCCTACTGTAGCCTCACCCATCCCTTGTAGATTGTGAGCCTTCGCGGGCAGGGTCCTCACTCCTCCTGTACCAGTTATGACTTGTATTGTTTAACATTATTGTGCTTGTTTTTACTATGTATACCCCTCCTCACATGTAAAGCACCATGGAATAAATGGCGCTGTAACAATAAATAATAATAATAATAATATATATAAAGCTAAGTATGTATGTATGTGTGTGTGTCATGCCACACTCATTCCACATAGCAACCAATCACTAAGCATCTTTCATTTCACCAGAGCTGTTTAAAAGAAGCTGAGCTGTGATTGGTTGCTATGAGCAACAGTTTTCCCACTCCACAGCACCTCAGCAGACACTGACCAGGTGGGAGAAATCTAGCAACCCTGGGAACATAAGCTCCAGCAATGGTCTGCCCCCCAGAAAGGAGCAGAGAGCACATGACAGAAATGAATCCCCCTCCTCTATTACTGCCGCGCTCTATTGTTACCGGCGTAGAAAATTGCATCATCAGCGGCCGCACACAGAGCCGCACTGCCAGGTTACATAACAGCACATCTCCAGGAACTCCCTGCTCAGCGCCACCCAGCTCGGGACTATGGGATGGAGGATGTGTGATGGGTTTATGGGCACTGGACTATGGGATGGAGGATGTGTGATGATCTCCCGCTTTGACTACTGCAACATCCTTTTCTGTGGCCTCCCTGCTAACACCCTTGCACCTCTCCAGTCCATTCTTAACTCTGCTGCCCAACTAATTTCTCTCCTCGTTACTCCTCCGCTTCTCCTCTCTGCAAATCTCTTCACTGGTGACCATTCCCTCAGCGTATCCAGTTCAAATGACTAATACTGACCTACAAGGCCATCTATAACCTGTCTTCTCCATACATCTATGAACTAATCTCCCGATATCTTCCCTCATGTAATCTCCGGTCCTCCCAAGACCTCCTTCTCTCCTCCACACTTACTCGCTCCTCACCCAACCGCCTCCAAGATTTCTCCCGAATATCCCCCATCCTCTGGAATTCTTTGCCCCAACACGTCTGACTATCAACCACATTCGGATCCTTCAGACGGAACCTGAAAACCCATCTCTTCAGGAAAGCTTACAGCCTGCACTGACCCCGCACCACTACTGGAGCTACCGCCTCACCAACATCGGAGCTCCTGCAACCCCCCAACCTACTGTCTCCTTCCCCATAATCCTGTAGAATGTAAGTCCGCAAGGGCAGGGTCCTCGCCCCTCTGTATCAGTCTGTGATTATTAGTTTACTGTAAGTGATATCTGTAATTTGTATGTAAGACCTTCTCATGTACAGCACCATGGAATCAACGGAGCTATATAAATAATAATAATAGCATATGGGTACTGGACTATGGGATGCAGGATGTGTGATGATCTCCCGCTTCGACTACTGTAACATCCTATTCTGTGCCCTCCCTGCTAAAACCCTTGCACCTCTCCAGTCCATCCTTAACTCTGCTGCCTAATTCATCTCTCTCCTCGCTACTCCTCCGCTTCTGCCCTCTGCAAATCTCTTCACTGGCTACCATTCCCACTTGCCTTGTCCATGTATGGTTTGGTCCAGTAGCCCATGTATCATCAGATTGTCCTGGTTCCTCGACAGCTGACGTGGACCTTGTTAATCCAGGTGACGTCTGAGCCGGCATGACTTTCTTTGATCGTGACACTCATGTTTATTGAGGAAGGCACCATAGTGTTATGGACCACTACTGGTACATTATGTCCAACAGGGCAGAGCCAGGATTTGAACCCCAGTCTCCCACATTGGTGGCTATGATTTTACTATACACAGCACATGCATTGCTGGCTTCTATGATATCTTTTACTGAATGTTACCGACTTTTTCCGATGTTAAGAAAAATGCTCCTGTAACCGATCATGAATCCGAATGTACCATATTGGTGCTGAATTTATGTTTGATGATTGTTTTCCGAACATATTCGCTCATCTCTAATTATGGCCAGCTCAACCTGCTACGCAAAATAAACCCCCCCACTCAGTATGGAGGCATTTACTGTCCACCAGAACCCCAGTATAATGGCCCCTACCAGCCACACATTCAATATGAGAGTCCAAACAGCTCTTCTCTTAATATGATGCCTCCACAATTCCTGATATTAGAAATTAAACCACACACTACTCAGCCAACCCAGTTCCTGAGGAGCGCTGCTCTGGTCTGTGCGGTGTGAGTACTGAGGCTCCGTACTACAGGTGTGATGTAGTGACGTCATTGTGCCTGCAGTGCACAGAGTCTCAGATTCAGAAGTGAAGGCTGAATGGTGGATCAGGAGCTTTCCACTCCCTGATTCACTAATCTATTCAGCGGTATCACCGTCATGGGAATGTGGATATCGCTGAAATTGTGATGATGGGAAGGAGAGGGTGACCAATACCGCACCCCACCGAGCCCTGTCTATTCATAGCCATCATAGCAACCGAGTGGGCGACCTTTATGGATGATACACTCCTGCCTATCCAACTATCGTATGGTAAATATCTCATAGATCCTGGGTTCATTAGTATTTGCACCAAGAATGAGGCTAAGTGAGTATTTATTAATTGTCGGTGGTCGGAGGTATTCAGTGAGGTGGATGGTACCATATTGTGCATGTAGGGGGCAGTACTGTGGGAACATTAAAAAGTGGGGGGATGGCAGTACTGTGGGGACATTATACTGTGTGTGAGGGGGATGCCAGTCCTGTGGAAACATTGTCCTATGTCTGTAGGAAGCCACTAATGTGGGAATAAAATACTGTGTGTGGTGGGATGATGGTACTGTGTGACGTTTATACTGTGTGTGGGTGTATGGCGGTACTGTAGGAACATTATACTGTGTGTGGGGGTATGGCGGTACTATGAGAACATTATACTGTGTGTGGGGGTATGGCGGTATTATGAGAACATTATACTGTGTGGGGGTATGGCGGTATTATGAGAACATTATACTGTGTGTGGGGGTATGGCGGTACTGTAGGAACATTATACTGTGTGGGGGTATGGCGGTACTATGAGAACATTATACTGTGTGTGGGGGTATGGCGGTACTATGAGAACAATATACTGTGTGGGGGTATGGCGGTAGTGTGAAAATACCTTTTTACGAGAGATGCCAGTACTGTGGAAACATTATACTGTGTGAGCGCCATCATATATATTACATAAGGGGTGTAAAAAGGAGAGTCATAAAAAAGACTCCTCAGGGCTGTGCTGCATTTGTACAGACTGCTATCTGCCGTCCAGACGGGACCATGTGACATCACTGGGAAGAGGGAGGGTTTCCGGAGGGAAGAGTCTAGAGGGTGCACCTGGTCAGGAGACCTTGATGACGCAGTTACTGATATTATAAAGGCCGGAGCCCCAAAGGCAGAACAGATTTGGCGCCAACAAAGGAAAGGGGTGCGGGGAAGAATCTGAGGTACCAGCTCATGGTAAAGTGCCCGAGGCAGCTGGGTGTGGGGCAGGACCTGCTTACAGGGCATAATGGGGGCATTACACTGTGTGGGGCCAAGAAAGGGGCCCTGTACTAGGAGAACAATCCGCTCCCTCACTTCCTGTCCTCCATAGTTGGCTCGTGTGTATCTATTCCAGGAAACAGAACAACAACGTTATGAATCTTATAAAGTGGCAACAACAACCCCAAAAGAGTCTCAGTGCAGAAGGGGTTAATGTCCTCGCGCTCAGTAATGGGGAATCTCCACATACCTCCACCTGCAGAGCCGCACTCCACATATATGGCTGCTCTGTGCGCACAGGACCTGTGATGAGGTCACAGGAGGGAGGAGTCAGGGTCACGTGATCCGCAGTGAAGACGCTACATGGAGACTTCTCCTCAGTGACATTTCCGCCATTATTCGCCCTCACTACTGGCACAATTACCTCGCGCCGCCTTTTCTACACAATGTTCTGTGTGGAATGTAACGTGTGATTTCTCTGGAGACAAATAGACCCCACACATGAGGGAATTATTACCGGTTACCGGACGTCTAGTATATGGCGGCATATGATTGTGCTATCGCCTCCACACCAGGAGCTAAAATGCCGAAATCTCGCTTATTTACCCCTTCCAGTGTCCGGCTAAGGGTCATATACGGCCATGCTCCTCTACAGTCGCTGTGGGGGTTTGTTAATAGGATGGAGGGCGGCGTCCATGCTTGGACTTCAGAGAGATTAATAAAATCACAGCTCACCTTCCCGATCCTTTACCCCTTATACCTGACCTGTTTAGCCAATTACCTGGAGATAAATGGTTTTACAGACTTAGGCCGGCTTCACACTCAGCGTATGAAAATACGGTCCGTTTTTTACGGCCGTAATACGCTGAAAAGTCCCCAAAATAGTGGTCCATAGCTCCTCCGTAGGTAGGGTGTTTCAGCGTTTTTTGCGCATGGCATCCTCCGTATGTAATCCGTACTGCTTTTTTTTATCGCAGGCTTGCAAAACCGACATACGGCTATACAAGGGATCCATGTGTTAAAAAAACAAAACATATATATATACTGTCATATATATATATATATATATATATATATATAACAGTATATATATATGTTATATATATGTCAGTAGACACATATATGTATATATATTAATATTTCATCCAGCGCGATATAGCAGAAAGCCGGTAATTCAATTACCGGCTTTTGCTTTCTCCTTCCTAAACCCGACATGATATTAGACCTGGTTTACATACAGTAAACCATGTCTTCTCCCCATTTTTTTTGCATATTCCACACTACTAATGTCAGTAGTGTGTCTATGCAAAATTTGGCCGTTCTAGCTAGTAAATTAAAGTGTTAAATGGCGGAAATAATTGGCGTGGGCTCCCGCACAATTTTCTCCGCCAGAGTAGTAAAGCCAGTGACTGAGGGCAGATATTAATAGCCTGGAGAGGGTCCATGGTTATTCTGGCACTTGGCCACTCTCTTCCCATTCCCGTGTAGCGGTGGGATATGGGGTAATGAAGGGTTAATGCCACCTTGCTATTGTAAGGTGACATTAAGCCAAATAAATAATGGAGAGGCGTCAATTCTGACACCTATCCATTATTAATCCAATACTAGTAAAGGGTTAAAAAAACACACACACATTATTAAAAATTAATTTAATGAAAAAATCACAAAGGTTGTTGTATTAATTTATTCTACTCTCAATCCACTCACTGAAGACCCTCGATCTGTAAATAAAAAAAAAACAACAATATACATACCTTCCGAGGATCTGTCACGTCCAACGATGTAAATCCATCTGAAGGGATTAAAATATTTTGCAGCCACGAGCTTTGCTAATGCAACATTGCTCATGTCTGCAAAACCCCGGAGAGTGTAGGTAAAGTAGGTCATTGACCTATATTTACCTGCATTTGCGGTGAGGCGCCCTCTGCTGGCTGTTCCTAGATCGTGGGAACTTTCCTAGAAAGCTCCCTGGCTCGAGTTCATATGAGGACAACCAGCAGAGGGCGCCTCTTATGGCTGCAAAATATTTTAACCCCTTCAGATGGATTTACATCGTTGGACGTGACAGATCCTCGGAAGGTATGGATATTGTTGGTTTATTATTTTGTGTTTATTTACAGATCGAGGGTCTTCAGTGATTGGATTGAGAGTAGAATAAATTAATACAACAACCTTTGTGATTTTTTCATTAAATTAATTTTTAATAATGTGTGTGTTTTTTTTTAACCCTTTACTAGTATTGGATTAATAATGGATAGGTGTCAGAATTGACGCCTCTCCATTATTAATTTGGCTTAATGTCACCTTACAATAGCAAGGTGGCATTAACCCTTCATTACCCCATATCCCACCGCTACACGGGAATGGGAAGAGAGTGGCCAAGTGCCAGAATAGGCGCATCTTCCAGATGTGCCTTTTCTGGGGTGGCTGGGGGCAGGTGTTTTTAGCCAGGGGGGGGGCCAATAACCGTGGACCCTCTCCAGGCTATTAATATCTGCCCTCAGTCACTGGCTTTACTACTCTGGCGGAGAAAATTGTGCGGGAGCCCACGCCAATTTTTTCCGCCATTTAACCCTTTAATTTACTAGCTAGAACGGCCAAATTTTGCATAGACACACTACTGACATAAGTAGTGTGGAATATGCAAAAAAAATGGGGATATGAGATGGTTTACTGTATGTTAACCAGGTCTCATATCATGTCGGGTTTAGGAAGGAGAAAGCAAAAGCCGGTAATTGAATTACCGGCTTTCTGCTATATCGCGCTGGATGAAGTAATAATATATATACATATATGTGTCTCACTGACATATATATACCTATTCTATGTGTACACATTTATTCTACCTATTCTACTATAAGCTGTCAGTGTGATTTTACTGTACACCGCACTGAATTGCCGGCTTTTCTCTCTAACACCGCTGCGTATTCCTCGCAAGTCACACTGCTGGTCCGTGTGTAATCCGTATTTTTGGGGCTTCCATAGACTTTCATTGACGTTTTATTTGCACAATACGGTGACAAACGCAGCATGCTGCGATTTTGTACGGCCGTAGAAAGCCGTATAATACTGATCAGGAAAATACGGCAGATAGGAGCAGGGGCATAGAGAATAATTGTGCCGTATTTTATGCGAGTTTTATGGATGTAGTTTCTACGCTCTTACGTCCATAAAACTCGCTATTGTGAGGCTGGCCTTACCGTGAGAGGGGCATATAACCTTATACGTATCGCCATGGTGACGGATGGAAGACCGCACACAATACACCTGAGGAGCAGATTGAACATTTGATGCTGCCATTCGGGGTAACCAATGCTTCGTCAGTCTTTGAAAATGTTATTAATTATATTTTTCTCACTGATTGGTAGATTTCAAACCTATAACATAATGCACAACTCATAGAATCATGGTAAACGTAATTTTATTAATCATAAAAAATCACATAACATAAGTAGAAGGGAAAAACAAAACCAGGTGGAAAAAGGGGTACGGGGTAACACAGAAACCAAAATAGCATATATTACGACTCATAAAATCGAATGAAAAAGATAGAAAAATCTCCAATAAATAACAAAATATATGCAAATAATAATTTCAACATAAGTATCAACAGAGTGTAAAAATAACAGTCTCGTCTGAAACGAGATCATCAATTATAAAGTACTATATAGTACCACATAAATAATTGTGGTGCCACAAGGTGTAATATTCCAGGAAAATTGAAAGTGCCAGAATGCTATTCAATATAAGAAGGGGATATAAATAAGACACCGTGCAAAAGACATTGTGTCAAAGTCATAAACTGTGTGCACAAATTATTATAGCAACAGAATGCAATTATCTATATGGCAACACAGCGTAGACATTGCGCATTAAATCAATAATATAATGCAAATAGCAGCACACTATAGCAGCACAGTGTACTGGTCTACAGGCTTTAGGTGTATTGGGAGTACACTGTGCTGCTATAGTGTGCTGCTATTTGCATTATATTGTTGGACAAGTAGTCTTTCCTTGCTGCCAGATAGATTTAATGCGCAATGTCTACGCTGTGTTGCCATATAGATAATTGCATTCTGTTAATTGCTATAATAATTTGTGCACACAGTTTATGACTTTGACACAATGTCTTTTGTACGGTGTCTTATTTATATCCCCTTCTTATATCTTATATCTTATATCTTATATCACCTTCCCCTTACTGTTGGGGTTCCTCAAGGATCAGTCCTAGGCCCCCTACTCTTCTCGTTGTATACTGCCCCTATTGGACAAACAATCAGTAGATTTGGTTTCCAGTACCATCTCTATGCTGACGACACCCAATTATACACTTCTGCTCCCGATATCACACCGACCTTTTTAGAAAACACCAGTGATTGTCTTACCGCTGTCTCTAACATCATGTCCTCCCTCTATCTGAAACTAAACCTGTCAAAAACTGAACTCCTCGTGTTCTCTCCCTCTACTAACCTACCTTTGCCTGACATTGCCATCTCCGTGTGCGGTTCCACCATTACTCCAAAGCAACATGCCCGCTGCCTTGGGGTCATCCTTGATTCTGACCTTTCATTCACCCCCTACATCCGATCACTGGCTCGCTCTTCTTACCTGCATCTCAAAAACATTTCTAGAATTCGCCCTTTTCTTAATTTCGACTCTGCAAAAACTCTGACTGTTTCACTTATTCATTCTCGTCTGGACTATTGTAACTCTCTACTAATCGGTCTCCCTCTTGCAAAACTCTCCCCGCTCCAATCTGTCCTGAATGCTGCAGCCAGGATCATATTCCTCACCAACCGTTACACCAATGCCTCTACCCTGTGCCAGTCATTACACTGGCTACCCATCCACTCCAGAATCCAGTACAAAACTACTACCCTCATCCACAAAGCACTCCATGGCTCAGCACCACCCTACATCTCCTCCCTGGTATCAGTCTACCACCCTACCCGTGCCCTCCGCTCCGCTAATGACCTCAGGTTAGCATCCTCAATAATCAGAACCTCCCACTCCCGTCTCCAAGACTTTACACGTGCTGCGCCGATTCTTTGGAATGCACTACCTAGGTTAATACGATTAATCCCCAATCCCCACAGTTTTAAGCGTGCCCTAAAAACTCATTTGTTCAGACTGGCCTACCGCCTCAATGCATTAACCTAACGATCCCTGTGTGGCCTATTTATAATAAAAAAAAAAAAAAAAAAGGTTCCTCGCATCATGTTCTCATACACTTTATGCAGTATTAGCCCTCTGTGTCTGTACTGCTACATACTTAGGCAGGTAACTGGTTCATGCAGCTTTACATGAACACCTGAGCCTTACACTATAGCTGGTCCGAATAACTAAAGCAATTGTTACCATCCACCTCTCGTGTCTCCCCTTTTCCCCATAGTTTGTAAGCTTGCGAGCAGGGCCCTCACTCCTCCTGGTATCTGTTTTGAACTGTATTTCTGTTATGATGTAATGTTTATTGTCTGTACAAGTCCCCTCTATAATTTGTAAAGCGCTGCGGAATATGTTGGCGCTATATAAATAAAATTATTATTATTATTATTATTATTATATTGAATAGCATTCTGGCACTATCAATTTTCCTGGAATATTACACCTTGTGGCACCACAATTATTTATGTAGTACTATATAGTACTTTATAATTGATGATCCCGTTTCAGACAAGACTGTTATTTTTACACTCTGTGGATACTTATGTTGAAATTATTATTTGCGTATATTTTGTTATTTATTGGAGATTTTTCTATCTTTTTCATTCGATTTTAGTCGTAATATATACTATTTTGGCTTTTGTGTTAACCCGTACCTCTTTTTCCACCTGGTTTTGTTTTTCCCTTCTACTTATGTTATGTGATTTTTTTATGATTAATAAAATTACGTTTACCATGATTCTATGAGTTGTGCATTATGTTATAGGTTTGGTATATTTTGGTAATGCACACTATATGTTTACTGTTCTATATATATGTGTATTGATTGGTAGATTTGTTGTAATTTTCCTGGGTGATATATTGAGTTAGGCCGGAGTCCCACACAGCGAGATACGGCTGAGTCTCGCAGGGTAAAACCAAGCTCTGGCACCGACACTCCGAAGCGGAGCGTGCAGCTCCTTGTGTTGCTATGCAGCCGCACCCTCCACTCTGGAGTGCCGGCGCCAGAGCTTGGTTTTGCCCTGCGAGACTCAGCTGCATCTCGCTGTGTGGGACTCCAGCCTTAGGCTGGAGTCACACTCAGCGTAAGACAATATGGTCCGTATATTACGGCCGTAATACTCTGAAAAGTCCCCAAAATAGTGGTCCGTAGCTCCTCCGTAGGCAGGGTGTGTCAGCGTATTTTGCGCATGGCATCCTCCGTATGTAATCCGTATGGCATCCGTACTGCGTGTTTTTCTCGCAGGCTTGCAAAACTGACATACGGCTATACAAGGGATCCATGTGTAAAAAAAAACAAAAAACATACATACTGTATATATATATATATATATATATATATATATATATATGTCAGTAGACACATATACAGTGGGGCAAAAAAGTATTTAGTCAGTCAGCAATAGTGCAAGTTCCACCACTTAAAAAGATGAGAGGCGTCTGTAATTTACATCATAGGTAGACCTCAACTATGGGAGACAAACTGAGAAAAAAAAATCCAGAAAATCACATTGTCTGTTTTTTATCATTTTATTTGCATATTATGGTGGAAAATAAGTATTTGGTCAGAAACAAACAATCAAGATTTCTGGCTCTCACAGACCTGTAACTTCTTCTTTAAGAGTCTCCTCTTTCCTCCACTCATTACCTGTAGTAATGGCACCTGTTTAAACTTGTTATCAGTATAAAAAGACACCTGTGCACACCCTCAAACAGTCTGACTCCAAACTCCACTATGGTGAAGACCAAAGAGCTGTCAAAGGACACCAGAAACAAAATTGTAGCCCTGCACCAGGCTGGGAAGACTGAATCTG
This sequence comes from Ranitomeya imitator, assembly GCF_032444005.1. Classification (NCBI taxonomy): domain Eukaryota; kingdom Metazoa; phylum Chordata; class Amphibia; order Anura; family Dendrobatidae; genus Ranitomeya; species Ranitomeya imitator. The sequence continues at coordinate 239,058,619 of NC_091283.1, forward strand.
CAATAGCCAACCAGCTTGGAGTGAAGAAATCAACAGTGGGAGCAATAATTAGAAAATGGAAGACATACAAGACCACTGATAATCTCCCTCGATCTGGGGCTCCACGCAAAATCCCACCCCGTGGGGTCAGAATGATCACAAGAACGGTGAGCAAAAATCCCAGAATCACGCGGGGGGACCTAGTGAATGAACTGCAGAGAGCTGGGACCAATGTAACAAGGCCTACCATAAGTAACACACTACGCCACCATGGACTCAGATCCTGCAGTGCCAGACGTGTCCCACTGCTTAAGCCAGTACATGTCCGGGCCCGTCTGAAGTTTGCTAGAGAGCATTTGGATGATCCAGAGGAGTTTTGGGAGAATGTCCTATGGTCTGATGAAACCAAACTGGAACTGTTTGGTAGAAACACAACTTGTCGTGTTTGGAGGAAAAAGAATACTGAGTTGCATCCATCAAACACCATACCTACTGTAAAGCATGGTGGTGGAAACATCATGCTTTGGGGCTGTTTCTCTGTAAAGGGGCCAGGACGACTGATCCGGGTACATGAAAGAATGAATGGGGCCATGTATCGTGAGATTTTGAGTGCAAACCTCCTTCCATTAGCAAGGGCATTGAAGATGAAACGTGGCTGGGTCTTTCAACATGACAATGATCCAAAGCACACCGCCAGGGCAACGAAGGAGTGGCTTCGTAAGAAGCATTTCAAGGTCCTGGAGTGGCCTAGCCACTCTCCAGATCTCAACCCTATAGAAAACCTTTGGAGGGAGTTGAAAGTCCGTGTTGCCAAGCGAAAAGCCAAAAACATCACTGCTCTAGAGGAGATCTGCATGGAGGAATGGGCCAACATACCAACAACAGTGTGTGGCAACCTTGTGAAGACTTACAGAAAACGTTTGACCTCTGTCATTGCCAACAAAGGATATATTACAAAGTATTGAGATGAAATTTTGTTTCTGACCAAATACTTATTTTCCACCATAATATGCAAATAAAATGTTAAAAAAACAGACAATTTGATTTTCTGGATTTTTTTTTCTCAGTTTGTCTCCCATAGTTGAGGTCTACCTATGATGTAAATTACAGACGCCTCTCATCTTTTTAAGTGGTGGAACTTGCACTATTGCTGACTGACTAAATACTTTTTTGCCCCACTGTATGTATATATATTATTACTTCATACAGCGCTAGATAGCTTTAAAGCCGGTAATTCAATTACCGGCTTTTGCTATCTCCTTCCTAAACCCGACATGATATGAGACATGGTTTACATACAGTAAACCATGTCATATCCCCATTTTTTTTGCATATTCCACGCTACTAATGTTTGTAGTGTGTATATGCAAAATTTGGCCGTTCTAGCTATTAAAGGGTTAAATGGTGGAAAAAATTGGCGTGGGCTCCCGCGCAATTTTCTCTTCCAGAGTAGTAAAGCCAGTGACTGAGGGCAGATATTAATACCCTGGAGAGGGTCCATGGTTATTGGCCCCCCCCCTGGCTAAAAACATCTGCCCCCAGCCACCCCAGAAAATGCACATCTGGAAGATGCGCCTATTCTGGCACTTAGCTTCTCTCTTCCCATTCCCGTGTAGCGGTGGGACATGGGGTAATGAAGGGTTAATGCCACCTTGCTATTGTAAGGTGACATTAAGCCAAATTAATAATGGAGAGGCGTCAATTATGACACCTATTCATTATTAATCCAATACTAGTAAAGGGTTAAAAAAAACACACACACATTAATAAAAATTATTTTAATGAAATAAAAACAAAGGTTGTTGTAATAATTTATTCTACGCTCAATCAACCTGAAGACCCTCGCTCTGTAACAAAGTAAAAATAATAAACCAACAATATACATACCTTCCGAAGATCTGTAACGTCCCATGATGTAAATCCATCTGAAGGGGTTAAAATAATTTGCAGCCAGGAGCTCTGCTAATGCAGCGCTGCTCCTGGCTGCAAAACCCTGGGGAATGAAGGTAAAGTAGGTCAATGACCTATATTTACCTGCATTTGCGGTCAGGCGCCCTCTGCTGGCTGTTCCTGGAGCGTGGGAACTTTCCTAGAAAGCTCCCAGGCTCGAGTTCATATGAAGACAACCAGCAGAGGGCTTGAATTATTAAAGCTATCTAGCGCTGTATGAAGTAATAATATATATACATATATGTGTCTCACTGACATATATATATATATATATATACCTATTCTATGTGTACACATTTATTCTACCTATTCTATTGTAAGCTGTCAGTGTGATTTTACTGTACACCGCACTGAATTGCCGGCTTTTCTCTCTAACAGCGCTGCGTATTTCTCGCAAGTCACACTGCTGGTCCGTGTGTAATCCATATTTTTGGGGCTTCCATAGACTTTCATTGGCGTTTGTTTTGCGCAATACGGTGACAAACGCAGCATGCTGCGATTTTCTACGGCCGTAGAAAGCCGTATAATACTGATCAGTAAAATACGGCAGATAGGAGCAGGGGCATAGAGAATAATTGGGACGTTTGTTAGGCGAGTTTTACGGACGTATTTTATGCGCTCATACGTCCGTAAAACTCGCTAGTGTGACGCCGGCCTTGGGGTACCGTCACACTATACGATTTACCAACGATCACGACCAGCAATACGACCTGACCGTGATCGTTGGTAAGTCGTAGTGTGGTCGCTGGAGAGCTGTCACACAGACAGCTCTCCAGCGACCAACGATGCCGAGGTCCCCAGGTAACCAGGGTAAACATCGGGTTACTAAGCGCAGGACCGCGCTTAGTAACCCGATGTTTACCCTGGTTACCAGCGTAAAAAAAAACAAACAGTACATACTTACATTCCGGTGTCCGTCAGGTCCCTTGCCGTCTGCTTCCCGCACTCACTGACTGCCGGCCGTAAAGTGAAAGCACAGCACAGCGGTGACGTCACCGCTGTGCTCTGCTTTCACTTTACGGCCGGCAGTCAGTGAGTGCGGGAAGCAGACGGCAAGGGACCTGACGGACACCGGAATGTAAGTATGTACTGTTTGTTTTTTTTTACATTTACGCTGGTAACCAGGGTAAACATCGGGTTACTAAGCGTGGCCGTGCGCTTAGTAACCCGATGTTTACCCTGGTTACAAGCGAACACATCGCTAGATCGGTGTCACACACACCGATCCAGCGATGACAGCGGGAGATCCAGCGACGAAAGAATGTTCCAAACGATCTGCTACGACGTACGATTCTCAGCAGGATCCCTGATCGCTGCTGCGTGTCAGACACAGCGATATCGTATGGATATCGCTGGAACGTCACAAATCGTACCGTCGTAGCGACAAAGGTGCCACTGTGTGACGGTACCCTTACTCACGTACTCTGGAGGAGCATGGTGAGCATGTCAGACAGGTTCTCCAGGTTCTACGTGACAACTATTTATTTGCTAACCTGGAGAAATGGCAATTTGTGGTACAGCAGGTCCAGTTCTCAGGACATTTGGCTTCTGCATTGGGGTTTCAGATGGACCCCGTTAAGGTCCAAGCAGTCCTTGATTGCTTTTAACCAAGTAACCTGAAAGCGTAAGGCTATGTGTACACGTCCGGAAAGTATGCAGAAATTTCCTGAGATGATCTTGAGGTTTTCTGCAGGAATTCTGCATGTGTTTTTGTCACATTTTTATCGCGTATTTTGCGAGTTCGGATTTTTCGCGTTTTTTTTTCCGGAGGTTCCCAATGCAATAAGATAGTGGGAAATCCGTTTAAAATCTGCAAAATTAATGAACATCCTGCGTATTTTTCCGCATGCGTTTTTATCGCGCAAAAAAAGGCAACATGTGCACAAAAATTGCGGAAAGCATTATTAATGATGGGATGCATATGTATGTGTATTTTAAGCATTTTTGAAGCATTTTGATGGTGAAAACACAAGCAAAAAATGCAAAAAATCTGCAAATAATCCGGAACATGTACACTCAGCCTTACAGAGATTTCTTGTAGTTGAGATACTGAGGAACAAACAAGAGAAAAATAGGGTCTTATCTGCTAACAAGATATAATGAGAATAGAGGAGTATTACACTCACCTGATAGAGCGGCACCTCAGCAACATGTTCAATGCATAAATCAGCTGCTGCAGGACACGGGGCCAAAGACTGAGCAGAATAGCTGATCCGGGTATAATGTGTCTGTACCTGCACTGCTGATGAAGACTATCAGATATGGAGATTTCCATAAAAATGTTTATTCAAATAGGTTTTCAAAGTCAACGCGTTTCACAGTCACACAGGAGCTCTTCCTCAGGAGAAACCTGATAGCGGATGAACATGTCAAGCTTGGAACGTTTTATATGGAGTCTTTTTGAGAAAAAAAACGCCAAACAAAGCGCGATATGTCAAAGTTCATAAGAAACAGTGCCTAGTAAAAAGGCTATAAAGGCACAGATGATTGGCCTCGGGGAGACCAAAACATCCAACACTGCGGAGACACCATCACGTGTTTCTCAACGCAGTGATTCCAGAACACTGCCCCCATCCCTTATGGGAAATATGCAGATGCATGTAAAGAAGCTGCGGAGACACCATCACGTGTTTCTCGACGCAAGCAGTGAATAGCCAGGCCTTTCCCCGGGAAGGAACAACCACGGGAAGGGCAGCATCCTATGAAGGAAAGCCACCTATGCCAAGCATGGTATCCATCCACAGACAGCTGTTTCGGGGTTTTTGCCCCTCATCAGTGTGGAGTAGGAATCTGGCTATCAGGAGCAGTGCCTAGTAAAAAGGCTATAAAGGCACAGATGATTGGCCTCGGGGAGACCAAAACATCCAACACTGCGGAGACACCATCACGTGTTTCTCAACGCAGTGATTCCAGAACACTGCCCCCATCCCTTATGGGAAATATGCAGATGCATGTAAAGAAGCTGCGGAGACACCATCACGTGTTTCTCGACGCAAGCAGTGAATAGCCAGGCCTTTCCCCGGGAAGGAACAACCACGGGAAGGGCAGCATCCTATGAAGGAAAACCACCTATGCCAAGCATGGTATCCATCCACAGACACCTGTTTCGTGGTTTTTGCCCCTCATCAGTGTGGAGTAGGAATCTGGCTATTAGGAGCAGTGCCTAGTAAAAAGGCTATAAAGGCACAGATGATTGGCCTCGGGGAGACCAAAACATCCAACACTGCGGAGACACCATCACGTGTTTCTCAACGCAGTGATTCCAGAACACTGCCCCCATCCCTTATGGGAAATATGCAGATGCATGTAAAGAAGCTGCGGAGACACCATCACGTGTTTCTCGACGCAAGCAGTGAATAGCCAGGCCTTTCCCCGGGAAGGAACAACCACGGGAAGGGCAGCATCCTATGAAGGAATGCCACCTATGCCAAGCATGGTATCCATCCACAGACAGCTGTTTCGGGGTTTTTGCCCCTCATCAGTGTGGAGTAGGAATCTGGCTATTAGGAGCAGTGCCTAGTAAAAAGGCTATAAAGGCACAGATGATTGGCCTCGGGGAGACCAAAACATCCAACACTGCGGAGACACCATCACGTGTTTCTCAACGCAGTGATTCCAGAACACTGCCCCCATCCCTTATGGGAAATATGCAGATGCATGTAAAGAAGCTGCGGAGACACCATCACGTGTTTCTCAACGCAGTGATTCCAGAACACTGCCCCCATCCCTTATGGGAAATATGCAGATGCATGTAAAGAAGCTGCGGAGACACCATCACGTGTTTCTCGACGCAAGCAGTGAATAGCCAGGCCTTTCCCTGGGAAGGAACAACCACGGGAAGGGCAGCATCCTATGATGGAAAGCCACCTATGCCAAGCATGGTATCCATCCACAGACAGCTGTTTCGGGGTTTTTGCCCCTCATCAGTGTGGAGTAGGAATCTGGCTATTAGGAGCAGTGCCTAGTAAAAAGGCTATAAAGGCACAGATGATTGGCCTCGGGGAGACCAAAACATCCAACACTGCGGAGACACCATCACGTGTTTCTCAACGCAGTGATTCCAGAACACTGCCCCCATCCCTTATGGGAAATATGCAGATGCATGTAAAGAAGCTGCGGAGACACCATCACGTGTTTCTCGACGCAAGCAGTGAATAGCCAGGCCTTTCCCCGGGAAGGAACAACCACGGGAAGGGCAGCATCCTATGAAGGAAAGCCACCTATGCCAAGCATGGTATCCATCCACAGACAGCTGTTTCGGGGTTTTTGCCCCTCATCAGTGTGGAGTAGGAATCTGGCTATTAGGAGCAGTGCCTAGTAAAAAGGCTATAAAGGCACAGATGATTGGCCTCAGGGAGACCAAAACATCCAACACTGCTGAGACACCATCACGTGTTTCTCAACGCAGTGATTCCAGAACACTGCCCCCATCCCTTATGGGAAATATGCAGATGCATGTAAAGAAGCTGCGGAGACACCATCACGTGTTTCTCGACGCAAGCAGTGAATAGCCAGGCCTTTCCCCGGGAAGGAACAACCACGGGAAGGGCAGCATCCTATGAAGGAATGCCACCTATGCCAAGCATGGTATCCATCCACAGACAGCTGTTTCGGGGTTTTTGCCCCTCATCAGTGTGGAGTAGGAATCTGGCTATTAGGAGCAGTGCCTAGTAAAAAGGCTATAAAGGCACAGATGATTGGCCTCGGGGAGACCAAAACATCCAACACTGCGGAGACACCATCACGTGTTTCTCAACGCAGTTATTCCAGAACACTGCCCCCATCCCTTATGGGAAATATGCAGATGCATGTAAAGAAGCTGCGGAGACACCATCACGTGTTTCTCGACGCAAGCAGTGAATAGCCAGGCCTTTCCCCGGGAAGGAACAACCACGGGAAGGGCAGCATCCTATGACGGAAAGCCACCTATGCCAAGCATGGTATCCATCCACAGACAGCTGTTTCGGGGTTTTTGCCCCTCATCAGTGTGGAGTAGGAATCTGGCTATTAGGAGCAGTGCCTAGTAAAAAGGCTATAAAGGCACAGATGATTGGCCTCGGGGAGACCAAAACATCCAACACTGCGGAGACACCATCACGTGTTTCTCAACGCAGTGATTCCAGAACACTGCCCCCATCCCTTATGGGAAATATGCAGATGCATGTAAAGAAGCTGCGGAGACACCATCAAGTGTTTCTCGACGCAAGCAGTGAATAGCCAGGCCTTTCCCCGGGAAGGAACAACCACGGGAAGGGCAGCATCCTATGAAGGAAAGCCACCTATGCCAAGCATGGTATCCATCCACAGACAGCTGTTTCGGGGTTTTTGCCCCTCATCAGTGTGGAGTAGGAATCTGGCTATTAGGAGCAGTGCCTAGTAAAAAGGCTATAAAGGCACAGATGATTGGCCTCGGGGAGACCAAAACATCCAACACTGCGGAGACACCATCACGTGTTTCTCAACGCAGTGATTCCAGAACACTGCCCCCATCCCTTATGGGAAATATGCAGATGCATGTAAAGAAGCTGCGGAGACACCATCACGTGTTTCTCGACGCAAGCAGTGAATAGTCAGGCCTTTCCCCGGGAAGGAACAACCACGGGAAGGGCAGCATCCTATGAAGGAAAGCCACCTATGCCAAGCATGGTATCCATCCACAGACAGCTGTTTCGGGGTTTTTGCCCCTCATCAGTGTGGAGTAGGAATCTGGCTATTAGGAGCAGTGCCTAGTAAAAAGGCTATAAAGGCACAGATGATTGGCCTCATACTAGGCACTGCTCCTAATAGCCAGATTCCTACTCCACACTGATGAGGGGCAAAAACCCCGAAACAGCTGTCTGTGGATGGATACCATGCTTGGCATAGGTGGCTTTCCTTCATAGGATGCTGCCCTTCCCGTGGTTGTTCCTTCCCGGGGAAAGGCCTGGCTATTCACTGCTTGCGTCGAGAAACACGTGATGGTGTCTCCGCAGCTTCTTTACATGCATCTGCATATTTCCCATAAGGGATGGGGGCAGTGTTCTGGAATCACTGCGTTGAGAAACACGTGATGGTGTCTCCGCAGTGTTGGATGTTTTGGTCTCCCCGAGGCCAATCATCTGTGCCTTTAAAGTTCATAAGAAAGTCCGTCAAACAAAGATAAATTAAGGTTCATGAGAAAACAAAAAAAACATTTACATACATTAATTATATTAAAAAGTACTTATGAATGAAGTGAGGTCACCTAAAAGAATGGATAAACATGTATGTGATGTGAATGAGAAAGTTCTCGCCAGTAAATAAATCATTTATAAATGGTGTTATTGAGTTGTGTCAGTAGTTTCCTATATGAGAGGTGACCTTGTGTTCTGGAAGGTTCTGAAGTCACAGGTATAGCGGTGTAAAGCTGTGCACCACTAGTGAACTGGATGGATCAGCATTGGACTGAAAAAATAGGATTATCGGAAAAGAATCCATTGACGCAGAAGACAAATCCGTAACCCAATGGTTAATAAGTAATAAGAATGAATGTCAGCCTGGGGTGTTACATAGTGAGAAATGGAAGTGCTGACAACACAAGAATGTGACTGAATCTTGTATGTGGCGGCTGTCTATTCGAAGAGCGCGTGTTGGTTCCTGATCGCGGCTGTTCTGGTGACAGGAGACATAAACCTAGTGAGCATGTATCGGGGTCAAGCTACTATGGTGGAAGCTGATAGAATGTGTAGTGAATGGGAGTAAGGGAAAATGAGGGAGGTGTTGATGAGGTGAATAATGCGATACAAAGAGCGTTGGCTGATCACTCAGGCTACAGAATGGAGGATCCATTGGAGAAGCACTCTGGATGCCAGGGAGTTTGGGTCCCCGCGCTGCATGTTTGGCGCTCTTTAGAGAGCCAATAAACATGTAGGGATTGTCTGCCACGCACTGTAATGCCGTGGCCATGTTGGTTGTCAGATGTGACATAATTTCAAGTGACATCTTTTTAAGTGTAACATCAGAAATATACCAGAAATCGGCCAGACGGTAAGACTAATCACTGTCTTCTGATTTAATTTGCCTTTCTTTTCTTCCTTTGCTCTTTAACCATGCTCACATTTGCCCCCACCGTTTTTGCTCCACTAATCCTCACTCTCCTTCACTAACCCCAAACCACATAACTATCTCCCCCTCTCTCTTTCCCCCACCTCGCTTCATTTGCAGACCTGCTCCTTAACCTCAGACCTCTCCTACTAAAATATAACATAAGCCAATCACTCTCCTTCACCAAACTGCTTTCTCTCTCTCTGCTCATTCTCACTGCTGGTGACATATCCCCCAATCCTGGCCTCCCCCGCCTCATTCATCCCACTAATCCTCACCCCTATCCTTCCCGCACTAAGAGTAACTACCGCAATCCTTCACACATAAAATCTGTGCCACTGACTCCCACCCCCCTGCTTCCTTTGGAATGTCTGCTCCGTCTGCAACAAGCTGCACGTGATCCACGGTCTCTTTACTTCCCCCAACCTTTCCTTCCTGGCCCTCACTGAGACCTGGCTGGCGTCCTCTGACACGGCCTCACCTCCTGCACTGAGTTATGGTGGCCTCCACTTTACCCACACTCCTAGCTCTGGCAACAGACATGGCGGAGGACTGGGTTTCCTTCTTTCTAAAAACTGCTCCTTCAACCCTATCCAACCCTCGCCCTTCCTTATCCTCCCTTCTTTCGAGGTTCACTCTGTCCGTATCTACTCTCCCTCTAATCTTCAAATGGCTGTCATATACAGACCACCGGGCTCAGCCACTGCCTTCATCGACCAATTCTCCACCTGGCTCCTTCACTTTCTCTCTGCTGACATCCCCACCATCATCATGGGCGACTTTAACCCCTTTCTGACCTGGGACGGGATAGTACGTCCGAGGTCAGAGGCCCCTCTTTGATGCGGGCTCCGGCAGTGAGCCCGCATCAAAGCCGGGACATGTCAGCTGTTTTGAACAGCTGACATGTGCCCGTAATAGGCGCGGGTAGAATCGCGATCTGCCCGCACCTATTAACTAGTTAAATGCCGCTGTCAAACGCAGACAGCGGCATTTAACTACCGCTTCCGGCCGGGCGGCCGGAAATGATCGCATCGCCGACCCCCATCACATGATCGGAGGTCGGCGATGCTTCTGAATAGTAACCATAGAGGTCCTTGAGACCTCTATGGTTACTGATCGCTGGTAGCTGTGAGCGCCACCCTGTGGTCGGCGCTCACAGCACACCTGCATTTCTGATACATAGCAGCGAACATTAGATCACTGCTATGTAGCAGAGGCGATCATGCTGTGCCTGCTTCTAGCCTCCCATGGAGGCTATTGAAGCATGGCAAAAGTAAAAAAAAAAAGTAAAAAAAAATGTGAAAAAAATAAAAAAAATATAAAAGTTTAAATCACCCCCCTTTCGCCCCATTCAAAATAGATCAATAAAAAAAAATCGAACCTACACATATTTGGTATTGCTGCGTTCAGAATCGCCCGATCTATCAATAAAAAAAAAAGCATTAACCTGATCGCTAAACGGCGTAGCGAGAAAAAAATTCAAAACGCCAGAATTACGTTTTTTTGGTCACTGCGACATTGAATTAAAATGCAATAACGGGAGATCAAAAGAGCGTATCTGAACCAAAATGCTATCATTAAAAACGTCAGCTTGGCACGCAAAAAATAAGCCCTCAACTGACCCCAGATCACGAAAAATGGAGACGCTACGAGTATCAGAAAATGGCGCAATTTTTTATTTTTTTTTGCAAAGTTTGGAATTTTTTTTCACCACTTAGATAAAAAATAACCTAGTCATGTTTGGTGTCTATGAACTCGTAATGACCTGGAGAATCATAATGGGAGATCAGTTTTAGCATTTAGTGAACCTAGCAAAAAAGCCAAACAAAAAACAAGTGTGGGATTGCACTTTTTTTGCAATTTCACCGCACTTGGAATTTTTTTCCCGTTTTCTAGTACACAACATGGTAAAACCAATTATGTCGTTCAAAAGTACAACTTGTCCCGCAAAAAATAAGCCCTCACGTGGCCATATTGACAGAAAAATAAAAAAGTTATGGCTCTGGGATGGAGGGGAGCGAAAAACAAACACGGAAAAACGGAAAATCCCAAGGTCATGAAGGGGTTAATATCCCCACTGACACCTGCCTGCCAGCAGCCTCCAAGCTCCTGGCCTTTGCTTCATCCTTTGGACTTAAGGTACCGTCACACTAGACGATATCGCTAGCGATCAGTGACATTGCAGCGTCCTGGCTAGCGATATCGTCCAGTGTGACAGGCAGCAGCGATCAGGCCCCTGCTGTGATATCGCTGGTCGCTGTAGAAAAGCCAGAACTTTGTTTCGTCGCTGGCTCTCCCGCCGACATCGCTGAATCGGCATGTGTGACGCCGATTCAGCGATGTCTTCGCTGGTAACCAGGGTAAACATCGGGTTACTAAGCGCAGGGCTGCGCTTAGTAACCCGATGTTTACCCTGGTTACCATCGTTAAAGTAAAAAAAACAACCACTTCATACTTACCTACCGCTGTCTGTCCCCGGCGCTGTGCTTCTCTGCTCTGGCTGTGAGCGCCGGGCAGCCGGAAAGCAGAGCGGTGACGTCACCGCTCTGCTTCCCGGCCGCTGTGCTCACAGCCAGAGCAGAGAAGCAGAGCGCCGGGGACAGACAGCGGTAGGTAAGTATGAAGTGGTTGTTTTTTTTACTTTAACGATGGTAACCAGGGTAAACATCGGGTTACTAAGCGCGGCCCTGCGCTTAGTAACCCGATGTTTACCCTGGTTACCGGCATCGTTGGTCGCTGGAGAGCTGTCTGTGTGACAGCTCTCCAGCGACCAAACAGCGACGCTGCAGCGATCCGGATCGTTGTCGGTATCGCTGCAGCGTCGCCTAGTCTGACGGTACCTTTACTCAGTGGTCCTCCACAGCCACCCACACAGATGGACATACACTAGACCTCATCTTTACCAGCCTCTGTTCCTTATCTAATCTCACAACCTCTCCCTTCCCCTATCTGACCACCATCTACTCACATCCTTGTCTTCCTCATCCGCACCCCATGTCCAGCCACTACCACATCCTTGCAGAAACATTGCAGACCTAGACATTCACAGACTCTCAGACTCTCTTCTACCCCTGTCCTCCTTATCCTCACTCCACAAAACAGACAGCGCCACTGCTTTCTATAACTCCACCCTCACATCAGCCATAGACTCAGTCGCCCCTCTCATGCATTACAAAGTGCGACAAATCAATAGGCAACCTTGGAATAACAATCTCACCAAAAAACTTTGAAAAGCGTCCAGAGTCGCGGAGCGGCGTTGGAAGAAAACACGTCTGCCAGACGACTTCACTGCTTTCAAACAAGCTATACTTGCCTTCAAATCAGTCCTGACCTCTGGTAAACAGACCTATTTCACAAACCTTGTATCTTCCTTATCCTACAACCCAAAACAATTGTTCAGCACATTTAACTCCCTCCTCCGCCCACCACTGCCACCTTCAACTCCCCTCAACTCTTCCAAGGACTTTGCCACCTACTTCAAAAACAAGATCGACCAAACAAGGCAACCCTTTACTGTTCCACCACCCCACCCACTCCATATACCAGACCTCTGCCCTTCCCTAATAACCTCCCTCTCCAACATCACTGAAGGAGAGCTCACTCACCTCCTCACCAACTCACACCTCACCACCTGTGCACTTGACCCCATCCCTTCCCACCTGCTCCCCAACCTCACTAACATGCTTATTCCAACCCTAACCCATCTCTTCAACCTATCACTATCTTCTGGTACCTTCCCCTCTGCCTTCAAACACGCCACCATCACACCCATCCTCAAAAAAACTAACCTTGACCCAACTGCTATGCCCAGCTATCGCCCCATATCACTGCTCCCGTTTGCTTTCAAACTCCTTGAGCAGCATGTCCATGCTCAACTTTCCTCCCACCTCTCATCTAGGAGACAAGAGAAGAAATGATCCAGCTGAAGGCAGAGGTGATTCAAGCTTTGTGAAACTATACATAGCGAACACCTAGGCACACCAGTGAGGACGATCAACGCATTTCAACTATGAAGTCTTACTCATGATCTACCTGCTAGTGCATTGAAAACATGTATATAGTGTGCACGTGACATTGATTGGACAAAACATGTGACTGTGCATAAAACAAATAAATTTTCATCTTTTCACAATCATAAACAATTCGATATACATGATAACATTAATTGTAACACTGAGAATGTGGTGCATCTGATAGAATGTATTACATGTAAAGTTCAGTATATAGGCTGCACCACATGTCCGCTAAAAGTACGAGTCTGAAGGCATCTATCAGATGCCGTAAATTCTAAAGCCTTCTCTGCCTCCGCTGTGTCTAGACATTTTTACAACGTGCACAAAGGTAATTTAAATAGTCTTAGATTCTGTGGAATAGAAAAGGTTTACAAACCTCCGAGAGGAGGGAATTTACAGCAGAAACATTTTAATCGAGAAACATACTGGATGTTCATGCTTGACACACGTATTCCTTATGGTCTCGATGCTAGACAAGATTTAATAAAACAATACTAACTAATGTTTAAGTAATGTTCCTTAAGGATATATACTATGTTAATTGAAGTTATTTCCATGATATTCTTAATCGGTAATTACCTCTTTCTACATTTACATATGCCTTTTTGCATTTTTAATTGTTTGTCCAATCACGTGCACACTATATACATGTTTTCAATGCCCTAGCAGGTAAATCATGAGTAAGACTTCATAGTTGAAACGTGTTGATCGTCCTCACTGGTGTGCCTAGGTGTTCGCTATGTATAGATTTTTTTGAAGAACGCTATATTGTTTTAGTTGTCCAATAAAGTTTCACAAAGCTTGAATCGCCTCTGCCTTCAGCTGGATCATTTCTTCTCTTGTCTCCATTTGGCGTGGGTGCTCACCCCAATCCGTGCTGGGCGTTGGCAGATCTGGGGATTTCTCTGAAGACCGGTAAGCTGACTACACCTTTTTTTTTTCTATTATAATTATTGGGTCTCAATTCTGGATACCTGGCATGAACTGGCACTCTATGCCTTAGAGGTCCTGGCCTGCCCTGCCGCTAACATTCTGTCAGAGAGGGTTTTTAGTGCCGCTGGTGGAATTATAACTGATAAGCGCATCCACCTGACAACTGAAAATGTTGACAGGCTGACTCTTATAAAAATGAACAAGGGCTGGATTGGGCCAGACATCTGTACACCAGCGCATGATAACAGTGAAGCCTAACCTCAAATCCAGATTTTTGGGGGGGAGGTATATTCCCACGCATGTCTTCACATCCACACATGGGTAAACGCTTCCTGATTTTGGCTACTTACTGTTATCCTCCTCCTTCTCCTCTTCATCCACCACCACTAGATCACCAGGGTGAACATGATCCGTGATGCAGCTGCCACGTTACTGTTGGCAAGGGTGTTTATGATGCCATTATAAAAAATGGTGACACAGTAGGTTGATGCGTACCCCTCAGGGTGAAATGTTTGTCACCCCTTACACTTAGTGTATGGTCATTACAAGTATAGGACACCCCTCCTTTAAACTGGGAAAACATTTTTTTTTTGTAAATCTGTTTAATAAATTTTTCAATATATCCAACAAACAATTGGTAATAACAAAATGGATTAGAAGTCATAAACTCAACCCATTCCCTCCCCCACCCATAAACCATACCCATAAACCCCATTCTCTGCATGCGCATAACCTTCAAAGCATGTTATGGAATTGGTGAGTTGCCGCCTATCCGCTGTAATAAAGGTACCTTCACACTAAACGACGCTGCAGCGATATAGACAACGATCCGACCAAAACGCGATCGCTGGAGCGTCGCTGTTTAGGTCGCTGTAGAGATGTCAAACACACCAACTTCCGAACGATGCAGGAGCGATACCATGACGTAACAGCGACTCGCATATCGTTCTCGCTGGTTGTTGCTCCATGTCAAACAGCAGTGGTTGTAACGATGTGATAGATAGCAAACCTAGCCAGATAGGTGTGTTTCCCCGCTGGGAGACACCCAGGATATGACGTTCCGGCGTCACGGAACATAAACCACGACGCTACAGCGATTGATTCATATTGTTTCAGAGCAGCGTCCATGTTCTACAGCCTTTCCAGCATCCTGTCCGGAACGATCCTTCGCCAGCTACGATCCTCTTCACCCGTGAACGTTCTGTCCGGAACGCCGTACTCTATACTGCCGGCGTCTTCATTGTTTCTTTTCTTCTTATCAACGGTATGTATAGTTGTATGTATGTATGTATGTATAAATACCAAAAAACAAACCTTCACAAAAAAGATCCAAAATAATATATAGCAAAAAATATATACTTATGTGGTTACTGTTGTAATTATCTAGACATTGCTGTCTGCTTGTTATATACCATTGCCATATATGCTGTGTTATTGAGGTTGCCCCTGTATGAGTCCCACCTTTGCTGCTGCACTGGTGGCTACTGCCTTGTTTTTATTGTTATTTCTTTTTTATATTTAATAAAGTTTATATTTTTTGCTATATATTATTTTGGATCTTTTTTGTGAAGGTTTGTTTTTTGGTATTTGTTTGGTTTATGCCTTCATGGTCTTGTTAGGGATATCATTTGGTGTTTCTTGTATGTATGTATAGTTATGGCTATGCAGCAATGCTTATCTACATACATGGTATAATTATGTGTACACCATCTCCGGCAGCCATCTTGTGCATCTGGCAAGCGGACGCACAAGATGGAGGCACTTTACGATGCGGTTTGCAAACTCTTTTGTGCTGTCTGCCATTTTTGCCACACACTATATGGAAAGGTAAACCAACTCTTTTGTGTCTGCCTTGGCTTGGATGGCCCTGGCCTGCTCCGCTAGTAAACAAAAACAGCACACATATTAACGGTAATAACAATAGTTTCTTGTATTTTTTTTGTATTGTTTATTGAAATTTTTTTTTTTTTTTTTGGGTGGGGGGTGGGGTTTACAAACAATTACAAAATAAGGAAAACAACAAAAAAACATTTTAAACCCTCCCGCGCCTCAACAGGTGTCGCAGCGTGCGGCCATGCTGCTGTATTTGCTGCATGAGGAGAGCAACAGTTCTCTCCATCCGCTGTTGCTTGGCCAGCAGCTCTCTCACGGTGTCCGGTTCTGTGGATAGAAGATAGAAAAAATTGGAGAATGGACGGTACCTTAAGGCTTCTTTCACACTAGCGTCTGGCTTGGCCTGCCGCAGTGCGTTGGGTCGAGGTTACCAATGCTAGCGTTGTGTGCGCCGCAAAACGGGGGCAGCGAATACATTTTTCCTGCGCATCCGCTGCCCCATTGTGAGGTGCGGGGAGGTGGGGGAGGAGTTCCAGACCGCGCATGCGCTGCCGAAAATGGCGGACCTTAACATGTAACGTTTTTTGCAATGGTAACCAGGGTAAATATCGAACCCGATGTTTACCCAGGTTATCCGGGGGACTTCGGCATCGTTGGTCGCTGGAGAGCTGTCTGTGTGCTATTTTTTGGGTTGCTTTTGTAGTTGTCGAATGTGACATCCCACCGATAACCCCTCCCACTGTCTGTATACTTACGGACAAGGGACGCCTGTTGCTCATCACTCGAGGTGCTGACCACCCATCCCCTCGCGTGGGCCACAGCTAACGCTGCTAAAAGGAAGCAAATACATATCTGGTTAACAATTGAATTCGGTGTGGGGAAGCACGCGCAGTTTTGGTCACTTACGACTGCTCGCCGCAGGGGAGAAAGACGCCGACCCGGGGGAGGAAGATGGGTGGCGGAATGGTGGGGTTGTCTGCATCGGTGGTGTAACTGCATCTGTAATGTATACAATATTTCAGCTCCCCTCTAATGTCCCGTATGCTGTTATAAAATTGCAATATATGACGGTTAACTTACGGGATGGTCCGGGCTGTGGGCGGCCGCTGGTCGCCGCAGTGGTTGCTGCCGCCGATGTCCGATGCCGGTGGCGTCTCTCTACACCAAAAAAAAAGAAACGCCAGTTAAGACAACAAAACTACAGATCTCTATACTTTAAAAAAAAAAAATGGCGCCATTGACAGCAAAAGTTAGGTGCCAGTGGAAATTGGCATGCATTTGTAATGTATACAATATTTCAGCTCCCCTCTAATGTCCCGTATGCTGTTATAAAATTGCAATATATGACGGTTAACTTACGGGATGAACCGGGCTGTGGGCTGCCGCTGGTCGCCGCAGTGGTGGCTGCCGCCGATGTCCGATGGCGGTGGCGTCTCTCTACACCAAAAAAAAAAAACGCCATTTTTAGACACCAAAACTTCAGGGCTACAGACCAAAAAAAAAAAACCTAGGACATTGGCGGCAAGGAGTTTAATTAAATATTGCCTCGCCAAATGTTGGTACATATATAAAAGATAGGAAGCGCCGCATGGCAGCGTGCGTCTCCTGATTCCCCCCTCCTAGCAGGGTTGCCGACCTCCTCGTAAAGATTTCAGGACAATGTACATAACAATAGCGGGCATCCATAAAAATTAAATTGTGGGTGGGGGGGAGATTCTGGAACCCATGACGTGAGCACTTTATCACGGACAACGCATTTTGCTCTCAGACAATACGGACATGAGAACAAAGTGGCATGTCCAGGACAAGTTGGCAACCACGACCACGATTATCCCAATTCCCCCCTCCCAGTACCGTGCGTCACCCAAATACCCCATACTGGTACTTGCCTCGCCTTGTCTCCGCCAGCAACTCTGCCAGAAGAAGTGGCTGCTTGTACCGGAGATCCGCCCACTTCTGCGACGGAGGCCAAATCTCCGCTCCATCATACGCCCAATGCGCCGCAGGACATCATTTTTGTGGAGATTGGGGTGGGCAGGCCGACTCTCCCGACCCTCATAATCGAGGGCATCCATCTGCTCCACAAAAAAACGAACCTCGGTCTGCCCCAGAGGAGCAGACCGCTGTCTCGCCGCCATTTTAAGAAACTGAGACGCTCAGTAACGCCTAACCACGCCCAGAGGACGTCCTTGACTCTGCCTTGCTGCCGCGCGATCCGCATCGCTTAGCGTCTCCGTTTCTGCACAGCGTCGCGGTTGTGACGCTGGCTCCAGAACTCTCTTTTTGGCGTTCCCTTTATGAAGCCGCAACGTTCTTCGTCCTGGTTTGTTTTTCTGTGGCTTGTACAGTAATTTTTGGGTATTATATCAGTATGGCTGTTGTGTCAACATAATGTACCTTATGTATAGAAAATGTGAATGCAGCCATAAAATCGTAGAAAAAAATAAACATGTGTGAACGCTACGTAACGGTAAAGAAATGTCTTGTGTCAGTTTTGCTAATCATATGTACTAATTTTTAATTTTTTTTTTTATTTTTCAGGTTGCCATGTCTACTTCAGATGTTCCTGTGCTTGTAGCGGCTGTGTTGTTGTTAGAAGCTCACAACCAGCTTGAGGCTCAAGAGCAAAATAATCGTGCTAAGCGTCAGCGTCGCATGTGGACCAAACAGTGGCTGCAGAAGAGGAATCAATTGTCCCATATGGGCCTAATAAGGGAACTGCAGGAGAACAACCCGCATGATTTCAGGAACTACCTTCGAATGTCGGAGGATTCCTTTAATGTGCTACTTGCTGCTGTGGATCCTTATATCAGGCGGCAAAATACGAAAATGCGAGCTGCTGTCCCTGTGGATGAGAGGCTGGCTGTCACGCTGCGGTTCCTGGCGACTGGCAGGTCTATGCAAGACTTGCATTACTGCGCAGCAATTTCCTGATCCCTACTCACCGTCATCATCCCAGAGACATGTAAAGCAATTGTCTCGGCTTTACACCACAATTACATGCCTTTCCCGGAGACCACGGATGATTGGAAACAGATTTCCCGTGGATTTCATGAGCAATGGCACTTCCCTAATTGCGGTGGGGCCTTGGATGGGAAACATGTCCGCATCACCCAACCACCACACTCCGGCTCCTTTTATTACAACTATAAGGGATATTTCAGCGTAATTCTCATGGCCCTCGTTAATGCGAACTACGAATTTATAAGTGTTTCTGTAGGGATCAATGGTAGAGTTTCTGATGGCGGAGTTTTGGAGCACACCGATTTTGGGGAACGCTTGAAAGAACATAAACTGGCCTTGCCGCCCAACAGCGACACAACTGAAAACCTGAACTTTGTGTTTGTCGGAGATGAGGCGTTCCCACTGCATCCCCACCTTCTGAAGCCCTTCTCCCAGAAAACGCTGACACCGGAGCGACGCATTTTTAATTACAGACTTTCCAGAGCTCGCCGCGTTGTGGAGAATGCTTTTGGCATTATGGCTAAACGATTTCGGGTTTTCCACACTGCACTAAACATGAAACTATCGTCTATTGACTCAGTGGTGCTTGCCTGTTGCATCCTGCACAACTTTCTCCGCCGCCGTGATGCCACTGCATACAGCCCTCCACAGTATGTTGACTCTGTCGATCCTGCAAACGGAGATGTAACCCAGGGCGAATGGCGTCTAGACGAGCACAGGGTTTCTGGCTTGGAAAGTCTGGGATCCGGAAGGAATTCTGATGATGCGATGATCTGCAGGGAGAAGTACTGTAACTTTTTCAATGGGCCAGGGGCTGTCCCGTGGCAGCATCTTCAGCAGTAGCATCACTGTTGTCATTACGTGTCATAACTTTTAGCATGTATTATGCACTACATTCTTAGGGGTAGATGTGCTCTTGTGTTCCATTTTGTTGAAGACCCATTACATTAATTTTCTGTTTCAATCTCTACATGAAGATATATCTATCTATTCACAGTACTCAACTTCTGTATCAAACATAAGAATAAATATATCTATTTATGCAACATACTCTAGTTCTGTATCAGACATATGAATCTCGGGAGTCCGCAGCATCGTCTGTCCTCGTGCTTTACTGTTTTTAAGATATATATATAAGCTCCCCTGCCATTCCATATGTATCTCTCTCCCCATCACGCTCCCGATGTGTCTCACCCCTGCCATTCCATATGTATCTCTCTCCCCATGACGCTCCCGATGTGTCTCACCCCTGCCATTCCATATGTATCTCTCTCCCCATGACGCTCCCGATGTCTCACCCCTGCCATTCCATATGTATCTCTCTCCCCATCACGCTCCCGATGTGTCTCACCCCTGCCATTCCATATGTATCTCTCTCCCCATGACGCTCCCGATGTCTCACCCCTGCCATTCCATATGTATCTCTCTCCCCATGACGCTCCCCATGTGTCTCACCCCTGCCATTCCATATGTATCTCTCTCCCCATCACGCTCCCGATGTGTCTCACCCCTGCCATTCCATATGTATCTCTCTCCCCATGACGCTCCCGATGTGTCTCACCCCTGCCATTCCATATGTATCTCTCTCCCCATGACGCTCCCGATGTCTCACCCCTGCCATTCCATATGTATCTCTCTCCCCATCACGCTCCCGATGTGTCTCACCCCTGCCATTCCATATGTATCTCTCTCCCCATGACGCTCCCGATGTCTCACCCCTGCCATTCCATATGTATCTCTCTCCCCATGACGCTCCCCATGTGTCTCACCCATGCCATTCCATATGTTTCTCTCTCCCCATGACGCTCCCCATGTCTCACCCCTGCCATTCCATATGTATCTCTCTCCCCATCACGCTCCCGATGTGTCTCACACCTGCCATTCCATATGTATCTCTCTCCCCATCACGCTCCCCATGTGTCTCACCCCTGCCATTCCATATGTATCTCTCTCCCCATGACGCTCCCCATGTGTCTCACCCCTGCCATTCCATATGTATCTCTCTCCCCATCACGCTCCCCATGTGTCTCACCCCTGCCATTCCATATGTATCTCTCTCCCCATGACGCTCCCCATGTGTCTCACCCCTGCCATTCCATATGTATCTCTCTCCCCATCACGCTCCCGATGTGTCTCACCCCTGCCATTCCATATGTATCTCTCTCCCCATCACGCTCCCCATGTGTCTCACCCCTGCCATTCCATATGTATCTCTCTCCCCATCACGCTCCCCATGTGTCTCACCCCTGCCATTCCATATGTATCTCTCTCCCCATCACGCTCCCGATGTGTCTCACCCCTGCCATTCCATATGTATCTCTCTCCCCATCACGCTCCCGATGTGTCTCACCCCTGCCATTCCATATGTATCTCTCTCCCCATCACGCTCCCCATGTGTCTCACCCCTGCCATTCCATATGTTTCTCTCTCCCCATGACGCTCCCCATGTGTCTCACCCCTGCCATTCCATATGTCTCTCTCTCCCCATCACGCTCCCCATGTGTCTCACCCCTGCCATTCCATATGTATCTCTCTCCCCATCACGCTCCCGATGTGTCTCACCCCTGCCATTCCATATGTATCTCTCTCCCCATCACGCTCCCCATGTGTCTCACCCCTGCCATTCCATATGTTTCTCTCTCCCCATCACGCTCCCGATGTGTCTCACCCCTGCCATTCCATATGTATCTCTCTCCCCATGATGCTCCCCATGTGTCTCACCCCTGCCATTCCATATGTATCTCTCTCCCCATCACGCTCCCCATGTGTCTCACGCCTGCCATTCCATATGTATCTCTCTCCCCATCACGCTCCCGATGTGTCTCACCCCTGCCATTCCATATGTTTCTCTCTCCCCATCACGCTCCCGATGTGTCTCACCCCTGCCATTCCATATGTATCTCTCTCCCCATCACGCTCCCCATGTGTCTCACCCCTGCCATTCCATATGTATATCTCTCCCCATCACGCTCCCGATGTGTCTCACCCCTGCCCTTCCATATGTATCTCTCTCCCCATCACGCTCCCCATGTGTCTCACCCCTGCCATTCCATATGTTTCTCTCTCCCCATGACGCTCCCGATGTGTCTCACCCCTGCCATTCCATATGTATCTCTCTCCCCATCACGCTCCCGATGTGTCTCACCCCTGCCATTCCATATGTATCTCTCTCCCCATGACGGTCCCCATGTGTCTCACCCCTGCTATTCCATATGTTTCTCTCTCCCCATCACGCTCCCCATGTGTCTCACCCCTGCCATTCCATATGTTTCTCTCTCCCCATGACGGTCCCCATGTGTCTCACCCCTGCCATTCCATATGTATCTCTCTCCCCATGACGCTCCCCATGTGTCTCACCCCTGCCATTCCATATGTTTCTCTCTCCCCATCACGCTCCCCATGTGTCTCACCCCTGCCATTCCATATGTTTCTCTCTCCCCATCACGCTCCCGATGTGTCTCACCCCTGCCATTCCATATGTATCTCTCTCCCCATCACGCTCCCCATGTGTCTCACCCCTGCCATTCCATATGTATCTCTCTCCCCATCACGCTCCCCATGTGTCTCACCCCTGCCATTCCATATGTTTCTCTCCCCATGACGCTCCCCATGTGTCTCACCCCTGCCATTCCATATGTTTCTCTCTCCCCATCACGCTCCCCATGTGTCTCACCCCTGCCATTCCATATGTATCTCTCTCCCCATGACGCTCCCCATGTGTCTCACCCCTGCCATTCCATATGTATCTCTCTCCCCATGACGCTCCCGATGTGTCTCACCCCTGCCATTCCATATGTATCTCTCTCCCCATGACGCTCTCCATGTCTCACCCCTGCCATTCCATATGTATCTCTCTCCCCATCACGCTCCCCATGTGTCTCACCCCTGCCATTCCATATGTATCTCTCTCCCCATCACGCTCCCCATGTGTCTCACCCCTGCCATTCCATATGTTTCTATCTCCCCATGACGCTCCCCATGTGTCTCACCCCTGCCATTCCATATGTTTCTCTCTCCCCATGACGCTCCCCATGTGTCTCACCCCTGCCATTCCATATGTATCTCTCTCCCCATGACGCTCCCCATGTGTCTCACCCCTGCCATTCCATATGTATCTCTCTCCCCATGACGCTCCCCATGTGTCTCACCCCTGCCATTCCATATGTTTCTCTCTCCCCATCACGCTCCCCATGTGTCTCACCCCTGCCATTCCATATGTCTCTCTCTCCCCATCACGCTCCCCATGTGTCTCACCCCTGCCATTCCATGTTTCTCTCTCCCCATCACGCTCCCGATGTGTCTCACTCCTGCCATTCCATATGTATCTCTCTCCCCATCACGCTCCCCATGTGTCTCACCCCTGCCATTCCATATGTATCTCTCTCCCCATGACGCTCCCCATGTGTCTCACCCCTGCCATTCTATATGTATCTCTCTCCCCATCACGCTCCCCATGTGTCTCACCCCTGCCATTCCATATGTTTCTCTCTCCCCATCACGCTCCCGATGTCTCACCCCTGCCATTCCATATGTATCTCTCTCCCCATCACGCTCCCGATGTGTCTCACCCCTGCCATTCCATATGTATCTCTCTCCCCATGACGCTCCCGATGTCTCACCCCTGCCATTCCATATGTATCTCTCTCCCCATGACGCTCCCCATGTGTCTCACCCATGCCATTCCATATGTTTCTCTCTCCCCATGACGCTCCCCATGTCTCACCCCTGCCATTCCATATGTATCTCTCTCCCCATCACGCTCCCGATGTGTCTCACACCTGCCATTCCATATGTATCTCTCTCCCCATCACGCTCCCCATGTGTCTCACCCCTGCCATTCCATATGTATCTCTCTCCCCATGACGCTCCCCATGTGTCTCACCCCTGCCATTCCATATGTATCTCTCTCCCCATCACGCTCCCCATGTGTCTCACCCCTGCCATTCCATATGTATCTCTCTCCCCATGACGCTCCCCATGTGTCTCACCCCTGCCATTCCATATGTATCTCTCTCCCCATCACGCTCCCGATGTGTCTCACCCCTGCCATTCCATATGTATCTCTCTCCCCATCACGCTCCCCATGTGTCTCACCCCTGCCATTCCATATGTATCTCTCTCCCCATCACGCTCCCCATGTGTCTCACCCCTGCCATTCCATATGTATCTCTCTCCCCATCACGCTCCCGATGTGTCTCACCCCTGCCATTCCATATGTATCTCTCTCCCCATCACGCTCCCGATGTGTCTCACCCCTGCCATTCCATATGTATCTCTCTCCCCATCACGCTCCCCATGTGTCTCACCCCTGCCATTCCATATGTTTCTCTCTCCCCATGACGCTCCCCATGTGTCTCACCCCTGCCATTCCATATGTCTCTCTCTCCCCATCACGCTCCCCATGTGTCTCACCCCTGCCATTCCATATGTATCTCTCTCCCCATCACGCTCCCGATGTGTCTCACCCCTGCCATTCCATATGTATCTCTCTCCCCATCACGCTCCCCATGTGTCTCACCCCTGCCATTCCATATGTTTCTCTCTCCCCATCACGCTCCCGATGTGTCTCACCCCTGCCATTCCATATGTATCTCTCTCCCCATGATGCTCCCCATGTGTCTCACCCCTGCCATTCCATATGTATCTCTCTCCCCATCACGCTCCCCATGTGTCTCACGCCTGCCATTCCACATGTATCTCTCTCCCCATCACGCTCCCGATGTGTCTCACCCCTGCCATTCCATATGTTTCTCTCTCCCCATCACGCTCCCGATGTGTCTCACCCCTGCCATTCCATATGTATCTCTCTCCCCATCACGCTCCCCATGTGTCTCACCCCTGCCATTCCATATGTATATCTCTCCCCATCACGCTCCCGATGTGTCTCACCCCTGCCCTTCCATATGTATCTCTCTCCCCATCACGCTCCCCATGTGTCTCACCCCTGCCATTCCATATGTTTCTCTCTCCCCATGACGCTCCCGATGTGTCTCACCCCTGCCATTCCATATGTATCTCTCTCCCCATCACGCTCCCGATGTGTCTCACCCCTGCCATTCCATATGTATCTCTCTCCCCATGACGGTCCCCATGTGTCTCACCCCTGCTATTCCATATGTTTCTCTCTCCCCATCACGCTCCCCATGTGTCTCACCCCTGCCATTCCATATGTTTCTCTCTCCCCATGACGGTCCCCATGTGTCTCACCCCTGCCATTCCATATGTATCTCTCTCCCCATGACGCTCCCCATGTGTCTCACCCCTGCCATTCCATATGTTTCTCTCTCCCCATCACGCTCCCCATGTGTCTCACCCCTGCCATTCCATATGTTTCTCTCTCCCCATCACGCTCCCGATGTGTCTCACCCCTGCCATTCCATATGTATCTCTCTCCCCATCACGCTCCCCATGTGTCTCACCCCTGCCATTCCATATGTATCTCTCTCCCCATCACGCTCCCCATGTGTCTCACCCCTGCCATTCCATATGTTTCTCTCCCCATGACGCTCCCCATGTGTCTCACCCCTGCCATTCCATATGTTTCTCTCTCCCCATCACGCTCCCCATGTGTCTCACCCCTGCCATTCCATATGTATCTCTCTCCCCATGACGCTCCCCATGTGTCTCACCCCTGCCATTCCATATGTATCTCTCTCCCCATGACGCTCCCGATGTGTCTCACCCCTGCCATTCCATATGTATCTCTCTCCCCATGACGCTCTCCATGTCTCACCCCTGCCATTCCATATGTATCTCTCTCCCCATCACGCTCCCCATGTGTCTCACCCCTGCCATTCCATATGTATCTCTCTCCCCATCACGCTCCCCATGTGTCTCACCCCTGCCATTCCATATGTTTCTATCTCCCCATGACGCTCCCCATGTGTCTCACCCCTGCCATTCCATATGTTTCTCTCTCCCCATGACGCTCCCCATGTGTCTCACCCCTGCCATTCCATATGTATCTCTCTCCCCATGACGCTCCCCATGTGTCTCACCCCTGCCATTCCATATGTATCTCTCTCCCCATGACGCTCCCCATGTGTCTCACCCCTGCCATTCCATATGTTTCTCTCTCCCCATCACGCTCCCCATGTGTCTCACCCCTGCCATTCCATATGTCTCTCTCTCCCCATCACGCTCCCCATGTGTCTCACCCCTGCCATTCCATGTTTCTCTCTCCCCATCACGCTCCCGATGTGTCTCACTCCTGCCATTCCATATGTATCTCTCTCCCCATCACGCTCCCCATGTGTCTCACCCCTGCCATTCCATATGTATCTCTCTCCCCATGACGCTCCCCATGTGTCTCACCCCTGCCATTCTATATGTATCTCTCTCCCCATCACGCTCCCCATGTGTCTCACCCCTGCCATTCCATATGTTTCTCTCTCCCCATCACGCTCCCGATGTGTCTCACCCCTGCCATTCCATATGTATCTCTCTCCCCATCACGCTCCCCATGTGTCTCACCCCTGCCATTCCATATGTATCTCTCTCCCCATCACGCTCCCCATGTGTCTCACCCCTGCCATTCCATATGTTTCTCTCTCCCCATCACGCTCCCGATGTGTCTCACCCCTGCCATTCCATATGTTTCTCTCTCCCCATCACGCTCCCGATGTGTCTCACCCCTGCCATTCCATATGTCTCTCTCTCCCCATGACGCTCCCCATGTGTCTCACTCCTGCCATTCCATATGTATCTCTCTCCCCATCACGCTCCCCATGTGTCTCACCCCTGCCATTCCATATGTATCTCTCTCCCCATCACGCTCCCCATGTGTCTCACCCCTGCCATTCCATATGTTTCTCTCTCCCCATCACGCTCCCGATGTGTCTCACCCATGCCATTCCATATGTCTCTCTCTCCCCATGACGCTCCCCATGTGTCTCACCCCTGCCATTCCATATGTATCTCTCTCCCCATGACGCTCCCCATGTGTCTCACCCCTGCCATTCCATATGTTTCTCTCTCCCCATCACGCTCCCGATGTGTCTCACCCCTGCCATTCCATATGTATCTCTCTCCCCATGACGCTCCCCATGTGTCTCACCCCTGCCATTCCATATGTATCTCTCTCCCCATCACGCTCCCGATGTGTCTCACCCCTGCCATTCCATATGTATCTCTCTCCCCATGACGCTCCCCATGTGTCTCACCCCTGCCATTCCATATGTTTCTCTCTCCCCATCACGCTCCCGATGTGTCTCACCCCTGCCATTCCATATGTATCTCTCTCCCCATCACGCTCCCCATGTGTCTCACCCCTGCCATTCCATATGTATCTCTCTCCCCATGACGCTCCCCATGTGTCTCACCCCTGCCATTCTATATGTATCTCTCTCCCCATCACGCTCCCCATGTGTCTCACCCCTGCCATTCCATATGTTTCTCTCTCCCCATCACGCTCCCGATGTGTCTCACCCCTGCCATTCCATATGTATCTCTCTCCCCATCACGCTCCCCATGTGTCTCACCCCTGCCATTCCATATGTATCTCTCTCCCCATCACGCTCCCCATGTGTCTCACCCCTGCCATTCCATATGTCTCTCTCTCCCCATGACGCTCCCCATGTGTCTCACTCCTGCCATTCCATATGTATCTCTCTCCCCATGACGCTCCCCATGTGTCTCACCCCTGCCATTCCATGTTTCTCTCTCCCCATCACGCTCCCGATGTGTCTCACCCCTGCCATTCCATATGTATCTCTCTCCCCATGACGCTCCCCATGTGTCTCACCCCTGCCATTCCATATGTATCTCTCTCCCCATGACGCTCCCCATGTGTCTCACCCCTGCCATTCCATATGTATCTCTCTCCCCATCACGCTCCCCATGTGTCTCACTCCTGCCATTCCATATGTATCTTTCTCCTCATGACGCTCCCCATGTGTCTCACCCCTGCCATTCCATATGTATCTCTCTCCCCATGACGCTCCCCATGTGTCTCACCCCTGCCATTCTATATGTATCTCTCTCCCCATCACGCTCCCCATGTGTCTCACCCCTGCCATTCCATATGTTTCTCTCTCCCCATCACGCTCCCGATGTGTCTCACCCCTGCCATTCCATGTCTCTCTCTCCCCATGACGCTCCCCATGTGTCTCACTCCTGCCATTCCATATGTATCTCTCTCCCCATGACGCTCCCCATGTGTCTCACCCCTGCCATTCCATATGTTTCTCTCTCCCCATCACGCTCCCGATGTGTCTCACCCCTGCCATTCCATATGTATCTCTCTCCCCATGACGCTCCCCATGTCTCACCCCTGCCATTCCATATGTATCTCTCTCCCCATGACGCTCCCCATGTGTCTCACTCCTGCCATTCCATATGTATCTCTCTCCCCATGACGCTCCCCATGTGTCTCACCCCAGCCATTCCATATGTTTCTCTCTCCCCATGACGCTCCCCATGTGTCTCACCCCTGCCATTCCATATGTATCTCTCTCCCCATGACGCTCCCCATGTGTCTCACTCCTGCCATTCCATATGTATCTCTCTCCCCATGTGTCTCACCCCTGCCATTCCATATGTTTCTCTCTCCCCATCACGCTCCCGATGTGTCTCACTCCTGCCATTCCATATGTATCTCTCTCCCCATGACGCTCCCCATGTGTCTCACCCCTGCCATTCCATATGTATCTCTCTCCCCATGACGCTCCCCATGTGTCTCACCCCTGCCATTCTATATGTATCTCTCTCCCCATCACGCTCCCCATGTGTCTCACCCCTGCCATTCCATATGTATCTCTCTCCCCATCACGCTCCCGATGTGTCTCACCCCTGCCATTCCATATGTTTCTCTCTCCCCATCACGCTCCCCATGTGTCTCACCCCTGCCATTCCATATGTATCTCTCTCCCCATGACGCTCCCCATGTGTCTCACCCCTGCCATTCTATATGTATCTCTCTCCCCATCACGCTCCCCATGTGTCTCACCCCTGCCATTCCATATGTATCTCTCTCCCCATCACGCTCCCGATGTGTCTCACCCCTGCCATTCCATATGTTTCTCTCTCCCCATCACGCTCCCCATGTGTCTCACCCCTGCCATTCCATATGTTTCTCTCTCCCCATGACGCTCCCCATGTGTCTCACCCCTGCCATTCCATATGTTTCTCTCTCCCCATCACGCTCCCCATGTGTCTCACCCCTGCCATTCCATATGTATCTCTCTCCCCATGACGCTCCCCATGTGTCTCACCCCTGCCATTCCATATGTATCTCTCTCCCCATGACGCTCCCCATGTGTCTCACCCCTGCCATTCCATGTTATTCTCTCCCCATCACGCTCCCGATGTGTCTCACCCCTGCCATTCCATATGTATCTCTCTCCCCATGACGCTCCCCATGTGTCTCACCCCTGCTCTCTCTCTCTCTATATATATATACAATAAATCAAAAATAAAATGTTACATATAAAGCTTATAAAGTTTATTAACATATTACAACAGTAACTTGGTGAAAAATGTGGCTCAGTAACCAAAAGGTAAAAAAAAAAAAAAAAAAAAAAAAGGGAAGGCATAAAGTGCTTATGAAACGGAAGTCTATTGGTTTCTGTCCAAGAACACTACAGCTGCTGATAGTAGTTGTCCATCTCGCTGTACGGCTGTGTGGGCGTAGAAGGTCCTTGCAAATAGTCATCAAAAGAAGGGGGTGGAGGTGGTGTACGGAACCGCAAATGAGGTGGGGCCGGTCTGCGGACAGGAGTGCTGTGAATGGGATCCTGCTGGGGCCCCCAATAAAGCTGGCCACTGGGCTGACGGTCGCCGATGGTCATCATTGAAGTGTCACTCAGTTTGCCAGCGGCTGCCACGTTCAACACCTCAAGTATCAATCTCTCCGCGTTGCTTCGCTGGGTCTGGTCCAGACTGTTTAACCGTTCCCCTACGAAGGTTGGAAATCCAGAGAGCCGGGTTGTGGCTTGCTGGTTCATTATCTTGTTGGCCAGTGCCAGGAGATCCACCGGTTGGCACGCAGTTGCCTTTCTTTTGCGACATGGCTGCTTTTGACCTGTCTGCTCCTCAACACACGGGCTTGCGGAGGAATGAGGGGTATCGCTATCGGTCCCTTCCAGTGTATCGAGCTGTTCAGGAGGCACCTGCGAGTACAGGAAAAAAAAAAAAGTCAATAACATACAAACAACTCAGCCCTAGAGAGCCCCCACCTCCCCAACACCTCTATGCCCTATATGCTCTATATGTGGGAAGCAATGAGGAACAGTTATTATCTAGGTAGCAAACCACAGGGGTTATTACAGAGCTTAACTACTTTTGCCGGCTATACTGCACGATTGTGCGGAAGAAAAAAAAATTTACATTATAGTAGACTTTTGCAATAAGACAGCATTGTAAGGTTGGGAAGGACTGTTTGGACATAGTTATCTGAACAGGAAGTGGCAACTGTTATTATCTGGTGGATTAAACATGAAAAACGTGAATTATTATAATTGGAAACCGTGCAGTCTCACATACATATAAGACACGGCATCCTACAAGCAGGGAAGCTACGGGGTACTTACATGCTCGTCAGGAGACTCTTCAGCTGATGGCGCACAAAGACTTGTCACAGTCTGGGCCGGGCGAGGGATTTCCTGGTCCCGTGTGAACGCCAGCAGGTCAAAATACCACAACTTGGGCACATACACGTCGTCGGCTCCGGCCCCAGACTTCTTGGACTTTTTGACCTTGTTCAGCTCTTTTTTGTAGACTGTGCGGAGAGCCTGTATCTTTTTACGCACAATGGTTTCATCCACAGATTCTGTGGGATGATGCTCTTTGTGGAGGGCCACCAGCTTCTCGTATGCAGCTCTCTTCATGTTGCGGTTGCTGTAATCCGCAGACTTTATTTTCCACAAGAAGGGCAGGGAGCGGTACATATCAATGAGTGCCCGCACAAATTCGTTGTCATTGGCAGACATCTGAAAGAAAGAAATAGTTAAGTTACCGTATTTTTCGGACTATAAGACGCACCGGGCTATAAGGCGCACCCAGGTTTTAGAGGTGGAAAATAGGGGAAAAAAAATATTTGAAGCTAAAAAATGTGGTAAAATATTTAATAACATAAATGACATACTATTATATGTGGTGTTATTATATATAATAGTATGTTATTATGTTGGAAGCTGCGGGACAAGTGTGGTGTCTGTACAGTACTATATGAAGATGCTGGAGGGTGAGTATAAGAATGGGGGCACAGGGCTTATATTTAAAGCACCACTCCAGCACTGCAAAATAACATTGGAGTGCTGCTTTAAAATCCCATGGGAGAACTATAACTCCCAGCATGTCCTGCAGATCCTATGACATGCTGGGAGTTATAGTTCACCAAAGGAGTGGCAGAGTGCTTTATTGTGTTTTGTAAAGACTAACCTCTTAAATGTGGCAGCCAGCCACACTATGGTGAGGTTAAAGCTGGAGCATCCCATTACTGTACACAGAGCAGTCCCTCTTTCATTTCCATAGCACAGGTTATGAGGAAGCTGCAGTGGAGACTGGAAAGCCTGAAGGACCTGTGATGATGTCAAGAAGAGGGAGGGCTCTGAGCTGCCATGTGATGCTCCAGCCCGCCCACTCCTGACATCATCACAGGTCCTCCTGCACAGAACTCAGCGTCCAGCCCAGGCATGGCAGGCAGGTATGTAGCCATCTCCTCTCTCCCTTGGCCCCTGCTGCTGCCTCCTCTCCCCCGGACACACAGACCTGCCCAGCTGCTGCAGGAATCAGCGCTGGAGAAGCCATGTGTGTCCCTGCTTAAGCATTTGCTGCTCCCAGCTCACCGCTCAGCTGATAGGTGGGCGGGGAGCCGCTAATGAATATTCACTGCACTTAATCGTCGGGAGCACATGGTTTCTCCAGCACTGATTCTGGGCAGCAGGGACATCCTGAAGTGGGATAACAGTGCGATCCCACTCACTGCTGCCCCCCTCCCCACATGCTACATCCGTACCATAAGACGCACCCACACTTTCCTCCCAAATTTGGAGGAAAAAAAGTGCGTCTTATGGTCGGAAAAATACGGTACATTAAGAAATTGAACGCTCAAAATGGCTGCCAACAAGCGCAACAGCGTAATTGTTTAAAAACTTGCAAGCTCAAACGGATCTCTGCAGAGATCTCGTATACATCACTCTACAATACACATAAATTAGCATTGCTGCATGGCAGATGAAACAAACAGCACAAAGATATAACTTACTGTTAATGCAACAAGAACAAGATACACGGCACTCTATAGATTTGTGAGTAGAGGTGCTCAAGTAGGGTTTCCAGTCCCTTAAATCAACTGTATCAAAAAACTTGGCACTCAATAATGCTTGTAGAAAATAAAGTCATTTATTTTGCATCAGGACAAACAGATCAGCAGTAGCTCATATCTTGCTAAACGTTTTCGGTCCTTTGTGGACCTTCCTCAGAGCAAGTTTATCTAATGTAATACAGAGATTATACAAAATAGAAAAAAAGAAAAATAAGGATCAAAATAACAATCTGTCAATGTCAAAACACATTACATAATTCAATATAAGACAAAAAACATAAATAACTGCAATATATGTCAAAATGCTGAAATAACAGTGACTGCAGCTGTTAGACTAGTTTCCAGAGAGACAAGCACAGAGCGTTTCCAGAGTGACAAAACACAAAACGTGACGTCCATTAAATAGAGAGTCATCAGTACCAACTTGAGATCCTAATTGAAAGGATATTGTGGAACGGAGAGGCGAACATATGTGCTCCTTATGGATCTAAGTGGGTGACGTAGATAAGCTGAGGTATCGTGATGCGTACTAGAGACGTGCCTAAAAGAACAATGCCATAATCGTGCTCTGGTGTATCGTGCCAACATCTCATGATCTGGAGAAGAGAACGTAGTGTCAAAAGCAGAGTAATAAAACACAGAGGCAATCTCATCAGTTCAAGAGAAGTAGGATTACAAGGAAATACGGTGACAATGGGATTGCTGCCCATGTTGTGTGTCCTGTGATGCTAAATAGGCTGATGCAAGAGAATAATCACCTGGAGCGTAGGATCTGGACATTTAATCAGATGCATGAGTATGCTGACACTATATGTAGAGGCAAATTTCAGAGGCTGCAATGTTCAAAAAGAGATTCAATAAGAATTAGGGTATGTTCACACGTTCCTGATTTCCATCCTTTTTTTTTCAGGACTGAAACCGCAGCTCTTGGCAGAAAACGCAGGTCCTTTTTTTGGTCCTTTTTTTGTGCGTTTTTTTATCCTTTTTTTTATGCAGTTTTCTATGCAGAGTCTGTGTGTTTTCTAGGAAGTTTTTTTTAGGGTTAAAATGGCTGAAAATACCCTAACCCTACCCCTAACCCTAACCCTACCCCTAACCCTAACCCTATTCTAACCTTAGTGGAAAAAAAAAAAAAATTCTTAATTTTTTTATTGTCCCTACCTATGGGGGTGACAAAGGGGGGGGGGGTGTCATTTACTATTTTTTTATTTTGATCACTGAGATATAACCTATCTCAGTGATCAAAATGCACTTTGGAACGAATCTGCCGGCTAGCAGATTCGGCGGGCGCACTGCGCATGCGCCCGCCATTTTGCAAGATGGCGGCGCCCAGGGAGAAGACGGCCGGACGGACACCGGGAGGCCGGGTAAGTATAAGGGGGGGAGATTAGGGTACGGGGAGGGGGGGGGCATCGGAGCACGGGGTGGGGGCATCGGAGCACGGGGGGGGGGCATCGGAGCATGGGGGGGTGGGATCGGGGCAGCCACACTCCGCCCACGCACTTCCGCCCGCTTCCCCGCACTTCCTGCTGCAGCGGTTCGGCACCACAAACCGCAATAAAACCCGCAGATATATTTTTGATCTGCGGGTTTTACTGCGGGTTTGACCTCACAATGGAGGTCTATGGGTGCAGAACCGCTGCGGCTCCGAAAAAAGAAGTGACATGGTACTTCTTTTTTACCGCGGCCATTCAGCGCGGCTTTTTTTCCCCGATTCCCGCATCATGTGCACAGTGGTTCCTGTTTTCCATAGGGCACATTGTACTGTACCCTGCATGGAAAACAGCTGCGGAACCGCAGCGGCAAAAACGCTGCGGTTCCGCAGAAAAAAACGCACTGTGTGAACATGGCCTAACCCAGGATATAAGGGAAATCTACCACATGGTAAGTGTAGGATAATGATGGACAAGCTTACCACTAATGGAGACCGTGACTGAGCAGATTAAGCTGCTTGGGCATACGATGTGCCCACACTGTGCACTAAAATGGTGAAACAATGATGGGTCAGTGTAACGCACTCACATAATGGAGGGGCGTTTAGAGGGGGGAACGCCACGTGTGTGTGCTTACCGTTCTGTTGCCTGGAGCGCTGGTGGCGTGCTGAGACGCTGAGGGAGTCACGCTGCAAGTGTGGCCAGAACTTCCGGGTATTTAGCCAGGAGCGGGCGTATCACATGCAGCTGCACGTCAGAGCAGTCATGTGACCACAGTGGGTGTGTGCAGGCACAGGGTATTGTGAGCCTGTATAAAGATACAGGCGCTGCTGGCTCCATGGAGCAGAGGGGAATGAGTGTGTAGACACAGGAACTGATGTATGTGAGGGAATGGTAGCTCCTGGATTAAAAAGGAAGAGGGATGTAATACTAATGGTAACGAGGTTCCCAGGATGGGTGTAGTGTCATGTGCGGAAATAAACGTGGGCTATTGTGGCATACACAGAAGCGGCTAGGAGAGAACATACTGAAGAAATAAAGCAATAGGTAATCTGCTATAGTATGATATACTATACCGTGGATAGCACGGGGTGCCCAAAAAGAGTGACTAAGTGCAGGACTAGCGGTTCTATGAGGAAAAAAAGAACATAGATTAATGAAAGCACATGGATAATACTATAGACTGCAACAAAGCATGAATTACAGTGCGAGGGTTCAATTACAATGAATTGAATGCAACATGATGGAATCACATATAAAATGATGGTATCATATAGTTGTCCATAGATCACAGAAAACTGGAGGTGTCGTAATCTCTATTTAGTCCCCTAGGTTCCAGAGTCTGAAGGGTAAAAATCCAATACGCCTCACGTTTCTTTAACAGTTTAACCCTGTTCTGTCCCCTTCTGTTAATGTCCACTTGTTCTAGAACTTGGAACCTCAGTTGGGCCAGATTATGCCCTGCATTGTGAAAGTGATACGGAAGGGGGAGATGGTTCTTCTTACACCTTATGTTAGATTTATGTTGTGATATCCTATCACGTATGGCTTGCGTGGTCTCTCCCACATATGCAAGGCCGCAAGGGCACTTGATCATGTAGACCACATACATGGAATCACAGGTGAAGAAGCCTTTCGCCGGGTAACCCTGGCCTGTGTGGGGGTGAAAAAAATGATCACCCTTCTGGATATTGTTGCATTGGAGGCATTTGAGACAGGGAAAAGTACCCTGTCTCTGTGACTGGAAAAACAACTGTTTTGGAATCCTGATATTGGACCCAATATCAGCCCTTACCAGTTTGTCCCTAATGTTGGTGGGTCGGCGGTAGCAGGGGAGAAACGGTTGTTGGAACTCAGGGATGTTAGGATAACTCTTACTGAGAATGTTCCAATGTTTATGTAGTGAAGCCTGGACCCGCTTGGAGTAAGGGTGGAAGGTATTAACAAAGGGTATGCGCGAAGTGGAGACCCTGTTTCTGGGGGTAGCATGTCTTGCAGAGGTCAGGAGTTGTGATGGATAGCCCCTGGTGGAAAATTTCTCTTCCATTTCATCAAGTCTTAGTGTCTTAGTGTCTTCCTGGGTTACAATCCTTTTGACTCTCTGGAACTGTGAAATATGAATGGACTTCTTAATGGCTGGGGGGTGGAAACTAGTATATTCTAGTAAGCTGTTCCTATCTGTGGTTTTGGTGAACAGATCTATAGAAAGGGTACCTTCTGCGTTCTTTTGTAACATGGTATCAAGGAAACTAATCATTTCCGTACTGTACTGCAGGGTAAATTTGAGTTTGGGCCAAATACTATTGATGTGAGAGTCAAAAAGTAAAAGTGTTTCTATTGGCCCGTCCCAGATACAAAAGATATCATCTATGAATCTCCGCCACAATCTGGAGTGTTGCATGAATAATGGATGATTATAAACAAAATCCTCCTCAAATGACGCCATGTAGGCCACCGCATACGGGGGCGCTACATTAGACCCCATCGCGGTCCCCTGTCGCTGAATGTAAAACGTGTCCTGGAACATAAAATAGTTTTCCCTGAGGACTAGGTCCAGCAGGTCGGAACAAAATCGTCTAATCCTAGGGTCAGTGTTGGCATCCGCCAACAGTCGATCAGTGGCCCTCATCCCTTTGGTATGTGTAATGGATGTGTACAAACTGCTCACATCCCAGGTGGTGAGAATAGCCGTTGGGGGAAGTGGGCCCTGTCTTTTAATAAGATTGATGAAGTCACTAGTGTCCAGGAGAAACGATTTTGTTTGCTTAGTTAGGGGTGTTAAGATTTTCTCAAGTGTCATAGCTAAAGGGGACAGGATGGAGTCGGTAGATGATACTATCGGTCGGCCTGGTGGTTTGTGTAATCTTTTATGTATTTTGGGTAATATATAAAAGATAGGAATGATAGGATCGGTCTTGATGAGGTAATTCCTAAGTTTCTTATCTATGGTGCCTTCTTGTAGGTGGCGGTCAACTACAGATAGAATTTTGTTGGCTATGGTGTTTGTAGGATTATATGAAATGGCCTCATATATCCTGGTGTCCCCGAGTTGTCTTTGAACCTCCGCCATGTAATCAGTTTTGTCCATAACGACAATTGCCCCACCCTTATCAGCTGGTTTAATGATAAGGGATTTGTCAGTGGATAATTGTTCTAGTGCTATCTTTTCATCACGGGTTATATTTGTGTGGTGATGGAATTTACCCTGATTGACCTCACGGTTAAGGGTGTCCATGTCCCTATCAACCATAAGGGTGGGGCAATTGTCGTTATGGACAAAACTGATTACATGGCGGAGGTTCAAAGACAACTCGGGGACACCAGGATATATGAGGCCATTTCATATAATCCTACAAACACCATAGCCAACAAAATTCTATCTGTAGTTGACCGCCACCTACAAGAAGGCACCATAGATAAGAAACTTAGGAATTACCTCATCAAGACCGATCCTATCATTCCTATCTTTTATATATTACCCAAAATACATAAAAGATTACACAAACCACCAGGCCGACCGATAGTATCATCTACCGACTCCATCCTGTCCCCTTTAGCTATGACACTTGAGAAAATCTTAACACCCCTAACTAAGCAAACAAAATTGTTTCTCCTGGACACTAGTGACTTCATCAATCTTATTAAAAGACAGGGTTCACTTCCCCCAACGGCTATTCTCACCATCTGGGATGTGAGCAGTTTGTACACATCCATTACACATACCAAAGGGATGAGGGCCACTGATCGACTGTTGGCGGATGCCAACACTGACCCTAGGATTAGACGATTTTGTTCCGACCTGCTGGACCTAGTCCTCAGGGAAAACTATTTTATGTTCCAGGACACGTTTTACATTCAGCGACAGGGGACCGCGATGGGGTCTAATGTAGCGCCCCCGTATGCGGTGGCCTACATGGCGTCATTTGAGGAGGATTTTGTTTATAATCATCCATTATTAATGCAACACTCCAGATTGTGGCGGAGATTCATAGATGATATCTTTTGTATCTGGGACGGGCCAATAGAAACACTTTTACTTTTTGACTCTCACATCAATAGTATTTGGCCCGAACTCAAATTTACCCTGCAGTACAGTACGGAAATGATTAGTTTCCTTGATACCATGTTACAAAAGAACGCAGAAGGTACCCTTTCTATAGATCTGTTCACCAAAACCACAGATAGGAACAGCTTACTAGAATATACTAGTTTCCACCCCCCAGCCATTAAGAAGTCCATTCCTATTTCACAGTTCCAGAGAGTCAAAAGGATTGTAACCCAGGAAGACACTAAGACTTGATGAAATGGAAGAGAAATTTTCCACCAGGGGCTATCCATCACAACTCCTGACCTCTGCAAGACATGCTACCCCCAGAAACAGGGTCTCCACTTCGCGCATACCCTTTGTTAATACCTTCCACCCTTACTCCAAGCGGGTCCAGGCTTCACTACATAAACATTGGAACATTCTCAGTAAGAGTTATCCTAACATCCCTGAGTTCCAACAACCGTTTCTCCCCTGCTACCGCCGACCCACCAACATTAGGGACAAACTGGTAAGGGCTGATATTGGGTCCAATATCAGGATTCCAAAACAGTTGTTTTTCCAGTCACAGAGACAGGGTACTTTTCCCTGTCTCAAATGCCTCCAATGCAACAATATCCAGAAGGGTGATCATTTTTTTCACCCCCACACAGGCCAGGGTTACCCGGCGAAAGGCTTCTTCACCTGTGATTCCATGTATGTGGTCTACATGATCAAGTGCCCTTGCGGCCTTGCATATGTGGGAGAGACCACGCAAGCCATACGTGATAGGATATCACAACATAAATCTAACATAAGGTGTAAGAAGAACCATCTCCCCCTTCCGTATCACTTTCACAATGCAGGGCATAATCTGGCCCAACTGAGGTTCCAAGTTCTAGAACAAGTGGACATTAACAGAAGGGGACAGAACAGGGTTAAACTGTTAAAGAAACGTGAGGCGTATTGGATTTTTAC
Source organism: Ranitomeya imitator (assembly GCF_032444005.1). Classification (NCBI taxonomy): domain Eukaryota; kingdom Metazoa; phylum Chordata; class Amphibia; order Anura; family Dendrobatidae; genus Ranitomeya; species Ranitomeya imitator. The sequence continues at coordinate 239,097,052 of NC_091283.1, forward strand.
CCTTCAGACTCTGGAACCTAGGGGACTAAATAGAGATTACGACACCTCCAGTTTTCTGTGATCTATGGACAACTATATGATACCATCATTTTATATGTGATTCCATCATGTTGCATTCAATTCATTGTAATTGAACCCTCGCACTGTAATTCATGCTTTGTTGCAGTCTATAGTATTATCCATGTGCTTTCATTAATCTATGTTCTCTTTTTCCTCATAGAACCGCTAGTCCTGCACTTAGTCACTCTTTTTGGGCACCCCGTGCTATCCACGGTATAGTATATCATACTATAGCAGATTACCTATTGCTTTATTTCTTCAGTATGTTCTCTCCTAGCCGCTTCTGTGTATGCCACAATAGCCCACGTTTATTTCCGCACATGACACTACACCCATCCTGGGAACCTCGTTACCATTAGAATTACATCCCTCTTCCTTTTTAATCCAGGAGCTACCATTCCCTCACATACATCAGTTCCTGTGTCTACACACTCATTCCCCTCTGCTACATGGAGCCAGCAGCGCCTGTATCTTTATACAGGCTCACAATACCCTGTGCCTGCACACACCCACTGTGGTCACATGACTGCCCTGACGTGCAGCTGCATGTGATACGCCCGCTCCTGGCTAAATACCCGGAAGTTCTGGCCACACTTGCAGCGTGACTCCCTCAGCGTCTCAGCACGCCACCAGCGCTCCAGGCAACAGAACGGTAAACACACACACGTGGCGTTCCCCCCTCTAAACGCCCCTCCATTATGTGAGTGCGTTACACTGACCCATCATTGTTTCACCATTTTAGTGCACAGTGTGGGCACATCGTATACCCAAGCAGCTTACTCTGCTCACAGTCACATTCTCCATTAGTGGTAAGCTTGTCCATCATTATCCTACACTTACCATGTGGTAGATTTCCCTTATATCCTGGGTTATTCTTATTGAATCTCTTTTTGGACATTGCAGCCTCTGAAATTTGCCTCTACATATAGTGTCAGCATACTCATGCATCTGATTAAATGTCCAGATCCTACGCTCCAGGTGATTATTCTCTTGTATCAGCCTATTTAGCATCACAGGACACACAACATGGGCAGCAATCCCATTGTCACCGTATTTCCTTGTAATCCTACTTCTCTTGAACTGATGAGATTGCCTCTGTGTTTTATTACTCTGCTTTTGACACTACGTTCTCTTCTCCAGATCATGAGATGTTGGCACGATACACCAGAGCACGATTATGGCATTGTTCTTTTAGGCACGTCTCTAGTACGCATCACGATACCTCAGCTTATCTACGTCACCCACTTAGATCCATAAGGAGCACATATGTTCGCCTCTCCGTTCCACAATATCCTTTCAATTAGGATCTCAAGTTGGTACTGATGACTCTCTATTTAATGGACGTCACGTTTTGTGTTTTGTCACTCTGGAAACGCTCTGTGCTTGTCTCTCTGGAAACTAGTCTAACAGCTGCAGTCACTGTTATTTCAGCATTTTGACATATATTGCAGTTATTTATGTTTTTTGTCTTATATTGAATTATGTAATGTGTTTTGACATTGACAGATTGTTATTTTGATCCTTATTTTTCTTTTTTTCTATTTTGTATAATCTCTGTATTACATTAGATAAACTTGCTCTGAAGAAGGTCCACAAAGGACCGAAAACGTTTAGCAAGATACGAGCTACTGCTGATCTGTTTGTCCTGATGCAAAATAAATGACTTTATTTTCTACAAGCAATATTGAGTGCCAAGTTTTTTGATACAGTTACTGTTAATGCAGTTATGGGATTCAGAACGAAGACGTTGCAGAGTTCTGGATTGCACTGTTGAGAGACACAGAACGAAGACGTTGCAGAGTTCTGGATTGCACTGTTTAGGGACACAGAACGAAGACATTGCAGAGTTCTGGATTGCACTGTTGAGAGACACAGAACGAAGACGTTGCAGAGTTCTGGTTTGCAAAATAGGACGCACAGGTAGCGGAGGACGCACAAGTGATTCCAAAGGCAAGACTGTATAGAGTCGCGGTTTATATTTCGGAACGCAGCTATAGATGATCCCACTATGGCCAATCAGCGTTCACAGGAAGACGGTGTCACAGCCAGTCATTCCAGGCCCTTTTTAATTAATGTAATGTATTGTTACAAAAGATGACGGCCTGGGAGGTGTCATATGTACATTAAGGGGATAGAGTCTTTTGTACTGAAAAGCGTCACCTTTCTTAATTAAATGTTTTGGAAAAGCCCCCTTTTTGTATGTCACAATAGCATCTCCTTAAAATGAAATCCTATTAAAAGGCGTCCCGTTTTATAATGTCAGTATTGTATGGCGTCTCCTTTTTTCTGTGATTTACGTTATAGCGTCCCCTTTTTAATTGAAATTGAAACGAAAAGACGTCACCTTTTGTGGCGTAATGTAAAAGGCGGGTCGATTTGTAATTTTGTCACCTCCCTTGCCATTGCGACTGAGGGTGTCTCTTTTTGTAATGTTAAACGCCTACCTGGCTAGAAGGAGACGCTGTGACGCCCCCCTTTGATCGTTGCTGGCGTCGTTGCTTTTAATGTCAAACATGACGATACAAGCCGACCTAACGACCAAATAAAGTTCTGGACCTCTAGCCCCGACCAACGATATCACAGCGGGATCCAGATCGCTGCTGCGTGTCAAACACAACGATATCGTTATTTAGGACGCTGCAACGTCACGGATCGCTATCGTTATCGTTACAAAGTTGGTTAGTGTGAAGGTACCTTAACACCATGATAATCAGTAAAATAGAAATATACACAAAAATGATACCCACATAGCATATCACCCCATCACAACCTCTCCCCCTCATAATAAGTGAGCACGCTATGAGGTCTACACTGACCTCTCACCTGCTCACTTTAGTCCACTTTGCTCCACTGTTTATAAAGGTCCTTCTCAAAAAATTAGCATATAGTGTTAAATTTCATTATTTACCATAATGTAATGATTACAATTAAACTTTCATATATTATAGATTCATTATCCACCAACTGAAATTTGTCAGGTCTTTTATTGTTTTAATACTGATGATTTTGGCATACAACTCCTGATAACCCAAAAAACCTGTCTCAATAAATTAGCATATTTCACCCATCCAATCAAATAAAAGTGTTTTTTAATAACAAACAAAAAAACCATCAAATAATAATGTTCAGTTATGCACTCAATACTTGGTCGGGAATCCTTTGGCAGAAATGACTGCTTCAATGCGGCGTGGCATGGAGGCAATCAGCCTGTGACACTGCTGAGATGTTATGGAGGCCCAGGATGCTTCAATAGCGGCCTTAAGCTCATCCAGAGTGTTGGGTCTTGCGTCTCTCAACTTTCTCTTCACAATATCCCACAGATTCTCTATGGGGTTCAGGTCAGGAGAGTTGGCAGGCCAATTGAGCACAGTAATACCATGGTCAGTAAACCATTTACCAGTGGTTTTGGCACTGTGAGCAGGTGCCAGGTCGTGCTGAAAAATGAAATCTTCATCTCCATAAAGCATTTCAGCCGATGGAAGCATGAAGTGCTCCAAAATCTCCTGATAGCTAGCTGCATTGACCCTGCCCTTGATGAAACACAGTGGACCAACACCAGCAGCTGACATGGCACCCCACACCATCACTGACTGTGGGTACTTGACACTGGACTTCAGGCATTTTGGCATTTCCTTCTCCCCAGTCTTCCTCCAGACTCTGGCACCTTGATTTCCGAATAACATGCAAAATTTGCTTTCATCAGAAAAAAGTACTTGGGACCACTTAGCAACAGTCCAGTGCTGCTTCTCTGTAGCCCAGGTCAGGCGCCTCTGCCGGTTTATGCTTCAAAAGTGGCTTTACCTGGGGAATGCGGCACCTGTAGCCCATTTCCTGCACACGCCTGTGCACGGTGGCTCTGGATGTTTCCACACCAGACTCAGTCCACTGCTTCCTCAGGTTCCCCAAGGTCTGGAATCGGTCCTTCTCCACAATCTTCCTCAGGGTCCGGTCTCCTCTTCTCGTTGTACAGCGTTTTCGGCCACATTGTTTCCTTCCAACAGACTTACCATTGAGGTGCCTTGATACAGCACTCTGGGAACAGCCTATTTGTTGAGAAATTTCTTTCTGGGTCTTACCCTCTTGCTTGAGGGTGTCAATGATGGCCTTCTTGACATCTGTCAGGTCGCTAGTCTTACCCATGATGGGGGTTTTGAGTAAGGGTACCGTCACACTATAACATTTCGATCGCTACGACGGTACGATTCGTGACGTTCCAGCGATATCGTTACGATATCGCTGTGTCTGACACGCAGCAGCGATCAGGGATCCTGCTGAGAATCGTACATCGTAGCAGATCGTTTAGAACTTTCTTTCATCGCTGGATCTCCCGCTGTCATCGCTAGATCGGTGTGTGTGACACCGATCTAGCGATCTAGCGATGCGATCCAGCGATGCGTTCGCTTGTAACCAGGGTAGACATCGGGTAACTAAGCGCAGGACCGCGCTTAGTTACCCGATGTTTACCCTGGTTACAAGCGTTAAACTAAAAAAAAAAAAACAGCACATACTTACATTCTGGTGTCCGTCAGGTCCCTTGCCGTCTCTGCTTCCAGCACTGTGACTGCCGGCCGTAAAGTGAAAGCAGAGCACAGCGGCTGTGCTTTCACTTTCACTTTACGGCCGGCAGTCACAGTGCGGGAAGCAGAGACTGCAAGGGACGTGACGGACACCAGATGTAAGTATGTGCTGTTTGTTTTTTTTTAGTTTTACACTTGTAACCAGGGTAAACATCGGGTAACTAAGCGCGGTCCTGCGCTTAGTTACCCGATGTTTACCCTGGTTACCCAGGGACCTCGGCATCGTTGGTCGCTGGAGAACTGTCTGTGTGACAGCTCCCCAGCGACCACACTACGATTTACCTACGATCATGGCCAGGTCATATCGCTGGTCGTGATCGTAGGTAAATCGTATAGTGTGACGGTACCCTAATGAACCAGGCAGGGAGTTTATAAAAGCCTCAGGTATCTTTTGCATGTGTTTAGAGTTAATTAGTTGATTCAGAAGATTAGGGTAATAGGTCGTTTAGAGAACCTTTTCTTGATATGCTAATTTATTGAGACAGGTTTTTTGGGTTATCAGGAGTTGTATGCCAAAATCATCAGTATTAAAACAATAAAAGACCTGACAAATTTCAGTTGGTGGATAATGAATCTATAATATATGAAAGTTTAATTGTAATCATTACATTATGGTAAATAATGAAATTTAACACTATATGCTAATTTTTTGAGAAGGACCTGTAGTTCCTTTTACAGTGGCAGGGGTTGCAATAATCATGAGCACTTGTCCATAAATTCCCGGGTCCGGCTTTATGGTCATACCAGGCTTTTCGACTGGACTGGGCCGTTCGCTGATGTTCATTAGCCAAGGTAGCTAGCTGGGTGAGACAGCCTCTGACCTCTAGAATGTAGGGAATGATGGGTGTTACGGTATCTGCGATATCTCCCTCCGATTGTTCTTTCAGAAGGAGAGGCCCACGGACCTTCTGCTCCCACAAAATGACTTTGCAACTCCCCAATGTCATTTCCATGGAGGATATCTGCAGGAAGTCCTCCCATAACGCCAATCCAACACAGTTTTTCTCCAAGACCAAAATCCAAACGTACCAAAGCTTGCTGTATATATTTGCAGACACCCTCCACCAGGACAATAGGAATTCCTGGGCCCTGGTGAATTGCTTCGGGTCGAACCACATGGGGGTCAGCGATAGTCAGGAATGCCCCCTTGTCTCTAAATCCCGACACTTTGTATCTATCAATTAAGACATCCTGCAGGTGGCAATGCCATTGCTGTGTATTTCTGATGGACAAAGGCCGGAGTCCATACACTCCAGGAGGGGTATCTATGGTACCGTGGTCAGTGGTCCACTCTGGTGGGGGTGGTGGTAGCTCTTTCTCAGGCGGGATGGAGTGCACAAGATGCACTGGATAAGGTGGGGCTGCGTGGTGCTCCCTCTGAATCCTTGAGGGACAGCCAGACTGCAAATGTCCAGGTTGCCCACACCCGTAACATTTTCTCTTTGTGATACCCCCAGGTCGTGGTCAAAACTGTTGGGGCCCAGGATTGTGAGCTGTGATTGTCATCGGCCTGCGGCTGGGTGGAGGGGCAGATATAATCGGAGGGGGATGGGGCGCAGGAGAAGGCCGTGGTTCATTGTCCAAAAGTCTCCTCCATTGCGGTCGGATAGTAAGGGCTTCATCAGCCAGGGCTGCAGCTCTATCCATGGTGCACGGCGTGCGTTCCCGGACCCATTCCCGTACCTCTTTGGGGCACTTGGCAAGAAATTGTTCTATAAGGAACGCCTGTATAACATCTTCAACAGTAAAGGCGTTTTCTGCTTCCAGCCATCTCCGACATGCCTGGGACATCTTATGTGCATACATACTAAAAGATCCCCCCGAAGTGCATGGGAGGTCTCGGAACTTGGCCCTATATGAGTCTGGGGTGATAGAATGGTAATCCAGGATAGTCTGCTTTACAATATTATAATCCCAATTCCGCTGTGAGTCAATGGTTCGGTAAGCCTCCGCCAGGCTACCGTTCAGGAGTCCTACTAACAAACGCATCCAGCCAGAGTGGGGCACCTCCATCACAGCACACTGCTGCTCAAAGTCCTTGAAGAACCCCTCCACATCTCCGGAAGCCTCATTGAATGGCTTAAACTCTGTCCGGGTGATCCGTACAGGCTCCCGGATCGTTGGGTTTACACTCCACGTTGCGTTACTTCCTCTTTCAAGCTCCATTGCTTCTTGTCTCCGTTGTGCCCGGCGGGCAGCCTCCTCATTGTACTCCTGAGAGACGCCTGGGCCCAGAACCGCCATCTCTTCTTCGTACCACACCACCCACTGGCTTTTTGGGGTGGGGGTCCTCGTCTCCACTGCTCGTCTTTCAGACATATGGGAGTAGGTGGTCTGGCTGGCACCCACCTGTAGGTCAGTCCTCTTTAGTCAGCCCCTGGTAGTTCAAGCCCAGGTCTCTGGCTCTCTCCTGTAAACTGGATACAGTCCAATTTCTGTACTCACTGTGTGTGGTTCTCCATTAGGTTACGCTCTGTTGATCCCACTGCTTGCCACCAGTTGTCACAGGTTCCTTCTCTGGTATCACACAATAAACAGAGCAAGAGAATAGTGAACAATTCCAGAACCATTATTTAGGCAAAACACGAAAGGTCCATATAATCCACCACACTGAGGATACAACAGTCCAACAATCCAGCACAGAGGATAACAGTCCATATTCCCTTCTTTCTCTCTCTGACATGCTGTCTTCACATTATTCCACACCAGATTGATCTGTGTCTCACCTCCCTGATATTTTCAAATCTCCCCCTTCATTCACAGGCCAGGAGGGGGAAGGTCTCAGGAGCTCATGGTTTCAACAAGCTAGGTCAACATGTCATTAGCATATTAGCAAACAACATTATTCACTGACCCTGTGGAGAGATAACAATACAGAACTGTGGGGAGAATATCAGATGGCAAATAACAACTCATCCTACAAGATACAGTAACACCATGATAATCAGTAAAATATAAATATACACAAAAATGATACCCACATAGCATATCACCCCATCACAACAATAATAATAATCTTTCTTTTCATATAGCCCTAACATATTCCGCAGCGCTTTACAGTTTGCAAACATTATCGCTGTCCCCAATGGGGCTCACAATGTAAATTACATAGTAACAGTTAGCAAGGCCGAAAAAAGAAAATTATCCATCATAAAAAATTTTTTCAAAAATTTTTTTTCATAAAACTTAGTTATTGAAAAATTTTTTTATGAAAAAATATTTTTTAGTAGTATGATTCATATTGAATATTTGTCTGTGTTTTCACATGGCCTAGATTCATATACATGTGCTGCTGTGTTTCTTTATATCTATATGATACAGCTTGCAGCTTGCATGTGTTCACATTGGGAGTGCTGGTTGGTTTTTTTTTTTTTCTTTGTTTAGTGTATGGATGTGGCTGCATCCATCCTGATCTTGCACTCCTCCCATTGACCTTGCAGGTGGCGGTAATCATCTCTACTTGCCCATAAATTGTAGGTTTAGCCCAGAGTGACATGTTTGCCCTAAGTTGTAGGCTGGTGGCCCAAGAGTGGCATGTACAGTAGAGTAGGACCCATCAGAGGAAGATCACCTTGCCGCGGTTGATGGGCACACATGAATTGGCCAATTTATGCGCCAAGAATCTTCATTTTATCTATAACTAAGTTTTATGGAAAAAAATTTTTGAAAAATTTTTTTATGAAAAAATATTTTTGAGTAGTATGATTCATATCGAATATTTGTCTGTGTTTTCACATGGCCTAGATTCATATACATGTGCTGCTGTGTTTCTTTATATCTATATTTAACATTAGGTACGCAGGTCGTGCGGCTGTATGCGGATGGTGCCGCATGTGTCGTTTTGACGATGCGGCAACCAGCGGAGACGCAGCCACGTAGCATTTTCTTTTCCGCATCGTCAAAACGACACATGCGGCACCATCCCCTCCCCATGTCTCAACAGACATACTTCAATAGTCTCCATGGGAGACTAGAAGCTGTCATAACCTGATTGGCTCTGCTACACACAGGCGAAGATCAGATCGCCTGTATGTAGCAGACTTAATCACTTGCTATGAGCGCCGACCCCGGGCGATGCTCATGGCAATCCGGCAGTGACAACCACAAAGGTCTGCTGGAGACCTCTGGTTGTCATACCAACCCATCGGTGACCCACGATCACGTGACGGGGTCACCGATGGGCAGGATTTCCGGAGCGCTTGCGGGAAGAGCGCTTCAAATGCTGCTGTCAGAGGCTGTTAGGTGCACATGTGCCATTAAAGATGTGAGCTCAGCGTCAGAGCCCACATCAAAGGGAAGGAGTCTATGTCAGAAAGGCATTACAGGGGATTGTTCTTACAGAGACAAGTGGTAATCAATCATGTATACATACAAATAATGACAAACACACAGCTTATAATGATAAATAGTATATAGTTAAGACAAGAAAATATAATCTGGGTGAACCATGTGTAGATATAAAAATTCAGGCAAATTCACGCCCCCTGAAGAAGTGTGGACGAAACGCGCGTCGGGGTCGAGGGACTTGGCACTCATCTCACACATTGTAAGCATTGATTTGTTCATTGATTTACCTTAATGGCTATACTGAGTTTCTCTGCTTCCCGGTAATAGGAGTTAGATGTATGGATACCTTAGAGATATGTATACTTGAACATTATGAGTCTATAATAAGAGGACTGTGTTGTCCATATGCTGCATAAATTTGTATTATGGCTTTTATTTGATAATATTAATATCTATGGGTCCTAGGGATACTAATTATTATAAAAGGGAACCAGTTACCAATTGTTAATTGCGGGCATCCAATGTGTTTAATGAGATCAGTAGCCTTATAGTCCCTCACATTTGAGGTATTGGTTAACTAGTTTGTATAGTAGTCATGTTAATATCTTTAATTTTCTAATAAAAAATGATTTTATTATGAAGTGGGGATATTGTGCTTTTCTGTTTACGGGCATGTATGGTTAAACGGACAGAATTGTAAATGTTGTAGCTGCATCTAGTGGCAATGTGCAAAAGTGCCATCATGCAGTAAAATGTATCCTAAGAGAGTCACTATCAAGGTTGACATGAGATTGAGTGCACCATACAGTTGTGCTCAAAAGTTTACACACCCCGGCAGAATTGTTGCTTTCTTGGCCTTTTTTCAGAGAATATGAATGATAACACCAAACCTTTTTCTCCACTCATGGTTAGTGGTTGGGTGAAGCCATTTATTGTCAAACTATTGTGTTCTCTCTTTTTAACCCCTTCAACACCCTGCCCTTTTTCATTTTTGCGTTTCAGTTTTTGTTCCCCTTCTTCCCAGAGCCATAACTTTTATATTTTTCCTTCAATACGGCCATGTGAGGGCTTGTTTTTTGTGGGACAAGTTGTACTTTTGAACGACATCATTGGTTTTACTAACAAAACGGTGAAAAAATTCCAAGTGTGAAATTGCAAAAAAAGTACAATTCCACAATGTTTGTTTGGATTTTTTTTTACCATGTTCACGAAATGCTAAAACTGACCTGCCATTATGATTCTCCAGGTCAGTATGAGTTCATAGATATCAAACATGTCTAGGTTCTTTTTTATTTAAGTGGTGAAAAAAATCCAAAGTTTGTTAAAAAAAAAATGAAAATTGCGCCATTTTCCTAGACCTCTAGCGTCTCAGTTTTTCATGATCTTGGGCTGGGTGAGGGCTTATTTTTTGCGTGCCGAGCTGATGTTTTTAATGATACCATTTTGGTGCAGATACAATGTTTTGATCGCCCATTATAGCATTGTAATGCAAAGTCTCGGCAACCAAAAAACGTAATTCTGGCGTTTTGACTTTTTTCTCACTACGCTGTTTAGCGAACGGGTTAATTCTTTTTTTTTTATTGATCGGGTGATTCTGAAGGCGGCGATACCAAATATATGTATGTTTGATTAAAACTTTTATTTTTTTTATTTTTTACAAACATTTTTTTTTACTTTTGGCATGCTTCAACAGTCTCCATGGGAGACAAGAAGCTGCTATAGCCTGATCAGCTCTGCTATATAGAGGCGATGATCAGATTGCCTCTATGCAGTAGAATTACTTGCTATGGATCGCGATTCCACCCGCGGCTATTCCCGCCACATGTCAGCTGTTCAAAACAGCTGACATGTCCCAGGAAAGATGTAGGCTCAGCGCTGGAGCCCACATCAAAGGGAGAGAAGCGACCTCTGTAGTACTAGTACGGCAAAGTTCGTGAAGGGGTTAAATCATAATGACAACCCAAAACATCCAAATGACCCTGGTCAATAGTTCACATACTCCGTTTCTTAATACCGTGTATTGCCCCCTCTAACATCAATGACAGATTGAAGTCTTTTGTGGTAGTTGTGGATGAGGTTCTTTATTTTCTCAGATGGTAAAGCTGCCCGCTCTTCTTGGCAAAAAGCCTTCAGTTCCTGTAAATGTATTCCTGGGCTGTCTAGAATGAACTGCACTTGAGATCTTCCCAGAGTGGCTCAATGATATTGAGGTCAGGAGACTGAGATGGCCACTCCAGAACCTTCAGCAGAGCCTACAGCAGAACTTTGGCTACCGCAGAACAATGACAGGTCAACTTGGCCTTGTGTTTTGGATCATTGTCATGTTGGAACGTCCAAGTACGTCCCATGCGCAGCTTCCGTGCTGACGATTGCAAATTTGCCTCCAGTATTTGCTGATAACGTGCTGCATTCAACTTTCTTTTAACTTTGACCAAGTTTCCTGTGCCTTTGTAGCTCACACATCCCCAAAACATCAGCGATCCACCTCCGTGCTTTACAGTAGGAATGGTGCTCCTTTCATCATAGGCCTTGTTGACCTCTCTCCAAATGTAACGTTTTTGGTTGTGGCCAAAAAGTTTAATTTTGGTCTCATCACTCCAAATTGCCTTGTTCCAGAAGTTTTGAGGCTTGTCTCTGTGCTGTTTTGTGTATTGTAGGTGAGATACTTTGGCAGCTTTCTTGTGGCGACTCGACTATGCAGCCCATGTTTCTCCAAGTGCCTCCTTATTGTGCATCTTGAAACAGCTACACCGCTAGTTTTCAGAGAGTCCAGTATTTCAGCTGATGTTATTTGTGGGTTTTCTTTGCATCCCGAACAATTTTCATGGCAGTTGTGAATTTTCCATTTGTTAATCAGTTTGAACGCTGCTGACTGGCATTATCAATTCCTTGGATATCTTTTTGTATCCCTTTCCTGTTTTATTCAGTTCAACTACCTTTTCCCGTAGATCCTTTGACAATTCTTTTGCTTTCCCCGTGATTCACAATCCAGAAAAGTCAGTGGCTGGATAAAAGATGCAAGAGTCTGTCTGGATCCCAGAAACACACTCAGCTTTTATGTACACACAGTGATTACAAGCAAACAGGTCACAGGTGAGGATGTTACCATTAATAGCCATTCACACCAATTTGTGTCAACCTCTGTGCATGTTATCAGGCCAAAATCAGCTGGGTATGTGAACTTTTGATCAGGGTCTTTTGATGTTTTGAGTTGTTATTATGATTTAAAAAGAGACGACACAGAGTTTAACAATAAATGGCTTCATCCAACCACTAACCACGAGTGGAGAAAAAGTTTTGGTGTTATTCATATTCTCTAAACTAAAGGCCAAGAAAGCAAAAATTCTGCAGGGGTATGTAAACTTCTGAGCACAACTGTATTTACTGAGGTATAAGATAAATACATACATAGATATATGTAAATGAATTGTAGATATTTCACTTGATATCCGTTTATAAGGTCAATAGATACTGTGCACTTATAAATGAATAGCTTCTATAATGAGAGGACACAGAGCAAAGGGACTAAATAGTAAGAAAATAAAGCGCTAACAGTGCATTACATTCCTGGAATAATAGGAGATATAAAGTGCAGCAAGTGCTATATGGAATATTCCAGGAATATAGGACAGCCCATATAGTGTAAAGGTACCGTCACACTCAGCGACGCTGCAGCGATATAGAGAACGAGCCGATCACTGCAGCGTCGCTGTTTAGGTCGCTAGGAGACGTCAAACACTGTAACAGCTGAACGATGCAGGAGCGATCCAGTGACGTACTTATCATTCTCGCTGGTTGTTCGCTCCATGAAAAAACATTGCTGACGTCGTTGCTATTGCTGTCAAACATGACGAATCACGCCGACCTGACGACCAAATAAAGTTCCGGGCTTCTAGCTCCGACCAGCGATGTCACGCAGGATCCAGATCGCTGCTGCGTGTCAAACACAACGAGATCGCTATCCAGGACGCTGCAACGTCACGGATCGTTGTGATTCTCGTTGGTAAGTTGCTTAACCCCTTCATGACCCAGCCTATTTTGACCTTAATGACCTGGCCGTTTTTTGCAATTCTGACCAGTGTCCCTTTATGAGGTAATAACTCAGGAACGCTTCAACGGATCCTAGCGGTTCTGAGATTGTTTTTTCGTGACATATTGGGCTTCATGTTAGTGGTAAATTTAGGTCAATAAATTCTGCGTTTATTTGTGATAAAAACGGAAATTTGGCGAAAATTTTGAAAATTTCGCAATTTTCACATTTTGAATTTTTATTCTGTTAAACCAGAGAGTTATGTGACACAAAATAGTTAATAAATAACATTTCCCACATGTCTACTTTACACCAGCACAATTTTGGAAACAAAATTTTTTTTTGCTAGGAAGTTATAAGAGTTAAAATTTGACCAGCGATTTCTCATTTTTACAACGAAATTTACAAAACCATTTTTTTTAGGGACCACCTCACATTTGAAGTCAGTTTGAGGGGTCTATATGGCTGAAAATACCCAAAAGTGACACCATTCTAAAAAATGCACCCCTCAAGGTGCTCAAAACCACATTCAAGAAGTTTTTTAACCCTTCAGGTGCTTCACAGCAGCAGAAGCAACATGGAAGGAAAAAATGAACATTTAACTTTTTAGTCACAAAAATTATCTTTTAGCAACATTTTTTTTATTTTCCCAATGGTACAAGGAGAAACTGAACCACGAAAGTTGTTGTCCAATTTGTCCTGAGTACGCTGATACCTCATATGTGGGGGTAAACCACTGTTTGGGCGCACGGCAGGGCTTGGAAGGGAAGGAGCGCCATTTGACTTTTTGAATGAAAAATTGGCTCCACTCTTTAGCGGACACCATGTCACGTTTGGAGAGCCCCCGTGTGCCTAAAAATTGGAGCTCCCCCACACGTGACCCCATTTTGGAAACTAGACGCCCGAAGGAACTTATCTAGATGCATAGTGAGAACTTTGAACCCCCGGGGGCTTCACAAATTGATCCGTAAAAATGAAAAAGTACTTTTTTTTCACAAAAAAATTCTTTTAGCCTCAATTTTTTTCATTTTCACATGGGCAACAGGATAAAATGGATCCTAAAATTTGTTGGGCAATTTCTCATGAGTACACCGATACCTCACATGTGGGGGTAAACCACTGTTTGGGCACATGGTAAGGTTCGGAAGGGAAGGAGCGCCATTTGACTTTTTGAATGAAAAATTATCTCCATCGTTAGCGGACACCATGTCGTGTTTGGAGAGCCCCCGTGTGCCTAAACATTGGAGCTCCCCCACAAATGACCCCATTTTGGAAACTAGACCCCCCAAGGAACTTATCTAGATGCATATTGAGCACTTTAAACCCTCAGGTGCTTCACAAATTGATCTGTAAAAATGAAAAAGTACTTTTTTTTTCACAAAAAAATTCTTTTCGCCTCAGTTTTTCATTTTCACATGGGCAATAGGATAAAATGAATCCTAAAATTTGTTGGGCAATTTCTCCCGAGTACGCCGATACCTCATATGTGGGGGTAAACCACTGTTTGGGCACACGGCAGGGCTCGGAAGGGAAGGCGCGCCATTTGACTTTTTGAATGGAAAATTAGCTCCAATTGTTAGCGGACACCATGTCGCGTTTAGAGAGCCCCTGTGTGCCTATGCATTGGAGCTCCCCCACAAGTGACCCCATTTTGGAAACTAGACCCCCCAAGGAACTTATCTAGATGCATATTGAGCACTTTAAACCCCCAGGTGCTTCACAGAAGTTTATAACGCAGAGCCATGAAAATAAAAAATAATTTTTCTTTCCTCAAAAATGATTTTTAGCCTGGAATTTCCTATTTTGCCAAGGGTAATAGGAGAAATTGGACCACAAATGTTGTTGTCCAGTTTGTCCTGAGTACGCTGATACCCCATATGTGGGGGTAAACCACTGTTTGGGCGCACGGCAGGGCTCGGAAGGGAAGGCACGCCAATTGGCTTTTTAAATGGAAAATTAGCTCCAATCATTAGCGGACACCATGTCACGTTTGGAGAGCCCCTGTGTGCCTAAACATTGGAGATCCCCCACATATGACCCCATTTTGGAAACTAGACCCCCAAAGGAACTAATCTAGATGTGTGGTGAGGACTTTGAACTTCCAAGTGCTTCACAGAAGTTTATAACCCAGAGCCATGAAAATAAAATAAAAATTTTATTTTCTCTAAAATGATTTTTTAGCCTGCAATTTATTATTTTCCCAAGGGTAACAGGAGAAATTTGACCCCAAAAGTTGTTGTACAGTTTCTCCTGAGTACGCTGATACCCCATATGTGGGGGTAAACCACAGTTTGGGCACATGTCGGGGCTCGGAAGTCAAGTAGTGACATTTTGAAATGCAGACTTTGATGGAATGCTCTGCGGGCGTTACGTTGCGTTTGCAGAGCCCCTGATGTGGCTAAACAGTAGAAACCCCCCACAAGTGACCCCATTTTAGAAACTAGACCCCGAAAGGAACTTATCTAGATGTGTGGTGAGCACTTTGAACCCCCAAGTGCTTCACAGAAGTTTATAACACAGAGCAGTGAAAATAATAAATACGTTTTCTTTCCTCAAAAATAATTTTTTAGCCCAGAATTTTTTATTTTCCCAAGGGTTACAGGAGAAATTGGACCCCAAAAGTTGTTGTCCAGTTTCTCCTGAGTACGCTGATACCCCATATGTGGGGGTAAACCACTGTTTGGGCACACGTCGGGGCTCGGAAGTCAAGTAGTGACGTTTTGAAATGCAGACTTTGATGGAATGGTCTGCGGGCGTCACGTTGCGTTTGCAGAGCCCCTGGTGTGCCTAAACAGTAGAAACCCCCCACAAGTGACCCCATTTTGGAAACTAGACCCCCCAAGGAACTTATCTAGATATGTGGTGAGCACTTTGAACCCCCAAGTGCTTCACAGACGTTTACAACGCAGAGCCGTGAAAATAAAAAATCATTTTTCTTTCCTCAAAAATGATGTTTTAGCAAGCAATTTTTTATTTTCTCAAGGGTAACAGGAGAAATTGGACCCCAGTAATTGTTGCCCAGTTTGTCCTGAGTACGCTGATACCCCATATGTGGGGGTAAACCACTGTTTGGGCACATGTCGGGGCTCGGAAGTCAAGTAGTGACGTTTTGAAATGCAGACTTTGATGGAATGGTCTGCGGGCGTCACGTTGCGTTTGCAGAGCCCCTGGTGTGCCTAAACAGTAGAAACCCCCCACAAGTGACCCCATTTTGGAAACTAGACCCCCCAAGGAACTTATCTAGATATGTGGTGAGCACTTTGAACCCCCAAGTGCTTCACAGACGTTTACAACGCAGAGCCGTGAAAATAAAAAATCATTTTTCTTTCCTCAAAAATGATGTTTTAGCAAGCAATTTTTTATTTTCTCAAGGGTAACAGGAGAAATTTGACCCCAGTAATTGTTGCCCAGTTTGTCCTGAGTACACTGATACCCCATATCTGGGGGTAAACCACTGTTTGGGCACACGTCGGGGCTCGGAAGGGAAGGAGCACCATTTGACTTTTTGAATAAAAGATTGGCTGGAATCAATGGTGGCGCCATGTTGCGTTTGAAGACCCCCTGATGTGCCTAAACAGTGGAAACCCCTCAATTCTAACGCCAACACACCCCTAACCCTTATCCCAACTGTAGCCGTAACCCTAACCACAACCCTAACCCCAACACACCCCTAACCCTAACCACAACCCTAATTCCAACCCAACCCTAACCCTAAGGCTATGTACCCACGTTGCGGATTCGTGTGAGATTTTTCCGCACCATTTTTGAAAAATCCGCGGGTAAAAGGCACTGCGTTTTACCTGCGGATTTACTGCGGATTTCACCTGCGGATTCCTATTGAGGAATAGGTGTAAAACGCTGCGGAATCCGCACAAAGAATTGACATGCTGCGGAAAATACAACGCAGCGTTTCCGTGCGGTATTTTCCGCACCATGGGCACAGCGGATTTGGTTTTCCATAGGTTTACATGGTACTGTAAACCTGATGGAACACTGCTGCGGATCCGCAGCGGCCAATCCGCTGCGGATCCGCAGCCAAATCCGCACCGTGTGCACATAGCCTAATTCTAAAGGTATGTGCACACACTTCGGAAAACGCTGCGGATCCGCAGCAGTTTCCCATGAGTTTACATTTCAATGTAAACCTATGGGAAACAAAAATCGCTGTACACATGCTGCGGAAAAACTGCACGGAAACGCAGCGGTTTACATTCCGCAGCATGTCACTTCTTTCTGCGGATTCCACAGAGGTTTTACAACTGCTCCAATAGAAAATCGCAGTTGTAAAACCGCAGTGAAATGCGCAGAAAAACCGCGGTAAATCTGCCATAAATCCGCAGCGGTTTAGCACTGCGGATTTATCAAATCCGCTGCGGAAAAATCCGCAGAGGACCAGAATACGTGTGCACATACCGAAACCCTAACCCTAACCCTAACCCTACCCCTACCCCTAACCCTAACCCTACCCCTACCCCTACCCCTAACCCTACCCCTACCCCTAACCCTACCCCTAACCCTACCCCTAACCCTACCCCTACCCCTAACCCTACCCCTACCCCTACCCCTAACCCTACCCCTAACCCTAACCCTAGTTCTAACTCCAACCTTAGTGAAAAAAAAAAAAAATTCTTTATTTTATTATTGTCCCTATCTATGGGGGACAAATGGGGGGGGGTCATTTACTGTTTTTTTATTTTGACCACTGTGATAGATTATATCACAGTGATCAAAATTCACATTGGAACGAATCTGCCGGCCGGCAGATTCGGCGGGCGCACTGCGCATGCGCCCGCCATTTTGGAACATGGCGGCGCCCGGGGAAGAAGACGGACGGACCCCGCCAGGATCGGTAAGTATAAGGGGGGGAGATCAGGGCACAGGGGGGGGAGATCAGGGCACGGGGGGGCGTCGGAGCACGGGGGGGGAGGGATCGGAGCATGGGGGAGAGTGATCGGTGTGCGGGCGGGTGGATCGGTGTGCAGGGGGGGTGGATCGGTGTGCAGGGGGGGTGGATCGGAGCACGGGGGGGATCGGAGTGCGGGGGGGTTTGATTGGAGCACGGGGGGGTGTGATTGGAGCACGGGGGGAGCGGACAGGAGGACGGGGGAGCGGAGCACAGGACGGAGGGGAGCGGGCCACAGATCGGGGGGCTGGGGGGGCGATCGGAGGAGTGGGGTGGGGGCACATTAGTATTTCCAGCCATGGCCGATGATATTTCAGCATCGGCCATGGCTGGATTGTAATATTTCACCATTTTTTTAGGTGAAATATTACAAATCGCTCTGATTGGCAGTTTCACTTTCAACAGCCAATCAGAGCGATCGTAGCCACGAGGGGGTGAAGCCACCCCCCCTGGGCTAAACTACCACTCCCCCTGTCCCTGCAGATCGGGTGAAATGGGAGTTAACCCTTTCACCCGATCTGCAGGGATGCGATCTTTCTGTGACACAGCATATGCGTCACAGGTCGGATTGGCACCGACTTTCATGACGCATACGCTGTGTCACAGGTCGGGAAGGGGTTAATGTGACGGTACCTTAAGGGAGTAAACATCCTAACAAGAGATGGAGATTACAAATCCTATAGACGACATGCCAGTAGTATACTGATAAGGATGAAATATTTACCACTATTCCCTCTTACGCGCGTTTCGCCATGTCAGCTTCCTCAGAGGGTATGGATAAGTGTTTCCAACAAACCAAGGTCCTGCACTAATCCAGGCAAGGTGAGTAACTCTGGGATACAGTGGGAGTGTTTCTAATTGGGGCTGTTCCCCGGTCACATCTATGGAACACATGAATGAGTCTGCCGGTGTAAGCCAATCACATTGGTGGTTATTGTTTATACCGCCCTGTCCTATCCAGGTTCATGTTATTGGCGTGACACCTAATAGTGGTTGGGACATACCCCTTATGGCTTATTGGTCTAAACCAAACAACCTGGAGCAAATGCCAATCAGAGCTCCCAGGGAGCGAGTATACCCCACGTGGGTAAATGCATCTGTGAGTCCCCCGGGTGGTGTGTCATGTGCCAGATCCAGGAAATAGAGTCACACGCCATCTCGGGTAACTGCACCTTCAGGCACCTCCGATTCGATGGTGTCGCGAAGGGGGAGTGTCTGGAATGACACTGGATGGACTCGTTGCCATGGAGACCGGACGGGCCCACACCATGCGAGCGTTCAGCATCCCTAGTGAAGCAGGAGGTTCAGGATGAAAACCTGTTGGTAAGACCAAGATGAATAATGTATAGAGCCATCTGGTAGCAATCAGTCAGGTAAAGTGATAGTGAGGGGTGTCAGAAAACACAACAATGCACGTGAGAAGTGCCAGATGTGAGACCACCAAGTGACCAGTGACAGTGCAACGGGTGAGAAATGTCGAATAAAAAGTGATAGGCTAAAGTTATAAAGATAAAAGCAGCTTAAAAAACAGCAATGGATAATAAAATATATGGAAAAGTGTTTGTGGGGAAGTGTATACATTCATAACAATGTTTCCTGTAAAATAAAGAAATATAAATAAATCTGTATTAGGATGTGTAAAAAAGAGAAATATGTATTTGGTTAAAAAAATGCAATAATAAATTTAGTGAATAATCGTGAATGAAATTGTTATTAAAAAATATAATGAAGTCACAGAACCTGATCTCCTTCCTGGTATATATGGGCTTATAGTAGAATCCCTTATAACCAACTGGAAAGATAAAAACAAAGGAAAAAGGGGGAACAAAGAAAGAAGCAAACAAACTAACAGAATTATCATACATCAGATACGGATGGGATTAGTTATAAAGACGGCTCATATGAAAAAACTAATACCTCTAAAAATACCTTTTATTAATAACTTTATTTAAAAAAGGGGGAAAAACATATACCCCCAAACTCCACAATATGAGAAACCAAACGAAAAAAGTATATATACAAAATTGCTACTCTGTGTAAGGTGTACCAGCATAGGTAAAGGCTATCCCTGTATAGCCCTAATTAACCCTAGCTGGACCCTTCCTGACAGCGGAGGTTGGCACCCTCTTGAACGCAAATGGTGCCCCCACTCAATGTCGGCTGGCCCTCTAATCCCTAGAAAGCCCTGAAATAGTTCACCCACAGGCGTTCACACAGTCACGGCACAATCCAATATCTCCAATTTATTGTGAAATACTGAGGTAGACAAAGCAATCCCTCAAATACAATAGCGGGGGGTTCAAAAGGGATTACCAACACAATATCACTGTTACACAATAAAGTAAAAATGCCAAACCATAGCTTCAATATAAGTGGTATAGATTATGGCTTAGATATTATGAGGGGAGAGAAGGACAGGGGCAAATAAGGTAAAAAAAAAAAATAGCCTCCACAGTCCCTAATTATCAAATCCCTTCCTGACTGCGGAGGATGGCACCCTATCACAAGACGCAAATGGCGCCCCCGCTCAATGATGGCTCGCCCTCAATTTCCCTAAGCTTCCCTCCTACCTTGTTAAAGAGAGATAAAAACAAAGGCAGGGGAAAGAAGGAGTCAGGGATCAAAAATCCATAAGCACAAGGTAGCCTTCAATGGGCTGTCATTGTCAGTGTCCTGTGCCAAGGAGTAGCTGCTATTTATTGAAACACGGCTTCCTCTATGAGTGACGGAAAGAAAAAGAAATGTATATGATAGTCGCTGCATTTTGCTATGGTGGCTTAGATTGATTCAAACTTTATTGCACTATGCCCAATCAGAGCAGCAATCAAACAGATAGGTTCAAAATACTTTATATCCTTGTTATGCTAGAATGGCATTGCCTCAGCTGAAACAGCATTATTTTTTAGTAATGCAGGATAGTACTATTCAGTAGTGAAACAGATCAATCAACGCATTCAGACAGGACTTGTACATAGTGAGATACTCACAAACCATTTACATCTTATACCTCAAGAACTGTCCATGCACAGGTGTGTGATATCCTCCACAAACAGCATTTCATTATACTGCAGTCCATTGGATAAAGAACTAATGACCACAAAATCAGCTTAGCTCAAGCATGCTTGATCAGCTTAGTCTCTGCTCGCTCCGCATCCGCCTCAACGCGTTTCCCTCCCGTGATGTACGTTCTTCAGGAGGCATATGGTATTCCAGAGCTCACTCAGAACACCACAGATGCAAGATGGCGCCTGGTTGCAGGTGTAAAGGTACCTTCACACTAAACGATATCGCTAGCGATCCGTGACGTTGCAGCGTCCTGGCTAGCGATATCGTTTAGTTTGACACACAGCAGCGATCAGAATCCTGCTGTGATGTCGTTGGTCGGGGCTAGAGGGCCAGCACTTTCTTTGGCCGCTGGCTCTCCCGCTGACATCGCTGAATCGGCGTGTGTGACGCCGATTCAGCGATGTCTTCACTGGTAACCAGGGTAAACATCGGGTTACTAAGCGCAGGGCCGCGCTTAGTAACCCGATGTTTACCCTGGATACCATCCTAAAAGTAAAAAAAACAAACGCTTCATACTTACCTTCGGCTGTCTGTCCCTCGGCGCTGTGCTTCTCTGCTCTGGCTGTGAGCACAGCGGCCGGAAAGCAGAGCGGTGACGTCACCGCTCTGCTTTCCGGCCGCTGTGCTCACAGCCAGAACAGAGAAGCACAGCGCCGGGGACAGACAGCGGAAGGTAAGTATGTAGTGTTTGTTTTTTTTACTTTTAGGATGGTAACCAGGGTAAACATCGGGTTACTAAGCGCGGCCCTGCGCTTAGTAACCCGATGTTTACCCTGGTTACCGGCATCGTTGGTCGCTGGAGAGCTGTCTGTGTGACAGCTCTCCAGCGACCAAACAGCGACGCTGCAGCGATCCAGATCGTTGTCTGGATCGCTGCAGCGTCGTTTAGTGTGAAGGTACCTTTAGTGCTGCAAGTATTGGAGGAAGGAGACAGGTGAAGTTACATACATCCCATGACATTGCAAAGTGTACAGTATATACAACCAAAGAGAAGTCGCACCACATCATGACATATTATACAAAATACAGGATAGGGAAAAAAGTACATATCATGACAGGCTGTGCTATATATTATGTGGGCTGTGTTATATACTACATGGCTGTGTTATATACTGCGTGTCTGCTATATACTACATGGCTCCTATATACTACGTGGCCTGTGCTATATACTATGTGGCTGCTATATACATACATATATACATACATATTCTAGAATACTCGATGCATTAGAATCGGGCCACCATCTAGTAGCTTTTATAAACACGCATATAAACCAGTGGCATGGCAGATCTTAAGTTAACAAACAATCTCTTTTATGTTTTTTAACGATACATATTATTAAAAAGTAACATAATTATGTGGTAAGTGAATAACCAATCTAATGCATATATAATCCTATCTAAAAAATCAAGTGAATTACTACAGAAGTATCAAAAATATGTGTTATGAAGTGATGCACCATATATAAGTACAAGTGTCAGTGTTATTACAAACTATTATGTACAAAAATGATTCCTCATCATCACATATATTCAGAAAAATCATCTATAAAAAATTGATTATATCAAGTGATAATCCAAACTATCCAATCAAAAAATGTGATAAAATATTTAAAGTGATAAGTAATCATTCTCTTTCCTAAGAATAAAAAATAACCTGAAAAAACAAACGCCAAGCTTCCTAATATGTGTATATATCACAAAAATCTAAAATACGTGAATACCCAAAATTATATTGCTAAGGCCTCTTTCACACTTGCATCGGTACAGGTCCGTCGCTATGCGTCGGGCCGACGTACCGACGCACGTTGTGAAATTCGTGCACGACGTGGGCAGCGGATGCAGTTTTTCAACGCATCCGCTGTCCACTTGAACATTTCACTTGAACATTTCACTTGAAATGTTCACTTGAACATTTTTTTCAAGTTCACATGAACGTTTTTTCGTACCGACGGTCCACCGAAACACGACGGATCCGTTGCACGACGGACACAACGTGTGGCCATCCATTGTGATCCGTCGCTAATACAAGTCTATGGGAAAAAAATACATCCTGCGAGCACATTTGCAGGATCCGTTTTTTTCCCAAAACGACGGATTGCGACGGATGCCAAATGACGCAAGTGTGAAAGAGGCCTAAGGCACACGGTCACATGTGCCGACTCCACCACACGAGATCTCAGGTGGTGGAATAAGTACATGTGAGCGAGTCCTTGAAATCAAATTATTACCCATAAACCAAAAGTAATCCTTGCACAAACCCACTAAATATGGGTCCGATACCAATGTTTCTTCAAGCAACAAATCTCGTATATTAAAATATGTACGAGAAATAATTTCTGAACCTTTTCTTTGCTATAAAATCCTTAACCACACTTTCTGATAATCTTCTTCCAACGAACATCAGTTTAAAAGATGGAGGATGAAAGGAGATAGGGGAATAAATAAACCTAAAAACATTAAGATCAAAATTAAAAAACAAATAACATATAAAACCAATAATCAAGTCATAAAAATGGTGCAAAGCTCCAAACTTCATTTAAACCTTTTGGGTGCAGAGAATCTACCCACCAGATCCAGTGTGACTCAAGTTGAGCCAATCTCTTCTTCATATCTCCTCCCCGGTTAGGCCTGCTTCACACTCAGCGTATGAAAATACGGTCCGTATATTACGGCCGTAATACGCTGAAATGTCCCGAAAATAGTGGTCCGTAGCTCCTCCGTAGGCAGGGTGTGTCAGCGTTTTTTGCGCATGGCATCCTCCGTATGTAATCCGTATGGCATCCGTACTGCGTGGTTTTCTCGCAGGCTTGCAAAACCAACATACCGCTATAGAAATGATCCATGTGTCCCAAAAAGAAAAAAAAATATATATATACTGTCTATATATATATATATATATATATATGTCAGTAGACACATATATGTATATATATTACTATTTTTTCCAGCGCTATACAGCTTGAAAGCCGGTAATTCAATTACCGGCTTTTTCTTTCTCCTTCCTAAAACCCGACATGATTTGAGACATGGTTTACATACAGTAAACCATGTCTTCTCTCCATTTTTTTTGCAGATTCCACACTACTAATGTCAGTAGAGTGTATCTGCAAAATTTGGCCGTTCTAGCTCTTAAAATAAAGGGTTAAATGGCGGAAAAAATTGGCGTGGGCTCCCGCGCAATTTTCTCCGCCAGAGTAGTAAAGCCAGTGACTGAGGGCAGATATTAACCCCTCTGTGACCTTAGACGTACTATCCCGTCGAGGTTCCCTGGGCTTATCTGACCCTGGACGGGATAGTACGTCATAGCCGATCGGCCGCACTCACGGGGGGAGCGCGGCCGATCGCGGCCGGGTGTCAGCTGCTTATCGCAGCTGACATCCGGCACTATGTGCCAGGAGCGGTCACGGACCGCCCCCGGCACATTAACCCCTGGCACACCGCGATCAAAGATGATCGCGATGTGCCGGCGGTGCAGGGAAGCACCGCGCAGGGAGGGGGCTCCCTGCGGGCTTCCCTGAGACCCCCGGAGCAACGCGATGTGATCGCGTTGCTGCGAGGGTCTCACCTCCCTCCCTGCTCAGTCCAGCCCCGGATCCAAGATGGCCGCGGATCCAGGTCCTGCAGGGAGGGAGGTGGCTTCACAGAGCCTGCTCAGAGCAGAGCAGAGTGCTGTGCAAACTGTCAGATCACTGATCTGTGATGTCCCCCCCTGGGACAAAGTAAAAAAGTAAAAAAAAAATTTTCCAAATGTGTAAAAAAAATAAAAAAAAATATTCCAAAATAATGAAAAAAAAAAAAAATATTATTCCCATAAATACATTTCTTCATCTAAATAAAAAAAAAAACCAATAAAAGTACACATATTTAGTATCGCCGCGTCCGTAACGACCCGACCTATAAAACTGTCCCACTAGTTAACCCCTTCAGTAAACACCGTAAGAAAAAAAAAAAAACGAGGCAAAAAACAACGCTTTATTATCATACCGCCGAACAAAAAGTGGAATAACACGCGATCAAAAGGACAGATATAAATAACCATGGTACCGCTGAAAGTGTCATATTGTCCCGCAAAAAAAGAGCCGCCATACAGCATCATCAGCAAAAAAATAAAAAAGTTATAGTCCTGAGAATAAAGCGATGCAAAAATAATTATTTTTTCTGTAAAATAGTTTTTATCGTATAAAAGCACCAAACCATAAAAAAATGATATAAATGAGGTATCGCTGTAATCGTACTGACCCGAAGAATAAAACTGCTTTATCAATTTTACCAAACGCGGAACGGTATAAACGCCTCCCCCAATAGAAATTCATGAATAGCTGGCTTTTGGTCATTCTTCCTCACAAAAATCGGAATAAAAAGCGATAAAAAAATGTCACGTGCCCAAAAATGTTTTCAATAAAAACGTCAACTCGTCCCGCAAAAAACAAGACCTCACATGACTCTGTGGACCAAAATATGGAAAAATTATAGCTCTCAAAATGTGGTATTGCAAAAAATATTTTTTGCAATAAAAAGGGTCTTTCAGTGTGTGACGGCTGCCAATCATAAAAATCCGCTAAAAAACTCGCTATAAAAGTAAATCAAACCCCCCTTCATCACCCCCTTAGTTAGGGAAAAATAAAAAAAAATGTATTTATTTCCATTTTCCCATTAGGGCTAGGGTTAGGGCTAGGGTTAGGGCTAGGGTTAGGGCTAGGGTTAGGGCTAGGGCTAGGGCTAGGGTTAGGGCTAGGGCTAGGGCTAGGGTTAGGGCTAGGGTTAGGGCTAGGGTTAGGGCTAGGGTTAGGGCTAGGGTTAGGGCTAGGGTTAGGGCTAGGGTTAGGGCTAGGGTAAGGGTTAGGGTTGGGGCTACAGTTAGGGTTGGGGCTAAAGTTAGGGTTAGGGTTTAGATTACATTTACAGTTGGGAATAGGGTTGGGATTAGGGTTAGGGGTGTGTCAGGGTTAGAGGTGTGGTTAGGGTTACCGTTGGAATTAGGGTTAGGGGTGTGTTTAGATTAGGGTTTCAGTTATAATTGGGGGGTTTCCACTGTTTCAGCACATCAGGGGCTCTCCAAACACGACATGGCGTCCGATCTCAATTCCAGCCAATTCTGCGTTGAAAAAGTAAAACAGTGCTCCTTCCCTTCCGAGCCCTCCCATGCGCCCAAACGGTGGTTCCCCCCCACATATCGGGTATCAGCGTACTCAGGACAAATTGGACAACAACTTTTGGGGTCCAATTTCTCCTGTTACCCTAGGGAAAATACAAAACTGGGGGCTAAAAAATAATTTTTGTGGGAAAAAAATTTTGTTTTATTTTTATGGCTCTGCATTATAAACTTCTGTGAAGCCCTTGGTGGGTCAAAGTGCTCACCACACATCCAGATAAGTTCCTTAGGGGGTCTACTTTCCAAAATGGTGTCACTTGTGGGGGGTTTCAATGTTTAGGCACATCAGTGGCTCTCCAAACGCAACATGGCGTCCCATCTCAATTCCTGTCAATTTTGCATTGAAAAGTCAAACGGCGCTCCTTCCCTTCCGAGCTCTCCCATGCGCCCAAACAGTGGTTTACTGCCACATATGGGGTATCAGCGTACTCGGGACAAATTGGACAACAACTTTTGAGGTCCAATTTCTTCTCTTACCCTTGGAAAAATAAAAAATTGGGGGCAAAAATATAATTTTTGTGAAAAAATATGATTTTTTATTTTTACGGTTCTGCATTATAAACTTCTGTGAAGCACTTGGTGGGTCAAAGTGCTCACCACACCTCTAGATAAGTTCCTTAGGGGGTCTACTTTCCAAAATGGTGTCACTTGTGGGGGGTTTCAATGTTTAGGCACATCAGTGGCTCTCCAAACGCAACATGGCGTCCCATCTCAATTTCTGTCAATTTTGCATTGAAAAGTCAAACTGCGCTCCTTCCCTTCCGAGCTCTCCCATGCGCCCAAACAGTGGTTTACTGCCACATATGGGGTATCAGCGTACTCAGGACAAATTGGACAACAACTTTTGAGGTCCAATTTCTTCTCTTACCCTTGGAAAAATAAAAAATTGGGGGCAAAAATATAATTTTTGTGAAAAAATATGATTTTTTATTTTTACGGTTCTGCATTATAAACTTCTGTGAAGCACTTGGTGGGTCAAAGTGCTCACCACACATCCAGATAAGTTCCTTAGGGGGTCTACTTTCCAAAATGGTGTCACTTGTGGGGGGTTTCAATGTTTAGGCACATCAGTGGCTCTCCAAACGCAATATGGCGTCCCATCTCAATTCCTGTCAATTTTGCATTGAAAAGTCAAATAGCGCTCCTTCCCTTCCGAGCTCTCCCATGCGCCCAAACAGTGGTTTACTGCCACATATGGGGTATCAGCGTACTCAGGACAAATTGGACAACAACTTTTTGGGTCCAATTTCTCCTGTTACCCTTGGTAAAATAAAACAAATTGGAGCTGAAGTAATTTTTTTGTGTAAAAAAGTTAAATGTTCATTTTTATTTAAACATTCCAAAAATTCCTATTAAACACCTGAAGGGTTAATAAACTTCTTGAATGTGGTTTTGAGCACCTTGAGGGGTGCAGTTTTTAGAATGGTGTCACACTTGGGCATTTTCTATCATATAGACCCCTCAAAATGACTTCAAATGAGACGTGGTCCCTAAAAAAAAATGGTGTTGTAAAAATGAGAAATTGCTGGTCAACTTTTAACCCTTATAACTCCCTAACAAAAAAAAAAATTGGTTCCAAAATTATGCTGATGTAAAGGAGACATGTGGGAAATGTTACTTATTAAGTATTTTGTGTGACATATCTCTGTGATTTAATTGCATAAAAATTCAAAGTTTGAAAATTGCGAAATTTTCAAAATTTTCGCCAAATTTCCGTTTTTTTCACAAATAAACGCAGGTACTATCAAAGAAATTTTACCACTATCATGAAGTACAATATGTCACGAGAAAACAATGTCAGAATCACCAGGATCCGTTGAAGCGTTTCGGAGTTATAACCTCATAAAGGGACAGTGGTCAGAATTGTAAAAATTGGCCTGGTCATTAACGTGCAAACCACCCTTGGGGGTAAAGGGGTTAATAGCCTGGAGAGGGTCCACGGTTATTGGCCCCCCTGGCTAAAAATAGCTCCCAGGCTTTCTAGGTAAGTTCCCACGATCTATGAACATCCAGCAGAGGGCGCCTCACCGCAAATGAAGCTAAATATAGCTCATTGATCTATATTTAGACTCATTCGCTGGGGTTTTGCAGCGAGGAGTAGCATTGCATTAGCAAAGCTCCTTGCTGCAAAATGTTTTAACCCCTTCAGAAGGATTTACATCGTTGGACGTTACAGATCTGCGGAGGGTAAGTATATTGTTGGTTTATTATGTTTTTTCTTTCACAGAACGAGGGTCTTCAGTGACTGGATTGGGCGTAGAATAAAATACTCCAACAACCATTGTTTTTATTTCATTAAAATAATTTTAAATAATGTGTTTGTGTTTTAGTTAACCCTTTACTAGTATTGGATTAATAATGGATAGGTGTCAGAATTGACGCCTCTCCATTATTAATTAGGCTTAATGTCACCTTACAATAGCAAGGTGGCATTAACCCTTCATTACCCCATATCCCACCGCTACACGGGAATGGGAAGAGAGTGGCCAAGTGCCAGAATAGGCGCATCTTCCAGATGTGCCTTTTCTGGGGTGGCTGGGGGCAGGTGTTTTTAGCCAGGGGGGGGGGCCAATAACCGTGGACCCTCTCCAGGCTATTAATATCTGCCCTCAGTCACTGGCTTTACTACTCTGGCGGAGAAAATTGCGCGGGAGCCCACGCCAATTTTTTCCGCCATTTAACCCTTTATTTTAAGAGCTAGAACGGCCGAATTTTGCAGATACACTCTACTGACATTAGTAGTGTGGAATCTGCAAAAAAAATGGAGAGAAGACATGGTTTACTGTATGTAAACCATGTCTCAAATCATGTCGGGTTTTAGGAAGGAGAAAGAAAAAGCCGGTAATTGAATTACCGGCTTTCAAGCTGTATAGCGCTGGAATAAATATTAATATATATACATATATGTGTCTCACTGACATATATATATATACCTATTCTATGTGTACACATTTATTCTACCTATTTTACTGTAAGCTGTCAGTGTGCTTTTACTGTACACCGCACTGAATTACCGGCTTTTCTCTCTAACAGCGCTGCGTATTTCTCGCAAGTCACACTGCTTGTCCGTGTGTAATCCGTATTTTTCACGCTTCCATAGACTTTCATTGGCGTATTTCTTGC
The DNA here is from genome assembly GCF_032444005.1 of Ranitomeya imitator. Lineage (NCBI taxonomy): Eukaryota > Metazoa > Chordata > Amphibia > Anura > Dendrobatidae > Ranitomeya > Ranitomeya imitator. The sequence goes on from NC_091283.1 coordinate 239,126,252, forward strand.
GCAGTACGGTGACAAACGCAGCATGCTGCGATTTTGTACGGCCGTAGAAAGCCGTATAATACTGATCAGTAAAATACGGCAGATAGGAGCAGGGGCATAGAGAATAATTGTGCCGTATTTTTTGCGAGTTTTACGGACGTAGTTTCTGCGCTCTTACGTCCGTAAAACTCGCAAGTGTGAAGCCGGCCTTATTCAGATGGATCCTGTCTATCCGTCCAACCTTCAAAAGTCTTGCATCACAGTTATGTGCCAATGTGAAATGTTTGGGGATGGGTTTAAGTGGAGACAAATCTGAAATCTCAAAGGCCTTTCCAATATCTAGAACGTGTTCTCGCACACGAACCTTTAATTTCTGGGACATTAAACCCTTCACCCCCAGAACTTTTTTAGTTTTTTCGTTTTTCGCTCCCCTCCTTCCCATAGCCATAACTTTTTTTATTTTTCCGTCAATATGGCCATGTAGGGGCTTATTTTTTGCGTGACGAGTTCTACTTTTGAACGACACCATTGGTTTTACCATGCCGTCTAACAGAAAACGGGAAAAAAATTCCAAGTGCTATGAAATTGCAAAAAAAGTGCAATCCTACACTTGTTTTTTATTTGGCTTTTTTGCTAGGTTCACCAAATGCTACAACTAACCTGCCATTATGATTCTCCAGGTCAGTACGAGTTCATAGACACCAAACATGTCTAGGTTTTCTTTTATCTAAGTGGTAAAAAAAAATTCCAAAATTTGCTAAAAAAAAAAAAAAAAAATTGCGCCATTTTCCGATACCTGTAGCGTCTCCAATTTTCGTGAAATGGGGTCGTGTGAGGGCTTATTTTTTGCGTGCCGAGCTGGCATTTTTAATTATTTTGGTGCAGATACGTTCTTTTGATCGCCCGTTATTGCATTTTAATGCAATGTTGCAGCGACCAAAAAAATGTAAGTTTGGCGTTTTGATTTTTTTTCTCGCTAAGCCATTTAGCGGTCAGGTTAATCCTTTGTTTTTATTGATAGATCGGGCGATTCTGAACGCAGCGATACCAAATATGTGTAGGTTTGATTTTTTTTTTTAATTGTTTTATTTTGATTGGGGCGAAAGGTGGGTGATTTGAACTTTTATATATTTTTTTATATTTGTAATCACTTTTTTTTTTTTTAAATTTTGGCATGCTTCAATAGCCTCCATAGGAGGCTAGAAGCATGCACTACACGATCGCCTCTGCTACATAGAGGTGAAGCACAGAGCGCATCTATGTAGCAGAAATGCAGGGTAGCTTTGAACGCCGACCACAGGGTGGCGCTCAAAGCAATTGGCCATCAACAACCATAGAGGTCTCAAGGAGACCTCTGGTTGTTATGGCAATGCACCGCTGACCCCCAATCATGTGACGGGGTCAGCGGTGCGAGCATTTCCGGCCACGCGGCCAGGAGCACTAGTTAAATGCCGCTGTCAGCGTTTGACAGTGGCATTTAACTAGTTAATGGGCTCATTGCACACACATGTCAGCTGTACAAAACAGCTGACATGTCGCGGCTTTGAGGTGGGCTCACCGCCGGACCCCACCTCAAAACGGGGGTTCTGCCAGCTGACGTACTATTCCGTCAGCTGGCAGAAAGGGGTTAACCCAATATAGATCAATTTACATGGACAAATTGCATAATAAATTACGCCTTCGGCCTCGCATGTTATATGCTGAGTTATTTTGAAGCTTTTTTTCCACTGCTAGAATGGAATGAAAAGGATTTCTCCATGTTGGGACACGCTATACATTGGCCACATGGGAACAAATCCCTTTTGGGGCCTTTGGATCCAAAAACATTGTTCACATTGGTGCCCTGATACTGACTCCTCACCAGTACATCCTTTACATTCTCAGCTCTTCTGTATGTAATTGAGGGATTTTTTGGAATATACAGTATTTATTCAACACCGAATCGTGAGTTAAAATAGGCCAATATTTGTTCAAGGCCTCTTATTTCCCTCAAGTGGTCATTATATGCTGAAATGAATTTTACCTCTCCAATCCACCCTACACTCTGCTGTCTGACTAATCCACCTGTCTCCCCGCTTTTCCCCAACCTCTCCTCTTTGCCAAGCTCTTCGCTGACTCCCCATTACCCAGAGACTCCAATTCAAAACCCTAACCATGACATACAAAGCCATCCACAATCTGTGTCCTCTGTATATCTGTGACATGGTCACACGCAACCTTCGATCCTCTCAAGATCTTCTCTACTCCCCTCTTATCTCTTCTTCCACAACCGCATACAAGACTTCTCCCGTGCTTCCACAACCGCATACAAGACCTCTCCCGTGCTTCTCTCATACTCTGGAACGCTCTACCCCAACACATCAGACTATCGCCTACCAGGAAAATTTTCAAAAAGGACCTGAAGACCCACCTCTTCCGACAAGCCTACAACCTGCAGTGATCTTTAGTCTGCTGAACTGACGCACAACCAGCTCTACCCTCTCCTAGTGTATCCTCACTCATCCCCTGTAGACTGTGAGCCCTCGCGGGCAGGGTCCTCTCTCCTTCTGTACTTGTGTATGCCTTGTTTTGCTCATGTCTATTGTACTTGTCTATATTTGCCTCTTTCATGTGTAAAGTGCCATGGAATAAATGGTGTTATAAAAATGTATAATAATAATAATAATAATAAATTACCAACCAAGCTGGAGACTGGAGCTTCCTGGGTGCAGTGATGGTTCAGCTATTAACAGTGATCTGGTAACTTTACCCTGCTGTGTGGAGCTTTGCAGCAGAAAGCTAAATGCTGCATTTTGTTACCTCATCCCTCTGTGTCTGTTCCTCTCCCCTTGTTTTTTAGCTGTAAGGGCTAGGCTAGTGGATCGCCCCCACGTGCAGGGCAATGGGGTACTCGGCACCGGGTCCTTCTGTCTCGGTTCTGGGGATGTCACGGTGGCCCGACCTGGTCAGTGGCCCTGCTGAGGGGCGCCCAATTAAAAGATGAAGTTTGTCAAGTATTTGTGGCGCCACCTGTGGTATTCGGTCAGGATGACCGACGCTGCTAGGGGTCCGCTGGGGTGATGGATTGGCAGCTAGATGGTAAACCTTCCCACAGGTGAAGTATGTCCCCAGAGCTTCCCAAGATATGTGGATGGTGATGGTGGACATTGTAAGGCGCAATGAATAACGAGAACACAAAGGTTGCAGTCTCTTTACCTTTTACTGCAGACTTCAGCGTCCGCAGTCCAGAGTACCGCTCACAGGGCTGGCTGAGTCCGACCGGTCCGAAGGCACTTCCAGAGTTCCCTTAGCCAGGTGGAAATCAGTAGCCTTCCTACTAGCGCCTGTGTGTTGTATTACCTCCCTGCTGAGCACCACGGGATAGTCCTCACAACCTTTGTAGATGTTTCTGTTGTTCTCTCTCTCTGTCCCCCAGATGGTATGGATAGGACAACCCATATGATGGGGTAGGCCTGGAGTTAATTTATAGGGACCCTAGAGACGCCCCTCTCCCACAGTTTGCCTCCGTGTCTTCTTAGGTATTAAGGTCGGGCAGCTAACTTGGAATTAACTGTCCTGCCGGTCTCTGAAGTAATTCGTAGTCAGTATTACCTCGGTGTTCCAGCCACCGGCTACGCGCCTCAGAAGGAGGCTGCCGATCTCAGGGCAGAACTCCTCCCGGTATTATCTCCTTGTGCTGTGACTTTGTTTCTCACTGTCCACAATATACTTCGCTTCGTGTCCTTTCTTAGGATGCTGCCGCAATGGGGTGCAGGCGCAGCTCAGTAACGTTCTATCTCTTGCTAGGCCTCTGTCAGGATCCCACCCCTGACAGGTCCTCTCTGGGTCAAACCCAGGCAGTTTCTGACTCACTTCCTATCCAACCCACCAGTTTTACAAATGTGTGAGGAGTGCCCTAATAGATAGAAGCAAAGCTCCCCCTGGTGGACTGGAGTGTAAAGTGTAGTGTGTGACTGTGATACCTGTTATGATCTGGTGGCCTAGGAGCAGCATGAGACGGACTCTGGAGAAGGTGGTCCCTGTACTGACCGCAAACCCTGAACCTAGCAGCGCAACTAGAAGTAGCCGTGGGGGGTACCTAACACTCCCTAGACCCCTCGACACAGCCTAAGAACTAACTTCCCCTAAAGACAGAAACAGGAAACCTATCTTGCCTCAGAGAAAATCCCCAAAGGATAGATAGCCTCCCACAAATATTGACTGTGAGAGGAGAGGGAAATAACATACGCAGACATGAAATCAGAATTTAGCGTAGGAGGCCATACTAGCTAAAAAGAAAGAATAGAACAGAGTACTATGCGGTCAGTATAAAAACGCTAGAAAATATCCACCACAGAAAATACAAATCACCACATCTGACTAAAGACATGGAGGGTATATCTGCATCTCCAGAGACACAGCTTGGCTGCAAGCAATCCTTCACAGACAAAGCTGGACAAAACAAAACATGAAAATGCACAGAACTTTATGGTCCACAGCAGGTGGACAGCAAAAACAAGGCCAGAACTTATCTTTGAAGAAATGAACAGCAGACCAGGAATGGATGTGAATCCTCCAAAAACAATGGACAACTGGACCTGACTAAAGGATAAAGCAGGACTTAAATAGCCCAGCCCAGATTGCAAAAAATGGATACACCTGATAAATGCTGCAATCCAACTACCGCAGCACTACCACTCATAACCACCGGAGGGAGCCCAAGAGCAGAATGCACAACAGTACCCCCCCTTGAGGAGGGGTCACCGAACCCTCACCAGAGCCCCCAGGCCGATCAGGACGAGCCAAATGAAAGGCACGAACCAAATCGTCAGCATGAACATCGGAGGCAACAACCCAAGAATTATCCTCCTGGCCATAACCCTTCCATTTGACCAGATACTGAAGCTTCCGCCTCGAAAAACGAGAATCCAAAATCTTCTCAACCACATACTCCAACTCCGCATCAATCAGCACCGGAGCCGGAGGATCAACAGAGGGAACAACGGGCACCACATACTTCCGCAACAAAGATCTATGGAAAACATTATGGATGGAAAAAGAGGCTGGAAGGGCCAAACGAAAACACACTGGATTGATAATCTCAGAAATCTTATAAGGACCAATAAACCAAGGCTTGAATTTAGGGGAAGAAACCTTCATAGGAACATGACGGGAAGACAACCAGACCAAATCCCCAACCCGAAGCCGGGAACCAACACACCGACAACGGTTAGCAAAACGCTGAGCCTCCTCCTGAGACAACACCAAATTGTCCACCACATGAGCCCAAATCTGCTGCAGCCTGTCAACCAACGAATCCACACCAGGACAATCAGAAGGCTCAACCTGCCCTGAAGAAAAACGAGGATGAAAACCAAAATTACAAAAAAAAGGCGAAACCAAGGTAGCAGAACTAGCCCGATTATTAAGGGCAAACTCGGCCAATGGTAAGAAAGCCACCCAATCATCCTGATCAACAGACACAAAGCATCTCAAATAGGTTTCCAAAGTCTGATTAGTTCGCTCGGTTTGGCCATTTGTCTGAGGATGAAATGCGGAAGAAAAAGACAAATCAATGCCCAGCTTAGCACAAAAGGCCCGCCAAAACCTAGAAACAAACTGGGAACCTCTATCAGACACAATATTCTCCGGAATGCCATGCAAACGAACCACATGCTGAAAAAACAACGGAACCAAATCAGAAGAGGAAGGCAATTTAGGCAAAGGTACCAAATGAACCATCTTAGAAAACCGGTCACAAACCACCCAGATAACAGACATCCTCTGGGAAACCGGAAGCTCTGAAATAAAATCCATCGAAATATGCGTCCAAGGTCTCTCAGGGACCGGCAAAGGCAGAAGCAACCCACTAGAGTGGGAACAGCAAGGCTTAGCCCGCGCACAAATCCCACAGGACTGCACAAAAGAACGCACATCCTGCGACAAAGAAGGCCACCAAAAGGACCTACCAACCAAATCTCTGGTACCAAAAATCCCAGGATGGCCAGCCAACACAGAACAATGAACCTCAGAAATCACTTTACTAGTCCATCTATCAGGAACAAACAGTTTCCCCACTGGACAGCGGTCAGGTTTATCAGCCTGAAATTCCTGAAGAACCCGTCGCAAATTAGGGGAGATGGCAGAAAGAATAACCCCTTCCTTCAAAATGCCGACCGGCTCAAGAACCCCAGGGGAATCAGGAAAAAAACTCCTAGAGAGGGCATCCGCCTTAACATTCTTAGTACCAGGAATGTATGAGACCACAAAATCAAAACAGGAGAAAAACAGGGACCATCGAGCCTGTCTAGGATTCAGCCGTTTGGCAGACTCGAGGTAAATCAGATTCTTATGATCGGTCAGGACCACAATACGGTGCTTGGCCCCCTCAAGCCAATGACGCCACTCCTCAAATGCCCACTTCATAGCCAACAACTCCCGATTGCTGACATCATAATTGCGTTCCGCAGGTGAAAACTTCCGAGAAAAGAAGGCACACGGTTTCATCAAGGAACCATCAGAATTCCTCTGAGACAAAACGGCCCCTGCCCCAATCTCAGACGCGTCAACCTCAACCTGAAATGGAAGAGAAACATCCGGCTGACATAACACAGGGGCAGAAGTAAATCGGCGTTTAAGCTTCTGAAAGGCAGAAACAGCCACAGAGGACCAATTCGTCACATCAGCGCCCTTCTTCGTCAAATCGGTCAGAGGTTTAACCACACTGGAGAAGTTGGCAATGAAACGACGATAAAAATTAGCAAAGCCCAAGAATTTCTGAAGGCTCTTCACAGATGTGGGCTGAATCCAATCATGAATGGCCTGAACCTTAACCAGATCTATTTCTATAGATGAGGGAGAAAAAATGAAGCCCAAAAAAGAAACCTTCTGTACTCCAAAGAGGCACTTCGACCCCTTCACAAATAAAGCATTATCACGGAGGATCTGAAATACCATCCTGACCTGTTTCACATGAGACTCCCAATCATTGGAAAAAATCAAAATATCATCCAAATATACAACCATGAATTTATCAAGATAACTCCGAAAGATATCATGCATGAAGGACTGGAACACAGATGGGGCATTAGAGAGTCCGAATGGCATCACTAGGTATTCAAAATGGCCTTCGGGCGTATTAAATGCAGTTTTCCATTCGTCACCCTGTTTAATAAGAATAAGATTATATGCCCCTCGAAGGTCAATCTTAGTAAACCAGCTAGCCCCCTTTATCCTAGCAAACAAATCAGTAAGCAAAGGCAAAGGGTATTAAAATTTGACCGTGATCTTATTCAAGAGGCTATAATCAATACACGGTCTCAAGGAGCCATCCTTCTTGGCAACAAAAAAAAAACCTGCTCCCAATGGTGAAGAAGATGGCCGAATATGCCCCTTCTCCAAAGACTCCTTAATATAGCTCCACATGGTGGCATGTTCTGGCACAGACAGGTTGAAAAGTCGGCCCTTAGGGAACTTACAACCTGGAATCAAGTCAATAGCACAATCACAGTCCCTATGCGGTGGAATGGATTTGGGCTCATCGAATACATCCTGGAAATCTGACAAAAACTCAGGAATTTCAGAAGAGGGGGAAGAGGAAATTGACATCAAAGGAACGTGACCATGAACCCCCTGACAACCCCAACTAGTCACAGACATAGATCTCCAATCCAACACCGGATTATGTACCTGTAACCATGGAAAACCCAGCACAACATCATCATTCAAATTATGCAACACCAGAAAACGACAATCTTCCTGATGGGCTGGCGCCATGCACATGGTCAGCTGTGTCCAAAACTGAGGTTTATTTATAGCCAACGGTGTAGCATCAATGCCCCTTAAAGGAATAGGGTTCTGCAAAGGTTGCAATGGGAAACCACAACATCTGGCAAATTCTAAGTCCATTAAATTCAGTGCGGCGCCTGAATCCACAAATGCCATGACAGAAAATGACGATAATGAGCAGATCAAGGTCACAGATAACAGAAATTTTGGTTGTACAGTACTGATGGTAACAGAACTAGCGATTCTCTTGGTACTCTTAGGGCAATCAGAAATAACATGAGCAGAATCGCCGCAGTAAAAACACAACCTATTCTGACGCCTAAATCCTTGTCGTTCAGCTCTAGACAAAATCCTATCACACAGGGCTCCTCCTCAATCTGAATGGCCAGAGACATAGAATCACTCAGACCAGCAGGCGTGGGGAACCCCACCATAACATCTTTAACGGATTCAGAAAGACTCTTTCTGAAAATTGCTGCCAAGGCATCCTCATTCCATTTAGTCAGTACAGACCATTTTCTAAATTTCTGGCAATACGATTCTGCCGCTTCTTGACCCTGACACAGGGCCAACAAGATCTTCTCAGCTTGATCCACAGAATTAGGCTCATCATACAATAACCCCAATGCTTGAAAGAAAGAATCAACATTAAGCAAAGCAGGATTGCCAGATTCCAGGGAAAATGCCCAATCCTGTGGGTCACCACGCAGCAAGGAAATGATGATTTTAACCTGCTGAATGGGATCACCAGAAGAACGGGGTCTCAATGCAAAAAACAGTTTACAATTATTTTTGAAATTCAAAAATTTGGATCTGTCACCAAAAAACAAATCAGGAGTGGGAATCTTAGGTTCTAAGGCAGGAGTCTGAATAATAAAATCTGAAATACCCTGTACCCTAGCAGCAAGCTGATCCACCCGAGAAACTAACTCCTGAACATTCATGTTATTACTAGGTTCCGTAGCCACCCAGAGGTTAAGAGGAAAGAGAACACAAAATAGACTGGAGAAAAAAAATGGCTCAAGAGCTTCCTTCCCTTCTTCTGAGATGCATTTAACTCATTGTTGGCCAATTGTACTGTTATGATCTGGTGGCCTAGGAGCAGCATGAGACGGACTCTGGAGAAGGTGGTCCCTGTACTGACTGCAAACCCTGAACCTAGCAGCGCAACTAGAAGTAGCCGTGGGGGGTACCTAACACTCCCTAGACCCCTCGACACAGCCTAAGAACTAACTTCCCCTAAAGACAGAAACAGGAAACCTATCTTGCCTCAGAGAAAATCCCCAAAGGATAGATAGCCCCCACAAATATTGACTGTGAGAGGAGAGGGAAATAACATACGCAGACATGAAATCAGAATTTAGCATAGGAGGCCATACTAGCTAAAAAGAAAGAATAGAACAGAGTACTATGCGGTCAATATTAAAACACTAGAAAATATCCACCACAGAAAATACAAATCACCACATCTGACTAAAGACATGGAGGGTATATCTGCATCTCCAGAGACACAGCTTGGCTGCAAGCAATCCTTCACAAACAAAGCTGGACAAAACAAAACATGAAAATGCACAGAACTTTATGGTCCACAGCAGGTGGACAGCAAAAACAAGGCCAGAACTTATCTTTGAAGAAATGAACAGCAGACCAGGAGAGACCAGGAATGGATGTGAATCCTCCAAAAACAAAGGACAACTGGCACTGACTAAAGGATAAAGCAGGACTTAAATAGCCCAGCCCAGATTGCAAAAAATGGATACACCGGATAAATGCTGTGATCCAACTACCGCAGCACTACCACTCATAACCACCGGAGGGAGCCCAAGAGCAGAATTCACAACAGATACTGTTGTGAATTCTGTTGTCAAGCTCCCTCCTGTGGTCGTGAATGGTACTTCGGCGAGTTCCGTCTATGGGCTCCCTCTGGTGGCTATGAGTGAAGCCGCGGCTTCTGAGGTTCCTTACACAGGTGACGTGGTTTATCCTTTGGTCGGCTGTTCTATTTAATTCCTCTCAGATCGTTACTCTAGGCCAGCTGTCAATGTTTTTGCATTCGTTCAGTTCGCTCCTGGATCTCTCTGGTGACCTGCCTTCTCCTGCAGAAGCTAAGTTCCTTATAGTCTTATTTTGTTCTCTGTTTTCTTGTCCAGCTGGTTTTCATGATTTTGTCTTGCTAGCTGGAAGCTCTGGGATGCAGGGTGGCTCCTCCGCACCGTGAGTCGGTGCGGAGGTCTTTTTTGCAATCTCTGCGTGGTCTTTGTAGGCTTTTGTGCTGATCGCAAAGTTACCTTTCCTATCCTCTGTCTATTTAGTTAGTCTGGCCTCCCTTTGCTGAAAACCTGTTTTCATTTCTGCGTTTGTGACTTTCATCTTTACTCACAGTCAATATATGTGGGGGGCTTCCTTTACCTTTGGGGAATTTCTCTGAGGCAAGGTAGGCTTTATTTTCCTTCTCTAGGGCTAGATAGCCCTTAGGCTGTGACGAGGCGCCTAGGTCTGGTCAGGAGCGCTCCACGGCTATTTCTAGTGTGTGTGATAGGATTAGGGCTTGCGATCAGCAGAGTTCCCACATCCCAGAGTTCGTCCTGTATGTACTTTAACTATCAGGTCATTCCGGGTGCTCCTAACCACCAGGTCATAACAAGATACCTGGCAAGGTAAACTCCTTTAGTACCATCAGATGTAACATCACTCCCCCTGGTGGAAGAGTGACATTACTGCAACGACAAGGACTCTGGGGCGCTGCACTAGCATTCTAAGCCGACCAGTGCACTAGCAAGGGCAGTTTATGGTGACAGTTTAGGGATGAGGTATACTGATGTCGGCAGGGATAAGGACCTGCATAGGGAGTTAGGTGAGATCAGGAACAGACTCAGGTTGGAGCTCAGGAGGTGAACGTCCCTGGTTCCCTATTGTCAGGGCCTTCCTCTCCCCTATTCCATCGGCGTTGAGTTGCTGAAATTTTTGGTGACTGACCAATCGCTGGGTCATTTCACACTAGGCCAGTCACTCCGTGGCATATTCATACTAAATAATGGCACAGCTCTTCAATACATTATGATTGCACACATACCTAGTCTTTATAACGATATTGCACTCATGGCCATTAGTTAGAAGCTGCTATTGATCTCTGGAGTAGGTAAGTTTTTCCTGAGTGGTACATATTGGGCCGTCTGAAAACGGAGTTTAGCCTAGGACAATTTGTCTGCACTACTAATTAACAGCTGTTACAATACCAAACTAGTTTAGAGAGAAACAGCCGCACACACGAAACTTGAAAGTTTATGCAAAAAATATGCTTTTATTTGTGCATACAGTCATCACCAGGTGCTCAATAGCGTATGAAGAATTTGACGGACAATAAGTTAGGGTTAAAGTTTCGACCAAGGATGGTCTTTGTCAAAACCTCACTTTCAGTTAAGGAACAGGGTATGCCAGGAAGATCAGTCCGGTATGGCCGGAATCTGTAAAGGTCCAGGAGCGCTATCTCCCTCTCATTGGTGATGCAGTTACCGCATCACCAATGAGATGGACATAGCGCTCCTGGACCTTTACAGATTCCGCCCATACCGAACTGATCTTTCTGGCATACCCTGTTCCTTTACTGAAAGTGAGGTTTTGACAAAGACTATCTTTGGTCGAAACGTTAACCTTAACTTATTGTCCGTCAAATTCTTCATTCGCTATTGAGAACCTGGTGATGACTGTACGCACAAATAAAAGCATATTTTTTGCATAAACGTTCAAGTTTCGTGTGTGCGGCTGTTTCTCTGTAAACATTGTGACTATTTGTTCAGCCTGCACGTTTCGCTCCTTGATACAGAGTGCACCACATTTTTTTCAGACTGCGTAACAATACCAAACTAGGGCAGTCCCTATAAGAGAAAAACACAAGAATTATAGTGTTAACAAAAAACCCAAATACATATTGTGAGATAGGGAGTGTGGCAAATAATAATACCCACCCCCAGACTCACTAAATCCGCTCCAAAAATATCATATTTAGAAAAGGAGAAAATACGGAGCATCGACGAACAAAATATCAAAATTTTATTTTATAAATAGTCCATAATAAAACATGAAATTCAATAACATTATATACCGTATATACTCGAGTATAAGCCGACCCGAGTATAAGCCAACCCCCCTAATTTTGCCACAAAAAACTGGGAAAACTTATTGACTCGAGTATAAGCCTAGGGTAGGAAATGCAGCAGCTGCCGGTGAATTTCAAAAATAAAAATAGATGCTCCATACCGTTCATTATTGCCCCATAAGATGCTCCATATAAAGCTGTGCCATATATAATGCTCCATACTGTTCATTATTGCCCCATAGATGTGCCATATAAAGCTGTGCCATATAGTGCTCTGCACCATTCATTATTGCCCCATAGATGTGCCATATAGTGCTCTGCACCGTTCATTACTGCCCCATAGCTGTGCCATATAGTGCTCTGCGCCGTTCATTATTGCCCCATAGATGTGCCATATAGTGCTCTACACCGTTCATTATTGCCCCATAGCTATGCCATATAGTGCTCTGCACCGTTCATTACTGCCCCATAGCTGTGCCATATAGTGCTCTGCACCGTTCATTATTGCCCCATAGCTGTGCCATATAGTGCTCTGCGCCATTCAGTATTGCCCCATAGCTGCCATATAGTGCTCTGTGCCATTCAGTATTGCCCCATAGCTGCCATATAGTGCTCTGCGCCGTTCAGTATTGCCCCATAGCTGCCGTATAGTGCTCTGCGCCGTTCAGTATTGCCCCATAGCTGCCATATAGTGCTCTGCGCCGTTCAGTATTGCCCCATAGCTGCCATATAGTGCTCTGCACCATTCAGTATTGCCCCATAGCTGTGCCATAGAAAGCTGTGCCATTGCTGCTGCTGCAATAAAAAAAAAAATCCATACTCACCTCTCTTGCTTGCAGCTCCCCAGCGTCCGGTCCCGGCATCTCTCCGCACTGACTGATCAGGCAGAGGGCGCCGCGCACACTATATGTGTCATCGCGCCCTCTGACCTGAACAGTCAGAGCGGAGCGACGCCGGGAAGATGGAGCGGCGCCCGGCGAGTGGAACGAGGACAGGTGAATATTACATACTTACCTGGTCCCGGCGTCCGGCTCCCTCTGCCTGTCACACGGTCTTCGGTGCCGCAGCCTCTTCCTCTATCAGCGGTCACCGGCACCGCTGATTAGAGAAATGAATATGTGGCTCCACCCCTATGGGAGGTGGAGCCGCGTATTCATTTCTCTAATGAGCGGTCCCACGTGACCGCTGAAGAGGGGAAGAGCTGCAGCACCGAAAACCGTGGGACGGGCAGAGGGAGCGTCAGGATCGCCAGGACTAGGTGAGTATGCCTCAGCGCCCTCACCCGCCGACCCCACCACTACCGTGACTCGAGTATAAGCCGAGAGGGGTACTTTCAGCCCAAAATTTTGGGCTGAAAATCTCGGCTTATACTCGAGTATATACGGTAGTAACATGCATGAAAAATGCCAAAAAATGCTGAAGGCCCCACCTCCCCACACTCAAATGGTGCCCCCACAAAGGAGAGCATCAAAAAATCCCCCCATAATCACATTTAGTCAAATGCTGTGCAGCAATGGTCTCAATGGACCTGGCCCTGGTCCCAAATGCCAATACCCCACACAAATAACCCAAAATGTAACTCTATCCCATGACAAATAAATAGGGGATAGGTATAAGTCCAGGGCTTACCAATAACGGGGGCAAGGTGGGGGAACAGCCGGAGAGTGGGAGGACCCCCTTGAGGAAGCGGCACGGCGTTGCCGCGAAACGCACGTCGGGTTCCACTCTCCGGCTGTTCCCCCACCTCGCCCCCGTTATTGGTAAGCCCTGGACTTATACCTATCCTCTATTTATTTGTCATGGGATAGAGTTACATTTTGGGTTATTTGTGTGGGGTATTGGTATTTGGGACCAGGGCCAGGTCCATTGAGACATTGAGACCATTGCTGCACAGCATTTGACTAAATGTGATTATGGGGGGGGATTTTTTGATGCTCTCCTTTTTGGGGGCACCATTTGAGCGTGGGGGGGGTGGGGCCTTCAGCATTTCTTGGCATTTTGCGTGCATGTTACTATATAATGTTATTGAATTTCACGTTTTATTATGGACTATTTATAAAATAAAATTTTGATATTTTGTTCATCGATGTTCCGTATTTTCTCCTTTTCTAAATAAGAATTATACTGTATTGTCACCTACTATCTATTCCTTACACTGGAGTGGCTTATAAACTTATGAAGTATATAGTTTGAGGTCTGGCCTCTGCCAATATGTGGCTGGTTTTCTGACTGTTTCGGATAACATGATACCTGATTTTATTTTTTTTTTGTCTAGTCTCACTTGAATATAGGTCAATATTAAATAGTCTCCTGATAAGTCGCCTTTGGTGAGGACGATGAAACCCGTAGAAATGAGAGGCTTGGAGAGTGAGTGTGTATACGTCACCTCACCCTATATACTGAACTGTGGGGTACATGTTTTTTCTATTAGTCACCTACTGACTAACCATTCAACGGGTGAATTATGGGTGTAGTTTTACATTTGGAATTAATAAAGTTTAGTTTTATCTTTTTATCAGCAAATATGAGGAATGACAAGAGACAACCCATTTCAGAAGATTCAATTTTAGTTAAAACTATTCCAACATTATGAACATAAAAAAGGCTTCTCCCCTATGTGACGTCTCTGATGTTTAAGAGGTGATTTTTAATTAAAATATTTCCCACATTAAGAAAATGAAAAAGGTTGCTCCCCTATGTGATGTCTCTGATGTTTATTAATAGTTGATTTCCAAGTAAAATATTTCCCACATTAAGTAACTGAAAAAGGCTTCTCCTCTGTGTGACTGCTCTGATGTCTAACAAGAACCGCTTTCCTGTTAAAACAATTCCCACATTTTGAACAGGAAAAAGGCTTCTCCCCTGTGAGAGTTCTCTGA